>NC_090437.1:492538433-493154690 GCF_031143425.1 Pleurodeles waltl | reverse complement strand
GTTGTACTCCATTATTTCATCATTTTTATACTTGGTAACGCTATCTGGGCACTGGTTGCACCTAATTAGTACCCGTTTAACATCCAAATATAGCAATAAGCAAAAGTAAGACGACCAGTCCAGCTTTGCCAAGGGCCTTCCACCACGAGGCAATATGTGTTGCTGCGTTTTAATAACTTTTGAACCGTTTGAGCTAGAAGCAATTTTTTTAAATGTGTAGAACATGCAGCTGATGGATTATGTGGCACATGTGGCCAATCTGTAATTATGTGAAAATCGCCACGCCACATAATTGCATAATTCCAGGAACCCTGCCAATAACCTCTCGTGGGCCTCGGAGCTGGAAAAAAGGCCGCACACTTACGTATCGTATATATATATATCAATTGAACTTCACATTCGTTTAAGCTGCCACAGCCACCTCCTGAGCTCACTACCTCTAAGACATGAATTCACTACACCACGATAGTATGCATGAATCGGTGAAAATATGAGCGCAGCGTGTCTGCCAGTTAACCTGCGATGCTCACCTAATGGGCTTATAGCAAACCTTGAGTTCTAAAACATCTCTAAGACATGGAACAACTCACAAAAATGACATCTCTGCAACAAGTGAGAGTGACACCTGCCTCCCTATGCGTGTGGAAATCAGTTTCTGACCACCTTCATTTAGCATGCTATCAGGTGCGTTAAAAGGCCCTTCGTGACAGCTCTGTCGGTTCCATAAAAACTCACCTAGCGCCGTACAATATTTCAGTTTTGTTTTTTTCTTCCCCAAATTATAACTTGATTGCGCTAGCTGCCCGCTGCCATTGCCCTGCTCCGAGCCCAGACTTGCAGTGCACTTTGATCGTGTTTACATTCCCTTACAGGTGTGAGCACATTCAGGAGGCGAGCTAATGCCTGCTCCGGTTCTGTGCTGGAGGTTAATGTATCACATTAAAGGTAAGATTCCTGCTTAGCATAGTAGGAACTGAGGCCTAAAAAAAACCTTTCCAATTAGCTTTAAAATGAAATGTGGTGGCAGACTCAGCAAGAAAAGTAAGCTTGCCTTAATTTAACGTTTGCAATGTGCACATACTGTACTCGGTGCAGAGCTGCTGCATGAGTTGATTAAAAATAACTTATTTTAAAGAGCGCTTGCTCCAAAAGGCCCGTGGCTGTGTAGCGTTGTATGTTATTATAGCACTAGGGGTTATTAAAACATCACTCCATGGTAGTCATCATTGTCTCAGAATGATGGGTGGTTGAGTCTGACGTGTGAGGATTTGGTTTCTGAGAAAGAGACTGAATACCTGGGCATAGAGACATGGTCTCTGTGGATTCTCCGCCGGGGACTTAAGGGCACTGTTGTAGTGACCCTGGGAAAGGAAGACACAAACGAGGATGCCAGGGAGGAAAGGCAACAGGGTTGGAACTAAAGGGCGTCAAGACAAGAATCAGCACACAGAGACTCAGCGGCTCCTCCAGTAAGGCGGAGGAGACTCGCCCCTCCCTCTACCACTCCCCCACCCCACCAAGCAGAGGCAAAACTTGAAAAATAAAATGATAATAAAACAGGTTTATTATCATTTCATGTTTCTTCACTGGTAGAGTCTAGGGGGCGGGGTCAACATCGTCATCAGCATGGAGAAGGAGTGGTGGCACTGCTGTCAGTGCGCATGTGGGTTTGGCCGGCCGTCTCAGGACAGCCAAACCGACATGCGTACTGAGCTGTCTCCAACCCGAGCTGTGTTGCCAGGTTTGAGACAGCAGGTACAGGCTCAAAGTCCCCGTGGGAGCGCAAATCAAGGGCGCTCAGGCCAATGCTGGCGCTTCACTAATGCTGTCAGCAGCATGAGAGCAGTGTCTGGATTGGCTGTAGGGGAGTCTGGGATCCTGTGCTGCAGTGGAGCCAGAGAAGCAGAAGAGCGGCGATGCATCGGGAGGCAGGTAAGTTTTAATTTTTTTTTTTTTATTGTCACCTACACCCCCAGCCCCCATTCCCGCTCCTCTCCCCAACACTTTTCCCTGACATCAGCTGCTACTGTATTTATTATCATTTACGCACTATAGCGCTGTGTGAAAAACTGCAGTGCAGCTCTGCATTAATGAAGAAAAATTGTGCAGTACCTAATCTACAAAGATTTGCATGATAAGTTGTGATGGGCAATACTTGCATGAAAATGCAGTCTTTGTAAAGCTTTAAATGTTACACTGTGGCGCCAAGAAAATGCTTCGATGTGTACCCTTGAACTCACACAGTTTCCCATACATTGACAACTGTCAAAGGGTAAATCACGAAAATGTGTAATGTCACTTAAATTAAATATGATGCCCATGGGAACATCATGTGTTATTCCACGTGCCTAATTTTTTTTGCTTGGTTTCACTTGGTGTTAACATTTCATGCATAGCCAGGTTACGACCTTTGCGTTGTTTAGCTTTCTGTCAAATCCTATGGCTGTTTGTCCTGGTCCCTTGCATGTGATGTTCCCTTTGCATACTAGCGGGGGAATCGGTCCCATGTAACACAAAGGCCCTGATTCTGACCTTGGCGGACGGCGGAGGCCGTCCGCCAAGGTACCGCCGCCAAATGACCGCACCGCGGTCAGAAGACCGCGGCGGCCATTCAAACATTTCCTCTGGGCCGGCGGGCGCTCTCCAAAAGAGCGCCCCCCAGCCCAGAGGAAATGCCCCTGCAACGAGGACGCCGGCTCAGAATTGAGCCGGCGTAGTTGCAGGGGTGCGACGGGTGCAGTTGCACCCGTCGCGTATTTCAGTGTCTGCAAAGCAGACACTGAAATACTTTGCGGGGCCCCCAGGGGCCCCGCGGCACCCCCTACCGCCATCCTGTTCATGGCGGGAAACCCGCCATGAACAGGATGGCGGTAGGGGGTGTCAGAATCCCGCGCTCCGCCGCCATGGAGGATTCCCCCGAGCAGCGGAAAGTCGGCGGGGGACCGCCGACTTTCCGCTTCTGACCGCGGCTGAACCGCCGCGGTCAGAATGCTCGTGGGAGCACCGCCAGCCTGTTGGCGGTGCTCCCGTGGTCGGGGGCCCGCCAGGGTCAGAATGACCCCCTAAGTGTATTTAGCACTGTGGCCTCATCAAATTTTGGTTCAAACTGCCTTTTGCACGAGGATGTTCATTGGCACTGCTTTTCTTCATGCAATGTGTCTCATCACCAAACGAGTGCTGTCACCAAGGCATAGTAAAACTGAAGTAGGTCAAATGAGACAAGGAGATTAGGGCTCAGAGTGAAGTACACTGGGAAAGGAAAAAAAAGTACGCTGGGAAAGGTACACAAAACCATGGAGAGGTGGACATTGAGAATAGTGTTCAATTAAAAAAAAAAAAAAAAGTGCCAAGGCCCTCATCAGGAGGCCATTGCTGCCTACACCAGGTCAACAAAGTCTCCCACAGCACACTATACACCAGACTCCATGACGTAGGAATCCATGGAACAGCCCTGAAATGGATCCACTCCTTCCTCTCCAGAAAGACTCAGAGGGTCAGGCTCCCTCCCTACACATCTAAACCCACAGGAGTCCACTGCAGAGTTCCCCAAGGATCCTCTCTGAGTTCAACTCTTTTCAACATATACATGACCCCACTCCCCGCCATCATCAGAAACCAAGGAATGAACATCGTGTCATACGTCGATGACACACAACTCATCATTTCCCTCACCAAAGACCCGGACACAGCCAAAAGGAATTTCCACTCAGAAATGGAAGCCGTCGCCACCTGGATGAGAGAAAGATGCCTCAAGCTCAACTCTGGCAAGACAGAGCTCATCATTTTCGGAAACTGCGCCTCAGCATGGGATGACTCCTGGTGGCCCACATCCCCCAGCACCCCCCATTCACCGACTGAGCATGTCCGCAACCTAGGCATCATCCTCGACTCCTCCCTATCTATAACCTGACAGGTAAACTCAGTCAACTCCTCCTGCTGGCACACCTTCCGCAAACTCCGGCAAATTTTCAAATGGATCCCAGCAGTCTGCCGCAGGACAGTCACCAATGCCTTAGTCACAAGCTAGCTTGACTACGTCAACACTCTCTACTCCGGCACCATGACAATAAAACATCAAAAAGCTGCAACTCATCCAGAACGCTGCTTCCAGACTTGTCCTTAACCTCCCACGCCAAGAACATATCTCCCAGCACCTGAGGACCCTCCACTGGCTCCTGATAGAAAAATGAATCACCTTCAAGCTACTCACCCACATGTACAAAGCCATACAGAACATCGGGCTGGTCTCCCTGAACCACCACGTCTCCTTCCACACCCCTGCCAGATCCCTCCGCTCCACTCAACTGGCTCTAACTACTATCTCGCATTTGCACCGCTGGAGGACGATCCTTCACCTGCATCGCAGCAAAGACCTGGAACAACCTGCCCCATCCCTCAGACAAAGCCCATCACTCACCATCTTCAGGAAGAACCTCAAGATGTGGCTCTTCGGATGAGGCTCCACCCTTCCCCCCCTCCAGCGCCTTGAACCCTCACGGGTGAGTAGCCACACTTCACAAAAATTGATTGATTGATTGATTGCTAGTGATGGTGTAAAAGAAGTCATAAAGAAAATGCCAAGAACTGACGAAGAAGTCACATACTGTCAGATTAAGAAAGCGTTTACAAATCTCAAATTCAATCCAGTACCATACGTTGCCTATGAACAATATGTTTTCAGTCAAAAACATCAAAGAGTTTGTGAAACAATTGATGAATTTGTGGAAAGACCCAATACACTCATCAAACACTGTAAGTTCAATGAATTTAATGATGAAGAAGCCATGCGGCTTTGCGTGACCGATAGATGCTTGTCCAATTCATTCAGACGACAAATGCTGAGAAATACTCTTAGTCTGGAGCGAGTGTTGATGGTTACCAGCGCTGAGGAATGTGCTGAAAGATAAGCTGTCGACATGGAGTCTGGATGGGCCAAGAGCAAATCAGTCATGTGTGAAAAGTAATTTTAAGCAAAAGACTGAAGGACATATAGTGATGTCTACACGCAAAAAATAAGTTGTGTTTCTGAGGTGGATTGTTGTTTCCACAAGAAGGAAAATGTCCTGCCGTTGGTCAGGTATACAAAGGCTGTGGTAAAGAGAAACCTTTTTGGCAATGTGCAGAGTGAAGGCAAAAGTAAATGCGTCAGGGCGTGGAAACAAAATGGCTGCCAAAACGTTCCAGAAGCAGCATTCAATAGGTACCCACAAGGCCAAGCTAGAACATCAGTTTAGGCAAATTGATACTAAACTAAGTTGATCACCATCGGAATCATCGTCAAACACTTCTTCCACCTCGATAATAAGTGAATGTGAAGAAAGTGATTGCTCCATGTCAATGCTCACCTCAGAAAAACGTGCACATGTTGGACTGGTCACCTGTGAGGAGAAAAGTCAGTCAAAGAAAAGTTATGTCAAAAGCAATTAAATCATTCAAACCAGTCCAAAGATTACATTGAAAATAAATAGATGGGCAATACCATTAATTATCAATAGTGGTGCATCAATAAATACAATGAACTGTCTCCCATTCAGTGGCATACGCCATCAAAGACCAAAGTGTACACTTGGGCTGCATCAACGCCTTTGAAGAGTTGAGGTTTGTTTATAGTGACAGGAATACATAAGAAAACAAAAGCACAATCACTCATTCATGTGCTTCAACGTACAGCGTCAAGTGCCTGCTTGCTCAGTTATAACACAGCTGCTGACATGGGAGTGATTTCAGTGAATTACAACATGAATGCTCATCATGAAATAGTAAGTCAATTCCCTTTATTGTTTCATGGTTTAGGAAAGTTAAAGACTATGCAGGTAAAGTTACACATTAATGTGGATGTCCATCCTACTGCTAAGACACATAGGGGGTGATTTTAACCTTGGCGGACGGCGGAGGCCGTCCGCCAAGGTACCGCCGTGAAATGACCGCACCGCGGTCAAAAGACCGCTGCGGCCATTTAAACATTTCCGCTGGGCTGGCGGGCGCTCTCCGAAAGAGCGCCCGCCGGCCCAGCAGAAATGCCCCTGCAACGAGGACGCCGGCTCAGAATTGAGCCGGCGTAGTTGCAGGGGTGCGACGGGTGCAGTTGCACCCGTCGCGTATTTCAGTGTCTGCAAAGCAGACACTGAAATACTTTGCGGGGCCCTCTTACAGGGGCCCCTGCAGTGCCCATGCCATTGGCATGGGCACTGCAGGGGCCCCCAGGGGCCCCGCGGCACCCCCTACCGCCATCCTGTTCATGGCGGGTTTCCCGCCATGAACAGGATGGCGGTAGGGGGTGTCTGAATCCCCATGGCGGCGGAGCGCGCTCCGCCGCCATGGAGGATTCAATGGGGCAGCGGTAAACTGGCGGGAGACCGCTGGTTTACCCTTTCTGACCGCGGCTGAACCGCCGCGGTCAGAATGCCCTCGGGAGCACCGCCAGCCTGTTGGCGGTGCTCCCGTGGTCGGTGACCCTGGCGGTCACCGGCCGCCAGGGTCAGAATGACCCCCATAGACAGAGACATAGACAAGTTGCTTTTCACTTACAAGGAGCTGTTGAAAAGAACTTGAATCATTATTTAAGCATAACAGTATTGAACATTTCACTGTGCCAACACCATGGGTTTCTCCTATAGTTGTGGTGCCTAAAAAGGACCATAATGGAGGTGTGTGCATATGCACTGACTTGTGACATGCGAAGAAAGCATTTGAACAAGAACAGCATCCCAGACTGCACATTTCTGACATGATAACACAATTAAGTGGTGCCAAGGTCTTTTCTCGACTTTATTTGAATAAAGGTTATCATCAGTTAGAATTGAAGAAAACTGCAGATGTATATCAACCTTTTCTACACATGTCAATTTGTTTAAATACATGAGACTTTGGCCCTCATTGTGAACACGGAGGGAAACCCCGCTGTGTTCATGCTGGTGGTCTGAACACAGACCGACAGCCTGTTGAGGACCCGCCGGGCCAACAATCCGCCTGCCCGCCCAGTGGAATGCTGGGCCTGGACATTGCCGATAGCTCCACATGGAGCCATTGTCAATGCCGCAGTGTGGCAGGTGCAGCAGCACCAGTCGTGCAAATCACTGCCCGTAAATCGGGCAGTGACCTGCGCAACTGGGCTGTGCACGGGGGCTCCGGAGCACCCCTTCTGCCAGCCTTTTCCTGGCGGGTGAAACCGCCATGGAATGACTGGCGGAACATGGGTTCTTTATTCGGAGGGAAGCGCTGCTTGTAGAGCTGCCCTGTCAGATGAAGAATTCCGCCATCATCAGGCTTCCTGGAGGCTGGAAGCCTGGCGGTGGTGGAGGGCCACCTGTGGTGGTCCCCACTGTGTTCATTATTTCAGTGGTGGAAATTTACGCCGCCACCCAGCATGGCGGTCTTGACCGCCAAGTTCATAATGACCCCCTTAGTTTTGGTGTGTCATTGGCTGCAGAACTTTTCCAAGACATCATACAACTCATCAATCAATCAATTGCAAATGCAATTAATCATAGTGATGACATATTAGCTTTTGGAGCTACACAGAAGGAGAATGATAGAGCCCTCACACACGTATTTCAATTACTCAATGATGCAGGATTGAATTTAAATGCAGACAAATGTGAGTTCAACAAGACAAAACTGAAATTCTTTGGTCATATCTTTTCTGATGGGATATGACGCCTTATCCTGCATATATACATGCTTTGACAAATGCTGAACCCCCACAAGATGTTCAGTAGTATGTTCTTTTCTTGGAAAGGCGAGTTACTGTTCCAGATCCATAAAGGACTTTGCCACTGCTAGTACTCCATTATGAGGGTTAACAAAGAAATTTTTTTGTTTTAGTTGGTCATGAGAATGTGAAAGAAGTTTCAAGAGAATCATTACTTTGAAAAGGCTACGATAAATGGCGTACTTCAATCCAAAGCTCCATACAGAAATTGTAGTTGACGCTAGCCCAGTTAGGTTAGGTGCTATATTTGCACAGCATAGTGGACGCCCAAATGCTAGATTACATATTGTGGTCTATAGTAATAGACGTTTTGTCTCAAACAGAACGTACCTATTCCAAGCCTGAGAAGAAAAGTTCAGCTGTAGTATGAGCTTGTGAATATTTCCATGTATTCTGTATGGAAAGCCTTTAACTGTGGTGACTGATCATCAAGCTTTGCTGACCATTTTCGGCAATCCTAAAGCCATGTTGCCTCCTCAAATTGAATGATGGGGACTACAGTTGCAAGGATACGATTATACACTTGTGCATTGACCAGCAAAGGATCAAAATCCTGCTGACTACTTTTCAAGAGTGCCTATCCAGGGTCATGGTACTCCATCCAAGATGGCTGAGGGTTCCTACATCAATTTCATTGTCAAGTTCAGAACACCAGCTTCTGTGTTGTTAACCCAGATTGTCACTGCTACGAGTCATGATAGTGACCTGCTGATGATAAAAGATATAGGGGCCTGATTTAGAGCTTGGCGTTGCTACCGCCAAGCTGTGTCGGCGGCAGGCCCCCAACTCAAGTTGACTGCGTTCTGCCTGCCGTATTTAGATGTTACAGCTCTGCAAGTGGTGGACTGGCAACTCACTTCTGACGGAGAGAGATGACAACAGGACCCAATGAACTTCATACAGTGGCAGGAGCTATGGAATAGAGTTAGTGGCACACACACACACTGTACCTTAGCCATACGTGTGCACTACACACTACACAACACAGCACATACACACCATCATACATTACAATTGCAACACAACTGGTACATGTCGAAAACACACATTGACATACATCCATGACACAACACACACACACACCAGTGACACTGCACCCACATACAACACAACCACAACAGCCAACACAACTACAGACTTAGGTACACAGACACTCTCACACACAAGCACAACTACACACATCACAACAATGTCTGCCACACAAAAACAATATTCACCTGAACATACACAACATGGGTCTCAGATTCAAGTGACACACATATAGACATAACCACATCACCCACTACAGCTCCCTCCACCTCAACCAGTCAATCCATACTCACACACACACACACATACACATAATGACTCACTTACAGAATGCATAGCGCAAACCAACCAGTACCGGTCCCCTTGAAATGAGCACACATGGACACCGGTGTAAAGTGTGATTGTTCCCAAATGTGCCCTCATTGTAGTGCCAGCATTCATTTGGCAATGAATGATGACACCACAATGATGTGTGTATCAGTACGATATGCATTTTGTGCCAGTGTGTCCCCAGCCATTTGTAACACAACTGTCTCCCGACACATGCATGTCACAGTGATTTAAAAAAATGACTATGACATGTATATGCCTGCAGAGCTCCCAACCCCCTGTGCATTGCCCACCCAAAGTACCCTGGCATTGCGGCATCCTACCTTCAAATTTGGTAACATTGGGTCATGTTTTCTCTGTGAGACAGTGGAAGCAGTGACAGCAGGTGTTGTCCAGTCGTGTCCCGTCGAATATCAAGGTGGAATGGGGAAAAAAGATGAGTTTTCACCTCTTTTCCCTCCCAATCCGTCAACTCAGAAGCAGAGGTTGGACAGCCACTTTTTGCTTGCGTAAGGCAAATCCAATTCTGCATGTCGGGAAGGGTGGTTGGGGCCCTGCCGGAAGCCACTTTTCCCTATCCTGCTGTTGAATTGGTCATTGTTTCTTGGCAGAGATATTGGCTCGAATTCGGGATTCCAGCTATGGGACTGCCAACATCTAAATATGGTGGGCAGGTTGTCACGGCGGCAGACAGGTTTTCAGTCAAAGACCATTACTGCCAACATTGCCAACATCTAAATCAGGCCCATAATCACACATCAGTCATGGAATAAACACATTTGACCTCTCAGTAATGATGATGAATATAAAAAATACAAAAATGTTAAGGATAAATTGTCCATAAGGCGTTATGTTGTGATGATCGTAGATCCTGATTCCAAAGGACATCGTGGTAGCTTAATACAAAGGGAGCTCTCTACTACCCAGTTTGGTTTCTATACATAGATGAAAGAGTTGAAGAGGAATTCAAGGCCTGTTACATGTACAATTGCCTGTCAACCAAAGTTACTCAACATACTCTGAAAAAGTCAGAACTCCCTAAACATGCATTGAAAAGAATAGCCATTGATTTTTGTGGTCCACTTGCTGATGGACATTATTTGATGGTAATTGTAGATGAATATTTATGTTTTCCTTTGGTTGAAGATATTTTCATCTGTGACACGTGACATGGTAATCGAACAAAAAAAGCTTGATGGCATCTTTGCAACATGGGCCATACCAGCCATTCTAAAGTCTGACAATGATCCACCCTTCAACAGTAATACATTTAAAGAACTTCTGAAGCATCTGGACATAAAGCATTAGAAGATCATACCATTATGGCAACAGGCCAATAGAGCATTTTACTAGTATGCTAAAAAAAGCAAAGCAGTGTGCAACTCTTGGGTAGCTCAGTTTAAAGACAATATTAAACTCTACTCTACAAGCTTATCTTACAGCACCTCACTCAATCAGAGGTGTATGTTCTGCTAATTTGATGTTCGGGAGAGCAATGGCAACCAAGTGACCTCAGTGGACCACAGAAAGAGATAGAAGTGAAAACATGATTTGAGCAAGGGACTTGGTTCATAATCAGGAAATTAAAGTTTATGCCGACAAGAGGCAACATGCAGAAGACCTCTCACTCAGATAAGGAGATTTTGGTGATCGCTCAACGGTTAAGCAAGGGAAATCTGTTGCCCCTTACGATGCTGAACCTTTACAAGTAGTGTCTATCAAAGGACACATGGTGGCTGCCCAGCACCCTGGGAAGTCAATTACCAGAGACTCTTCTTATTTCAGGCCTGTATTTCGTCAGTCTTCACTAGAGATGGTGATATAGAGACTGATTTTGACACCCAATGCCTGTTGTTGATTCCTTACTGTCTTTAGCAGTTTCCAACATTGAAGATGACAGTTTATAGCTTTCAGTCACCAGATTGGGTCGACTGATCAAAGAGCCAAGAAGATTAATTGAAGAGATATAGTTGTACAATGTTTCTATATGTAGATATTTGTGTATGTTCAATGACTTTCTTAAAAAAAAAATCATTTAAAAGAGGGGAAGATGTAGGCCCTCATTACAACCCTAGCGGTCGGTGATAAAGCGGCTGTAATACTGCCAACAGGCTGGCGGTAACAAAAATGGAATCATGACCACGGCGGAAACCACTCAGACAGACAGTCACTTTAACACACCGACTGCCAGGGCGGAATCAACAAGCACCATGGCGGTAACCGCCAACAGCCAGGTGGAAGACAATGTACCGCCCACTCTATTATGGCCTACCTAGCCGCCATATTTTCCGGGGCGGTACCAAGGACATCAAAAGCCTGGCAGAAACAGAACTCAGAAGTCAAAGGACTCACCTGTGGAGACTCAGGGAACAACCACGACACCATGGAGCCTGAGTTGAAATTTTTCCCATGCTTGTCTTCCTTCTGCTACATTATGAACACCAACGCTGGTGAAGACGACCACGGTGAGTACTTCCGCCTAGCACACAAGGGAGGGGGGAGGAAAAAGAGTGACACACACATGCAACACACTCCCCCCACCCCCAACACCATACACACAACCAGAAGCAGCAACATAACATATCTACCCCGTACCCCTCAGGACTAATGCAAGGTCAATGTGATTTGAAGAAAGTGAGTGTAATACAATAAAATACTACGAATAAGTGCATCAAAATCCAAACGTATATACATATTTACAAATGTAGGGACACTGCCCAGTCCACAAATGTCCGTGGGCCACAGGGCCACAACATATAGGCCAAGGCCCCACCTCACTCCTGCAACAACACGTAGAGAACACTGCAGGGGCATCAGGTCAAAAATACACAGGCACCTCAGGGGGACGGGGAATGGGGGGCACCTCAGCCGGAAGATGGTACAACACCACTGGTCCTGGAGGGGACAACATGCCCTTTGCGCTGTCATGAGGAGTGCAAGGCAACAGTCTCTCAAGTGGGTGGTTTGCCCACTGCTTGGTCCTGGGGAGTGCAAGGCCACAGTCTCTCTAGTGGATGGCTACTTCCACAGGTTCTGGAGGGGCCATTGTGCCCAGTGAGCTTCAACCTGTGGAGGATGGTGTGAGTGGATTGCTTCTTCCACTTGTTCTGGAGGGAGTATTGTGCCCAGTGAGCTTCATCCTGTGGAGGATGGGGTGAGTGGATGGCTTCTCCACTGGTTCTGGAGGAGGCATTGTGCCCAGTGAGCTTCATCCTGTGGAGGATGGGGTGAGTGGATAGCTCCTTCCACTGGTTCTGGAGGGGGCATTGAGCCCAGTGAGCCTCATCCTGTGGAGGTTGTGGTGAGTGGATGGCTTCTCCACTGGTTCTGGAGGGGCCATTGTGCCCAGTGAGCCTCATCCTGTGGAGGTTGTGGTGAGTGGATGGCTTCTCCACTGGTTCTGAAGGGGCCATTGTGCCCAGTGAGCTTCATCCTGTGGAGGATGGGGTGAGTGGATGGCTTCTTCCACTGGTTCTGGAGGGGGCATTGTGCCCAGTGAGCTTCATCCTGTGGAGGTTGTGGTGAGTGGATGGCTTCTCCACTGGTTCTGGAGGGGCCATTGTGCCCAGTGAGCCTCATCCTGTGGAGGTTGTGGTGAGTGGATGGCTTCTCCACTGGTTCTGAAGGGGCCATTGTGCCCAGTGAGCTTCATCCTGTGGAGGATGGGGTGAGTGGATGGCTTCTTCCACTGGTTCTGGAGGGGGCATTGTGCCCAGTGAGCTTCATCCTGTGGAGGTTGTGGTGAGTGGATGGCTTCTCCACTGGTTCTGGAGGGGCCATTGTGCCCAGTGAGCTTCATCCTATGGAGGATGCAGTGAGTGGATGGCTTCTCCCCTGTGATGCAGATCTTGGGGAGTGCAAGGTCACAGTCTCTCACCTGGGTGTCAGACCCACAGGATTTGCAGGAGCCAGGCCGCACAACAGCCCATGGATGCAGGACTACACAGTGTCCGCCGGCAGTGACGGCTGCTCAGTGGTGGCAGTGGTGCTGGTGGCGGTGCTAGCAGTGGTGGGGGGAGGCCCCAACCCTTCCCCTTCAGCCTCGGACGGATGTCCACTCGGGCTGCTGCTGCTGACAGTGGTGCTGATGGCGGTGCTGGCGGGGGGAGGCTCCAGCCCTTCCCCTGCAGCCACTGACGGCTGCCCACTGGGGCTGCTGCTGCTGGCAGTGGTGCTGGTGGCGGTGCTGCCAGTGGTGGGGGGAGGCTCCAGCCCTTCCCCAGCAGCCTCGGACAGCTGAACCACCATGGTTGGTGAGGGGGGATTCCGAATGAGTCCCAACACCAGGCCTCCTGTCCTTTCTGCCTGCTGGTGCAGGCCCCTTGACCTTCCTGTCAATATCGGGGATTGCTCCTTGCCATTCCCTGCAGCAGCTGGGGGTGCCTCCTTGCCCTTCCCTGTGGCAGCTGGGGGTGCCTCCTTGCCCTTCCTTGAAGCAGCTGGGGGTGCCTCCTTGCCCTTCTTTGAAGCAGCTGGGGGTGCCTCCTTGCCCTTCCTTGACGCAGCTGGGGGTGCCTCCTTAGCCTTCCTTGCAGCACCTGGTGCAGGCACCCTTTCGGTGTCCTCTCCCACCTGGAGTAGCTGTCGACACTACTGTGGCTGTGGACTGGCTGGCTGAGGTGCTCGCCTGTGTTCTGATCACCCTGGCCTGATGTGAAGGACAGTGGGGGAGTGGTAGGGAAGAGGTCAACATGGAGAGGAAAAGCTTCTTAGGGACACTGGGGTGGGAAGAGGGTGAAGTTATGGGAGTGGAGGAAGAGGAAGTGGTTGTAGGAGGTGGCTCTGCTGATTTTGGGTGCAGGTGCATGAGCTGGATGTTGTGAAGTGGATGGCTGTTGGGTGTCTGAGTGCTTGCATTTGTGTACTTTGGGAGGAGGGGGCACAGACACAGTGGGAGAGGACACAGGGGACGTGTGTATGGATGTGGGGATGGTGACTGCCAGTGAGGGGCGTGTAGTGATAGGCGTGATGGTGATGGTGGGAGTGGATGAGGATGTAGTGCATGCAGGTGTAAGCGTAGACGCAACTGGGAGGGAGGTGGACAACGAGGAGGTGGGGGACACAGTGGAGGCAGTGGATGTTGGTATGTCTGCATCTGGATGGTGTTTGTGTGAGTGCCTGTGGGATGATGTGTGGTGCTTGTGTTTGCCTTAACCACTCCTGTGTGTTGTCTTATGTGCATGCTGGTCTGTCTGTGTGCTTGGATAGGTCGGGGCTGAGGGGAATGGGATTGGGTAGAGGAAGGTGGAGGCAGGAGGCTAGAAACAGGGACAATGGCTGCCATCAGAGAGGAGGCCAGAGCCTGGATTGATCTCTGTTGGGCCACCATGCCAGTGTGAATGCCCTCCAGGAATGCATTGGTCTGTTGCATTTGGGCTGCCAGCCCCTGGATGCATTCACAATGGTTGACTGCCCCACAGAGGTGGATCACAGGAGGTCAGTAGCCTCCTCACTCTGGGCAGCAGGGCTAACTGGGGCAGTGCCTGAGGTGCCTGGGGCAAAGGAGATGCCCACCCTCCTGGGTGAGCGGGCATGGGAAACTCGCTGAGGGGCTGCTGGGAGGGCGGTGCTGGTAGGGGGGTAGCGGCTGTACATGTAGTTGTGGTGGGCACAAAGGTGCCCGCCACCACCAGGGAGCTTCCATCGAAGGAGGCATCACTGTCTGAACTCTCCACTCCAGCCTCTGCCGTGGTGCTCCCCTCGCCTTCTGTCCCACTGGTGCGCTCACCGTCGGTGGATTCGGCCTCCTGGGCCCTGTGGGATACAGCTTCCTCCGTCGCCGGTGCCTCTGCTCCTCTGTCAGATGATGCTAATGCCCATAAGGACAAGGTGACAAAACAAAAATGGGGGGGAAGAGACAAAAGGTACACTTGGTCAATGGTGCCAACAACTCCACCATTGGCGTACTCAACACACACAGACAGGGAACAGTCCTATACACTAGGCAATGCACTACCAGTCACAATGCTAGTCACCAGCCCATGGACATGGACACCTATCGTCAATTGCAGCGTACCTGAGACCCACAGACCCCTGCCCAGTAGTGGATGACTACTAGCTTGGTTGGAGGAAGTTTACATCAGAATGTGCCAAACATGGAACCTACCCTGCAATGTCCGGCCTGGCCTAAGGGCACCCACAGGCCCACATCCCCCACCGGATACCACCCACCAGGCGCAAGTAAGTATATTGGGGCACTGTATTCACCCCCTTATGGCTGCTGTGATGCCCCCAAGTGCGAATCCAGCTCCGGATAGGCCACCACCAGTTTGGGGCCATCACGGGGGTCAGGGTTCGATGGGCACCCCTTCCTTGTTGGGAGGCCATCCCCAGCTGGGCCTCCGCCATCTTCTGTGCCTAGCGTCTCAGGTCCTCCCACTGTTTCTGACAGTGGGTGCTCCGCCTACCGTAAACCCCCAGGGTCCGCATGTCCTTGGCGATGGCACGCCACACACCCTTTTTCTGATGGGCGCTGACCTGCAGGGAAATGGACACAGGGAAAGATATTAGTCCGACCGTCCTGCCTGTTACACTCATGGCCCACCATAGCCCTTCACATCCCTTTACGCACAGACATGGCCACACATATATGGAGTACACTGTCCAGGGCCCTTCCCCCAACCACCCCCCCCACACAAGACCTTCACATACAGCACTCCATGCATTCATGCCCCATGCAACGTGCTCACAGTGTACTCACCTGTTGGTCTGGAGGCCCATACAGCATTCAGTACTGGGGTAGGACCCCATCCACCAGTCTCTCCAACTCTGCCGCGGTAAAGGCAGGGGCCCTTTCCCCAGTGACACGTGCCATGGTTGATTCCAGACACAGGTCACAGCAGCACATGCACTGTAGGTCCTCTCCTGTTGAAGGTCAGGTAGCAACTGAGTGAACAGATAGAAAATGGCGGTCACGTTCGCAGCGGTGCATACCGTCACCGCCGGCATACATCACCATTGGCCACTGTAACCCATAGGGCCCAATGATAACCAATGAGCAGTTGCACGGCGGTTCTCAACCGCCTCCCTCAACTGCACACAACGTCAGCGGAATTACCTCATTTCCACATGTCCCTCCACACAGGACAGGTGAACGCCATTTCCGGGGGGGGGGGGCAGGCCATGGCACCTAACTGCGTCACAGTACACATAAGGACAATTTGGACCTATCCAACAATATACTGTTACAATCACAGCATGCAATGGAGTGTAGTGTTTGGAAATATGAGAAACTGACCAGCTGCTCATCGTTTTGCCCCATAGATTGCAACCGCTGCGGATGAATAGGAGATGGAGACATCCCCCATGTACAGACCCCTGGTGGACTTGGCAACAATGGAGGACAGGCACATTATCCTCACCTATAGACTGGACAGCGCCACAATCACAGAGCTGTCTGCCCAATTGGATCCTGACCTGATATCTGCTATCCGTCACCCCACCGGGATCCCCCCCTTGTGCAAGTGCTATCAGTGCTCCATTTCTAGGCAACTGGCTCCTTCCAAGTGACAGTGGGCTTGTCAGCAGGAATGCCACAGCCAATGTTCTCAATAGTGCTGACCAGAGAGTTGTCTGCCCTGATTAAACACATGCACAGCTATATCGTTTTTCTCCCAGGTGGAGGATTTGCCCACAGTGAAAGCTGATTTATGCAATGGGACATATCCCCAACATTATTGGGGCAATTGAGGGTACATATATTGCATTTGTCTCCCCCCCCGGGGAAATGAACAGGTGTTCAGAAATCAAAAGAGCTTTCACTCCATTAATGTGCAGATAGTGTGCCTGGCGGACCAGTACATCTCCCATGTCGATGCAAAGTATCCTGGGTCTGTGCATGATGCCTTTATACTGAGGAATAGCAGCATCCCATATGTGATGGCTCAACTCCAGAGGCACCGGGTCTGGCTAATGGGTGAGCCCTGGTTCCCATCCAGTGGATGTTGGTGTACGGGTATGGTGTGGGTCCTAAGGGTTAGTGTGTGTCTAACAGGTGTCCCTCGATATTTGCAGGTGACCCAGGACAAGGGCAGAGGAACATTACAATGAGGCACATGGACGAACAAGAAGAATTATAGAGAGGACATTTTTCCTCCTGAAGGCTAGGTTTTGTTGCCTCCATCTCACAGGTGGTTCCCTGTGCTACTCACCCAAGAAGGTCTGCCAGATAGTCGTGGCATGCTGTATGTTGCACAACCTTGCTTTACGTCGCCAGGTGCCTTTTCTGCAGGAGGATGAGGCTGGAGATGGGCGTGTGGCTGCAGTGGACCCTGTGGACAGTGAAACTGAAGAGGCAGAGGATGACGATGGGGACAACAGAAGTGCAATGATTTGTCAATACTTCCAATGACACACAGGTAAGACAGTGTAACTTCACTTTTAATTGACAGTTTTGTGCTTGACATTGTCACTGGCAGGCTGATTTTCCTACTTTTATGCCCACTCACTGTATCCTTGGGCATCTCTATTTGCAGTTAACTGTGTCCCACTATCGCTCCTGGTGTGTTGACTGCAGCCAACTACAGGTCATTCCTATGTATACATTACTGTACAGTTGTATTGCAGTGTTTACACCTTGTTAAACTAATACATAGTTAAATCATTTGACATACTCCATACTTGTATTTTTTTCAAAGGGTGTTTATTTAAGTGCTAATAAGTAGAAGGGGATGTGCAATGGGCTGGGTTGATGATGGAGGAAAGTCCATGATAGAGTCTAGTCTATGTGGATCACAGGTGCATTGTCCAAGGGGGCAGAGGAAGGGGAGCAATATCAGTTCAAGGTGGACAGGGTGACAGGGTGGGATGCAAGGGTGACACTCAGGAGAGTCTTAATTCCAGGCGGGGGTCTTGGGAATAGTCTCTGGCTTCTGCCTTGATCGCAGGGAACGTTTGGGGGTGGTTCTCCTTCTGGAGGGGGAGGGGTGCGGGTGGCCTGTTGGTCCTATGGCGGGGCCTCCTGTCCACTAGCGGCAGCAGAGTTGGAGGGCTGTTCATCAGTTTGGCTAGTGGTAGGGGCCCGGTGGTGTGCCACTGCCTGCCTCATTGTGTTGGCCATGTCTGCCAGCACCCCTGCAATGGTGACCAGGATGGTGTTCATGTCTTTCAAGTCCTCCCTGATCCCCCAGTACTGTCCCTCCTGCAGCCGCTGGTTCTCCTGCATTTTGTCCAGTATCTGGCCCATCGTCTCCTGGGAATGATGGTATGCTCCCAGGATCTTGGTGAGTGCCTCCTGGAAAGTCGGATCCCTGGGCCTGTCCTCCCCATCGCACACCTGTCCTCCCAGCTTCCCTGTTGTCCTGTGTCTCTGTCCCCTGAACCGTGTGCCCACTGCTACTGACCCCAGGTCCCTGAAAGTCCTGTGTTTGTGAGGTGGCCCGGGGTCCCTGTAGTGGTAGACACACTGCTGATTGACGTGTCCTGGGGACAGAGGTATGGGCCCGCTGGGTGGGGACTGTGCAGCTGTTTCCTGAGGGGGCAGGCTCTGTGGTGGTATGGGACTGTGCCTGTGTAACTGACTGTCCGGAGAGCCCTGATGGGCCAGGTTGGTCATCCAGATCCAGGTGTCCAGAGCTGCTGTCATCACTGTGGGCCTCTTCCGGGGGGGACTGGATGTTGCTGGCATCTCCTCTCCGGTGACTTTGGCTGGGGGACCTGTGGGGATGTAAATGCAGTGTTTTTGTTTCTACGTGTGCATGGGTGTGTTGCCCTCTAAGGTTGTTTTTGCCCTGGCAGTTTTGCCTTGTGTGAGTTGTTATTTGGTGGACTAGCTGTTTCCCTCTAGTGTGCAATATTTAGTGACAGCTGTCCATGTAGGTCTGTGATGGGTGTCCATGCATTGGTGTTGCATGCAGGGCTTGGTTTTGGGATGGGTGGGTTGTGATGGTGGGGTGTGTGGGAGGTGGTGAAGTGATGGGAGTGTGGGTAAGGGTGGGGTTTGTGATGGAATGCAGGTAGGGGGGTGATAGTAATAGAGATTTGGCTTACCAGAGTCCAGTCCTCCTCCTACTCCTGCCAGGCCCTCAGGATGCATGATTGCCAAGACTTGCTCCTGCCATGTTAGTTGTGGGGGAGGAGGTGGGAGTCCACCGCCAGTCCTCTGTACAGCTAGTTGGTGTCTTGCTGCCACGGAACTCACCTTCCCCCGTAGGTCGTCTCACCTCTTCCTGATGTCATCCCTTGTTCTGGTGGGCTGTCCCCCGGCGTTGACCCTGTACACGATTCTCTGCCATAGCTCCATCTTCCTTGCAATGGATGTCTGCTGCACCTGTGATCCTAATAGCTGTGGCTCTACCCGGATGATTTCCTCCACAATTACCCTTAGCTCCTCCTCTGAGAACCTGGGGTGTCGTTGTGGTGCCATGGGTGTAGTGTGAGTGGTGAGGGTGAGGGTGTGTAGGGTGATGTGTTGGGGTGTGTGATGTAAGGTGCGTGGATGATGTAAAGGTGATGGTGGTGTAAGGCTGTGGTCTTGTCTGTGGTCTTGCTATCTCTCTTGTGGCACTTGTTTGTAGTCATAAAGGGTTGTGGGTAATGTGGGTGTGTGTTTTATGGTGATGTGGGTGTGTGGGTGTGGTGTGTGATTGGGTGTCAGGTGTGTGTAGTTTGAATTGTCCAATGTGGTGTTGTTTTGTAGAAGTGTGTGTATTTTGAGCGCAGTGGTATCTACCGCCAATTGTTTACCGCCATTGAATGTCCGCCGTTGTGATTCGTGGGTCATAATGTTGTGGGCGTAGTTCTGTTGGCGTAACGGTGTGGGCTTTGCTACCGCCAGTTTATCACCGACCTTTGGGCTGGTGGACTTGTGTGTGTGGCTGTATAGTGACGGATTGCTATGTGTGTGTCACAATATGGGTAGAGGTGATCCGTGGCGGTATGTTGGCAGCAGTCAGCATGGCGGTAATCAGTACTTAGCGCCAATGTCATAATGAGGGCCGTAGTGTCTTGCATGATTTAGAAGAGAAACATTCTGGTTCCCTGTGGACTCCGTGCCAGTGTGATGTAATCACAAGAATATGTAGTAATGAATGCTTGGTTTCGACTGTTGGAGTTCACATGTGCACACAGAGAAATAAGGAGGTGTAATTTACAGCTCTGTGTGTGGCTTAGTCATTCAGCAGGTATGAGGCTGTAGAAGATGCTACACCAGTGACATTACCAACACAACTACTAACCACCATTCTCCTACAAGTTTGACAGTTCAGACTATTCCACGCTCCCAAAGCTATAAGTATGGCTTGGGCGGCAGTTATCACTGTATAACTCATTGTTAAAGTTTGTTGTATTAGCACAAATATATAATAATATATATATTCACTGAAAAAACTAAGGTTAAAGTAACATTATAGTTAGGTGAGAATTTCAGTGACATTGTAATGTGTTAAAGTACAAAACCACTCAAATTCACCAGTTATAGTTAGTTCTGTTAACTTTAACTTGTGCTCTAGCGTAACTATAACTTGCCACGCATAGTTTTCTCTTCAATAGTCTCATTGCAAATGTTGCATTGCTATTATTATGGTGTCATAGAAGAAGCAGTGAGTGATGTTATATGTAGGGTAATTAGCAATGCATGCTGAGGGCGTGAGTTATAGTTACCTTAGGGCAAGAGTCATGATTACCAGAGCTAACGTTAAGTGGTGAATTTCAGTGCTTTTGTTTTTGGCTCCGGGCTGGGCCCCCTTCACAAGGCCTGTGGGATCAGGGTAGTCTTTACCTTTTTTCTTAGGACTCTGGACTGAATAATGAGTCTTAATATTGCTGCTGCCACATCATTGTTGATGTGGTAGCAGCCACTCACATCTCAGATTGAGATTTCTCGGGTTCGCAGAAATATACAGTTTTAAAGCATTAATTGCTCAAAAACTACAGAACAGATTTACATCAAACCCCATCTAGATCTAGTATTTTGCCAAATTAAGGGGCATATTTATACTTTTTGATGCAAAACTGCACTAACGCAGTTTTGCATTAAAAGTTTTGCTCTGGCTTGCGCCATTCCTGAGCGCCAGCCGGGCACCATATTTATGGAATGGTGCAAGCCGGTGCAAAGGGTGCGCTAGCGTAAAACAAAAATTATGTTAGCCGGGTTGGGGTGGGTGTGGGGGTGGCGGTATGGGAGGAGGGGGTTTTGCACCAGAAAATTACATTAAGCTGGTTAGAGGCAAAAAAATAGCTCTAACCAGCCTAGCCTCATTTTCTGATGGAAAACCATAAATACCACATGACTCCTGTCTTAGAAAAGACAAGAGTCATGCCCACCACCCCAGTGGCCAGCAGGGGGGCCCAAGTTGGGCCCCAAAGGCACTTTATTTAAAAAAAAATACTTACCTATACTTACCATACTTACCATACTTACCTGGGATGGGGTCCCCCATCCTCTGGTATCCCTCTGGTGTGGGTAGGGGTGTTCCTGGGGCTTGAGCAGGGCACCTGTGGACCCATTCGATGGTGTTCAACCATGGAAATGGGACCACAGGTCCCCTAACACCTGGTCTGCCCCAGGCGTAAAATAATGGTGCAAAGCAAGCGTTGCACCATTATTTAGCCCCTCCTCCCACCCATGCATCATTTTAACATAGGGGGATAAATATGGGGCTTTAGGGTTAGCACCATTTTTCAGATGGGAATGCCTATCTTGCATCTCATTGACGCAAGGTAGATTCATGCAGCTAAAAAATTGTACTAATGCCAATATTTTGAAGTTAGACGGGTAAAAATATAAATATGGAGTTAGTTTTGTGCCAAATTTGTGTAAATGAAAATGATGCAAATTTGTCACAAATGGGGTATAAATATGCTCCTTAATTTGGTGTAAATCTGTTCAGTGGTTTGGGCTGTAGCTGTGTCTAAAGTTACTATGAATGGGGAACATGTACTTTGGACCCCACTTGATCTCGGCCCTTACTTGACAGAACCTCCCCAAAACTTTCTCTGTGCAAACGTGTCAAAAAGTAGCATTTTGGAAAGTTTCACAGAGACTCATCAAACAGGTGCAAATATATAAACAAACATATATATATTTTTTTATTGAAAAAAAACAAAGGTTACAGGGACATCATAGTTAGGATGTAGAATTTAAAAAAACATAGAAATTCACTTACAAACCAAAGGTTACAGGTATGTTATAGTTAGACTCCCATTTTAAACTTACAAAACCATATAAATCCATCTGTTATAGTTAGAGTTATCTCAAGTAACTAACTTGTGCCCCAGCCATGCATTGTTCTTTCGTCAAAGATTTTACTGCAAATATTACATTGATATTGTCAAAGATGTCATGAGTGCTGTAATTTGTGGGGTAACTAGCAGTGCATGGCGAGGGCGCGAGCTATAGTCTACTTAGCCTCAGGAAGGTGCTGGTACCTGGGGCTGCGGGGGAGGTGGGCGCAGCCCCCCGCATTCTTAATCTTTTTCTCCCTAGGGAGGCGGTAGGCCCCAGAGCTGTGAGAGGCCCAGGTGACCCCCCCCGCATTTAATTAGATGTGAGCCCCAGGGAGGTGGCAGTCCCCAGGGCCGCAGAGCGACCAGGTTGCCCTCCCACATTCAAATTTCAAAGGACCCGGGGACCTGGCCCACCCAGGGGCTTCATTTAAACAAGCGTTGAAGCCTCCACTTGTTTTTTTTTTTTTAGTTACTCCTGCTGAAAATGTAAAAAAATGCTTTATTGCTCCACAGGGGTACCTTTGGGACCCCAGCACTATAGATAAGGGTCAGAGTTTCCCTACCCTGATCCCTTTTCTTTTCTTTAATCTTCCTTGTTGAAGTGTTGACAGCCAATCAGATCTCAGCACAAGATCATGACGGTTTGCGGAGCCTTTGCTCTCTACAAATAGATATATATAATTTCTCAAAAACTACTGAATGGATTTACACCAAATAACAAAAAGGGTGCTTTTTGGTCCAAAAGCTACCTTTCTGGCAAATATGGTGTAATTCCGTCCAGTGGTTTGGGCGCTATCCTGTTCAAAATCCCTATGAAAAGATGCATGGGGAAAAAGTGTGTTGGGAACCCCCTTTTTTTTGGCCCCTGCTTGATGGATCACCCCAAAACTTTCCAGACAGCAGCTGAAGTGAGCGTTATAGTAGTATTTGTTTAGAAACTTTCATGAAGATGTGTCAAGGGGTGCCAAAGTTATTAGCAATACAAAAAACACTTTTTCTATAGAAACTAGGTCCTAACTATAGTAACATTTATATATCTATAGTAACATTTATATATATATATATATATATATATATATATATATATATATATATATATATATATATATATATAGATATATATATAGATATATAGATATATATGTGTGTATATATACCTATATAGATATATACATTTATATGTATATATATATATATATGAATACACGTGTGTGTATATATCAGAAAGAAGTGACTCAAATAGATGATCACACCAAAATACAAAAATATATTTCTACTACAGCATTTCAGCTTCCACCTTCCTCAGGTAGTATAAGATGGTTTGACGGTCACCAGTAGGTAGCTATAGTTAGTACCTAGTTTCCTTAGGAAGAATGTTTTTTGTTTTAGCCAAACACTTTAGCGTCGCTTGAAGAATCTTCATGAACATTTCAAAACGTATACATTAGTTAGTTCATCTGCTGTCTTGAAAAGTTTGTGGTGATCTGTCAAGTGGGGACCCAGAAACGAGGGGATCCCAAAACACGTTTTCATCATTCATTTAGAATGGAATTACATTAAATTAGGCAGGAAGCTAGATCCTGTGCCGCAGATTGTGATTTTTGGTGTAAATCAGTTCAGTCTTTTTGGAAATATTAAAGGTTAAAAAATATAGATATCTAACGGATATCTAGCGGATCCTGTGCGGATCCAACTTGTCCCTGCTGATATCTGATTGGCTGCCATCACTTCAACAAGGATGTTTTGGCAGCCATCTTTGGACTCGTCTTCAGCCGAGTCCAACAAAAAAAGATTAAAAAAAGGAGATGGGCCTGGGTAGGGACACCCTCAGCCCCTAGCCTATGTGCAAGGGTCGCCAAGGGACCCCACCAGGGCTAAAACTCATTTTTTTAAACAAAAAAATCTCAGAAAAATCTGTGGATGGATCTGAGATTGTTTTTTAAAAAAGGGTAGCCTTCCGTAACTTTCTTTTATTTTGCCTTCTTTTGGGCCAGGTCCCTGGGGCATTAAAAAAGGAGGGGGCACACTGGGCCCCTCTCCTAGGGCTTATATTAGCCCTGGGGGCCACCACCTCCCTGAGGGCAAAAAAAACATTTTTAATGGGAGAGGCCTCTACGTCCTCCCCTGCAGCTCTGGGGACCATCACCTCCCTGACGCTAAATATGCACTTAAAGGGGGGGGAGCCCACACTGCCAGCCCACAACTTAGTGGACCACCACCTCTCTGGGGCTGAAATAAAATAAGATAGGAGGTCTGTCATAGACCCCCAGCACTAAGTTAAACATTGGAGGGTGCCCCCCCCTTGGGGAGACTGTAATGGCCCTGGTGACCGCCACCCACTAGGGCCTGCACCTGCTATGTCGCACGGTACCCCTGGGACATAGCTGTTTGCTCTGACTTGGCAGAAGTTTTGACAGTTCCCTCCAAGTCAGAGCAAACACTCTGCATCCAATGGGCAAGAGCTGTCAAAGTGCTCTTGCCTGCTGGAAGCTGATGTTTCATCTCTTTCCCTGCCCGCAGAGATGAAACACAGGTGAAGCTCATGGCTGTACTCCACATGTTGGCATTGGGGGTCTTTCCACATCACCACAGCCAGAGTGGCTGGTATCTCCCAGCCATCCTTCTTGGCTTTCCTCGACCCTTGGCAACATAGGCCCTCATTACAACCCTGGCGGTCGGTGTTAAAGCGGCGGTAATACCGCCAACAGGCCGGCAGTAAAAAAAATGGGATCATGACCACAGCAGAAACTGGCAACACAGACAGCCACTTTAACACTCTGACCGCCATGGCGGTAGCAACAAACATCGCGGCGGTAACCGGCAACAGCCAGATGGAAGACAATGTACCGACCACCCCATCACAACCCGCCAATCTGCTAGCCGTTCTGGGGCGGTACCAACGCCATCAAAAGCACAATGGAAACAGTGTTTGAAAGGGAAACCACTCACCTCTTGACACTCAACGAAGAACCAGGACGCCATCAAGGCCGAGTTACAGGTCTTGCCCATGCTGGTCTACCTCCTCATCTACCAGGAATACCAAAGGCGGCGGCGATGACCAAAGTGAGTACTGCACCTAGTACACAGGGGAGGGGGGGGAGGAAAAAGAGAGTGATACACAAACACAACACGCAACACCCCCACCCCCCACCCTCACCCACAACACCACACACACAAACACATGCAACAAAATTACATTTACACCCACGTAACACCCTGTATGAATGCAAGGACAAAAGGAATAGAGTCCAATCAGTGATATATTAGAAATAGGCAGATATACTTAATGAATATAAAACAGTATTTACAAAAATATACAATATGTACATAAGGCCGTACATTGTCCTTTCCAAATGTCCGTGGGCCACTGGGCCAAAAATCATAGGCCAAGCCCACACTTGACTCCTGCCTCAATACGGAGAGAACACTGCAGGGGCATCAGGTCGTAAACACACAGGCACCTCAGGGTAATGGGGAGGGGGGGCACCTCAGCCAGAAGATGGTACTACGCCACTGCTCCTGGAGGGGGCTCCATGCCCACAGTGATATCCTGGGGAGTGCAAAGCCACAGACTCTCAAGTGGGTGGTCTGCCCACTGCTTGGTCCTGGGGAGTTCAAAGCCACAGTCTCTCTAGTGAGTGGTCTGCCCACTGCTTGGTCCTGGGGAGTGCAAGGCCACAGTCTCTCTAGTGGATGGCTTCTCCACTGGTTCTGGAGGGGGCCTTGTGCCCAGTGTGCTTCATCCTGCCAAGGATGGGCTGAGTGGATGCATATCTCCACTGGTTCTGGAGGGGGCCTTGTGCCCAGTGTGCTTCACCCTGCCAAGGAGGGGCTGAGTGGATGCATATCTCCACTGGTTCTGGAGGGGGCTTTGTGCCCAGTCTGCTTCATCCTGCCAAGGATAGGGTGAGTGGATGCATATCTCCACTGGTTCTGGAGGGGGCCTTGTTCCCAGTGTGCTTCATCCTGCCAAGGAGGGGCTGAGTGGATGCATATCTCTGCTGGTTCTGGAGGGGACCTTGTTTCCAGTGATGCAGCACTTGGGGTGTGGCAGTTCACATTCCCTCACCTGGGTGTCTGAGGCATGAGATTTGCAGGGAGCAGGTTGCATGATAGTCCATGGAGGCAGGGCTAGACTCCATCCTGCGGCGCCTAAGGCTGCAAACTGTTGGTAGTGCCGGTGCTGGTGGGGGTGCTGCCAGTGGTGTTGGTAGGCTTCAGCCCGTCTACTGCAGCCTCGGAAGGCCACCCACTGGGGCTGCTGCTGCTGGTAGTGGTCCTATTGTCAGCGGTGCAGGTGGCGGTGCTTGCGGTGGTGCTTGCAGCGGGGCTGCTGGCCATGCTTGCCGTGGTGCTGGTGCCGGTGCTGGTGCTACCAGTGGTGGAGGAAGGCTCCAGCCCTTCTCCTGCAGCCTCGGACGGCTGCCTACTGGGAATGCTGCTGCTGACAGTAGTCATTCCAAGGGCGGTGCAGGTGGCGGTGCTTGCGGCTGTGCTTGCGGCGGGGATGCTGGTGGTGCTGCCCGCAGTGCAGGTGGCAGGGCTGGCGGTGCAGCTGGTGGGCACTAGGTCCTCACCTGCAGCCTTCGATGGCTGAAGTGCCTTGCCTTGGGGTTTCTGCCCCTTCCTCACCTTGGCAGATGCTGTTGTGACCTTGGCTCTGGCAGCTGGAGTTCTGGTGGCGGCCTTGCTGGGTGGGTCGTGCTCCTTGCTGCATGCTGTCCCCTTCTGCACCTTGGCAGGTGGCGGAATGGTTTTGTCCTTTGCATGGGTTGGTGGCACACTGGCTGGCCTGACGGGTGCCCCATTTGAGCCTCTGGGAGTTGTAGGTACCACAGTGGATGCCGACTTGGTGGCTGAGGTGCTGGCCTGCGTTCTGGACACCCTGGCCAGAGGTGAAGGACGGGAGGGGAGGAGTAGGGAACAGGTCAACGTTTGCCAGGAAATGCTTTTTAGACACATTGGGGTGGGAAGAGGGAGAGGGTTTGGGAGTGGAGGAAGAGGGAGTGGTTGTAGGAGGTGTCTGTCTGCTGAGTTTGGGTGAAGGTGCATGTGCTGGATGCTGTTTTGAGGTGGATGGTTGTTGGGTGGGTGGGTGCTTGCGTTTGTGTACTTTGGGAGGAGGGGTCACAGACACACTGGGAGAGGACACAGGGGACATGTGCAAGGATGTGGGGTTGGTGACTGCCAGTGGGGGGTTGAGTAGTGATGGGCGTGCTGGTGATGGAGGTAGTGGATGAGGATGTAGTGCATGCAGGTGTGAGTGGAGACACTAATGGGAGGGAGGTGGATGAGGAGGAGGAGGGTGACACAGTGGTGGCAGTGGATGTTTGTTTGTCTGCATAGGGATGGTGTTTGTGTGAGTGCCTGTGGGATGATGTGTGGTGCTTGTGTTTGCCCGAACCACTTCTGGGTGTTGATTTGGGTGAATGCTGGTCTGAAGGTGTGCTTGGGATAGGCTGGGGTTGAGGGGACTGGGACTGGGTAGAGATAGTTGGAGGGGGGAGGCTAGACACAGGGACAAGGGCTGCCATCAGGGAGTTGGCCAGAGTCTGAAATGCTCTCTGTTGGCCCGCCACACCAGAGTGAATGCCCTCCAGGTATGCATTTGTTTGTTGGAAATGCCTCTCAACACCCTGGATGGCATTCAGTATGGTTGACTGCCCAACAGTGAGGGATCCCAGGAGGTCAATAGCCTCCTCAATGAGGGCAGCAGGGCTGACTAGGGCAGGGTCTGAGGTGCCTGGGGCGAAGGAGATGCCCACCCCCCTGGGTGAGCGGGCACGGAAAACACGCTGAGGGACTGCTGGGAGGGCGGTACTGGTAGGGGGATGGCGGCTCTACCTGTTGTTGGGGTGGGCACAAAGGTGTCTGCCACCACCAGGGAGCTTCCATCGGAGGAGGAGTCGCTGTCTGTGGTCTCCCCTCCTGTCCCCGCCGTGGTGCTCCCTTCGCCCTCTGTCCCACTGGTGCCCTCACCCTCGGTGGATTCGGCCTCCAGGCCCATGTGGGATGCAGCTCCCTCCGTCGCCGGTGCCTCTGCTCCTCCGCTAGATGAGGCTAATGCACATAAGGACAGGGTGACAAAACAAAAAGGGGGGGGGGAGAGACAGAGGATACACTTGGTCAATGTTGACTAAGTGCTCAACATTGGCATACACAACACACAGGAAGCAGCCCTGTGCACTAGGCCATGCCCAATCATTTACTAACCTAACGCCATCAGGTGCACACCAGAAACCCACAGGACCCTTCCCAGTAGTAAATGCCCACTAACACTATTGGGGTAGGAGTGCTTCAGAGCCTGTCCAACAAGGGACCTACCCTGCCATTTTCACCCTCACCTAGGGGCACCCATAGCCCACATCCCCCACCCAGGTACCTCCTAACGCGCGCAAAGTCAGGTTTCAGAATCAGTACTCACCCCTTTGTGGCTGCTGTGATGCCTTCAAGTGCCCATCCAACTCCGGATAGGCCACCGCCAGGATGCAGAACATCAGGGGGGTCATGGTGTGACGGACACCCCTTCTTGGTTGGGAGGCCAGCCCCAGCTGGGCCTCCACCGTCTTCTTTGCCCAGCGGCACAGGTCCCACCTCTTGCGGCAGTGGGTGCTCAGCCTGTCAAAGACCACCAGGGTGCGCACCTCCTTGGCGATGGCACACCAAATACCCTTTTTCTGGTGGGTGCTGACCTGCAGGGAAAAGACAGCAGAAAAGGGAATTAGTGAACCGTCCGGACCATTAGACTCATTGCCCACCAGATCCCTACCATCCCCTGATACACATACATTGACCACCTTACATGCTGCACTCTGGCAAGGACGCCTATGCCCCCCCTACATGTGGCTTACATGCACAGAATTCCATACATTCATGGCCCATGCATCATGCTCACAGTGTGCTCGCCTGTTTGTCTGCAGGACCGTAGAGTAACGTGTACTGGGGTAGGACCCCATCCACTAGTTTTTCCAACTCCTCTGCAGTGAAGGCAGGGGCCCTTTCCCCAGACTCATGAGCCATGGTCGGGTCCAGGCACAGGTCACAGCAGCACTTGCAGTGTAGGTCCTCTCCTGTTGAAGGTCAGGTAGCAAGTGAGTGGATAGATAGAAAATGGCGGTGACGTCCGTGGCAGTGCGTACCGTTACCACCGGCGTACATCGCCATTAGCTCCTGGAACCCATAGGGCCCAATGATAACCAATGCAATTTTGTGCGGCCGCCATCGACCGCCTACTGCGACGGCGCACAACGCCAGCACAATTACCTCATTTCCACTTGTCCCTCCTCACAGGTCAGGCATCTGCCATTTCAGAGGGGCACAGGGCATGGCACCTAACTGCATCACAGCAGACATTGGCACGGCAACTGATTGTCGGATTCACATTTTGTTTCTTTAAAGTAAACAAATCATCATTAGTGCAATAGATGTGGGACTATGATCCTCTGCTCACCGTTCTCTTCCATAGGCTTCAACCGTTGAGGCTGAATATGAGATGGTGGCATCCTCTGGTGTACAGACCCCTGGTGGACCTTGCGACAATGGAGGACAGACACATTATCATTACCTACAGACTTGATTGTGCCACAATCCAAGAACTGTGTGCCCAATTGGAGCCAGACCTGATGTCAGCTATTCGCCATCCCACAGGTATCCCCCCTCCATTTCCTGGCAAGTGGTTCCTTCCAAACAACAGTGGCCATGGCATCAGGGATGTCTCAGCCAATGTTCTCTAACATGTTGACCAGAGTGTTGTCTGCCCTGCTGAAACACATGCGCAGCTACATCGTGTTCCCCCAGGTGGAGGATTTGGCCACAGTGAAAGCTGACTTTTATGCCCTAGGACATATCCCCAACATCATTGGTGCCATTGATGGTAAACATGTAGCATTTGTCCCCCCACCCCCCGGAGAAATGAACAAGTTTACGGGAATAGAAAAAGCTTTCACTCTTTGCAGGTGCAGATGGTGTTTTTGGCGGACCAGTACATCTCCCATGTGAATACCAAATATCCTGGCTCTGTGCATGACGCCTTTATCTTGAGGAATAGCAGCATCCCATATGTGATGGGCCAACTCCAGAGGCACCGGGAGCAGCTAATAGGTGAGCCAAAGGTCCACACACACTATGAGTAGGTGTCTGGGTATGGGGTTGTCCCTAAGGGTTAGTGTGTGTCTAACAGTTGTCCCTCGATATTTGCAGGTGACTCTGGTTACCCCAACCTCTCATGGCTACTGACCCCAGTGAGGAATGCCTGGACAAGGGCAGAGGAACGTTACAATAAGGCACATGGGCGTACAAGGAGGATTATTGAAAGGACCTTCGGCCTCCTGAAGGCCAGGTTCCCGTGCCTCCATCTGACAGGTCGATCCCTGTACTACTCACCCAAGAAAGTGTGCCAGATCATCGTTGCATGTTTCATGTTTCCAGGTGCCTTTTCTGCAGGAGGATGTGCCTGGAGATGGTCTTGTGGCAGCGGTGGAGCCTGTGGACAGTGAGGAAGAGTAGGCAGAGGAAGAAGATTTGGACAACAGAAGCAATATAATTCAGCAGTACTTCCAGTGACACACAGGTAAGACACAGTAACTTCACTTTACGTTTCAGTTATCTGTTGGACATTGTACAAGGCGGCCTCTTTCCCTATGTCTATGGACACTGACTGTACCTTTAGGCATCTCTATTTTCAGATCTCTGTGCCTCACTATGGATCCTGATATGTGTACTGCTGCCCACCAAAGGTCATCCCAAAGTATATTTCACTGTACATTTGAGTTGCAATGCTTTGATAATGTTGTACTAATACATTTGTGAATCATTTGACAGACTCCAGATTGGTATTTGTCCCAAGCTTGTTTATTTAGGTGCTCATAAGTAAAGGGGGATGTGCTATGGGCTGGGCTGATGGTGGAGGAAAGTCCAGGGTAGAGTCCAGTCTCTTGGTATCACAGGTGCATTGTCCACTGGGGCATAGGAAGGGGAGTAATGGTAGTTCAAGGTGGACAGGGTGACAGTGTGGGACACAAGGGTGACAATCAGGAGAGTCTTATTTCCCGGCAGAGGTCTTGGCAGTGCTTTCTGGCTTCTGCCTGGATCGCAGAAACCGTTTGCAGGGTGGTTCTCCTTCTGCAGGGGGTGGGATGCTGGTGGCCTGTTGGTCCTGTGGCGGGGCCTCCTGTCCATTAGCGCCGGCGGAGGTGGAAGGCTGTTCATCGGTTTGGCTAGTGTCAGGCACCCGTTGTTGTGCCACTGCCTCCCTCATGGTCTTGCCCATGTCAGCCAGCACCCCTGCAATGGTGACCAGGATGGTGTAGATTTTTGTTAGGTCATCCCTGATCCCCAGGTACTCTCCCTCCTGCAGCCGCTGAGTCTCCTGCTACTTGGCCAGTATTTGGCCCATTGTCTCCTGGGAATGGTGGTATGCTCCCGGGATGTTGGAGAGTGCCTCGTGGAGAGTGGGTTACCTGGGCCTGTCCTCCCCCTGTCGCACAGCAGTCCTCCCAGCTTCCCTGTTGTCCTGTGCCTCTGTCCCCTGAACCGTGTGCCCACTGACCCCAGGTCCCTGATCATCCTGTGTTTGTGGGGTTGCCTGGGGTCCCTGTAGTGGTGGACACACTGCTGATTGACGTGTCCTGGGGACAGTGGCATAGGCCCGCTGGGTGGGTGCTGTGCTGGTGTTTCCTGAGGGGGAGGCTCTGTGGTAGGTTGGGACTCTGGCAGGGGAACCGATTGTCCAGAGGTCCCAGATGGGCCAGGTTGGTCATCCTGATTCAGGCGTGCAGAGCTGCTGTCATCACTGTGGGCCTCTTCTGTGGGGGGACTGGATGTAGCGGGCACCTCCTCTCCGGTGACGTTGAGTATGGGTCCTGTGGGGATGCAAATGCAGTGTTAATGTATCTGAGTGTGCCATCTTGTGCATGGTGTGTTTCCCTGCATGATTGTGATTTCCCTGTCAGCTTGGCCTTGTGTGAGTGGTGATTTTGTGGGCTGAGTGAGTCTCTCTACTGGGTATGCTGTGGTGATGGGTGTCTATGCAGGTCTGTGTTGGGGGTCCATGCTTTGGTGTTGCATGCAGGGCTTAGTATTGGGATGGGTGGGTTGTGATAGTGGGGTATATGTGAGGTGGTGGAGTGATGGGGTGAGGGTAGTGGTAGTAGTTTGTGATGGCATGCAGGTAGGGTGGGGGGGATAAAGTAGTAAATATTTGACTTACCAGAGTCCAGTCCTCCTGCTACTCCTGCGAGGCCCTCAGGATGCATGATCGCCAAGACTTGCTCCTCTCATGTTGTCAGTTGTGGGGGAGGATGTGGGGGTCCACCGCCAGTCCTCTGTACTGCTACCTGGTGTCTTGCAACCACAACACAACAAAAATCCTAAGCCAATTTAGAAACATAAACTGTAAACTTCGCACTTGTATAGCGCACTGCTCACCCGTTAGGGTCTCAAGGCACTGTACGCATACCACTGTGGAACCCCTCCTGGCTTTTCCCTGTGAGGCAACCACTCCTGGACAGCTCCAGGGTGAAGCCAGGCATCCAAGCGCTGTGAGGATCGTTGTGGAGATTAAGCAAGCTATTGCCCAGAGTTACAGAGTGGGACCCATTAATTAGATGAGGCACTGAGGCGAGAATGATCTGGTCCAGGGGAATAGAGGCCAAGATCCACCGAAGCGGGAATTGAACCCTGGTCCCGGGCCAGATCTCTGCATCAGGGTCTGCTGCTCTAACCTTTGTGCGACACTTCTCCACATAGAAACATAGAATACAGTACATTTAGTAAGTAAAATGTGACCAGAATGACAAAAATCCAATCAGTAGAACCAGAGATTTTCAATTTTTCTGTAAAAATAATACCTAAAAGCACAAAGCGCCACATACAGTCATCTGGTCACGCTAGACCGGGGTGTGTCGCAAGTTCAGGCTTACTGTGATGGAGGAGGGCATGTCAGATTCAGGGACCAGGTTAGTCCTGCTGAAAAGTTACCTTCTCATGTTTGACACTAAGGGGGTGATTCTAACTTTGGCGGGCGGCGGAGGCTGCCCGCCAAAGTACCCCCGCCAGAACACCGCTGCGCGGTCAAAAGACCGCCGCGGTGATTCTGAGTTTCCCGCTGGGCGGGCGGGCGACCGCCAGAAGGCCGCCCGCCCGCCCAGCGGGAAACCCCCTTCCACGAGGATGCCGGCTCCGAATGGAGCCGGCGGAGTGGAAAGGGTGAGACGGGTGCAGTGGCACCCGTGGCGATTTTCAGTGTCTGCTATGCAGACACTGAAAATCTTTGTGGGGCCCTGTTAGGGGGCCCCTGCAGTGCCCATGCCATTGGCATGGGCACTGCAGGGGCCCCCAAGACACCCGTTACCGCCAGCCAGGTTCTGGCGGTCAAAACCGCCAGAACCAGGCTGGCGGTAAGGGGGTCGGAATCCCCTTGACGGCGCTGCCTGCAGCGCCGCCGTGGAGGATTCCCCAGGGCAGCGGAAAACCGGCGGGACACCGCCGGTTTTCCGTTTCTGACCACGGCTGTACCGCCGCGGTCAGAATGCCCATGGATGCACCGCCAGCCTGTTGGCGGTGCATCCGCGGTCCCCTACCCTGACGGTCTCGGACCGCCAGGGTAGGAATGACCCCCTAAGAGTTCTATTTGCATTAGAGGATTCCTTGAGAAGCAGACTGTGCATTGCAAATGGTCGTCACTGTAGTGTGAAGAGCAGGTCGGGTGTCGTGGACAGTCATCACCGTTCTGTGATTAGACAGTCAAGCATCATGGAGAGCCATTGTGTAGCTTCATGGGGGCAATTGTCAAGTGCTGTGGTTCCTTTAGCACAATGTGCAGATCTTGCATTGCCGGTCAGAGCAGACAGTTGTGCAAAGAGCAGGTTTCACTGGAGCTTCCCATTGGAAGTTATCGCAGGCAGCAAAGTCATGGGGTGAAAAGGCCTGTTCACAGTAGTGAGGAGCCCAAATTTTGCCGTCCAAGGGTTTAAGAGGTGGGGCACCTTTTTGGAACCAGGACTCACCTCAGCAGAAGCCCACAGTAGAGCTCAGGCAGGTCCAGTTGCAGGCCCGGGATGGTCCAGTTGCAGCAGGTCAGCTGGGCAGTTGCAGGAAGGCCTCTGAATCGTCTGGTTTCCCTGTAGCTCACACAGGAGGTCAGCCAGCTGACCTTTGAAGTCACTCTGAGTAGACTGGGATGAATGCAAGCAGGTCCAATCTTCCTTCTCGGACAGCAAGGCAGTCCTTCCAGCATCAGGGCACTCACGTAGCAGCAAGGAACTCCTTGTTTTGAATATTCCATAGGTTCAGTAATGTTCTGATTAGTGGCTTTGGAGGTCCAATATTTATAACTTCTGCCAACCTTTGTGTGCAGGGACTCCCTGTCCTAACCCCACATCTGGTTCTAGAACGTTCTTGTCCTTTCCCTGTCAAGGCTCCAAAAGGCTGGGGGTGAGGGCAGGAGGCAAAGACCTTTGTAGTATAAGTGGAACTGCATACAGCCCCTCCCCAGTCATCCTGCCAGGATGGCACATCGTGTCCACAACTAAGGCCTCTGCTAAATTAAGTTTGCAATAAACAAACCCCAACAGCAGAGCCATTCACAGTCATGTGACCCAGAACACGAGCAAAACGCACAGGTGGATGGGACAAGAAAATGACAAATTTCTAAAAGTGTCATTTTCAGAAATGTAACTTACAACCCAACTTTGCCATTAAAAAAGATTTGAAATTACAATTAATTTGAGTGTAATTAGCATATCTCCATCTGCTCCCAATCTAAGGTTAGCACTTATCAAAAGTAGTAGGGTAACCTAGTGTTAGTCAATGGATGATATAGTTCTTACCATAGTAAAAACTTACTTTAGGAATTTTTCACTGCCAGGACATGCAAAACACAAGTACAAATATCCGACTTACTTTTTACATACAATGCACCATGCCCTACGAGCCCTCGGAGGAGACTTATAAGTACTAAAAAAAGAAGGTTTAGTAATGGCAAAAGGTTTAGCTTGCCAGGTCAAATGAAAGATTTAAACTGCACTACAGGCTGCAGTGGCAGTCCTGAGACATGTTTTAAAATACTACTTTAGTTGGTGGCATAATGAGTGCTATAGCTCACTTTTAGCATTATAGCTCACTTTTAGCATTTAATTTGCGGGCCTTGGGTACATGGATTACTTACAAGTGGATAAAATGTAAACCAATTTTACCAGGTTGTAGGGTGTGAGCACTGGGTAACAGGGAAAAGTGCACAGAGTCCTAATACCAACAAAAGCAGGTTCAGCAGGAGAAGGGAAAAATAAAGGCCAGGTTCAACACTTTATACTAAAATAAGTTAGCAATTGACTGAAAAAAACAAAGGTTAAAGAGACATTATAGTTAGGTGAAAATGTAATTTTTAAAATAAAAAACATAGGCCCTCATTACAACTCTGGCGCTCGGTGTTAAAGCGGCGGTAATACCACCAACAGGCCGACGAAAAAAGAAATTGAATCACGACCATGGTGGAAACCGCCAACATAGACAGCCACTTTAACACTCCAATCGCCACGGCGGTACAAGCTAACAGCTTGGAGGTCACCGCCAACAGACAGGCGGAAGACAATGTACCGCCCACACTATTATGAGAGGCCAATCCGCCACCTTTTCCGGGGTGGAACCAACGTGAACAAAAACACAGAGGAAACAGGACTTGGAAGGGAAAACACTCACCTCTCCACACCCCAAGAGGAACCTGGACGCCATGGAGCCAGAACTCCAAATACTCCCTGCGATGGTATTCCTGCTCCTCTATCAGGAGCAACAAAGACGGCGGCGATGACCATGGTGAGTACCTCACCTACAACACAGGGGAGGGGAGAGGGAAAAGAGAGTAACACACACACGAAACACGCAACACCCCTACCCCCACCCCCACCCACTACAACATACACACAAATACATGCTGCAACATTACATTTACACCCACCCACCCCCCCTTCAAGAACACAAGGACAAAAGGAAATGAGTTGAACGATTGTAATCATGAAAAAAACAGTAGTCAAAACTCGAAATACAGTATATACAATTATGTACACCAACTACACAAGTCCGTATAGTGCACCAATTATTGTCCGTGGACCACTGGGCCCGAAATGCATGGGCGAGGCCCACACTCGATACCAGACTTCAAATGGAGAGAACACTGCAGGGGCATCAGATCGAAATGAAACAGGCACCTCAGGGGGAAGGCAAGGGGGGCACCTCAGCCGGATGAGTGCATGAAGCCACTGCTCCACGAGGGGGCTCCATGCCCATTGATGTATCCTGGGGAGTGCAAAGCCACAGTCTCTCAAGTCTCTCTAGTGGGTGGTTTGCCCACTGCTTTATCCTGGGGAGTGCAAAGCCACAGTCTCTCAAGTCTCTCAAATGGGTGGTTTGCCTACTGCTTTATCCTGGGGAGTGCAAAGCCACAGTCTCTCAATTCTCTCAAGTGGGTGGTTTGCCCACTGCTTTATCCTGGGGATTGCAAAGCCACAGTCTCTCAGGCGGATGCCTTTCTCCACTGGTTCTGGAGGGGGCTTTGTGCCCAGAGTGCTTCATCCTGCCAAGGACAGAGGTAGTGGATGCTTTTCTCCACTGGTTCTGGAGTGGGCTTTGTTCCCAGAGTGCATCATCCTGCCAAGGACAGAGGTAGTGGATGCCTTTTTTCACTGGTTCTGGAGGGGGCTTTGTGCCCAGAGTGCTTCATCCTGCCAAGGACAGAGGTAGTGGATGCCTTTCTCCACTGGTTTTGGAGTGGGCTTTGTGCCAGAGTGCTTCATCCTGCCAAGGACTGAGGTAGTGGATGTGATACTCCACTGGTTCTGGAGGGGGCTTTGTGCCCAGAGTGCTTCATCCTGCCAAGGACAGAGGTAGTGGATGCCTTTCTCCACTGGTTCTGGAGGGGGCTTTGTGCCCAGAGTGCTTCATCCTGCCAGGGACAGAGGTAGGGGATGTGTTACTCCACTGGTTCTGGAGGGGCTTTGTGCCCAGAGTGCTTCATCCTGCCAATGACAGAGGTAGTGGATGCCTTTCTCCACTGGTTCTGGAGGGGGCTTTGTGCCCAGAGTGCTTCATCCTGCCAAGGACAGAGGTAGTGGATGTGATACTCCACTGGTTCTGGGGGGGGGGGGCTTTGTGCCCAGAGTGCTTCATCCTGCCAAGGACAAAGGTAGTGGATGTGATACTCCACTGGTTCTGGAGGGGGCTTTGTGCCCAGAGTGCTTCATCCTGCCAAGGACAGAGGTAGTGGATGCCTTTCTCCACTGGTTCTGGAGGGGGCTTTGTGCCCAGAGTGCTTCATCCTGCCAAGGACAGAGGTAGTGGATGTGATACTCCACTGGTTCTGGAGGGGGCTTTGTGCCCAGAGTGCTTCATCCTGCCAATGACAGAGGTAGTGGATGCCTTTCTCCACTGGTTCTGGAGGGGGCTTTGTGCCCAGAGTGCTTCATCCTGCCAGGGACAGAGGTAGGGGATGTGTTACTCCACTGGTTCTGGAGGGGCTTTGTGCCCAGAGTGCTTCATCCTGCCAAGGACAGAGGTAGTGGATGTGATACTCCACTGGTTCTGGGGGGGGGGGGGCTTTGTGCCCAGAGTGCTTCATCCTGCCAAGGACAAAGGTAGTGGATGTGATACTCCACTGGTTCTGGAGGGGGCTTTGTGCCCAGAGTGCTTCATCCTGCCAAGGACAGTGGTAGTGGATGCCTTTCTCCACTGGTTCTGGAGGGGGCTTTGTGCCCAGAGTGCTTCATCCTGCCAAGGACAGAGGTAGTGGATGTGATACTCCACTGGTTCTGGAGGGGGCTTTGTGCCCAGAGTGCTTCATCCTGCTAAGGACAGAGGTAGTGGATGCCTTTCTCCACTGGTTCTGGAAGGGGCTTTGTGCCCAGAGTGCTTCATCCAGCCAGGGACAGACGTAGTAGATGCCTTTTTCCACTGAAGGTGGTGCATCATGGAAGCTGCCTAGGGTCCTGGAACTGACCACCAGGCTTGGTCGACTGACCACTGGGAATGGCAGCCATGTCTGCAGTGGTGCCACTGGCTCAGGATGTCGCGGGCCACTGGCGGTGCTTGCGGCAGTGTCAGTAGTGGCGGTGCTGGCGTCGGCCTCTGTGGCATCGGTGCTGGTGGCGGCAATGCTTGTGGCGGCCTCTGTGGCATTGGTGCTGGCGGCTGACTTTGTGGCAGCGGTGCTGGTGGTGGACTCTGTGGCGGCTGGCGGCGGTGCTGGTGGCGGTCCTGGTGACGGGCTCTGTGGTGGCGGTGCTGGTGGCGGGCTCAGTGACTGCGGTGCTGGTGGCGGCTCAGTGACTGCGGTGCTGGTGGCGGTCTCAGTGACTGCGGTGCTGGTGGTGGTGCATGTGGTGGTGCAGGTGGCGGTCTTCTCCGCCGTACCGGTTGGCGTCAACGTGGACAGAAGGTGTGACACTGGTCCCATAGTCGGTGCCACCATGCCCTCTCCTGACCTGCCCTTGATTTTCTGGCCCTTCCCCACCTTGGATGGTGGCGCAGCTGTCTTGCCGCCATCCCCTTTTGTTTTCCCTGAGCCCTTGGTGGCAGGTGTTTTCGCCTTCTCCCTCTGGGATGTGGGGAACTTTTTTACTTTCGCAGGTGGCGGAATGTCCTTGCCCTCGCTACGTGGCACACTGGCTGCCCTGATGCTTGGCGCACTCCAAAAGCCCACTGTTGCTGGGAGCACTGTGCCCGGTGATGTGGTGGCTGAGGTGCTGGGTTGGGACCAGGAAAGCCTGGCCCTAGGGGACGGACGGGTGGGGAGTTGTAGGGATGAGGTCAATGTTAGACAGGAAACGTTTTTTAGACACACTGGGACGGGTAGATGGAGTGGGTTTGGGAGTGGAGGAAGAGGTAGTGGTTGTAGGAGGTGTACGAATGCTGAATTTGGGTGAAGGTGCATGGGCTGGAGGTTGTTGTGAGGTGGATGGCTGTTATGTGGGTGTGTGCCTGTGTTTGTGTACTTTGGGAGGTGGGCTCACAGACACACTGGGAGAGGACACAGGGGATGTGTAAATGGTAGTGGGGTGGTGAGTGCACATGAGCGGTGTGTGTTGATGGGCGTGCTGGTGATGGAGGTAGTGGCTGAGGATGTAGTGCATGCAGGTGTGAGTGGAGACGAGACAGGGAGGGAGGAGGACGACGTGGAGGAGGGGAACACAGTGGAGGCAGTGGATGTTGGTATGTCTGCATGGGAATGATGCTTGTGTGAGTGCCTGTGGGATGTGTGGTGCTTATGTTTGCCTGAGCCACCCTTGTGTGATGACGTGTGTGCATGCTGGTCTGATGGTGTGCTTGGGATAGGCTGAGGTACAGGGGATTGGGTCTGGGTGGAGGAAGTTGGAGGGGGGAGGCTGGACACAGGGACAATGGTTGCCATCAGTGCTGAGGCCTGAGCCTGAAATGCTCTCTGTTGGGCTGCCTGTCCAGAATGAATGCCCTCCAGGTATGCATTTGTTTGTTGCAAATGCCTCTCGACACCCTGGATGGCATTCACAATGGTAGATTGCCCAACAGTGAGGGATCTCAGTAGGTCAATAGCCTCCTCACTGAGGGCAGCAGGGCTGACTGGGGCAGTACCTGAGGTGCCTGGGGCGAAGGAGATGCCCACCCTCCTGGGTGAGCGGCCACGGGATACACGCTGAGGGGCTGCTGAGAGGGCGGTGCTGGTAGGGGGGGTGGCGTCTGTACCTGTTGATGCAGGGGTACAGAGGGGCCCGCCACCGCAAGGGAGCTCCCATCAGAGGAGAAGTCGCTGTCGCTGAAGTCACCTCCTGTCCCTGCCGTGGAGCTCCCCTCGCCCTCCGTCTCACTGGTGGCTTCAGACTCCATTGTCTCGCCCTCCAGGGCCAAGTGGGATGCAGCTCCCTCCTGCTCTGGTGCCACTGCTCCTCTGCCTGATGATGCTATTGCACACAAGAACAGGGAGACCACACAAAGGGTGGGGGAAAGACAGAAGAAAGACATGTTCAGTGCATGCAATACCACTACCGTTGGCGGACACTACAAACATGCAGCCCTCTGCACTGCGCAATGCACTTAGAGTTCCTAGAGTAATCACAGGGCCATGGGGTACAAGGTCTGTGCCCGATTGCTGCACACATGGAAGTCACAGGAGCCTGACTAGGTGTAGATGGCTCTTACTACTGGGGGATTGGGGTGCCACATAGCCTGCCTCACAAAGGGTCCTTGCCTACAAAGCTCGCCCTGGCCTAGGTTAACCCACTGCCCACCTCCCCCACCCAGACACCTCTTAATGCGCACAGAGTCAGATGGATGTGACGATACTCACCCCCTTGTGGCTGCTGTGATGCCCTCAAGCGCCCATCCAACTCCGGATATGCCACCTCCAGGATCCAGAACATCAGGGGGGTCATGGTGCGACGGGCACCCCTCCCACATTGGGAGGCCATCCCCAGCTTGGCCTCTGCCGTCTTCTTGCTCCAGCGGCGAATGTCCTCCCATCTTTTCTGGCAGTGGGTGCTCCGTCTGTGGTGGACCCCCAGGGTACGGATATCCTTGGTGATGGCACGCCAAATATCCTTCTTCTGGTGGGCGCTGACCTAGAGGAATAGTACAGGGGGAAAAACTTTAACCGTCCGGACCGTCACAGTCATTGGCCCACGTTCCCACCCTTGCCCTGACGCACATACACTCACCGTCCACACATGCAGGCCTCAGTCCCCCCCATGTATCTTCCATCCACACCACTCCAAACAGGCATTGCCCATGCAGCATGCTAACAGTGCACTCACCTGTTTGTCTGGAGGACCGTAGAGTACCGTGCACTGGGGGAGGACCCCATCCACTAACTTCTCCAACTCCTCCGAAGTGAAGGCAGGGGCCCTTTCCCCAGACACATGAGCCATCGTCGCTTCCAGACTGAGGTCACAACAGCACTTGCAGAGTAGGTCCTCTCCTGTCGAAGGTCAGGTATCAAGTGAGTGAACAGACAGAAAATGGCGGTCACGTCCGCGGCGGTGTGTACCATCACCGCCGGCGTACATCGTCATTGGCTCCAGGGACCCATAGGGTCCAATGTTAACCAATGCACGATTACGCTGTGGTCTTCGACCGCCTACCGCGACGGTGTACGCCAGCGCAGTTACCTCATATCCCCTTGTCCCACCTTACAGGTCAGACAGCAGCCATTTCAGGGGGCCACATGGCATTAATAATAACTGCGTCACACCTATCTAGGCCTTGCATACACACAATAACAGGCACATTGCAGATTTACAAATGTTTGCTAATGACATTTAGTTATACCTCAGTGTTCGCTGACTCTCTGCTCGCGGTTCTCCTCCATAGGGCACGTCCGCTGGGGCAGGTGGTGAGATGGCGGCATCCTCCGGTGTACAGACCGCTGGTGGACCTGTCAACAATGGAAGAAAGACACGTAATAGTCACCTACAGACTTGATCGTGCAACAATCCATGAACTGTGTACCCAGTACTCTATTTCCTGGCAAGTGGGTCTTTTCAAAACAACAGTGGCCATTGCATCAGGGATGTCCCAGCCTATGTTCTCAAGCGAGTTGTCCAGAGTGTTGTCTGCCCTGCTTAAGCACATGCGCAGCTACATCGTTTTCCCTCAGGTGGAGGATTTGCCAACAGTGAAAGGTGACTTCTATGCCCTGGGACATAACCCCAACATCATAGGTGCCATTGATGGGACACATGTGGCCTTGGTACCGCCCTGCAGGAGTGAACAGGTGTACAGAAACCGGAAGAGCTACCATTCAATGAATGTGCAGATGGCGTGTTTGGCCAACCAGCACATCTCCCATGTGAATGCCAAGTTTCCTGGCTCAGTGCATGACGCTTACATTCTGAGGAATAGCAGCATCCCTTATGTGATGGGGCAACTCTACAGGCACCGTGTGTGGCTACTGGGTGAGGACAAGGACCCTATACCCTGTGAATAGTTGTCTGGGTCTGGGGTTGTACCTAAGGGTTAGTGTGTGTCTAACAGTTGTCCCTCGACATTTGCAGGTGACTCTGGTCACCCCAACCTGTCATGGCTACTGACCCCAGTGAGAAATCCCAGGACAAGGGCAGAGGAACGCTGCAATGAGGCACATGGGCAAACTAGGAGAGTGATCGAAAGGACCTTTGGCCTTCTGAAGGCCAGATTCCGGTGCCTCCATATGACAGGTGGTTCTCTCTACTACTCACCAAAGAAGGTGTGCCAGATAATCGTGGCCTTCTGTATGCTGCACAACCTGGCTTTGCGACAACAGGTGCCTTTTCTGCAGGAGGATGGTCCAGAAGGAGGTCTTGTGGCAGCTGTGGAGCCTGTGGACAGTGAAGAAGAGGATATCGACAACAGAAACAACGTTATCCAGCAATACTTCCAGTGAGACACAGGTAAGAAGATGTCACTGCCTCACACATCTCATACAATTGCTAGACCTATCATATGTCTGTCACTTTCACCCAGTGTATGGACCTTGACTTGTCACTTTGCCTTTCCATTTCACAGATGTGGGTCCCACTGTGTGACCTCTGCTATATTACCTCATGGACTAGAGCTGTGTTACATCGGTATGTTGACAATACAATCGACATTGCTATATTCCATAGTTATTGCAAATACACATTTGTGAAAGCACAGACTGACTCCAGCTTGTTTTGTGATTCAAGGGTGTTTATTTCAGTGCAAAATAGTGGAGGGGGTTGTAAAATGGGCAGGGGTGATGGTGGAGGATTGTCCATGGCAGAGTCCAGTCTATTTGTTTCACAGGTGCATTTTCCAAAGGGGCATAGGAAGTGGGGCTAGGGCAGTTGATGGATGGACAGGGTGACGAAGTGGGACAGAGGGATGACATTCAGGGGGGTCTCATTTCCTGGCGGGGGTCTTGGCATTGTTCTCTGTCTTTGTCCTGGATCTCAGGGACCGTTTGCGGGGTGGTTCTCCTTTTGCAGGGGGTGGGGTGCTGGTGTCGTGGTCCTGTGGCGGTGCCTCCTGTCCACTAGCGCCGGCGGAGGTTGTGGGCTTTTCATCATCCAGGCTAGTGTCAGGGGCCCCTTGTTGTGCCATAGTGTCCCTCCTGGTGTTCACAAGGTCCTTCAGCACCCCTACAATTGTGACCAGGGTGGTGTTTATGGACTTAAGTCCCTCCCTGCTCCCCAAATACTGTTCCTCCTGCAGCCGCTGGGTCTCCTGAAACTTGACCAGTAACGTTGCCATCGTCTCCTGGGAATGATGGTACGCTCCCATGATGTTGGAGAGGGCCTCGTGGAAAGTGGGTTCCCTGGGCCTGACATCCCCCTGTCGCACATCAGTCCTCCCAGTTCCCCTGATATCCTGTGCCTCTGTCCCCTGAACCATGTGCCCACTGCCTCCAGGTCCCTGATTTTCTTGGGGTGGTGGGTTTGCTTGGGTTCCCTGTAGTGGTGGACATACTGCTGATTGACATGTCCTGGGGTCAGAGGGATGGGTCCGCTGGGTGGGTGCTGTGCTGGTGTTTCCTGAGGGGGGAGACTCTGTGGTGGCTTCTGCCAGTGTCAGGGGAACCGACTGTCCCGAGGTCCCAGATGGGCCGGGCTGGTCATCTTGATCCAGTTGGACAGAGCTGCTGTCATCACTGTGGGCCGCTTCTGTGGGGGGAGTGGGCATGTCTGGAACCTCCTGTCCGGTGACGTTGGGTAGGGTCCTGCAGGGGTGTAAAGGCATGATTATTGCATCTGTGTGTGCCATTGTGTGCAATGGGTGGGTGACCCTGTACTCCAGTGCTTGCATTCTTGTGTAGGGCCTTGTGTGATAATTGGTTTGGAGTCTGTGTGGGTATCTGTAGTAGACATGCTTCAGTGATGGGTGTCCATGCTTTGGTGTTGCATGCAGGCCTAGGTGTTGGGATGTGTGGGTTGTGATAGTGGGACATTTGTGAGGTGGCGGAGTGATAGGGGTGAGGGTGGGGTATGTCATAGCATGCAGGTAGGGTGGGGGATGTAATAGTTAAGATTTGACTTACCAGAGTCCATTCCTCCTGCTACTCCTGCGAGGCCCTCAGGATGCAGTATAGCCAAGACCTGCTCCTCCCATGTTGTTGGTTGTGGGGGAGGAGGTGGGGGTCCGCCGTCAGTCCTCTGTACTGCAATCTGGTGTCTTGAGACCACGGAACGCACCTTCCCCCGTAGGTCATTCCACCTCTTCCTGATGTCATCCATAGTTCTTGGATGCTGTCCCACTGCCTTGACCCTGTCTACGATTCTGCACCATAGCTCCATCTTCCTAGCTATGGAGGTGTGCTGCACCTGTGATCCGAATAGCTGTGGCTCTACCCGGACGATTTCCTCCACCATGACCCTGAGCTCCTCCTCAGAGAACCTGGGGTGTCTTTGCGGTGCTGTGGTGTGGTGTGGTGTGGGTGATGTGTGAGGTGGTGTGTGTTGTGGTGTGTGAGGGGATGTGTTTGTATGTGTTGTCTGAGGTGCGTGGATGTTATATGAGTGATGATGTGTTTGTGTGGATGCTAGTGTTGTTTCTGGTGGTGTCTCTCTCTGGGCTTCTTTCTCAATTTCTGTCGTAATGGCTTGTGGGTGATATGGGTGTGTGTTTTATATTGGATTGGGTGTGTGGGAGTGGTGTGTGTATGTGTATCAGGTGTGTGTATTTTGATTTGTCCAATGTGTTTGTGTTTTGTAAATGTGTGTGTATTTTGAGCGCGGCAGTGTGTTCCGGCAATGGAATACCGCGGTTGAAAGACTGCCGCGTGGATTCGTGGGTCGTGATAGTGTGGGCGTATTCCTGTTAGTGTGACGGTGGAGGTTTTGTTATCGCCAGTTTATCACTGACCTTTGGTGTGGCGGGCTTGTGTGGGTGTCTGGATTTTGGCGGGTCTCGGGCTGTGGGCCGTAATAGCTGTAGCGGAATTCCGCCGCCGCCGCGGTGTGTTGGCGGTCTTCGGCACGGCAGTAAGCGGGATTTACCGCCAATGTTGTAATGAGGGACATACTGTTTTAAGCTACCAAAACCACTGAAATTCACAAGATATAGGTAAATCAGGTAACTTTAACTCGGGCCCTAAAGTAAATGTAACTCAAGCCATTGCCATGGACTGGCGATTACCTCAGATATTACATCACTCATGATCTTGGAGTCTGTGCCCATTCTCCATTCGCAGCTGTGTTCGAGGTATTGGTTTGCACAAGTTTGTCTAGAGTGGTTTGTTAACCATGACATGTTGACATGTTCTGCCAGGCACAGGCCAATCTTCACACACCCCAGGCACAATAAAATGCCATTCTGCGCACCAGATCCTTCTCTCATGGGGCAAGGCCAACCGACCATCCCTCGCTTCCCAGGTGTGGCACGAGCAGTCAGTAGGTCCCCTGATACATGATGTTTTATTCTATAAAAGACGTCAGGCTGGCTGTTGTCTCACCAGTGTAGTTGGTTCCCACATGAGGAGGGCACACTCTGCCCCAGCCTCCAGCATTGCTGAGGTCATAAGCAGTGCATGATCGGGACACAAGTTATAGTTAGTTGACTAAAAGATCTGGTGTATTTCAACGTTTTCGGATTTTTTTTAACATTAATTCTTGTCTCATTTCAACATCTAACAATAATGTCACTTTAACCTTCATCGGTGTGCACATTGATCTAGTCACAGGCCCAGCGCAAAGACGCACTCCTTCATCCTGCCTCCAGCAATCCCAGCACCCACAAGCAACCATACCTGCAGCAGCAAGCCAACATTAAAGCACTAGACCTACCCCAATGGTAGGGTTCTAAGAGGCCCTTAGGTAAAAAGGCTCACAATATTGGCCATCTGCATGGTCTCGGATGCAGTTCAGGATGAAAGGAAAAGAGCAGAATTGAGGCAGGAAATATTTTCCAGGGCACAGAGTCATACAGCTGAGTCTACTCGAGCCCTGTTCAATGGGTTTAGTCTGTTGTCTGTTTTGATTCCCAGGCTATAATGTCATCTTCATTATCTGCAAGGATGCCTATTTAATCTAAAGCTCTGATCTAAAGACAGATATAAGAAACACTGTGAACATCAACTTCCGTAAATCCCTGAGATGTAAACCATGGTAGACTGTAGGAAATTAAATTAAATATTAAAGGCTTGCCTGTTATCTAACACTATATCCTAATTACCTTGAAACAAGTACGTCTTTATTTTCTATTAATTTATTGTGCTTAGTTAGGAGCTAACTATACGGAAAAGAGAAGCATAAAAGATTTTTGCATGGTAATGGAAATCAAAGTAAAAACAATAGATACATTTGGGGTAGTTCGCGCTTAGGTCTTCAGAACTTTTTGTCCACATAAGCTATCCACACCAAATTTGACTCCTTTTTTTTCCAACATCCTAGGGATTCAAAAGGTACCCAGAGTTTGTGGGTTCCCCGGGAGGAGGCCAAGAAATTAGCCATAATACAGCGAAAATTTCATTTTTTTCAAAGAAATGGGAAGAAAGGGCTGCACAAGAAGGATTGTAGTTGTTTTCCTGAAAATGGCATCAATAAAGGATTTACAGTGCTAAAATCACCATCTTCCCTGCTTTCGGAAACAGGCAAACTTGAATCAGAAAACCACATTTTTCAACACAATTTTGGCATTTTACTGGGATATACCCCATTTTTACTATTTTTTGTGCTTTCAGCTTCCTTCCAGTTAGTGACAGGAATGGGTGTGAAACCGATGCTGGATCCCGGAAAGCTAAACAATTTTGAAAAGTAGACAAAATTCTGGATTCAGCAAGGGATAATTTGTGTAGATCCTACAAGGTTTTCCTACAGAAAATGACAGCTGAAATAAAACAATGTCGAAATTTAGCTGAACAAACTGCCATTTTTCTCCATGCTTTACTCTGTAACTTTTTCCTGCAATGTCAGATTTTTTAAAGCAATATACCCTTACATCTGCTGGACTCTTCTGGTTGTGGGGATATATAGGGCTTGTAGGTTCATCAAGATTCCTAAGGTACCCAGAGCCAATAAATGAGCTGCACCTTGCAATGGGTTTTCATTCTATACCGGGTACACAGCAATTCATTTGCTGAAATATAAAAAGTGAAACATAGGTATCAAGAAACTTTTGTAGCTCCAAAAAGGGCATAAGATAAGGTGTTGAGAAGCAGTTCTTATTTGCACATCTCTAAATTCCGGGTTGACCATACAAGCATGTGAATTACAGACCATTTCTCAAATAGACGTCTTTTTTACACACTGTCTTATATTTGGAAGGAAAAAATGTAGAGAAAGACAAGGGGTAATAACACTTGTTTTGCTATTCTGTGTTTCCTCCAAGTCTCTCAATAAAAATGGTACCTCACTTGCGTGGTTAGGCCTATTGCTGGCGACAGTAAACGCAACATGGACACATCACACTTTTCATTGAAAACAGAGGTGTTTTTTGAAAAGTGCCTAGCTGTAGATTTTGGCCTCTAGCTCAGCCGGCACCTAAGGAAACCTACCCAACCTGCACATTTATGAAAACTTGGCACCTAGGGGAATCCACAATTGGGTGACTTGTGGGGCTCTCACCAGGTTCTGTTACTCAGAATCCTTTGCAAACCTCAAAATTTGGCCAAAAAACTCTTTTCCCCACATTTTGGTGACAGAAAGTTCTGGAATCTGAGAGAAGCCACAAATTTCCTTTCGCCCAGCATTCCTCCAAGTCTTCCAAAAAAATAGTACCTCACTTGTTTGGGTAGGCCTATCGCCCGCAACAGGAAATGCCCCAAAACACAACGTGGGCACATCACATGTTACCAAAGAAAACAGAGCTGTTTTTTGCAAAGTGCCTAGCTGTGGATTTTAGCCTCTAGCTCAGCCAGCACCTAAGGAAACCTACCAAACCTGTGCATTTTTTAAAACTAGACACCTAGGGGAATCCAAGATGGGATTACTTGTGGGGCTCTCACCAGGTTCTTTTACCCAGAATCTTTTGCAAACCTCAAAATTTGGACAAAAAACACTTTTTCTTCAAATTTCGGTGACAGAAAGTTCTGGAATCTGATAGGAGCCACAAATTTCCTTCCACACAGCATTGCCCCAAGTCTCCCGATAGCAATGGTATCTCTCTTGTGTGGATAGGCCTAGCGCCTGCGAAAGGGAATGCCCCAAAGCACAACGTGGACACATCACATTTTCCCAAAGAAAACAGAGCTGTTTTTTAGAAAGTGCCTTCCTGTGGATTTTGGCCTCTAGCTCAGCCGGCACCTAGGGAAACCTACCAAACCTGTGCATTTTTTAAAACTAGACATCTAGGGAAATCTAAGATGGAGTGACTTGTGGGGCTGTCACCAGGTTCTGTTACCCAGAATACTTTGCAAACCTCAAAATTTGGCAAAAAAACCCTTTTTCCTCACATTTCTATAATCTGAGAGGAGCCACAAATTTCCTTTCACCCAGCGTTCCCCCAACTCTCCAGATAAAAATTGCACCTCACTTGTGTGGGTAGGCCTAGTGCCCGCAACAGGAAATGCCCCAAAACACAACATGGACACATCACATTTTTACATTGAAATCTGACATGTTTGTTTAAAAGTGCCTAGCTGTGGATTTTGTCCTCTAGCTCAGGCGACACCTAGGGAAACCTACCAAACCTGCACATTTTTGAAAAGTAGATGACACCTAGTGAAATCCAAGATAGGGTGACTTGTGGGGCTCTCACCAGGTTCTGTTACCCAGAATCCTTTGCAAACCTCAATAATTGGCCAAAAAAACACGTTTTCCTCACATTTCGGTGATAGAAAGTTATGGAATCTGAGAGAAGCCACAAATGTCCTTTCATCCATCACTCCCCCAAGTCTCCTGATAAAAATGGTACCTCACTTGTGTGGGTAGGCCTAGTGCCTGCGGCAGGAACAGATCAAACAACAATCAATGTTGGTCCTTACATGAGGGCAACGGCTGACCCTGGGGTGATCCATTCCTGATGCAGGCACTAGGTACAAGCACTCAAGTGGGGTAGTGTTTTTATCAGGACAGGTGGGGAAACACTGGGTGGTAGGAATTTTGTGGATCCCAGCATAAAACCTATAGTTTGTGTGACAGAAATGCAAGAACAAATAGAGTTTTTATTCAACATTTCAGCTTTGCAGAGTATTCTGGGTAAGAAAACTTTGGGGAATCCACACAAGTCACGCCTCTGTGGACTCCCCCGGATCTCTAGTTTCCATAAATGTCTGGGTTTAGTATGTTTCCCTATATGGCCGCCGAGCCCAGGACCAAAAAGACAGGTGCCTGCCTTACAAAACCAGTTTGTTTTGTGATACATAATTTTGATGTCTCCACAATATGATTTGGGTGGTGAAATTTGGGGCTGAAATATTTTTTTTTTTTTTTTTTTTTAATTTAGCCCCTGGCAGACACCTACCTTTCTATTAAAAAAATATGCTCCCAAGCAGGGTGGTCCGTTTGCCGAGGGGCCCGACCCCCCCAAGTGAAATCCCTGGTGTCTAGTGGCGTTTCCTGGACCTCGATCGCAGCATAGCTGCGATCGAGGGCTAGGAAACCTGTTCAGGAAGGCCTCGTTTGAAGGGGAGAGTCTCCCCTTTCAAACGAGGCCTTCCCAAACGTCAGGAAGGCGGTTTGGGCCCGTTTTCCCCATTGGGGCTGGTGAAAACAAAACAGTAACGTCACAAAGGGGTGGGTGAGGGGTCGGGGGAGACACGGAAGATCTTCTGTGTCTTCTGGGATTTTTTTAAAAACGCCCTCCCTGGTGTGGGCCACTGGTCGTGACCTGCACCAGGGAGGTAGTGTGGGCATCGGCCAGTGGCCGACGCCCACACTGTAAGAGTTAAACAATCTTGAGTGGTATATTTACCAGGGCATAGACTGACAACTAGATTTTTTTAGAGAGTTTCTCGAGCTAAGAGCGGTTTAGTCTATTCATTAGGTGAGTCTTGAGATATTTTTAAAGACATTAAGAAAGGGGCCAAGGTTTAATGTGAGTTTGCAGGGAGTCCCTTATTTTGAAGTCTTTGTAAGAGACTGGGCATTAAAGAATATCTTTCTTTCTGAAGTGAGAAGTTTCAAAGAATGGAAGCGATTTCCTCTTTAAATCTCTCACACCACCAGAGTCCTTTAGTAGCACTACCATTTTGTTTAGGGGAGAGGGGGAAAATCAATTTTTAGTGGAATGACCTTTTGTTTAGTGACATCTGTCATATTGCTGATGCCCCCACCAAAGGATGACACAGGAGACCTGTAGGGGTGCGCACTTTCTTTATTTATTTTGTTCTCATCGGCCCACACGCAGGCCATTGGCAGGCACGTCCTTTTTGTCTGGGGCTGGACCAGAAGTGTCCAGTCATGCCCGTATCCCTGCCTTGGTCTCTGGTGATCAGAAGCGGTGTCCAGTGACCACACGTACACCTGGTGTGCCTGTGGTCCTAGTGCCCCATGAAGACATTTCAACCCTTTGTTGAGAGAAACAACAACAAAAGCTAAAAATAATATGTCCATTTCTTACAGTCCTCTCAGCTGTCCATGTACTATGTTCTCCTTGAGCCACTAAGTATGGAGATGCAGCACAGAGAGAGAGAGAGAGAGAGAGAGAGAGAGATTGTCTTGGCAGTTATTCTGTTGGTTAGTCCTCACAGTTCTTCAATCAGTCTTTTGGGCTTCCTGCTCACTCTTGTTGGACCGGAGCTCTCCTTTTCCTGGTCTGTTTTTTCTCTTGCAACTTTGGTCTGGAAGGGGCCCTCCTTGTGTGGTGGAGTTGCTTCTATTTGTTCCCCTTGCTTTGCTGAGGGATGTCCGTCCTTCACCTGACCGTGCCTCTCCTTCTCCTTCGTCTGATGTTCTGAACTCTCTGAATTGAGAGGTGTCTCTAGTCATGAAGTAGGATCCTTCTGCTGATGTAACCATCAACCCTTTGATGTTGGTTATCTTGAGAGGTGGCTCAAGAAAGGGCTGTCAGATTTTTGTATTTTTCATTGGTGTACAAGGACCGTGTCTCCCAGCTTTAGGCCAGAAGGCATGGCATCATGAGTCAGCTTGTTGTTTCATTTTCCTCTTTGCTTCTTGGTCACGTGCAACGATGTCACTGTGATCCGCTGGGACTTTGGGTTCAAGTTGAGGCAGATGGGTCCTCCATGCCCTCCCTAGCACCAGTTCTGATCGGCACTTCCTGTGGACCTATGTGGGGTGCTGCGGTAGTCCCGGAGCACTTGGTCCGGGCTTGTCCCACAGCAATTTGTGCTAGTTTTGCCCAATGGACAGCCTTTTTATGTTAACCATGAACCTTTCCACCATGCCATTTGCTTGTGCCCACAGTGGTGTTGTTTTCCTGTGGTGTATTTCCAAGTATGCCATGAACCTGCGGGACTCTTCTCCTAAGAATAGGGGTCCACTGTCTGTCGATGACATCTGGTGTACTATGGGAAAATAAGAGTATTCATTGATGACAACAAACAGAGATCAACTGCTGTCCAAAGGCCCATAGAAGTCAGTGGCCAGCGCTGTCCAAGCAACCTTGGGTAGATCAGACATGCGTAGCTGTTCTGGCTTCGGTAACCTGCCCGTTATCTGATAGAGGTGGCAGTTTGTGACCATGTCTTCTACCAGATGATTGAGTCCCGGAGGCCATACTTTCTCTCTCAACATTTTTTTGTGGCCACCAAGCCTCATGTGCCAGGCTGACTGTCCTCTTCAAAGTGTATTTGGTATGACTATCCTGGTGTTTGTAGCAGTATCCCTTTGTCTGTTTCTGATAGCTCCACCTGTACCTGTTTGAATGCAAGTACTTCTCTGCACCTTACTCCTTTGTCTACTGGACTGCTGTCCGTCACATGTCTCCATCTCTGTTTTTGCATCAGTCATTTGACTGTTTGTAGCATGACATCAGCCGTTGTCTTCTGTGCCAGTTCTTCCAGTGTTATTGAGGTTGGTATGTTTTGTCGCAGCACAAAGTTGATGTATTCCTCGGCCATAGTGAAAGCCTCTATTGTCTGTGGTAGAGGACGTCACAACATGTAGTCAGCAGGGTTGTGCTCCTTTACTGGTTTATGCACTATTTTGAAGTCATAGTCCATCAAGCGCACTCCCCATCTTTCAAGGTGCAGTGACATTTTTGCATTGGGGTTTTCATAGATTGTGACCGGTGCCTGGTGGTCTGTCATGATGGTGAATGGCTTCCCGTAAATGAGCATGTAGTAGTGCTCACATGCCCAGTCTGCCGCTAGGCTTTCTTTCTCTGGTTAGAAGTATGCTTGTTCGACTTCCAACAGGCTCCCACTTGCATATGCAACGATGTGCCTTGGTGAGTCTCTTTTGGGCTTGTGTTGTGTGAGGATGGCTCCTAACCCCACTGGGCTGGCGTCTATGGTGAGCTCTGTGCATAGGGATGAATCAAAATATACAAGGTGATCAACGGTGGTGACAGCTCTCCTTATGTTCTCGAATGCCTAGGCACAGTTTGAGGTCCAGCGAAATGGCTGTCCTTATTTGGTCAGCTCATGAAGTGTGGTGCTCACCGGGGCAAAGACTTTGATGTACTGAGCACAGTAGCTTGTCAAACCTAGAAATGACCTCACCTCTGCTACCTCTGCTTCAGGTCGTGTCCTGCATAGTGTTTCCACCTTGCTGGGATCTGGCCGCATCCCTTTTTGGGAGAAAATGTGTCTGAAGAAGACGAGTTCTCTTTGTCCTAGGTCACACTTGTTCAGTGGCAGGCCAGCGGTTTTCAACTGCTTACATACCTCCCAGAGTACTGAGTCATATTCATCATCTGTGTGACCAAATACTAAGATGTCATCGCTGTAGTTCAGGCAGCTTTTTACTGGCTGAGTCACTCATCTAACCAGTTCTTGAAATATTTATGCTGCTGCACCGAAAGAGCCCTAAGTGAGTGAAAAATATTGTAAAGTATCAGGACTGAGGGTCTAGTTCTAGTTGATGGAAGCCCTTGAATTGTTCGAGTTTGGAGAATACAGAGGCCCCAAAGAGGCAGCTGATCGTGTCATTTAAGTGAGGGCCTGGGTGTCATTCTCTTTCAATGGCTGTGTTCGGTAGGCACATTTCGACGCATGTACTTATTTTCTGAGTGCCCTTCTTCACCGCAGCCACAATGGGGGACACCCAGTAGGTTGGTCCATCCACGGGCTCGATGATATCTAATGCTAGCAGACTCTTCAGTTCTTCCTCTACCTGCGGCTGCAGGTGCACAGGAACTCTGCTGTGGTTTTAAGCCACTGTCTTGATTGCTTCATTGATGTGAAGGGTGACCCTTAAGTCTTCCAAGCCCTTTGAGGATCACAGGGTGTTCTCGTAGGATGTTGTGATGCTCAGTCATGTGATACGTCATGGCTATGAGGCCTATCACTTGTGCAGTGACATTACTGAACAGCCACGGCGCTGACATATCTCCTTGTAGGACATGATCCTCTTCTTTCACAGATACAGCATTTTATGTGAGCGTCTCTGGGAATTTTCCCACATTTACTATGGGGCGTTTCGTACCCCATGTAAGTACGTCAACAGTGTAAGGCAGCAGTGTAGGCTTGGGTTTCATTTTTTCATACTCCGAAACGCACATGATATTACATGTGGCTCCACTGTCAAGTAGGAAGCATGTTGTGTGATTTCTGACCTGCAGATCTACAGCTGCTGTCTTCTTTATTCGCCGTTCATCCATTAGTTGAACATGTTCTTTGGCAAGGGCATCCTTCATGAGATATAGATGTTCGTTGGCTGCCTATACATTGGCGGCATCAGAATCGGTGGAAGAGCTGCGATTGCATACTTCTGTGTGACAATCATGATGATTCGAGGTCATTCATTACTGGGCAGGTTGCCCTCTCGCCGTTTTGAGGTGGCCGCCCATGCAAACGCTTGCAAAGTGGTTGTCGGGGTTGCATTTCCGGCATTTGTGTCCCATGGCTGGGCATGCGCCGACATGTGGGTACTCTAGGCTGCAGCAATAATACGTCTGTTCTCATATTTCCTTCAGGGGTAGTTGTTGTTTGTCATGTCTGTTATGGCTGCTGGCCATTCGGTGAGCTTGTTCTATTGTGCGTGTCCTCCCATTTTCCATCTGAATGGAACGTGCAACGTGGCCCTGGCTTCTGACCTTGCCATGGTCAGTATTTTGTCCAGCGTGTATGTTTCTTTGAGTATTTTCATGCGGAATCCAGTCGAGTGACATCCTTAGATGATGGACAACCTGACTGCTGCCTTGTTGTTGAGTTTGTCAAATTCGCAATAAGTGACTAGTTTATGCAGTTTAGTCGCAAAATCATCAAGCAATTAATCTGCTCGCTGGCATGGCGAGTTGAAGTATAGTGTTCAAAGTTGATGTTTCGCTGAGGGTCCAAACTCTCTGTGAGGCATTTTATTAGGCCTTTGTAGGTGGTGAGGGACTCAGGCAGGAATGTTGCTATTAGGTCTTCAACATCATCTCCTACCAGGCTTAGAAACAGGTCCCTCGTCTGTTCATCAGTGTAGCCATTGCAAGTAACGCTCATCTATTGATCAAAGCGCCTTATTAATTTCTCCCAGCAAGCGCCCTTCATTTGAGAGTCAAAGAGGTTGAATGGCAGAGGGCATATGAAAATTACCCTAGGAAGTGTGCCTTCATTGCATTCGTCAGCCATGATCAGAGAGGCTGCTCTTGTTGTGACTGCAATGTGAGACTGCATGTAGGTGACCCGCAACAGCTGTGATTGTCACTGTTTGTTTGGCTCTCTGTGGATGGTGTTGGTGGAACATATGGGCCCACGCTGTGCTGTTGCAGTGTTCTTCGCTAGTCCATGTCTGTATCTGTGCTTGGCAGGTGTGCAGTGATTAGAGATTTTTTGTAGTCATTTTTCAGAAGGAGCAGAGTGTAATCAACATATTGGTGAAAGGTTATCTCAAGTGTAGTCAACGTAGCACCAAGACATACAAATTAGAAATTGAAAAGTAAAGAACATGTATTGATTCCTAAGGAATGCTACAAGGGAGTTGTGAGGGTCTAAATCGAAAGCTTCGAATCATATTGCAAACAATGTTTTACATAGGGGTGAACCATCTGAGAACTGTGGCAACAATTCCGATATTCTTGGTAAGAATATTAAGAAAGAGTCTCATAGTCACCATATCACAGGCTGATAATAGAAACAGTAGGACTAACAGTCAGGATTGACCTTTGTCAGACATCTGCAATTTATTACCAACAATCTTCAGAAAACTGGTTTGAGTGCTGTGCCCACTAGAGAACATTATTGAAAGTCATCCTGCAGATGATACTTGCTGCTGTATTCAGTAAGTTGAAGTGTTACAACATTTTCAAGAATCTTCACTAGAAATAGAAGTCTAATCTTTAGCAAAGTAGAGGAGCTCTCATTGTAAGTAATATGATTTTTACGGGGTGCGGCCAAGATGGCTGCCACATCGACAGCAATCTAGAGAGCACCGTGGCCAGTCCGTATAATATCCTCAAATAATCTTTCCCATCCAGCCCAGCCCATAGAATATCCTCAAATAATCATTCCCATCCAGCCCAGATCTTCAGCTGAAGACAAGCCAGACACCTGGGTTTAATACTACTGACACTGTACAACTGTGGCAGCGGACGGATAGCGAGCACAGCAGGCCTTCAATGGCACCGGTATGGCCCTGAAACTACGCTAGTCCTGTGAAGTGCCGAAACCAAAATTGGCACCGGTGAGCCTTGCAGCAGCTAGGGCGACCAATCCTTATCACTCCCTCATGGTGTCCCGAGCAGACATCATTACCCTGCACATGTGGGCTTTCCACCCCACCTGGTCCAAAGAGAAGTGCTGCTGTACGGGGCCTACTAGGACACTGGACTGCCCCCTCCCTACTGGCCTGAGATCGAAAGGCCTGCTTACAATGGGGCAGGCAGAGCCCGACTTGAACTCCTCCTGAGGCTGTGGATAAACTCCACTGGACCTACAATGAGCGGGCCTACCAATGCCTGTGCCCCTGAAGCCTGAAGATGAGGATCTCATCCTGCATGGGGAGCGCTAACAATGCTCTAAGGGGTGCCCACTGCCACCTGCCTGGGGGACCTTTACCCCTCTTGACCTAGCATCTTGGAAGGACGTGAAGGGGTTCGCTGCGCTGATCGCCCACTCCTTAACTGCCTGCCAGCTGATGAATAGCCCTCCATTTGTTTGCACAAGACTTTGCCCACCAGAGGACCTTTGCCCCATTTGACCTAGCATCTTGGAGGGATGTGAAGGGGTTCGCCGCTCTGATCCCCCACTCCTTAACTGCCTGCCAGGTGATGAAGAGCCCTCCATTTGTTTGCACAAGACTTCGCCCACTGGAGGACCTTTGCCCCACTTGACCTAGCATCTTGGAGGGACGTCAAAGGGTTCACCGCGCTGATCGCCCTCTCCTTAACTGCCTGCCAGCTGATGAATAGCCCTCCATTTGTTCACACAAGACTTCGCCCACCGGAGGACATCAAGGGTGTGACACTATCCTTCTGGACTCCACGCATGAGGGCAAAGTTCGATCGCAGCTCGTACAGCCGCATGTGAGGTATTCAAACTCTACACCAGCAGTTCCATAACACACCCTAAAAGCACTGGAGACCAACCATCCACCTTGTCATGGCGTTGCTATCAGCAGACATCACGGTGATCAAGCAATACCTGCAGCACTGCTACCCCTCTCCCACTCACGTCTGAGATCACATTGCATAATATAATGATGGGGCAACCCAAGACCACCAAGCCCTAAGCACAGGACTTCCTTTACCTGGCTCCCCCCTCCATTCCTTCGGATCACACCTAATATACCCTTAGTCATCTGGAGGCAACTCTTCATGCACACTCCATCCAATTTGAAAAGGTACTACAAGCCATTCTGGACACTAGGACTTCTTTGGAGACCAAGATCAACACTGTTTCCCTTGAAGTGAATCTACTCAGGTCTGATCTTCATAAGCTGGTGGATCGGGTGGATGAAACTGAGACCTCCCTGAGACCAGCAGTGCAGGAATTGAACTACAAAAGCAAATGAAATCGCTGATTGCGGAGGTGGCCTCCTTACACTCAGAGTAGAAGATGCTGAGGGACATTCCAGATGCATTATTATCGGTGTATTGGGGTTTCCTGAGCGATCAGAGGGCCCTTGCACAGACCTTTTGTCCAGACATGGCTGATAGACACACTGTTAGCTGGCAAGGCTCCTATGTTTTTCTTAGTGAAGAGAACACACCAGATACCTGGCAAACCACCTCCTCCAGGTGCTCCACTGTGGCCTATCACTGCTCGACTTCTTAATTTTTGAGACCAGAACCTGGTGCACCAGCAATTTTGGGTGAGGGGCCCCTGGAAGTATGAGAATGTCCCAATAACTGTATATCCTGACTATACGGCTCCACTATGGCCTATCACTGCTCGACTTCTTAATTTTTGGACCGGAACCTGGTGCTCCAGCAATTTTGGGTGAGGGGCCCCTGGAAGTATGAGAATGCCCCAATAACTGTAAATACTGACTATACAGCGGAGGTCCAAAGCCTCCATAAATCCTATGCAAGGGTCAAACAACGCCTTCAGGAATTGAACTTCAAATATGCCCTTTTCTTCCCTGTGAAACTGCAGGTAATTAATGGCAAGACATCCCATGTTCTCTCCACCACAGAGGATGTATGGACCTGGCAACATGCCAAGGGCTTAGTTGATTTAGTTCATATTTCTTCTGTAGAGTCTGCCTTTGGTGAATGGCTGATGCCGCGTCCCCATTGACGTAGGCAGGGACCCGCCATGGCCGAACTTCCCAGGATCTTGCAGTGGACAATCAAGTTAGGGTGGTGAAGGAGGCATCATAAGACAGCATGGATCCCTTTGCCCTGCTGTGAGATGAGCAACCCACAGAATCTGACTCAGACATGGGAGGCTCTGGATCATCAATGGCTGATAGCCACTGTGGCCCAAATATTACACCACAGTCCGCTGATGACTTATAGTAAGTGCATACCTGTGCCTTGTGTGTGAGTGTCTACAGTTTGGCCTACAGCTGTAACTACACTTTGCTCAGGTAAGCCAATGTACATTTTGCAGGCTGGATGGTGGGATACCTAAAACAGGCTCCTGCCACGGACATAATGGGCCTTTGCATCTGTCCTCACAGAATCTCTATGAAAGGACATATACCTCTGGGAGGCATGGGGTGATGGGCTAAGGTGTGGTGAGCTGCTGAGTGAGGCATGGCGCATGCAATGGATCCAGCGTCAGGGAGCTGACACAAAGCCTTGGACATTTCTTACAACAATGCAACATGGGTATCCGTTCCATAAGTCCTATACCATGATACATTGGGATGACGTGGAATGTGAGTGGCATGTCTACTCCTGCTAAGTGATACCACATTCATGTCTAACTTAGGCGTCGCCACACACATATCTCCCTGTTGCAAGAAACACATCTCATTGCTACTGAAGTTCACAAGGTCCACATGAAGTGGCGGGGAAATATTCGGCATAGCAGCATCAGCATATGCCTGCAGCATATGGATTGCTTCTGGGAATCCATATGTGGTAGATAATCACAGAGTTGACACCTTGGGTCGATATGTGATAATAAAAGGGTACCTTGATGGGGCTCCACTGACAGTAGCAGGACTGTACTCTCCCAACTCGAACCAACCTGATTTCTTCAATATGCTTACTCTTGCACTCTCACATGCACCGGGCCTTTGGGGAGAGGACTTCAACTGCGTACCGGATGTGACTTGGGACCACTCACTCTCCCCACTGCGCAATGCAACATGCATCAACACAATGCAATATTTTTGTGAATTGCTAACACACTGACGGTTGCACAAACATGTGGTGCATGGGTCATCCGGTAGAACGTGAATCTTTGACTACTTCCTGGTCCATGACACCCATACCTGACTGGACTTAATATTATGACCCAATAGGCTGGAGTCTCAGATTGTCAGATTGGAATATCTGGCCTGTACGTTACTGGAGCACTGCCCCTTACAGGTGGTACTCCATTGGGGAAGGCTGCTTCTGAGCATTCCCACCTGGTGGCTTCAATCTCAGGCATTACTTGACTCCCCCTCCCCATTCTGTGAAAATGTCTTACCTGCTTCACTCGATACTTCAAACTCAACAAAGGAACCACCTCCTCTGGGGATCTGGAGTTTGATGCACACAAAGTGGCTGTGACGGGTCACTGGATGGCTGCCACATGGGACGTCTGTCACTTATAAAATGAACTCATCATGCTAGAGAAGGAGTTACACCCTTTGGAAAAGGGAAATGGCTACTAACACTGCAGGGATTGAGCACCTCCGGTAACTCTATAGGCAATGCAAGGAGGTGGACACACACCTGGGACAGCATGACTATAAATGTTGCTTGGCTACGTTACATGCTGAGGGTGACCGATCAGGCAGACTGCTGGAATGGCTGATCATAGAGGACCTGCAGCACACCCCGATTGGTGCTATTTGCTGCGATGATGGTTCATTGATAACTACCAGGCAGGTATTAATGATGCATTTCGGGACTATTACTGCATATCGTATGCATCAGAAGGTACTCCTGATCCTATCTGGATGCATGGGTTCCTACATGAATTGCCCTTGCACCGTCTGTCCCCGCTTAATAGGGCTGAGCTAGATGAGCCGATCCACCTGAAAGAAATCAGAGCAGCCATAACCCGAACTGCCAGAAAAAAATCCCTGGGCACTGATGGTTGCCCATCAAGTACTGCTCCACTTTCTCAACACAGCTCTCTCAACACTTATTGGATGTGCTTACCGAATCCCAATCAACCGGCCATCTACCAGACACGATGAGTGAAGCACTTGTTGTGGTCCTCCCAAAACCTGAGCAGGATCCTCTGGATGTATGTTCATACCGTCCATTATCTCTACTCAGTCTTCATTGCAAGATTCTAGGGAAGGTGCTTGCAAATAGGTTGCTTCATATAATTATTAGCTTTATACATGCTGACCTATCAGGGTTTCCCAGGATGCAACAACTTTGTTAACATCCGTCAGTTACTGAGATTCATCCACAACACACCCCCAGAGATACAGGGCAGAGTGGCAGTCTCTCTTGATATTGAAAAAGCTTTTGATACACAAAGCTGGGTCTTTCTATTGTCCACCTTGGGTACCATAGGCTTCGGATCCATGCTTCTTAGCTAGATTTGCACTGTGTACTTGAGACCGATGGCTAGGAACAAAACAGGCTAGATAATCTCTGAGAATTTTCCCATCTAAAGAGGCACTCACCAGGGATGCTCTATCTCGCTGCTGCTTTTCACAGTGGCCATGGAGCCCTGGAGCTTCAAAAGCTTTTTCCAGGAACTGAACTAATATGAGGTCAGACTGGCGCCGGAGGCCCTAACTGTACTGCAGAGACCCTTAGTGGAAGGGGGGGCTGGGTGCACCAAACATTGAACTGTATTACGCAGTGGCACAGCTTTAACGGCCAGTGTGCTGACTGAGTGCAGCCCCATGCCCTGAGTGAGTGGTCATTTGTGATGCCCTAGGAGAGAGAAATATCTACATTTGGTTGATGGATCAGAACTTTCGACCCCAACAGGAGTTGGGCCAGATGACAGTGTCACAGGAATGCTGGCAATGCTTTGTGCCTGGCAATATCCAACATATTCCCTATGCACCATCTATTCCACTAACACATTTTCTGGGTAGTCACATCTTAACTAGAGGACATGACCTGGCACCATGGCAGGCAACAGGGATTGAACAAATAGACAAACTCTTAAACGAAGGGGTTCTTATGTCCAGTGCTTAATTTGTAAATAAAAAGGTGCCAGTGCCCAAAGCCCTAAACACATGGCTGCTGCAATTAAATGTGTGAGCACGGAATACTGAGCGGCATAATCCTGAAGCAATCTTGGGCCTCTTTAAACACATTTACAGCCACTCCCTGCCCCTTCAGCTCACTCTTACAGCTTTCTGCTTTCTTCCTTTGTGACTCTTTTCTGTTTTCCTCTTCCTCCATCTTTCCCATATGTGTCTTTTGCTAGCAGTAAATGCTTGAGGCAGAAAAATAAGTGCCAGTCCTCAAAAATAAGTGCCCGGCTCCGCACCAGAAACAACAAGCACAAATTAGGCACTGCTTATCTCCTTCTCAGATAGCATTGACACTTATAATGTGGTGTCTGGCCACTTTCTGTTGTATCACGCCATTCAAAGGATTTTGAGGAACATCTGGAGGCAGGAGAGGCAGAACCACCTTCGTCATCTACTTTACATGTTCTTGTGACGCATGGCAATGCCTGCTGTGCCATCTCCTTGCTCTGCTGATCACTACTCCCTGGAGCGATGGGGGACACGGGAGCTGCACCAGCTAGGTGGAACAATGCTCCTCCACAACCACTGACAGACAAAACATTGGCTCGTGCTCTACAGCAAGTGAAAGAGGTGTCCAGAAACACCTGATTCCACTTCATACAATTTAGCTACATACATCATACCTAGCTATCTCCTCACTGCATTAAATGCATGTTCCAAGCTTAGATGTCTGTGTGCCCCCATTGTCACTTGGAAGATGCCGGTTTTTATCACATGGTGTGGGAATGCCAGCAGACATGCGGAAATGGCTCCAAACACTCCTGCAATGGGCTTGTGCAGAGGCCAGCAGACTTCACATACTACGGTCCAAAGGGGGTTATAGTGAAGTGTGGACTAAGACAACTGGATTGTTAATATTGAGGTCAATAATGATACTTGACCACAATGAAGGGAACATACCACAGTTACTTTGGCTGTGTTCAGGTTACAGTCACATGGATATACCCAAGAAGCACATTCGCCTTGACGGATGGGCCCTACGCTAGCTGGCCACGCGAATGGCCAAATTCTGCAACATGCAGTGCCATTGACTATATGCCACAGTCTCCTATCCCTGTGTGCCCCATGCCCATGCTGCTCTTTTCCGCCCGGCTGGCTTACACTCCGATGTTTAGCTACACACATTCCAAGACCTGCATACCCTGCCTAACACATGGCTCTTTGTTTTTCCGATCATCACACACACTTACAGAATTTACTCCTGCAAAGATGCAATTGCTTGTTTTATCTGCTGAGAAATGCTACATTTGTTTACTATGTACTATGTTATTGCCTCTTTATGTATCCAGTGTGATCATGAAAGGTTCCTGCTGATACTGTTACCAACCAAGAAAAATACATGTAAAAAAAAGTAACATGATTTTGCATCATATAATATTGTCCAAAGGTCACAAAATGTCACTTTCATGACTTCTGTGCATTACCACACCTAAGCACCTCATCCACATTCACAAATGAAGCAAATAATTATAGGAGGAGATGTATTATTATTTAGCTCAGTGCAGCACAGCAACCAAAGTTGCTGCATTGCATAATGGAAGTGTGGTGTTCCTAACAAACGATTCTGAGAACAGAATCATTCATCATGGAAACAGAATCTGTAACACGGAGAGGGTGAATTGGGGAACGCTGAGGTGGCAGTTGATAAACTCTAGCCATGGCTGATGGATGAGGCGTCTTATTGAATAAACCTACATGAAATTATCAATGCGCTTTTATGCTTCATTTTCCAACTTTACATTGGCGACAAGCAATGTGTGGATTGACACCTCAACATAGCACGGACAGTCGGCGTCATGTATAAACAGCTTTCATTAAACAAAGGGAACTTATAAATGTGGTGAAAGGTGTCGACGACGGCGTCTGTGGTTATTGAGTGGATTGCTTCGGGCAAAGTAGTTGAGGAGCAGGATTGGCAGAAGAGTCATTTCTGCGTGGCTGCGACTTCAGTTCGTGTTTGACGAGGATTTCAAAAGGCGTTTGAGACTGCATGACTCCCTGGATCAAGACGAGGGGCGTGCGTCTCTTGGTATGAGGAGCCTTAAAGGGACAGGCAGCCTTACAGGGGCAGGCACGTCAGAAGGTTTCCTCGGAGGTAAACAAATAAGAAATGTTTTTATTGTGAAGACGAATGAGGAGCCTTAAAGAGGCGGGACACCCAATTCAACAAGGAGCTAATAAACATTTCTGATTCAGACAGAGAGTGCTGGTGTCATAGCAATGCGTTACACATTGGCGAGGGGTTGCAATGGATTAGGCTGAAGCCAATTTGTAGCTTCAGGCCTCATGTTCAGAATTTGGCTTGCTTAAAAAAAAAAAAGGAAAAAGAAGTGTTATTGGAATTTAGTGTTATTCCTGTTGTTCAACTGAGTTTATAGAGAACCGATAGTTTCAAGATCAATTTAAAATATATTGAAACTTTGAGATGCATGAGAGCACACGGTGACAGGCACATCTCAACTTGGAATTATTATTTTATTTTTTTATTTTCTTTCTATTCTTAATCAGATTACTACCTGTGCACAAATTGAGAGAAGAATATTGTAGTTATGAACACAGTATTGTGGGTAAAGAAAATTTGCTGAAATTTCAAAATGTGACTCCACCTCCATTTTTCCTAACTAGCCCTGGAGAGCCAGTTATCCGTGGGCTAAATGGAAAAAATATGTTTATTCATTATGCAAGGGTGTGTGGTCCAACTGTGAGTGCTGAGAAGAAGCATACGTTATTAATGCATTGTATTGGTGGGGAAAGACAAGAAGTGTTAGAGAATTTACCAGACCTGAACAGTGAAGAAGTGAGAAATTTAAATGAGTTGGAAATATGTGTATTGAAATTGGACAAACACTATTCACCAAAGGTAAGCACGATTATGGAAAGATATTATTTTGGGAAGAGAGAGCAAGGGAAAGATGAGACTGTGGGGGAGTACATAACAAGTTTGAGGAAGTTAGCAGCCTCGTGCAAGTTTGGGACTTTGGTGGATGAAAGGGTTTGTGATCAATTTGTGCTGAAGTGTAGTAGTGATAAGATTATAGAAGAGTTGTGGTTGAAGAACGAGCCATCTTTAGAGGAGGTTATCATGGTGACGAAAAGGGTTGAACACATGTTGAAATGTGTCATGGAATTGCGTGCAGTTAAGAAAACAGTGTCAGGTGAAGCTGAGAAAATTGAAGAAGAAGTATGTGAGGTGAGAAGCAAGGATGTTGTGGGTGAGAAAAAAAAGAAGAGATTGCGAAATTTAAGGGTGAGTGTTTTAGATGCTGTAAGAGTCGGCATAAAGTGAATGCAAGTAGTTACCCAGCTTTGAGTGTGATTTGCAATGGGTGTGGGAAAAAAGGCCACTTTTAGAAGTGTTGTTGTATTAGAAAGAAGAAAAATAATAATAATAATCTGATGAGAGAAGTTAAGGAGGTTTCACAGGAAATTGTTTTCCAAGTTGACGAGCAATCAGATAGGAGAGAACATCCTAGTGAAGTTGTTCTCGTGGAAGGTGTCAGGCAGTTGATGCATTTTAAGTTGTGTTCACAGTTGACCATTATTTCTAAACTGAATTTTGATACTATAGGGACAAAGAACAGAAAATTAAAAGAGATGGATGTGTGCCCTGGAGGTTATGGTGTTTACCCTATTAAGATGTTGGGTTTCTTTGAAGGACATCTGGAGTTAAAAGGAAGGCATATTGTAGGAAAAGTTTATGTCTCAAATAAAGGTGATGCTCTTCTTAGTTGGACACATCAAAAGTTATTAGGTGTTGTACTTAACCCAAATGCACAACCACAGGTACAAGTTCAGGAAGTAGGTGATTATGAGTGGAAATTTGTACAAATGATTCCAGATGTATTCTCAGAATGCTTGGGCTGTCTCAAGGGGTACAAGCATAAGATCAGGTTGAAGAAAGATGCAGTACCTATAGTGGCAAAGGTGAGGAGGATTCCGTTGGCATTACAAAAGCCAGTGGTGACAGAACTTGAGAGGCTAGAAAAGTCAGGTGTGATTGAACAGGTACAAGCAACAGAATGGTTGGCTCCCATAGTAGTTGCAAAGAAAAGTAATGGAGAGATTAGGTTGTGTGTGGATGTTAGGGCCTTAAATAAGGAGATAGTGGTTGACAAATTTCATCTTCAGAACATAGAAGAAATAGTTTCCATGGTAGGAGGAGCAAAGTATTTCTCCACTCTAGATTTAGCATCTGTGTACCACCAGGTGTAGTTGGAAGAAGGTTCAGAAGAACTTACCACATTTATAACACCTTTTGGTGCGTTTGAGTTTAAAAGGATGCCTTTTGGTCTTGTTTCAGCTGCATCAGTATTTCAACGGGTTATGAGCAAAGTACTGAAAGACTTGAAGGGAGTGAAATGCTATCAAGATGATGTCTTGATTTTTTATGACACAGCAGAGGAACATTTTGATCGTGTGAATATGGTTTTGGAATGTTTAAACTGGGCAGGACTCACTCTTAAAATAAAGAAATGTTGTTTTGGTGTGTCTGAGGTTGAATACTTGGGACATCTGATCTCAGGTAATGGAGTAAGACCCAAACCAGGCTTAGTCAATACTATCAAGAAGTTGGTCACTCCTCAGACTAAGGAGGAGGTGAGTTCCTTTCTTGGTATGGTTGAGTATTATGGCAGGTACATAAAGAATTTGGCAGAAAAATTGGTGAACATGAGAAATCTGTTTAAAAAAGGGAGAGAATTCAAGTGGGACCTACAGTGTGAAGAAGAATTTTGGTGAATAAAAGAATAGTTAGAGGGCGCACCATGTCTACAAGCATTTAAACCTGGCAGGCAAACATTTATTGTTACTGATGCGAGTGTAAAAGGTTAGAGGGCTGTGCTCATGCAAGAAGATAAAGGGAAGCAAATGTTGATTGTGGATGCATCAAAAACATTGAGTGGGGCAGAGAAAAAATATTCTGTGATTGAAAGAGAGTCTTTAGCTATCTTCTGGGCTCTTAGAAATTTTAGATATTTCATTTGGGGAACGGATTTTGTGGTATTGTCTGATCATAAACCACTAGTTGAAGTTTTTGGTAGCAAAGGTTTGAATTACATTTCTGCCAGAATAAGAAGATGGCTAATTAGACTACAAGAGTTCAAGTTCAAGGTTGTATATTTACCTGGTGCATTGAATGTGAGTGCAGATTGTCTTTCAAGATTAGTTGATGTAAATGAAACTGGGCAAAAACGTGGTAATGAACTAGTGATGGAAGAAGATGTGTACGAGATTAACAGTAACGTGGATGAAATCACTGGTGGTGCTATAACGGAACAAGAGTGGAAAGATGCACTGAAGGAAGATACAGAGTTGGGTAGTAAAGTTATTGAAGCAATTGAAAATGGGAACTTCATTAATCTAGAAAAAGTTTGGAACTTGATAAAAGAAGAATTGGCTATGGATAGGTCTATGTTATTAAGAGGTACAAGGTTAATTCCACCGTTTAATTTGAGAAATAAAATAATAAATCAAGCCCATGATGGTCATCTTGGGATTGTGAAAACAAAAGAAAATTTGAGAGCTAATTTTTGGTGGCCTGGCATGGATCTGGAGATTGAACGAATGGTTCATGTGTGTGTCCGGTGTTCATGTAGTGACAAGATATTGAAAGCTCATAATGTACCCATGATTTGTAGGAAATTACCAAACAAACCGTGGGATGAAGTGGCAATTGATATTGTGGATCCTTTGCAAAATGAACATTCTACTCCGTATCTAATTGTATTAATGGATTTGTATTTCAGATGGGTAGAGGTTAAAAATGTGAGTTATATTTCTTCTTTCAGTGTGAAACTATTTTTGGAAGACATTTTTAGGAAAGAAGGTTTTCCTAAATTAATTTTATCTGATATTGGACCTCAATTTTGTTCAAAGGACTTTGAAAGTTATCTGGAAAGTTGTGGCATTATACACAAAAAATCTGCAGTTTACCATCCTGAAACAAACGGTGCTGTGGAGAGATTCAATAGGGACATAAAAGAGAGCATACAACTGGCTAGAGTGAATGGTATTGATTGGAGAAAGGAGCTTCTAAGAAGAATAACAGCTTATCGCTTCTCTCCACATACAACCGGTAAATCACTGTTTGAACTTTTCAGAAGAAGAGTGCCCAATACCAAGTTGTGTCTAGGATGGATGTATTGGGTAAAGAATAATTTGAATTTGAATGAAACGGACTGGAGAAGAAGAGAGGAAAGCTTAGTGCTCAAAAGGAAACAGGATTTTGACATAAGGAAGAGAGTTTGTAAGATGGAGATAAAAGTGGGTGATGTAGTAAAAATTAGAGCTCCTGTTGGATGTGCAGATTGGTCAAAATACACTAGACCTTCATAGATTACCAAATTATTTAGGAATGCAGTAAACGTGTCAGATGGAAGGATATGGAATATGAACAGAGTGGTTCCTGTGAAAGGGTTGTTGGGAAAAAACTTAGTCTCTTCAGGAGAAAGTGGAAACATGGCGACTAAACAATCATTAGGGTCTAAATGTAGTGATAAATGTACTGAGAGAGAAGTTATGTATGAAGAAAGGAAAAGTAGTAGGAGGAAATTTACTCCTGAAAATTTAAAAGATTATGGCCCTCATTACAACCCTGGCGGTAAATCCCGCTTTCCGCTGTGCTGAAGACCGCCAACATACCATTGCGGCTGCCTAATTCCGCTACAGGTATTACGACTCACAGCTCCGAATCCGCCACAATACAGACACCCACACAAGTCCGCCACACCAAAGGTCAGTGATAATCTGGCGATACCAAAACCCACACCTTCACGCCAACAAGAATACGCCCACACTATCACGACCCATGAATCAACGCGGCGGTCTTTCAACCCCGGTAATCCATTGGCGTAACACACAGCCGCGCTCAAAATACATACACATTTACAAAACACAACCACATTGGACAATTCTAAATACACACACCTGATACACATACACACACCACACCCACACACCCAATCCAATATAAAGCACACACCCATATCACCCACAAACCCTGAAAACCAAAATTTTTAAAGAAGGCCAGATAGAGAGATTAGCTAACACAACACCAGCATCCACAGACACACAACACCATCACTTATACAACATCCACGCACCTCAAACAACACACACCAACACATCACAACAGACAGCACTTCACACATCACCCACAGCACATCATGGCACCTCAAAGACACCCCAGGTATTCAGAGGAGGAGCTCAGAGTCATGATGGAGGAAATCATCCGGGTAGAGCCACAGCTATTTGAATCACAGGTGCAGCAGACATCCATTGCTAGGAAGATGGAGCTATGGCGGAGAATCATCGACAGGGTCAACGCAGTGGGACAGCATCCAAGAACACGGGATGACATCAGAAAGAGGTGGAACGACCTACGGGGAAGGTACGTTCAGTGGTATCCAGACACCAGATTGCTGTACAGAGGACTGCCGGTGGACCCCCACCTCCTCCCCCACAACTAACAACATGGGAGGAGCAAGTCTTGGCAATAGTGCATCCTGAGGGCCTCGCAGGAGTAGCAGGAGGACTGGACTCTGGTATGTCATATCTTAACTACTTTGTCCCCCCCCATCCTACCTGCATGACATCACATACTCCCACCCTCACCCTCACACCCATCACCCCAACACCCCATAGATACCCCACTACCCACACATCCCAAAACCGAGCCCTGCATGTAACACCAGTGCATGGACACCCATCACCAAAGCATGTCCAGTAGAGAGACTCACTCATGCCCCAAAATCACCAATCACACAAGGGCCACTGCAATAATGCAAGCACAGGAGTAGAGGTTAACTCACCCATTGCACAAGATGGCACACACAGATACTAAGATTATGCATTCACACCCCAACAGGACCCCTACCCAACGTCACCGGACAGGAGGTGCCAGACATATCCAGTCCCCCCACAGAAGAGGACCACATTGACGACAGCAGCTCTGCACGCCTGGATCAAGATGACCAGCCCGGCCCATCAGGGACCTCAGGACAGTCGGTTCCCCTGACACAGTCACAAACCACCACTGAACCTCCCCCCTCAGGAAACACCGCCACAGCACCCACCCAGCGGATCCATCCCTCTGTCCCCAGGACACGTCAATCAGCAGTGTGTCCACCACTACAGGGAACCCAGGCAAACCCACTAACACAGGACGATCAGTGACCTGGGGACAGTGGCAGTGGGCACACGGTTCAGGGGGCAGAGGCACAGGATAAGAGGGAAGCTGGGAGGACTGTTGTGCGACAGGGGGACGACAGGCCCAGGGAACCCACTCTCCACGAGGCACTCTCCAACATCATGGGAGCTTACCACCATTCCCAGGAGACCATGGGAATGGTATTGGCCAAGTTTCAGGAGACCCAGCGGCTGCAGGAGGAACACTACCTGGGGATCAGGGAGGACTTGAAGTCCATCAACACCACCCTGGTCACCATTGCAGGGGTGTTGGCAGACCTTGTCAACACCATGAGGGACACAGTGGAACACCAACGGGCCTCTGACACTAGCCTGGACGATGAACAGCCCTCCACCTCCGCCGGCGCTAGTGGACAGGAGGCACCGGCACAGGAACAACAGGCCACCAGCACCCCACCCCCTGCAGAAGGAGAACCACCCCACAAACGGTCCCTGAGATCCAGGAACAAGACAGAGAACATTGCCAAGACCCCAGCCAGGGAACAAGCCCCCCTTGAATGTCACCCTTCTGTCCCACTTTGACACCCTGTCCACCTTAAACTGCCATTGCTCCACTTCCTATGCCCGAATGGACAATGCACCTGTGAAGCAAATAGACTGGACTCTGCCATGGACATTTCTCACCATCACCCCAGCCCATTTCACACCCCCCTCCACTTATTTGCACAGAAATAAACACACTTGAATCACAAAACAATCTGGAGTCAGTCTGTGCTTTCACAAATGTGTAATTGCAAAACCTCTGGAATATAGCAATGTCAACGTACTTGTTCACATACCAATGTAACACAGCTGTAGGCCAGCAGTAAACATAGCAGAGGGCACAAAGTGGGACGCAGATCTGTGAAATGGAAAGGCAAAGTAACAAGTCAGGGTCCATACACTGAGTGAAAATGACAGACTTATGCTAGCTCCAACAATAGTATGAGATGCGGGAAGCAGTTACATCTTCTTACCTGTGTCTCACTGTAAGTATTGCATAATGATGTTGTTTTGGTTGTCTACATCTTCTTCTTCTGCCTCTTCTTCTTCACTGTCCACAGGCTCCACAGCTGCCGCAAGACCACCATCTGGCCCATCCTCCTGCAGAAAAGGCACCTGGCGTCGCAAAGCCAGGTTGTGTAACATACAGCAGGCGATGATTATATGGCACACCTTCTTCGGTGAGCAGTATAGGGAGCCACCTGTAAGGTGGAGGCACCGGAATCTGGCCTTCAGGATGCCGAAGGTGCGTTCTATAATCCACCTAGTTTGCCCATGTGCCTCATTGTAGCATTCCTCTGCCCTTGTCCTAGGATTCCTCACTGGGGTCAGTAGCCATGACAAGTTGGGGTAACCAGAGTCACCTGCAAATGTCGAGGGACAACTGTTAGACAGACACTAACCCTTAGGGACAACCCCATACCCAGACACCTATGTCAACTGTGTTGGGACCTTGGGCTCACCTATTAGCCACACACGGTGCCTCTGGAGTTGCCCCATCACATAAGGGATGCTGCTATACCTCAAAATGTAAGCGTCATGCACAGAGCCAGGATACTTGGCATTCACATGGGAGATGTACTGGTCTGCCAAGCACACCATCTGCACATTCAGTGAATGGTAGCTTTTCCGGTTTATGTATACCTGTTCATTCCTGCGGGGGGGGGACAAATGCCACATGTGTACCATCAATGGCACCAATTATGTTGGGGATATGTCCCAGGGCATAGAAATCACCTTTCATTGTGGGAAAATCTTCCACCTGAGGGAAAACGATGTAGCTGCGCATGTGTTTCAGCTGGGCAGACAACACTCTGGACAACACATTAGAGAACATTGGCTGAGACATCCCTGATGCCATGGCCACTGTTGTTTGAAAAGACCCACTGGTCAGGACATGGAGTACAGACAGAAATTGCACTAGAGGGAGGATTGCTGTGGGATGGCGGATAGGTGAAATCAGGTCTGGCTCCAACTGGCCACACAGTTCCAGGATTGTTGCATGATCAAGTCTGTATGTGATAATGATGTGTCTCTCTTCCATTGTCGACAGGTCCACCAGGGGTTTGTACACCTGAGGATGCCACCATCTCATCACCTGCCCCAGCAGATGTGCCCTGTGGAGGAGAACAGCGAGCAGAGGGTCATCCAACACTTAGGTATCACAATGTGTTATTTGGTAAAACGTTGGAAATTCGCAATGTGCCTTTATCTGTCCATATTCCAGGCCTAAATAGGTGTGGCGCAGTTTTTTTCCATGCCATGTGGCCCCCTGAAATGGCGGCTGCCTGACCTGTAAGGTGGTACAAGGTGAAATGAGGTAACTGCGCTGGCGTTGTACACCGTCGCGGTGGGCGGTCGAAGAATGCAGCGCAATTCAGCATTGGTTAACATTGGGCCCTATGGGTCCCAGGAGCCAATGACGATGTACGCCGGGGGTGACGATACGCACTGCCGCGGACGTGGCCGCCATTTTCTCACTGTTCCCTCACATGATACCTGACCTTCAACAGGAGAGGACCTACACTGCAAGTGCTGCTGTGACCTGTGTCTGGAAGCGACGATGGCTACAGTGTCTGGGGAAAGGGCCCCTGCCTTCACTTCGGAGGAGTTGGAGAAACAGGTGGATGGGGTCCTCCCCCAGTACACGCAACTGTACGGTCCTCCAGACAAACAGGTGAGTACACTGTGAGCATGGTGGATGGCACATGATTGTATGGAGTGTTGTGGATGGAAGAGGATGGGCAGGGGGACAGGCCAGCATGTCAGGACTGTGTGTGTATGTATGTCTGGGCCAGGGTGTGAGGTGTTTGGCAATGCGTGAGATGAAATGTACGGGAAAGAAACATCCATTTTTACATCACTTTTCCTCTAGGTCAGCGCTCGCCAGAAGAAGGGTATTTGGCGTGCCATCGCCAAGGACTTCCGGACCCTGGGGGTCTACCATAGATGGAGCACCCACTGCCGTAAAAGATGGGAGGACCTGCGCTGCTGGAGCAAGAAGATGGCGGAGGCCCAGCTGGGGATGGCCTCCCAACATAGAAGGGGTGCCCATCGCACCATGACCCCCCTTATGTACCGGATCCTGGCGGTGGCCTATCCAGAGTTGGATGGGCACTTGAGGGCATCACAGCAGCCACAAGGGGGTGAGTACACTCTAATTCAGCTGACTCTGCGCGCTTTACGAGGTGTCCGGGTGGTCGAAGTGGGTTCCCCTAGGCCAGGGTGAACTTTGTAGGCTAGGTCCCTTGTTAGGCAGGCTCTGTGGCACCCAACCCCACTACTGGTAATAGCCATCTACACCTAGTTAGGCTCCTGTGACTTCCAGGTGTGCAGCAATTGGGCTTAGGCCTCGTTCCCCATGGGCATGTGAATTTGCTAAGAACTGTTAGTGCATGGCTTAGTGCATAGAGCTGCTCCCTGTGTGTTGTGTCCTCCAACGGTAGTGGTATTGCATGCACTGAACATGTGTTTCTTCTGTCTTTCTCCCCCTTTTTGTTTTGTCTCCCTGTACTTGCGTGCATTAGCATCATCTGGCGGAGGAGCAGTGGCACCGGAGCAGGAGGGAGCTGCAATCCACATGGCCCTGGAGGGTGAAGCAATGGAGTCTGAAGACACCAGTGGGAGGGAGGGCGAGGGGAGCTCCACGATGGGGACAGGAGCATACACCAGCGACAGCGACTCCTCCTCTGATGGGAGCTCCCTTTTGGTGGGCACCTCTGTGCCCACCGCATCAACAGGTACAGCCGCCACCCCCCCTATCAGCACCGCCCTCCCAGCAGCCCCTCAGCGTGTGTCCCGTGCCTGCTCACCCTGGAGCGTGGACATCTCCTTCGCCCCAGGCACCTCGGCCCTGCTCCAGTCAGCCCTGCTGCCCTCAGTGAGGAGGCTATTGACCTCCTGAGATCCCTCACTGTTGGGCAATCTACCATTTTGAATGCCATCCAGGGTGTTGAGAGGCATTTGCAACAAACAAATGCATACATAAAGGGCATTCATTCTGGGCAGGCAGCCCAACAGAGAGCATTTCAGGCTCTGGCCTCAGCACTGATGGCAGCCATTGTCCCTGTGTCCAGCCTCCCCCCTCCAACTTCCTCCACCCCGACCCAATCCCCTGTACCTCATCCTATCCCAAGTGCACCATCAGACCACCATGCACACTCATCAACACACAAGAGTGGACATGGCAAACATAAGCACCACACATCCCACAAGCACTCACACAAGCACCATCCCCATGCAGACACAGCAACATCCACTGCCTCCACTGTGTCCCCCTCCTCCATGTCCTCCTCCTTCCTCCCTGTCTCGTCTCCACTCACACCTGCAAGCACTACATTCTCAGCCACTACCTCCATCACCAGCACGCCCATCACCACACACCACTCACGTGCAATCACCACCCCCACTGCCATTCACACATCCCCAGTGTCCTCTCCCAGTGTGTCTGTGAGCCCTCCTCCCAAAGTACACAAACGCAGGCACACACCCATCCAACAGCCATCCACCTCACAACAGCCTCCGGCCCATGCACCTTCACCCAAATTCAGCAAACGTACACCTCCTACAACCACTACCTCTTCCTCCACTCCCAAACCCCCTCCATCTTCCCATCCCAGTGTGTCTAAGAAGCTTTTCCAGGCTAACATTGACCTCTTCCCTATGCTTCCCCCAACGTCCTTCCCGTAGGGCCAGGCTTTCCAGGTCCCAGCCCAGCACCTCAGCCACCAAATCCCCAGGCACAGTGGTGCCAGCAACTGCGGTGTCATTGAGTGCGCCACCCCTCAGGGCTGCCAGTGTGCCACCTAGCGAGGCCAAGGACATTCTGCCACCTGCCAAGGTGAAGAAGGTGCCCACATCCCGGAGGGAGAAGCCGCACCTACCAGCCACCAAGGGCTCCTCCAAAACCAAAGAGGACAGTGGCAAGACACCTGCGGCACCATCAAAGGTGGGGAAGGGACACAAGCCGAAAAGCAGGTCAGGACAGGGCACGGTGGCTCCGACTGAGGGATTAGAGTCACCCCTTCTGTCAACCACTACACCAACCTGTACGGCGGCGAACACCGCCACCGTCACTGCCACATGCACCGCCACCTGCACCAGCACCACCACCTGCACCGCCACCAGCACCGCCACCTGCTCTGCCACCTGCACCACCACCTGCACGTCTGCAGCCTCAGCAACAGTCCCCAGCATCTTCCCCAGTGGGCAGCCGTCCGAGGCTGCAGGAGACGTCCTGCTGTGTCCCTCAACAGGTGCTGACACATGCACCACCGCCAGCACCTCCGCCACAGACACTGCCGCAAGCACCGCCACTAGCCCCGTGGCGTGCTCAGACAGTGGCACCACAGCTGACATGGCTACCATCCGCAGTGGGCAGCCGTCCGAGGCTGGAGGAGACTTCCTGGACCCTGCCCAGCTTCCATGAGGCATGACTCTCATCACTGTTTGCACCTGCAGGTGGAAGGCAAAGCCGCAGCAGGGTGGGGTATGTCTCTGCCTCCATGGCGTATTATGCTACCTGTTCCTAGGCAATCTCGTGGTACACACACCCATGTGAGGTAATGGGACCAGCCACACTGCATGTGGATTACTCTGGGCACCAAGCCCCCTCCAAAACCAGTGGAGAATCACATCCACTACATCAGTCCTTGGCAGGATGAAGCACTCTGGGCACCAAGCCCCCTCCAGAACCAGTGGAGAATCACATCCACTACCTCAGTCCTTGGCAGGATGAAGCACTCTGGGCACAAAGCCCCCTCCAGAACCAGTGGAGAATCACATCCACTACCTCAGTCCTTGGCAGGATGAAGCACTCTGGGCACGAAGCCCCCTCCAGAACCAGTGGAGAATCACATCCACTACCTCAGTCCTTGGCAGGATGAAGCACTCTGGGCACAAAGCCCCCTCCAGAACCAGTGGAGAATCACATCCACTACCTCAGTCCTTGGCAGGATGAAGCACTCTGGGCACGAAGCCCCCTCCAGAACCAGTGGAGAATCACATCCACTACCTCAGTCCTTGGCAGGATGAAGCACTCTGGGCACAAAGCCCCCTCCAGAACCAGTGGAGAATCACATCCACTAGCTCAGTCCTTGGCAGGATGAAGCACTCTGGGCACAAAGCCCCCTCCAGAACCAGTGGAGAATCACATCCACTACCTCAGTCCTTGGCAGGATGAAGCACTCTGGGCACAAAGACCCCTCCAGAACCAGTGGAGAATCACATCCACTACCTCAGTCCTTGGCAGGATGAAGCACTCTGGGCACCAAGCCCCCTCCAGAACCAGAGGAGACTGTTATCCACTTGAGAGACTGTGGCTTTGCACTTCTCAGGATAAAGCAGTGTGCAAACCACCCACTGGAAAGACTTGAGAGACTGTGGCTTTGCACTCCCCGGGATAAGGCAGTGGGCAAACCACCCACTGGAAAGACTTAAGAGACTGTGGCTTTGCACTCCCCAGGATAAAGCAGTGGGCAAACCACCCACTGGAAAGACTTGAAAGACTGTGGCTTTGCACTACCCAGGATAAAGCAGTGCACAAACCACCCAATGGAAAGACTTGAGAGACTGTGGCTTTGCAAGACTTGAGAGACTGTGGCTTTGCACTCCCCAGGATAAAGCAGTGGGCAAACCACCCACTGGAAAGACTTGAGAGACTGTGTCTTTGCACTCCCCAGGATACAGCAATGGGCATGGAGCCCCCTCGTGCAGCGGTGGCGTCGTTCATCCGGCTCAGGTGCCCCCCCTCCCCTTCCCCCTGAGGTGCCTGTTTAATTTCGATCTGATGCCCCTGCAGTGTTGTCTCCGTTTCGAGTCAGGTATCTTGTGTGGGCTTTGCCCATGCATTTTGGGACCACTGGTCCATGGACAATGATTGGAACACTATCCTGACTTGTGTAGTTGGTGTACATATTTGTAAAGACTGAGCTTTGAACTTTCACTATCTGATTTTTCTTGATTACACTTATTACAATAATTTCCTTTTGTCCTTGCATTCTTCCATGGGTTGAGGGGGTGTATATGTAATGTTGCTGCATGTATTTGTGTGTATGGTATTGTGGGTGAGGGTGGTGGTGGGGGTATTGCGTGTTGCATGTTGCGTGTGTGTGTCACTCTCTTTTCCCTTTCCCCCCTCCCCTGTTTTGTAGGTGCAGTACTCAGCGTGGTCGTCGACGGCGTCTGTCCTGCTCCTGATATAGAAGGAGGAAGACCAGCATGGGCAGGGCATGTAACTCGGGCTCCATGGCGTCCTGGTTCCTCGTTGGGTGTTGAGAGGTGAGTGGTTTCCCTTCTGTGTACTATTTCCGCTGTGCTTTTGATAGCGTTGGTTCCGCCCCGGAAAAGGTGGCGGATAGGCGTGTTGGAATACAGTGGGCGGTACTTTGTCCTCCGTCTGTCTGTTGGTGGTGACCGCTGCGCTGTTTGTTTCTACCGCCGTGGCGGTCGGAGTGTTAAAGTGGCTGTATATGTTGGCGGTTTCCGCCATGGTTGTGATTCCATTTTTTTTTTCCACCGGCCTGTTGGCGGTATTACCGCTGCTTTAACACCGACCGCCAGGGTTGTAATGAGGGCCTATGTCCTGAATTGATAGGCACCAAACTTAGTCATACTGTAGTAATAGCATAAAGTGGGGTCATGTTGTTCTAATGTCTAGTTATTCAAAGTTTAGTCTGTCATTTTCTAAAATGTTATTTTTTGTTTGTTTAAATGTGGAAGGGAGATGTGTGGTGTTCCTAACAAATGATTCAGAGAACAGAATCATTCATCATGGAAACAGAATCTGGAACACAGAGAGGGTGAATTGGGGAACGCTGACATGGCAGTTGATAAACTGTAGCCGTGGCTGATGGATGAGGCGTCTTATTGAATAAACCTACATGAAGAAATTATCAGTGTGCTTTCATGCTTCATTTTCCAACTTTACAGGAAGGACACAGTACAGAACCATATTTGCTAAAGAATAGCCTGCTGTTGCTCCCATCACCTGTGCTGGTGCAGAAGTAGGCTGTCTAGACAAAAACACACAAAATTTTCTCCATGGTGCAAAGGTGTATGCATGAAAGTATAACGTTCCTGTATAAAGTCTTGTGCCTAGACAATTTCTATAAAATTCCACACATTGCGTGTGTGTTATCTAATACAGTACACATGCAATGAGTGGAATGTTTGATTAAATAAAACATTCCTCCAACCTTGCGCCTGATTCAAGGAAAAGTTACTTTTTGACACCCAAACCCAGTCCACCTTAGTGTACTGGACTTTGCATTAAAACCTATTGCTTTTGCTGATCCACTCAAGTGCCACCCAGGTAATGCCCCCTTGACACAAAGTGGTGTAAAGCGCAGTTTGTGCTGAGATAAGGGCTCCTTTTACAAAGCAAGATACTTTTTGTGCTCGAAAGTATATACCATTATAATACTTTGCAGTGCCTAGCATTACTTTCTGTGACTTTACGCAGGGTAGTCTTTGTTAATCTGTCCCACATAGTTGTTTCTTATTGGTCATCAGCTGCAAATGTTCCTTAAGAAGAGAATTCACGTATTTAAGCATTGTACAGCCAGGCTTTCTGAGCCTTTGCATGTGTCACCATTGCACAATTCCAATAACGGGCTATATGAACTTGTTCAAATATGATTGAATCTGTCCATTGTGTGTTTAAGGCAGGTCAAGTGTAAAAAAACAAAGAACAACAGTGTGACCATTGAGTGATAAATAAAGTAACTCTAGGAACAAATGGCCAGGTGTACTAACATTAGGAATACCGATTTCCTAATCGCAATCCTCTCCAAATCGCACTTAGGAAATCAGTATTCCTAATGTATGAAACGCTTTTGAGTTTCATTAGCGATTCCTAGTTGGTTGCATATAGACCTACCTCATGAACATTAATAAGGGAGGTCACAATTTGCAACCCATTAGGAATTGCAGCCTTCACAGGGATGATGGCCTGCTGGGGTCAGCAGACCCACTATGCCGCCCCTACCCCCTGTCTCTGATTGCTTTTAAATAAAGCAATCTTGTATTTCTTAAACACAGCCCTGTTTCCTTAAAGGAAAACCGAATGTGTTTAATAAGAAAAAAATGCAACTTTCAAGTCCACTGGACCACTGCCTGCTCTTAAAAAATTGTTTGTTTCCCATTTTCAAAGGGGTCTCGTGAGGATCCCTTTTCATTTGAGAATGGGTTACCACCTCCCTCACAGAGAATATTAATGTTTTGCAACCGTAATTCAGTTGCAAAACATTCATACAACCATCCCATTCAGATTCGTTATTTGGATTGGACGACCTAAACACGCCCCTTCCAAATGCGAAATCGCTATGTTTTATATATTGCTAGTTTCTGCGTTTACCTGTCTACCACAGAGATAGGCCGAGATATGTAATCTATTAAAACAGAAAAAGCTAATTATTTTTTGCAAAATATGAGAAAAAGGGGGCAGTAAAAGTACATTCACAAAGCTTTACCAAATACAAACAGAATTTTATAACCTGCAATTTGCTTTTAAAGATTCTGGTAGCATTTCCACTCTCTGCCACAAGAGGCTGCTGGTGCTACGGGATGGGAGTTTCATCACCAACCCCAAGGTAAACGCGAAGATTTTTTTACGTCTATTAGCAAGGTGGCTATGACTTCCGGGAGGAATCATGCGTGACTCATTTGTAAATAGTAGAAGCTTCTTTTTCTCTTGGGAAAACAGGTCGTCGCGCAGTACATCTAGCGTGATTGAGAAGCCACGAGGCTCTGCGAACATTTTCCGCACATTAACAAATGTAATTTGCAAGAGGCCTGGTTGATTTAAACTGCTTTAGCCCGTCTGATTCCGGCCAATTTTCACATCCGAAAAAGAATACCACACCAGGTCCTCAGAAGATTGCATGCGTACTGATTTATGTTTCTGTGTATTGTGGCTTGGTTTCCGTCTACCAAAAAGCTTATCCTATTTCCTTTTGAAAGGTTGGAGAACTGAATAAATGTGCAACATCACCTCAAATGTTCATTCACTCATTTGCTGAAATTGTGGACTCCTAGATGTAAAGTGTTGATGTGACTGTCATTTGAAGACACTCACAATAATGTAATTAGCAGATGGGACCATGGGCGCGGCTATTAACAGTGCAGCAGGTGTAGTTCCATTGAGGGCCTAAGGGTGTTAAGGGGCTCACCAAACCCCAGTTATGGGTGTATTTTTTGCTACCCAGCCACCGGACAGGAGGCCCATTTTGTGCTTCCACCAGGGCCCACGGCACCCTTACTACGCTACTGTCTGTGCACCTGGTGTGTGAAGATTCTCACTCGCCAGCTCGAATACAAAACGAGTTTGTTGCCAAGAAAAGTTACCCTAGAGCTGCAAAAGTTAATGCATTAATGTAATCTACTGACAACAAACAAATATGGTGCATTGTTGCTTTGCAGTCTTGACACCATGATGTAAACAAAAGCACAAATACAGATTATTACAAAATGGGTGACATTACATTAATGTCTAGCTGCTGATGATGTAACATGTCTAGCACCTATAATCATCATTTTTTTGTTTTCCTGGACAAGAGGTCTTCAAAGGTTTTCATGCCGAGGGTAAGTTGAGTAAAAAAAGCTGCATGTTTTAATTCTGTGAGCAGAAACACGCCTGCACCAATACCATTTGTGCCATGTTTCGGGTATATTTTGCCCCCAATTATCATATTGGTGTAAAAACGTTGTGAGTAATGTACACAAAAATTTGCATGTCGCAATACTCTTTTTTTGCATTTTCTGCAGGAAGTTAATTGCCTGTGCAAAAAACAAATAGATACAATTGTGCTCCCCTCATGAGATGTGCTAGTGCAATAACTATCAAAAAAGCATTTTCACTCTTTTTTTAAGCTAGCACATACCTCAAGAGTTAGCTTCTACTCAGACTTTTTGACAGGGTGTCTTGCTCAAAGAAAAGTTAGCATTGCTATTGCTGTCCACTCGTGTTTTTCTTCAAGGCTGAGTGGTAGGATATTTAAATCAACCAGCCAACTGCTTTTAGTGCCTCTTAAGCACCCTGAAACGTTCACTGTATCCCCCTACTTGCTGGTTGCAGATTGACCAACAACGGTCTTGGCTAAATCGTCCCTGCTTTCCAGGAACATTCTAGCAACGTAGGAGACATGTATTATGCAACCTTTCGTGTGTTTATTTATCATAGCATTGAAAAAGCTACACTTCAGAGAATGTCTGGAAAGTATCAACATCAAATGGAAAACTGTAGGAATTGTCCAAAATCTGTCACCATAGTCTAAAAGAATCCTTCCTGTGACGAGTAAGTTGTTTTTACTCGCAGTTACAGCTACATCAAGTTCGTTGTCTTCTTTCAGCATACTGCTTTCCAAGTGTGTTTTCCGGGTAAATGTATAGCCTGTATAATGCCTCAGACAAACTGTAGCATCAGAAAAGCCCATTTTAACTAATGTTCATTTGGGGATGTGACTAGCGAAAATTCAGCAAGTATGATCATGATTCTCACGCATGTTCCAGAGCTTCTGGTAAGAACGTGGCTCTAGCAATTCATCAAATAGACAATTATGGAGTTTGTATGTACACAGAAGATGATGCCAGCCTTACTTCGAAAAATACTGATAGCGGCAAAGACCCCAGTTTGAGCTAGTTTCGCCCTCTTACTTTGAGGTTCCCCACTGGAAAAACCTCTACACAACTGGGTCTAGTGAGGTTTTGAATTGATTCAAAAAGTAGATGTTTGATTCTGGCTTTAACCACCACCTGCTTCTGTTCCCAGTCAAATTCATGACAGCTAGCAAAAGTAGAGCATGACAAATTAAATGAGCTATGCCCTGACCCTGATTAAATGATAAGCTAAAGCACTACTTATGTTATTGACCCTGACGTGGCAGTATTTTTCAAACTGGATGTGAATCGTAGAAGGGGATTGATACCTCCTGGTCACTACGCATATGTTATGTGCTACAGGACATCTATTGGTGGCAAGGTATAACTACACCATGCTATGTGCTACAGGGACATCTGTTGGTCATATGATGTAAATGCACAATGTTATGTGCTACAGGGACATCTGTTCACAAAAAGTAAAAGATGTATAATCTAGAAATCATTTTAGGAGATTTCCTTAGTATGTTCTCTTCCACCGTTTCTGGATGGAGGCAGTTGTACTTGACTTTCTTATCTTAGGAGTTTGGCTGCTAACTTGGGACTTCAAGGACACTTACCTGAGCTTATGTGCATATTACAGAAATATACAATTGCTATCTTTTTGTAATATTGCTTGGTCCTTATTGTTACATAATTTCACTTTCAACGTATTGCTTTGGATTGCCTACCAATGTATTCATGTACCTTCTTTTCCTTTCCTTCCTCCCGCTCCACCTCCTTTGTGTGTCTCTAGGCATAGATAGGCGAATGCATGCATTCCAATAGAACATTGATAATGTGTTGGTTAGTAAAGTGGTGTTTCCTTACCTGAGGCTCCTGTAGTTTTTACAGACCTATTGGGATGGTGTTGTGCCTGCAGGTACCTTCCCTATGTTGTTCTTCTGACCTCAGCTGCTTTATTGGTGTTTTGCACAACTGTTTTCCACATGCCAACATTCCACCAGCCACTGACGACTTTCCAACAGCTGCGGCCTGCGCCGACCTCTCTGCTGGTCATCTAAATGTCACTTGTCCCTGCCCTCCTCTTGGTGAGTGCAAATTGCTCCTGATTGTGCCTGGGTGGCCCTACCCACTCGCACTCTCTAGCCCACCTCCACTAGCACATTATAGGCTGGATGTAAAATCAGCTACACCCTACCACCTCCATCGGCAGTAAACATCCTGAGCCTACTGTTTGGCTGTGCACCCCTTCAGCCATGCCAGGTAAATCATTTCAGCCACACCCCTAGACAGCCTCCAATAGTGGTGACCGCCTCCTAACTCTTGACTGGCTACATAATTCATTGGCCATGCCTTTTGACTGCTGTTTATTACCATGACGGTTTCCCTGCCTATCATTTTACAGGTAAGCTTCTTAGTCACTATATATAAGATGACAGTCTGTGTACAAAAGTTGACTTAATTCTAATGCATGAAATCTTAGGTAAAGGTGATGCTGAAGACCACCCCAAGCACATTGTACAAATGAATCAGCTAAATATGGAAAGTTTGGTAGATATCAGATCACTCATCACAATTATCTCTAAGGAAGAGTATGACAAGATGCCTGAAAAGGAAGCATTGCAACCAAGTAACATTACACAAGGCACATATGGTAAATTCACAAACTACCTTGGAGGTGTCTTTGTTGCCACTCTGAGTTTTAAAGACAGAACAACCAAATCCAAAGTATACATAGTCAGCTATGAAATCTATATACTAAGATGGTCTGAACAGCACAACCTTTTTATGAGGATACATCCATGCAAGGCTCCTTCTTTTTATGCTGTTTCTGACATGAATTCTAATGAAATCCTGCAAGAGCTTGAATCTTTCTTTATAAAGAAATTGCGATGATTAAAAGGGTTCCAACACTTTATCAAACTTAAAAAGAATGGCATGCCCATTAAACAAACGTTATGCAATCTACCTCTTTATGCACGAAAGGAAGTTCAAGATGTTCTGAGCAAATGACTGAAGGAAGGAGACATTGAACCTGTGTCTGTATCTTTATGGCAACATTTTAACGTTTTTTGTGGGGTAGGCCATTCCTTATTTGAAAGGATCATAAACCACTTGTAAATATATTAAGTAAGTGCAATTCTGATAAAGTGTCACCTCATATGACTAAACTTGAATGCAAATTGCAAGAATATGTGATTGTTGTAGAATATCTTCCTGAGAATTTCAACATTGCAGCCCATTTTGTTTATCTCGGATGCCATGTGATGATGACAGTAGAGAGGGTGACACCTCTGAAATGGACGATGAAGATGTGACTTGCATATTTATTAGATGTAGCTGGATAGAAAAAGTCTTATGTATAATGCAATGGATGACAGCTATTTCTGATGATGCAGAGCGTTCAATGGTTTCAGATGTTATTGTTAAAGATTTGTTGAAAAAACCCATTTAGCTGTTAACTTGAGGCCGTATTGGAAAATTAAGGATTAACTGAACGTTGGGGATGAGGTTATTATGAAAAACAATACATTTGTTCCATTGTCCCTCAAGGGCCTTTCAGGGATGATTGGCACAAAAAAAGAAACTAAGTTAGAATACTGGTGCCCTCTATGGACCTCACTGTGGATATCTTAGTACATGAGTGTTGTTTGTGTAAGGTTGCTGACAAAACTATGTCTGTAGGGTCCTGTCTCCTTACTCCTGTCGCGCTACACGATGGGCCATGGCAGAGGGTAGGAATTTACCTGATTGGACCTATTAATAACTCACTTTTTAATTTGAAACATGAAGTTTTCAAGATCGTCTATTATAGCAAATAGATTGATCTGAAATTGATGGACTACCCCACAACCAGAAACGTATTAGAATTCTTGAAAGAAATATTTTTCCAGAGAAGGCTTTCAAATGTCCATTGTAAATGACAATGGATCACACTATGTATCTACTACAATGTCTGCATTTTTTTAAAACTTCAGGCATCCAACATTGCAAATCATCTTTATATTACCTCCAAGGCAAAGTCGAACTTGCTAGTCGCCTTATTAAGGAAACTGTTCAATTGGCACTGAAAGGCAATTTACTAGTGAGAAATGCATTCTAACCCATTCTTTGGGCATACCATACTACTGCCCACAGTGTGATTGGAGTGACACTGTTTGAATTATTGAGAGGTAGACCGCCTTTGATGAAACTACATCCCCATTGATTCAAAGTAAAAATTAAAATGTTATTGATCAATTTCCTTCCGAGAAGTGAGAGGTTTTGCAAGACGTGGTTGAAAGAGAACAATCCAAAATGAAGCAGTATTATGACCAAAGAAAGGCAATTTTCAAGAATTATGTAAGTGTTGATGATGTGGGGAGAATCAGACTTCCTCAAGTTAAACTGGGAGGTGAAACATTTAGCAAAACTATGGAGGTAGTTAAAACTGCAGGAACAGCCATCTCGTTGGAAAATGTGAGGTGGCGTAATGTTTTCTGTGAAGTAAGAGTAATAACTTCCAGGAAATCACATGCCCCTCCTTCTGGAGTCAGTAGTAGTGTGATAGCAGAAGGTGGGCAGATGTTAAAGATACATGTTCTACCTCACAAAAGACAGCATTTCCACCTTCCAGAGAGTCTCAACCACAAGAGCTTATCGAGATTCCTCAGTAGGTTCAGGTTGATAACAAGAATACGTCTAGTGGGAGCTCTTTACACAGTCTGGCCGTGCCTACTAGATTTAAGGATTATGTCATGCATTAGCTTCTTCAAAAGGAGGAAAGAGATGTAACATTGCTGGTCCTGATTGTTAAACGATTTCTGGTTAAAGTTATTGCTTTGCATTGCCTATCGGTGTATTCAGGTACCTTGTTGTCTTTTCCTCCCCTCCTCCTCCAAGATGACAGTTTTTTTCCGGAGAGTCAGTATAAAACAGCTTCCAGTGTCGAATTCCTCCAATTAAAATGGATTTCAATCTGGAATTATGTGATCAATTGGGAAACTGGTCTTATCCAAGAGAATAGAGATTTTGTTGATTTTTTGTGATTTCCAACGTTGTTCTTAATAAGACGAAAGCAGTAGAAGAAGTATGCTATATTTATATTTCACAAAACAAGAGAAGGCCACACAGAGTTGTTCTACTAATTTTTAAATGTTACATATATCGAACACTGTATCCAAAATATTAAAAGAAACGGAAGAAAACATTTTTCTTTCATTGTTTTACACAGTCAATTCACACGTTCTAAGAGAGGAGAGGTAATCTAGTCTTTAGAAAATGGTGAAATTTGTTTAGAACAAATGCCAAGCAGCAGAACAAAAAAGAAACGACATTGGCCTCAAGTCCCGCCAGTGATCTTTAAGAACCCATCGAACGTGCCTTCAAAAGATGTAGACTCACACAGGAGAACATTCCATGTGTAAATAGCTGGGTACAATACCACAATACCATACGTGATATGTAGGGTATTTTAGGGAGGACAGCATTGAGAAAGAGGTTTCTGAAATGGACAGTTCAATAATTCACATTTCACACAAGTTGTCCAATCGGTTCTCAGTTGTAATCACATATGTATTACAAAACGTTGATTGACCATTTCATGTAAAATAATTCAAAACATATTTCATGTCATCAGTTTGCACAGAGGACGGGTCTTCTGCATCCTTTGTTTAAGCAGTGTTCCTAGGTCCTCTTCACTAAATAAGTCAACAAAGGTTAAATATTCGCCACCTGAGATAACAAGTGGGATGCTTGGATTCAATGAAATTTCATCAGGAACCTCATTTAGAAAGTTGGTGGTGTCTAGGTTCCATGGATGCCTGGAACACCATGGCCATTCTTGTTCCCAGCTCAGATATAGGTGGTCATTACAACCCTGGCGGTCAGTGTTAAAGTGGCAGTAAAATCGGCAACAGGCCAGCGGCAAAAAAAATTGAATCACAACCGTGGCGGAAACCTCCAACATAGACAGCCACTTTAACACTCCGACCGCCAGGGCGGTAGCAACAAACACCGCGGCGGTCACCGGCAACCGACAGGCTTGAAGACAAGGTTCCACCCACTGTATTACAACAGGCCAATCCGCCACCTTTTCCGGGGCGGATTCACAGCGAACAAAAACACGGAGGAAACAGGACTTGGAAGGGAAAACGCTCACCTCTACACACCCCACGAGGAACCAGGACGCCATGGAACCCGAGCTCCAGATACTCCCAGCATTTATCTTCCTGCTCCTCTACCAGGAACAACAAAGACGGCGGCGAAGACCACAGTGAGTACTGCACCTACGACACAGGGAAGGGGGGATGGAAAAAAGAGTGACACACACACGCAACACGCAACACTCCCACCCCCACCCTCACCCACTACAACACACACACAAGTACATGCAGCAACATTACATTTACAACCCCCCCTGGAAGAATGCAAGGACAAAAGGAAATTAGTTGAACGTTTGTAATCTATTCAAATACAGTAATCAAATATATATATATATATATATATATAAATATTTACGCTATAAACAAATATATACACCAAGAATACAAGTCCAAGGTATTCCACCATCATAGTCCGTGGACCACTGGGCCCAAAATGCATAGGCGAGGCCCACACTCAATACCCAATCAAAACGGAGAGAACACTGCTGGGGCATCAGATAGAAATACAACAGGCACCTCAGGTGGAAGGGAAGGGGGGGCACCTCAGCCGGATGAGTGCACGACGCCAGATCCACGAGGGGGCTCCATGCCCACTGCTTTATCCTGGGGAGTGCAAAGCCACAGTCTCACAAGTCTTTACAGTGGGTGGGTAGCCCACTGCCTTATCCTGGGGAGTGCAAAGCCACAGTCTCTCAAGTCTTTCCAGTGGGTGGGTTGCCCACTGCTGCATCCTGGGGAGTGCAAAGCCACAGTCTCACAAGTCTTTCCAGTGGGTGAGTTGCCCACTGCTGCATTCTGGGGAGTGCAAAGCCACAGTCTCTCAAGTGGATGCCTTACTCCTCTGGTTCTGGAGGGGGCTTTGTGCCCAGAGTGCTTCATCCTGCCAAGGACTGAGGTAGTGGATGCCTTTCTCCACTGGTTCTTGAGGGGGCTTTGTGCCCAGAGTGCTTCATCCTGCCAAGGACAGAGGTAGTGGACGCCTTTCTCCACTGGTTCTGGAGGGGGCTTTCTGCCCAGAGTGCTTCATCATGCCAAGGACTGAGGTAGTGGATGTGATACTCCACTAGTTCTGGAGGGGGCTCTTTGCCCAGAGTGCTTCATCCTGCCAAGGACTGAGGTAGTGGATGCCTTTCTCCACTGGTTCTTGAGGGGGCTTTGTGCCCAGAGTGCTTCATCCTGCCAAGGACTGTGGTAGTGGATGCCTTTCTCCACTGGTTCTTGAGGGGGCTCTGTGCCCAGAGTGCTTCATCCTGCCAAGGACTGAGATAGTGGATGTGATACTCCACTGGTTCTGGAGGGGGCTTTGTGCCCAGAGTGCTTCATCCTGCCAAGGACAGAGGTAGTGGATGCCTTTCTCCACTGGTTCTTGAGGGGGCTTTGTGCCCAGAGTGCTTCATCCTGCCAAGGACTGAGGTAGTGGATGTGATACTCCACTGGTTCTGGACGTGGCCTTGTGCCCAGAGTGATTCATCCTGCTCGTGGCGGCCTCAGTAGCGTCGGAAGCTTTGGCGCTCATTGGCCTGCGGTGCTGGTGGCAGCGGTGTCCTGTTCAGCGGTGCTGGTGGCAGCGGTGTCCTGTTCAGCAGTGCTGGTGGCGACGGAGTCCTGTTCAGCGGTGCTGGTGGCGGCGGTGTCCTTGGCAGTGGTGCTTGTGGCGGCGGTGTCCTTGGCAGCGGTGCTTGTGGCGGCGGTGTCCTTGGTAGCGGTACTTGTGGCGGCGGTGTCCTGTTCAGCGGTGCTGGTGGCAGTGGTGTCCTGTTCAGCGGTGCTGGTGGCGGCGGTGTCCTGTTCAGCGGTGCTGGTAGCGGCGGTGTCCTGTTCAGCGGTGCTGGTGGAGGCGGTGTCCTGTTCAGCAGTGCTGGTGGCGGCGGTGTACTTGGCAGCGGTGCTGGTGGTGCCCTGTTCAGCGGTGCTGGTGGCGGCGGTGTCCTTGGCAGCGATGCTTGTGGCGGCGGTGTTCTTGGCGGCGGTGTCCTTGGCAGCGGTGCTGGTGGCGGTCTTGTCCGCCGTGCAGGTTTTTGCCGACTTGCCTGTTTTTCTGTGCCCCTTCCCCACTTTGGATGGTGGCGCAGCTGTCTTCCCACTTCCAACTGTACCCCTGGGAGAGGCTTTGGTGGTAGATGTTTCGCCTCCCTCCCGTCAGGCACTGGCCAACTTTTTGTGCTTTTGAGGTGGGGGACTGTCCGTGGTCTGGCTCCTTGGCACACTGGCTGCCCTGCTGTTTGGCGCACTCCAGAAGCTGGTTACTACTGGCACCACTGTTCCCGCAGATGTTGTGGCTGAGGTGCTGGGTTGGGACCTGGAAAGGCGGGCCCTAGGAGACTGAAGGGGTGGGGGAGGTGAGGGGAAGAGGTCAAGGCTAGACAGGAAAAGTTTTTGGGACACACTGGGACGGGTAGATGGAGGGGGTTTGGGAGTGGAGGAAGGCTTCTTCCTCCACTCCCAAACCCCCTCCATCTACCCGTCCCAATGTGTCCTAAAATCTTTTCCTGTCCAAAGTTATAGGAGGTGTACGTTTGCTGACTTTGGGTGAAGATGCATGGGCTGGAGGCTGTCGTGAGGTGGTTGGCTGTTGGGTGGGTGTGTGGCTGCGTTTGTGTACCTTGGGAGGTGGGCTCACAGACACACTGGGAGAGGACACAGGGGATGTGTGAATGTAGTGGGAGTGGTGACTGCACATGAGAGGGTGTGGTGGTGGGTGTGCTGGTGATGGAGGTAGTGGCTGAAGATGTAGTGCATGCAGGTGTGAGTGGAGACAAGACTGGGAGGGAGGAGGGAGACGAGGAGGAGGGGGACACAGTGGAGGCAGTGGATGTTGGTATGTCTGCATGTGTATGATGCTTGCGTGAGTGCCTGTGGGATGTGTGGTGCTTATGTTTGGCTGAGCTTCCCTTGTGTGTTGACGTGTGTGCATGCTGGTCTGATGGTGTGCTTGGGATATGCTGAGGTGCAGGGGTTTGGGTCTGGGTGGAGGAAGTTGAAGGGGGGAGGCTAGAGACAGGGACAATGGCTGCCATCAGTGCTGAGGCCAGAGTCTGAAAAGCTCGCTGTTGGGCTGCCTGACCAGAATGAATGCCCTCCAGGTATGCATTGGTCTGTTGCAACTGCCTCTCTACACCCTGGATGGCATTCAAAATGGTAGACTGCCCAACAGTGAGGGACTTGATGAGGTCAATGGCCTCCTCACTGAGGGCAGCAGGGCTGACTGGGGCAGGGCCTGAGGTGCCTGGGGCGAAGCAGATGCCCACCCTCCTGGGTGAGCGGCCATGGGGCACACGCTAAGGGGCTGCTGGGAGGGCAGTGCTGGTAGGGAGGGTGGCGGCTGTACCTGTAGCTGCGGTGGGCACAGAGGGGCCCGCCACCGCAAGGGAGCTCCCATCAGAGGAGGAGTCCGTGTCGCTGGTCTCAGCTCCTGTCCCCGCCGTGGAGCTCCCCTCGCTCTCCGTCCCACTGGTGGCTTCTGACTCCTTTGTGTCGCCCTCCAGGGCCATGTGGGATTCAGCTCCCTCCTGCTCCGCTGGCACTGCTCCTCCGCCTGATGATGCTAATGCACACAAGAACAGGGAGACCACAAAAAGGGGGGGAAGACAGAAGAAAGACATGTTGAGTGCATCCAATACCGCTACTGTTGGTGGACACTACAAACACAGAAGCCCCCTGCACTACGCTGTACACTTAGAGTTCCCTAATTAATCAGAGGGACATGGGTTACAAGGCCTATGCCCGATTGCTGCACACATGAAAGTCACAGGAGCCTGACTAGGTGTAGTTGGCTCTGAACATAGGTGGGGTGGGGTGCCACAGGTCCTGCCTTAAGAAGGGACCTTGCCTACTAAACTTGCCCTGGCCTAGGGGAACCCACAGCCCACCTCCCCCACCCAGACACCTAGAATGAGCGCTGAATCAGCAGAATGAGAGTGTACTCACCCCCTTGTGGCTGCTGTGATGCCCTCAAGCGCCCATCCAACTCTGGATACGCCACCGCCAGGATCCGGAACATCAGGGAGGTCATGGTGCGAAGGGCACCCCTCCCACGTTGGGAGGCCATCCCCAGCTGAGCCTCTGCCGTCTTCTTGCTCCAGCGGCGAATGTCCTCCCATCTTTTACGGCAGTGGGTGCTCCGTCTGTGGTGGACCCCCAGGGTCCGGACTTCCTTGGCGATGGCACACCAAATATCCTTCTTCTGGTGGGCGCTGACCTACACGAATAGTACAGGGGAAAAGGAGAAGATATAACCGTCCGCATCGTCACAGTCATTGGCCCGCATCCCTACCCTTGCCTTGACGCACATGCACTCACCGTCGTATCATGCACGCCTCATTCTCCCCCCCCCCCATCTTTCATCAACACCACTCCACACAGGCATTGCCCATTCGGCATGCTCACAGTGTACTTACCTGTTTGTCTGGAGGACCGTAGAGTACCGTGTACTGGGGGAGGACCCCATCCAACTCCTCCGTGCTGAAGGCAGGGGCCCATTCCCCAGACACATGAGCCATTGTCTCTTCCAGACTAAGGTCACTGCAGCACTTGCAGTGTAGGTCCTCTCCTGTCGAAGATCAGGTATCAAGTGATTGAACAGAGAGAAAATGGCGGTGGCGTCCGTGGTGGTGCTTACCATCACCGTCGGCGTACATCGTCAGTGGCTCCTGGGACCCATAGGGTCCAATGTTAACCAATGCAGGATTGCGCCACGGTCTTCGACCGCCTACCGCGACGGTGTACAACGCCAGCGCAGTTACCTCATATAACGTTGTCCCACATTACAGGTCAGGCAGCCGCCATTTCAGGGGGCCACATGGCATTAATTTTGACTGCGTCACACATATCTACGCCTTGCTTAAACACTAATACAGCCCTATATCGATTTTCAAACATTTAGCTATAAAGTTGAGTTTACGTACCTCAGTGTTGGTTGACTCTCTGCTCGCTGTTCTCCTCCATAGAGCACGTCCGCTGGGGCAGGTGAGGAGATGGCGGCATCCTCCGGTGTACAGACCACTAGTGGACCTGTCGACAATGGAGGAGTGACATGTAATTGTCACATACAGACTTGATCGTTCCACAATCCTGGAACTGTGTACCCAGTTGGAGCCAGACCTGATGTCAGTTATCCGCCATCCCACAGGAATCCCCCCTCTAGTGCAGGTCCTGTCAGTACTCCATTTCCTAGCAAGTGGGTCTTTTCAAACAACAGTGGCCATAGCATCAGGGATGTCCCAGCCTATATTCTCCAACGTGTTGTCCAGAGTGTTGTCTGCCCTGCTTAAACACATGCGCAGCTACATCGTTTTCCCTCAGGTGGAGGATTTGCCTACAGTGAAAGGTGACTTCTATGCCCTGGGACATATCCCCAACATCATAGGTGCCATTGATGGGACACATGTGGCCTTGGTCCCCCCACGCAGGAGTGAACAGGTGTACAGAAACCAAAAGAGTTACCATTCTATGAATGTGCAGATGGTGTGTTTGGCCGACCAGTACATCTCCAAGTTTCCTGGCTCAGTGCATGATGCTTACATTCTGCGGAATAGCAGCATCCCTTATGTGAAGGGGCAACTCCAGAGGCACAGTGTGTGGCTATTAGGTGAGGATATGGACCCAATACAGTGTGACTAGGTGTCTGGGTCTGGGGATGTCCCTAAGAGTTAGTGTGTGTCTAACAGTTGTCCCTCGCCATTTGCAGGTGACTCTGGTTACCCCAACCTGTCATGGCTACGGACCCCAGTGAGGAATTCCAGGACAAGGGCAAAGGAACGCTACAATGAGGCCCATGGGTGAACTAGGAGGATTATAGAGAGGACCTTCGGCCTCCTGAAGGCCAGGTTCCGGTGCCTCTATATGACAGGTGGTTCCCTATTCTACTCACCAAAGAAGGTGTGGCAGATCATCGTGGCCTGCTGTATGCTTCACAACTTGGCTTTGCGACGACAGGTGCCTTTTCTGCAGGAGGATGGTCCAGATGGAGGTGTTGTGGCAGCTGTGGAGCCTGTGGACAGTGAAGACGAGGAAGCAGAAGAAGAGGACATAGACAACAGGAACACGGTGATCCAGCAATACTTCCAGTGAGACACAGGTAAGAAGACAACACTGCCTGCTACATCTGATTTAATTCTTTTACCTCTCATCTGTCTGTCATTTTCACCCAGTGTATGGACACTGAGGCCCATATTTATACTTTTTGACGCACAACTGCGCCAACACAGTTGTGCGTCAAAAATTTTACCGCCGGCTAACGCCATTCCAAAGCGCCATGCGGGCGCCTTATTTATTGAATGACGTTAGCCGGCGCTGCGGACTGGTGTGCGTCAAAAATAATGACTCACACCAGGCAGCACCGGCGTAGGGGAAAATGGAGGTTGGGTGTCAAAAAATGGGGCAAGTCAGGTCTGAGGCAAAATTCAGGCCTCAACCCGATTTGCGCCATTTTTTTTTACGCCCAACCTCCATTGACATGACTCCTGTCTTAGCAAAGACAGGAGTCATGCCCCCTTGCCCAATGGCCATGCCCAGGGGACTCATGTCCCCTGGGCATGGTCATTGGGCATAGTGGCATGTAGGGGGGCCCAAATCAGGCCCCCCTATGCCACAAAAAAAAAAACGAAAAAAAATACTTACCCCAACTTACCTCAACTTCCCTGGGATGGGTCCCTCCATCCTTGGGTGTCCTCCTGGGGTGGGCAAGGGTGGCAGGGGGTGTCCCTGGGGGCATGGGAGGGCACCTCTGGGCTCCTTCTGAGCCCACAGGTCCCTTAACGCCTGCCCTGACCCAGGCGTTAAAAAACGGCGCCCATCAGGCTGGGTGCCGTTGTTTAAGGCCTGCCCCCTCCTGTGCGTCAAAATGACGTCAGAGTATAAATATGGGGCACAGGCCTTAAAGTCATTTTTTGGAAGGGAACGCCTACCTTGCATATAATTAACGCAAGGCTGGTTCCCCCTTCCAAAAAATTACGCACATGGTGGAACTTTGACGCCCGCGGGGTCGGACGTCAAAGTATAAATATGGGGCAGGGTTTGCGCTGATTGTGCGTCAAAAATTTTGACGCACATTCGGCGCAAATAGAGTATAAATATGCCCCTGAGTTGTCAATTTCCCTTTCGATTTCACAGATGTGGGTCCCACTGTGTGACCTCTGCTTTGTTTCCGCATGGACTAGAGCTGTGTGACATAGGTATGTTGACATTACATTGGATATAGCAGTTTTCCACAGTTATTGCAAATATACATTTTCGAAAACACAGACTGACTCCAGATTGTTTTGTGATTTAAGGGTGTTTATTTAAGTGCTAAATAGTGGAGGAAGCTGTAAAATGGTCAGGGGTGATGGTGGAGGAATGTCCATGGCAGAGTCCAGTCTATTACTCTCACAGGTGCATTGTTCAAAGGGGCATAGGAAGTGGAGCTAGGGCAGTTTAACGATGGACAGGGTGACAAAGTGGGACACAAGGATGACAATCAGGGTGGTCTCATTTCTTGGCGGGGGTCTTGGCATTGTTCTCTGTCTTTGTCCTGGCTCTCAGGGACCGCTTGCGGGGTGGTTCTCCATCTGCAGGGGGTGGGGTGCTGGTGTCGTGGTCCTGTGGCTGTGCCTCCTGTCCACTAGCGCCGGCAGAGGTGGTGGGCAGTTCATCGTCCAGGCTAGTGTCAAGGGCCCCTTGTTGTGCCACAGTGTCCCTCCTGGTGTTGACGAGTTCCTTCAGCACCCCTACAATGGTGCCCAGGGTGGAATTGATGGATTTGATTTCCTCCCTGAACCCCAAATACTGTTCCTCCTGCAGCCGCTGGGTCTCCTGAAACTTGGCCAGTACCGTTGCCATCATCTCCTGGGAATGGTGGTAGGCTCCCATTATGTTGGAGAGGGCCTCGTGGAGAGTGGGTTCCCTGGGCCTGTCCTCCCCCTGTCGCACATCAGCTCTCCCAGTTCCCCTGTGTTCCTGGGCCCCTGTCCCCTGAACCGTGTGCCCACTTCTACTGCCCCCAGGTCCCTGGTGTTGGGGTGGTGGGTTAGCCTGAGTTCCCTGCAGTGGTGGACACACTGCTGCTTGACGTGTCCTGGGGACAAAGGGATGGGCCCGCTGGGTGGGTGCTGTGCTGGTGTTTCCAGAGGGGGGAAGCTCTGTAGTGGCCTGTGCCAGTGTGAGGGGAACCGACTGTCCCGAGGTCCCAGATGGGCCGGGCTGGTCATCTTGATCCAGTTGGACAGAGCTGCTGTCATCACTGTGGGCCTCTTCTGTGGGTGGAGTGGACATATCTGGACCCTCCTGTCCGGTGACGTTGGGTAGGGGTCCTGCAGGGGTGTAAAGGCATGATTATTGCATCTGTGTGTGCCATGGTGTGCAACGGGTGGGTCACCCTGCACCCCAGTGCTTCCATTCTTGTGTGGGACCTTCGGTGATAATGGTTTAGGGGGGGGATGGGTATATGCAGTGGACATGCTTTGGTGATGGGTGTCCATGCTTTGGTGTTGCATGCAGGCCTTGGGTTTGGGATGTGTGGTTTGTGATAGTGGGACATGTGTGAGGAGTTGGAGTGATGGGGGTGAGGTTGAGGGTATGTGATAGCATGCAGGTAGGTTGGGTGATATGGTAGTTAAAGGTTTGACTTACCAGAGTCCATTCCTCCAGCTACTCCTGCGAGGCCCTCAGGATGCAGTATAGCCAAGACTTGTTCCTCCCATGTTGTTAGTTCTGGGGGAGGAGGTGGGGGCCCGCCGCCAGTCCTCTGAACCTCAATCTGGTGTCTTGAGAGCACGGAACGCACCTTCCCCCGTAGGTCGTTCCACCTCTTCCTGATGTCATCTCTAGTTCTTGGGTGCTGTCCCACCGAGTTGACCCTGTCCACGATTCTGCGCCAAAGCTCCATCTTCCTAGCTGTGGTGGTGTGTGTGATCCGAATAGCTGTGGCTCTACCCGGATGATTTCCTCCACCATGATCCTGAGCTCCTCCTCAGAGAACCTGGGATGTCTTTGCGGTGCCATGGGGTGGTGTGGGTGATGTTTGGGGTAGTGTGTGTTTTGATGTGTGGGGTGATATTTAGAGGTGTGTTGTGTGAGGTGCGTGGATGTTGTGTGAGTGATGGTGTTGAGTGCATGTGGATGCTAGTGTTGTTTCTGGTGGTGTCTCTCTCTCTGGCCTTCAGTCGCAATTGTTGTCGTAGGGGTTTGTGGGTGATGTGGGTGTGTGTTTTATATTGTATTGGGTGTGTGGGAGTGGTGTGTGTATGTGTATCAGGTGTGTGTATTTCGATTTGTCCAATGTGGTAGTGTTTTGTAAGAGTGTGGGTATTTTGAGAGCGACAGTGTGTACCGCCAATGGAATACCGCAGTTGAAAGACCGCCGCGTGGATTCGTGGGTCGTGATAGTGTGGGCGTATTCCTGTTGGCGTGACGGTGTCGCTTTTGTTAACGCCAGTTTATCACTGACCTTTGGTGTGGCGGACTTGTGTGTGGGTGTCTAGATTTTGGCAGATTCCGAGCTGTGGGTCATAATAGCTGTGGTGGAATTCCACGGCGGTGTGTTGGCGGTCTTCTGCACGGCGTAAGCGGCTTTTACCGCCAATGTTCTAATGACCCCCATAGTATTCAAATCAGATGCCACGTGAATCAGCTGGGGAGAAGGAGTGACGAGTGTTCTCAAAGATAAAATTTTCTCTGCACAGCAACTCTTTAGAACTGCTTGCTGACACTTTGTTACCAGGAGTTTCTACAAGGACAGATTTTGATGCTCTACCATTCTTGAACAAAACAACCTAATAGCAGTCTGCTACGCCAGTCATGCAGTATCACACAATCCAAATCACTTTCTCACCAGTAAGGAGTTTTTGGGGACTCTGTTATAAGAGACTCATTATTGCAAGTGAAATATTTTCAAGGGACTTGAAAGACACTGTCAGATTAATTCTCCAGGCATTACCTTGATAATAGGTTCAGGTGATCTGCTAGGAACCAAGCACTTTGTGTGAGCCCATTGCTATAGATTTTTTTGTGTGAAAATATTAATCTTCTCAATAACCTCAGTACAAACCAGACCTAGAAGTTCTAGCAAGAGCCACATTTCTTCAACACTGGTTTAGATAAAAGTGCATGTTCCTGCCTTTTGTGATGATTTTGAAGCATGGCACACATTCTCAGACAGCAAGTATCATGTGCTAGTGTCTCCTTTTTGATGTTTCTAGGTGTGATTTCTGGTTCTGCTGTAATTGTTATTACCAGTCCTAAGCCCTTATTTCCAGTTGCAGTGTTTCAGTGAATGCCAAAGTTTACATGTCAGCCTAGTCAGCATGGTGGCATTAGTGCATTGATGGAAATATGACTCCATTTTCAGAGGACGTCTCTTCCACCTTAAAATTCTTTGGCACTTTGAGTATGCTGGGCAAAATCTTACAGGACAGTAAACCATTGTCAACAAGCTATCTTGGCTGAGCATGCTTGAGTGGACAGAAAACCATTTAGCAAATATCTTCTTGTCTGTGTGGCAGTATTGAGAATCTTGTTAATTAAGATTCCTACTTCCAAATACTCATCCTCAAAGGATGTTACTAAAGTGCTAAATATCTTCTCAAATTGCTTCAATGACATTGCTGTCACCCTTACCTTGTCCACAGCCCAAACTAATCATGCTTTGGTGACTATTGTCATTCAAAACCTTGCTAAAGTACCAGTTTTACTCTGTAGACAGTTCATATCTTTGGCAGCTGTTTTCAGTTGGATGTCGGTCTGTGCACCCAGTCCTTCAATGACTTCCGAACCCGATGTACAAAGCCTTCAGCCATGCACAGCATGGCTTGGCCCCAGGCATGGCCCTGTTGTTTTAACATTTAATTTATTTTTTTTGAAGTTCATGGACTCTGGTTGGAGTTCGGGACACTTACAAACTGTTGTGCCCTTGTTGGACATCTCGAAGGTAGCTGACCTGGTGCTGCACCTCCTATCCCCAGAGAATGTCTAACATGGGTCCAAGACCCTTGCTGTGGGTTTGCAGACCCCTGACATAGGATTGCAGACCTTAGGGGCTGTGTTACAGAAAGTGAAGCTAGCCTCATGGTTCACAAACAGAGCAGCGCAAAGTCTGCATTTTTTTCACATAAGGTGGGTTCTTATGAGGATTCCCAATCTGAGCGAGAGGGTCAGGGAATTCTCTCACTGCCCCATTATAGCTCCTTCATTTTATTTTTCAGGACAAGATGACCAAGTCCCCACATCCTCTGATGGCAGCCACAGGATTTTTCTTCCCGATGTGACTAGCCAGTCAGACAGCTTGGGTCCACACACTTGACTTTTGCCTCACAGGCATGAAATGGATGAGTATTTTTTTCAATTTGTTTCTGCGCATGGTTCTCGAGCCCAGGCTTGAGGGCCACCTGCAAAATAAGTGTGCAGATATCTTAACCTTGATTGACAGATCTGCTCAAATTTAAGTCTACATAAACTACTTTTTCATGCCAAGTTTGGTGGAATTCTGTTCAGCATGTTTTCGGTATCTCAGAGCAAATGATCCTATTGGTTTAAAACAGGAAAAGTTACTTTTTGCCTCCCCTGTTTTTGCCCATTCCCGACAATATGCACAAACCTTGCTATGCCAACCCCAAATCGGATTAACTTTTTATTGGAAAGTTTCACTTAAATTCATCAGATGGTGCCAAAGTTAGTCAGACTTAATCATAACTGTACAAAGATATGTCTGACCCTCATTCAAATATTTCCATGCATGACCCCCAAGGAATGGTGGGTTGAGGTGACACAAAGATCAGTGCAAAAAATCAAAATTAAGTTTGTTATTACAAAAATAGGAAGCAGAAACGCCAATGTGTTTTAACCATAGAAGGTCTTGATCACAGCCAATTAATTCCTTCTTTTTTTAACTGTCTTATGTAGAGAAAGTATACACATATAATAATACCAATGTGTTTGTTAGACCTGTCAGCCCTATGGTGGTATTCCCTCAAATGTTTTGCCTTACTCCTCCATTTCTGCTGATCTAATTTTTATCGGCCTTAGGGCTCTGTGCACTTTACCACTGCTAATGCTAACCAGTGCTAAAGTGTATCTGCTCACTCCCTAAAACATGGCATCAGTGGCCTACACACAAAAAGCACATTTAATTTACTTGTAAGTCTGTAGTACAATAGTATGGTACTACATGTACACTGAGCCTGTAAATTAAATGCTACTAGTGGACCTAGAGCAAGCTCACACTTAAGTAGCCTTTTAAATATGCCCCAGGCCTGCTACTGCAGCCTTTGGGTCCAGTTTTGAGCTGCAGTTTCAACCTGAAAAAATAAACCTTTTGCCAGGACTAAACGTTCCTTTTTTATGCCTATGTCACCCACTGGGTAGGCCCTAAACAGCCAATAGAGCAGTGTATTAAAAATTTCAGACATGTTATTTTAACCTTTACAAGTCCTGGTGGTGAAAAACTCTTACATTTAATTGTCCCTACTGCAAGGCCTGCCTCTCCCATAGGATAAAATTAGGTTACCTTATTCCAGGTATAAAGTGTAAACTTTCAATTGGGTAATGTCGAGTTTGGTGTCTAAAGAATTGGTGTCTAAAGAATTGTAATTTAAAACCCTCTTTACTGGTAAAGTCAGATTTTAAGTCACAACTTTTAGAAAGTTGTCATTTTCTTGTTCTAATCATTGGTGCCTCACAAAACCAGGTGAAGCTGGCAGTTAGTCTTTGTGTACAAAGTGAGAGTGGGGCACATGGTCTCAAATCATAACACTCAGTTTGCCCCTATACATTATAGTAAAAGCAGTACATGATAACATTCACATCAGTAAAAGTCTTTAGTTTTTCACCCTTGTTGGTGCAGCTAGTGCTGTGTATCTCTAGATGCGTGTTTCAGGATAGTTGTCCTTCTTTAATAGAGAGCAACACATTGGGGCAAATCTACAAGAAAGTGGTGCATCGATCCCGAGGCGCCAATTTTCTTGCGTCTCCCCTGCCCCACCTAACGACACCATGGTTGCACCGTATTTATAATACGGAGCACCATGGCAGTTGTTGGGACAATAGCGTCACATTTCTTGATGCTATTGTGGCACATTGCTGCACTATCGTCAAAAATGTTGCCACTAGTGCAGCAAAGCACAGGGAGGCCCATTGATTAAAATATGAGCCCTGATTTTAACACCTGGCCTGAGCAGGCGTTAAAAATGACAGGAAAAATGGTGCAGTGAAATGTTGTAACTTTCACTGCACCATTTTTTCGGGCCTCCCTGCGTTGGAATGCCCCTCTTGCATTCCATATGCCTGGAGCAAGCATAATGTGGCACAATGGTTTACAAAGTGGCACAATGCAACCATTGTGCCACTTTGTAAATATGGGGCAGAAGAAAGGCCTCCTTAATGCTGCCTCAGCATAAAAAAATACATAATTCTAGGGCAGTGCAAGGTAGGGCTAAGTGTTTGTGAATATGCCCCATTGTTTTGGAAGTGATGGAAATGCTGCCCAAAGTCTTCTCAGGTATCTTTACCACTCACCTCCTTCTAATTGATATCTGTGTATTGCTCCCAGACAGTAAGACTATGAGAAAAGGCCTCTTTTTTACATGGTTACCCTCCACTTTTTACCTGTTGTGTGTTGTAGCCTAAAAGTTATTAGTGCCAAGGGCCCCTGATAACCAGGTTCCCTCCTGCACCAGAGTCTTTTCCCTAAACTGTTGTGATGCATTGGCACAGTTAGAAACACCTTTAGCTGCCCCCATAAGTCCCTAGTAAATGGTACGTAGGTACACAGGGCAGGAGATACTAAGGTTAGGCCCCAGGGGGCAGCAGCACTGCTTGTGCCACCCTCCAGGGCCCTGCATTCAGGTGTACCCAGCACTGCCATTGCAGGCTGAGTGACCTGATGCAAACCTAAAATACAAACTCGACCTGGCACACTACCTGACTATACACTGCACACACTATGGGTAAGGTATCCCTCTGGCAGGCCTTCCAGCCTTAAGGCAGGATACACTATACTGTATGTGAGGGCATAGCCGCATGAGCAATATGCCCCCATTGTGTCCTTGCCAAACCTGGGACATAGTGAGTGAACAGAGCAGTCATTTGATACATGTGCTGGACACAGGTCAATATGTGTTTCACAGCTACATGATGGGCACTCTGAACCCTGGGTTCTTTGGGATTAAACAACTCAGAATGATAAATCCAAACTGGTGCCAGTATTGGATTTATTACCTAATGTACCCAGGGGTCACCTTTGAGGTGCCCCCTGCAAAAGCTAACTACCCTGACATGGTTGCTGACTGGTCCTATGCATCCTGCCACTGCTAGACTCCAATCTACAACCTTGAAGTGAGAGGTGCTTCTCTCTGGGTTGCAGAACAAAGCCCTTCCTGGGTGGCGGTGCTAATACCCCCTCCCTCAGTGATGTGCACTGCCCTGGTGGCAAGCTTCAAAGGGCTGACCACCTTTGAAACTTGACCCCTAGGCCTGCTGCTAGCAGCAGATGGCTGCCTCCATTGCAAGCACCCACTTTTGTCAGGAGCAACAGCAGGAAATTAAAAGGACAGGAGTAGCGGTCTTACCAGTATGCACCACCCCTATCGTGTTGCCTGTGAGGTAGACTTTCCATTTCATTTTCCTCCATCTTGTATGGAAGGGAAATAGGCAATCAGGTGAAGGGAAGAGACCCCTGCCAACAGGAAGTGGTCACTTAATGAGTGTAGCCCCTAAGGTAGATGAACCATTGGTCATTACCCGGTTCCCCCTAAAACACCCACTAAATACAGTATTTAGTGGGCATCCATAGACCAAGAAATCAGATTTTATGGACAGAAGAAGAACAGCAACAAGAAGATCCAAGGCACGAGAACTGTGGACCTGCTGCATCAAAGAAAGGGTGCCAAACCCTGTCTGCTGCATCCAGGGCCTGACAATCGCCACTGAGGAGCTGCTAAACAACTAGAAAAACTCTAAAGAGCCCCAGAGGACCTCCAGGCATTGCAAATCACCAGAGAACTCCCCCCAGAGTGGAGGTACCACTCCAAATCCCCAAGGAACCAACAAGCCAGTGAGGTCCACTTCACGGACCGGATGCTAACTCTGGAACTGGTCACCACAGCTGGACCAAACTCCACACTGAATATCGCTAGGACAAACTCTGCCAGTGTGCCAAGTTTGGTGGCACTGCGCTCTGTAGTGGCTGAACCATGTTAATACCCTGGGTATTGGTCACCTAACTTCGGACACTGAGAAAAACAACCCACCTGAGACTGAAAAAGGACCAGGAGGAAGCTCCAGTCAAGGAACTTCAGAAGCAACATGGACCTTCCACTAGAGTGCCCCCGCTGTCCTGCAAACGACCCTTGACCCAACCTAACTCCGGCTTCTGAGCGCATCCTTGCGCAAAGCTCCTGGTTCACAGATTGGCTCTGCACCTGGCCATCCTGTGCCCTGCACCGAAGAACCAGCTGTGCCTTAAGGGTCCCTCACCCCTTGCAACCTCCACACTCCAAGGGGAGCCCCAGGATTGACCTTTAAACTTACCTGTGCAGTGCTTTCCCAAGTGGCCCCTCGCAATAGTCCAGCTCCAGAGACCTTCTCCCACTGCTCCCACCGGAACCGGGAGCTGCCCCAACTTCTCCATCTGGCACAGTATGCCCACGAACGACCTCAACCAATCAGCAAAAGAAGAACTTGGTAAACCCACTGTGTGATCTTATATGCATTTTTAAATGTTATCCTCCAATGATTCCTATGGTGCGTAATTACACACAAAAAGACTCTTTTTTATTAAACTTCAAAAATCCATGTCTCAAAAATTACTTAACCAATTTTGATGAACTTGGTCTTAAAAATTACATAAAAATCTGAAGGTTTTTTTATAAATTGGTCTCGAGTTATTCCTTTGAGCGTGTGAGTTGCAAGATTGATGCTGTGAGCACAACAAATGCTTTGCACTTCACCAAGGTTGGCCTAACTGCTCGACCAAGCTACCGTAAAAAATAGAGCATTAGGTAATCCACGTTTTACCCCTGTAAACCAACGTGTGGTTGCCTGAACCCCCTGCACAGCTATCTTTGCATGCTACATAGAGGGCCAGCCTCTTACAAAGACAAAGAGAGAAAAGGTGTTGGCAAGATGGGCCATCTCTGACTTGATGAGGGGGAGGAGCTGCCACCTACCACATTTACACCACAAAATCTCTGACAGAGCACACTCACAAAGGGGTTGACACTAGTCTTTTGTGACCTCAGACAAGCCAGGGCTGGGAGGCAGGAAATTCTAAGCACCTCTTGGGGTGGAAACCTCTAGAACCTTCTCCTACTTCAAAGTTGGTACCTGGTAGAAATACTGGCCCCTTAGACTCCACTTATCAGTACACCTCTTGACCTGCAGAGGACTTTGAAGGACTGCTACTCTGCTGCACTACCACCTTTATAAGAAGGACTGTACCTGCGTGTTCAACCCACCACCACCAGAGTGACATTAAGAGCTAGTTTGCCGGCCTTTTGATCAGAGCCTCAAGCACAGAAAGAGCGTCCACCACCTTGAATCAAGCCCCTGGACTGTATCTGCTGTAAGTCTTGCGCCCATGTGGTGCCAACCCAGTCCTGGACCCTTGAAAATGGGCGTGAAGGTGCTATGTCAGCTCAACTGTGGTCCTGTGAGCAGAACCAACGCAGCACAATGCATCTCCTTGCAGCTGCATCAAAACCACTGCTGCATAAAGAATCCCCTACGTAGGACCTTTCATTGCAGCCTGAAGCTCCATAGAAACCAACTCTGCATAACACATCCTCAACGCTGAAGTTTGCATCGCAAGCCTCTCGTCGACGGCCTCCTTGACGATGATTGCAGGACTTCACATCCCAACTTGCAGCTCTCTTAGAACCGCACCTGTACAACACATCCGCGATGCAGAATCTCGCAACACTCTGTAACCAGGATTTAAGGCACTTTGTTTAGCAGGCCTAACTTGGTCACTGTATCCAGCCTGTACACCATCGCTGTTGGCCTAAACTTGTGAGTTTTTCCTGGTCCGACATGAACAAATAATCACAGTAAGTGCTTTGTGCTTTTAGGCACTATTATTACTTAAATCTTTATTACTGTTTGAAGTGCTGCAAAAAATACTTTGCACCTTAGCTCTAAATTAAGCCTCACTGCTTGCGTACCAAGCTACCAGAGGTTTATGCACAGATTAATTTGGAGCTGTTTTTGAATTCACATTAACAGAAATGGGGTTTGATGCTTGAGTAGGGTTCCCCCCTCCAACAGTAACTCAATTTCCCCAGTCTTGTATTATGGGAATCGTAGTCCTCTGAGTTATACTATCAAACATCAATATTCTCTATTGCATTCTCGAATTCTTCCAAATTACAAAGTTAGAATATGAGATCAAGTATTTAACATTGTATGTAAGTGAGCTAAATTGCCAAGCATCCATATATAATGATAAGCTCTACATTGTCAAGAATTGATATTCAACTTTGTGGTTCTCATGCCACTAGTCATTGTAAACATTTCTAATGAGTTCAAGCCACTGATTATCAAAACATATATAGAATAAGCTTCAATCCTTTCTTCTTAAAACCATTGCTATCACCTATACAAGGACAGCAAATGCAGAGCATATTAGACATCCAAATCAAGAAAAGTTCCCTGCCACTGGCGTCAAATTTGGACCATGTTTGAACATAGTAAGATACCGCCAGATCACTATTAGACTTTAAAAATAAAGACAGAAGTGTTGAAAGGAAGGCAGTGAAAGAGTTAAAGAAGCAGAAAAACATAGAAATCTCGGACAACAAGCAGCCCTGACAATAATGTCGACTAAGATGGTAATAAATACATCGATTATTTGCCCAAAACATTGGTCAGCTCTTACATTTATGTGAGACATGTTCAACAGAGAAATCCGTCACATTCAACTATCTATATTAGTATTCTATAATGTATTCAATCTTTCTTTGTTTTTCTTGAGAAAGTATAACTATGAATGATAATTCGAGTAGACCGAATGGCAGGAGGAGCTATAATTCTTATATTAACTCTGTCAATCACTTTTAAAACCTGTTTACTTATTTTGTAGGTTTATAGGCATAATTCAATGCAATCAGTTCATGTAGCATAATAGAAGATAATATTTTAAAGTACAAAGAACAACCTTATGCATATATTCAGCTCATACAGAATAATGCATTGTGTGGTTCACTGCAGTTCTTCCTGCAACCAATGTTATTCATTTAGTCTAAATAAACATATAATTATGCAATGTTCTGACCAGATGGACATGTTTTTTCAGTTTAATTTCAGTTTACTAATAAAGTTGTATTCTTTTTGTCTTGGTTTCTTTTCTCTGTTACCTCTTCTTTCATGTCTTTTAGCTCGAGTCCAAAATACTGTACTCTGCTGCAGTCACTATTAGTGGGCCTTGTTAGTGACTAAAAACAGGATAAATGTAATCTTTAGTTTTAATTGGCCATGTGTGCCCACTTGTATATGACAGACAGTACCACCCACATAATGAATACTGAATTTGAGAAAGAAGGCAGGTAGGAAAGATTTGGCTATGTAAACAGTAGGAAACATCAGGAAAACAATTTCCTAAGTGGAGCATATGAAGAAGGTGGACACTGGAGGCAGAGCAGGAAGAGAGGGTAGGTCAGAGGCAGGTGTCTGACCGATAGGAGAACAGGAGGAGCAGGGTCAGCACTTCTGAGATAATTTAAGTAGAGTCAGTTAGATGGTAGAAGTTGTCTCGCAATGTAAACCGTTGTAGTGCTCTCTGTTGCCTAATTGTTTTGTTCACCATTAGCATTCCCATTCATGTTTGTTGTTTTTCCCTACCCTCTTTCTGGTTTCTTTCATGTATTATTCAAGATTATCTTGCATTATGATTTACCTATTTCCTTCACTCTGTTGCACTTGTGTCTACTTTTAGTGCTTCTGAGTCTGTGAATGGTTTCTGAAACTTTATAGGGTTATCAACTGCCCTGTCATTAGAGCATCAGGTTAGCGTGCATTTTTACAGAGTAATTACAAGTAAGCGCTCATATTTATATATGCTGATATCTTAATATATGTTTTTTGCACTTTGTACAAGAGTTATACTCGTGAGAAGCCATGGCACATCCCTGGGAGAGGAAATGGGATGTGCACAAGAGAGGTGGAACCAACTCCAGTGTTTCTCTCCCTCTGTTTCCTCCTTACCTCATTTCCCCCTGAGATGAGCGTGAACATGACAGTTACCATTCTCCATGTGTGCTTTCCCTTCACTCAGGTGAGCGGTGTATATTGTCAGTAATCAGTGCCACAAACTCACTCCTCATCAGTCGACTTGTGACACTGAAGATCATATGAACATTCCAGTACATAGATGAAAAATGTGATTTTTCACAAAAGTCTGCGGTTAACAGTGCACATTTTCAATAGTGTTTTAAGTTCTTTACAATCTTGACATACTTACATGCTAGACATTTGTAACATTTCCTGAAACCAATTTTCTGTTCATTGATCAAGTTTGCATCCTCAACTTGAAACTGTCTGTGGTGACCATGTGAGTGACTGATGAAACTCTCCTGTATGTGATGGATAGTTGATTTCCTAGTTATTTCTTGGTAGCTGGATCATATTCAATTAGATGCCAATGTTTCTTAATTATGTTACTCATTCTATTTTTCTCTTAGATTTAGACAATGAGTCTAAGTTTATTGTCCGCTTCTTTACGTATAGTCTGTTCTTTTTTCTAGTAAGTAAGTTAGCTTTTCGTTGGATTTGCTCTGTGAATTGCTTTGTGTAAAATGTTTTTTTAATATTGTCCGTTTTGAAATCGCAACATGATTGTTTTTCTATTGTTGCTTTCTCCTTCAGTGGACCAATTTATTTTTATTCTTAAAATTTCATCATGTGGAATTCTTCTTTTCAGATGCTTGTCATAGTGGCTTGTATGTAACAATATGTTGGTGGCTGTCTTTTTTCTAAACAATATACACTATGTTTTGTTAGCTTTCAAATATACCAATGCATCTAGGAATTTATCTTTTGTTTTCCTCAGATTCTATGTGAGGTTGATGTTGTATTGCCTACTAGTTAGGCCATCAAAATATTCCTTAAAGTCCTCCCTAGTGTCATCCCTGGTCAAAATGGGATTATCAATGTATCTCAGCCAAAGGATGACTTTTTCTTAGTATTTCATATGGGTTGCTAACCATGCATGTTCTGGTAGGATTAAAGGATTCAAGGTCATGTTGTATTGATGTGTATAACACTGCTATATCCAACATGATTGAATGGTAATTCATTCCATGTGTTAAAAATATAACACATCACATCTGGGAGCCTACAGTCTAATTAGTGTTGAGTGTAAAATAGCAAGCAGCATAGCAAAGGATCAAATTTCAACTGACCAGGGTTCACACTAGAAAAGAGCCAGTTGGAGCCAAAATCTAAAAGAATAAAATAATTATCCAATATATACAGGTGTTCTCTCAATAAAAGTCAGCGAAGAATAATCAAATGACATAAGCTTGTTACTCTCAGTGAAAACTTGTCTAATGTGTAGGTGTCAGGCTCTTCCTCGCGAGGAAGAGCAAAATTCAGTTGAGGAGAAGATATCCTTCGTATACACATCACTAGTCCTATTATTCTCACAAAATCCTGCTTCCCTTGCCAGGTTTGAAAACTAGGGTGAACCCAGTCTTGGGTTGCTTTTGTTCCATTTAAGAGATGGCCTTAGCTCACAGTTTGGCAACTACATGTAGGCTAGTACTTTCCTCTCATTGACCCAAGTAATTAAAATGGCTATTGTGATATGCATTTGTTTTTTAAATGAACAATGTTTGTGAGTCTTAAAATGTTGATTGCTTGCTATGGCGTATGTAATGGCATGATCATAATTCTAATTATGATTGTAAATTCTATTTATATAGCACTCACTACCCAAGAGGAGGGATTGAAGTGCTTAGTGGCAAGCAGCCCGCTGCTGCAGAAACCAATCTTAGAGGTGAAAATGTAGTAGATTAGTAAAAAGTGATTTTTTGTTGCTTCCTTATGCATTAGTTGTGGTAAGTGTGTTAAGTTATTACTCACTGAGATCTCATGTGTTTACTGTTAATTGTTTTGAAAGTGATGGAATTAATTGAAGAGGATTAGTAAAGGGAAGAAGGGATGATGCACAGCATCAATCTAATAGAGATGTAGCTAACAACCACAATCAGGATAATGCCAATAATGGACTCAAATATCTTCATAGCCCAATAGATGAAAACATCTTCCAACCATTTCCACATTACTGACACAATATTGGTATCAACAATATTGTGTATATATTTTGCATTGTATGAATTTAATTGTTTAAATTTACTACTATAAAAAAGTAAATAAGCACATTATTATTTATATATATGTATACACACACACACAAACACATGCTGGATATGTGTACACTGTAGGCAGGATTGTCGTATTTATGCAGTATCTTAAATCATCAAATATGCAGCAAGATGCCGAAACACGTCTGTTTGGTGGAAGCAATTAAGATTTTTTCAAATTGACCCCGGGAGTGCCCTAACTTCTATTTGAAGTTGTGGAAAATGGAATATATATATATATATATATATATATATATATATATATATTTCCTAAACAAACAGTTGATACCAACTGCAACACTGCACCCCAGGAGAAGAATGTTCTCTTTTCTTTATTTGCAGTCAAAAAAAGTCACCAACCATCACCACCCATGCGTTTCGCCCTGCTGGTCTTGCTCACAGTATCACAGTCTAATTTCAATGTCCATTATTTATACTCTCTTCACTACTACCCATACTAGTGCATTATGGGAAATGTAGTCTATTCAAAAACTAATATTAAAACAAAAGATTCCACCCACCATAAATATAAAAAATACATTTTTATGTGTGCAAAAAACATCGGAATTCAAAGTGTTAGTCACTTCTATCTCTAAATCAATTCAAATTGGGAAGTCTATGGTATAATATGAAGATATTTCGCTAATTACTATGGTCCTACTTTTGGATATTCATACATTTTGTCATACTTTCCGCTTGTAGCATCTTGCCTCATTACAACATAGATCTTATATAAATAATGGACATTGAAATGAGACTGTGATACTGTGAGCAAGACCAGCAGGTCGAAATGCATTGGTGGTGATGGTTGGTGACTTTTTTCGACTGCAAATAAAGAAAAGAGAAAAATGTTCTCCTGGAGTACAGTGTTGCAGTTGGTATCAACTGTTTGTTTCGGAAATATTAGGAGGAAGGGTCCATTCCTGAAGACTGCACCAGCATGAAATAGCGCCATAAGGAGGACCGTTTTGTGTGTGCATATATATATATATATATAAGAATTCTAACTATAACTGCTGAATTTCTGTGGTTTTGTATGAGTAAATTCAGAACCTTACTATAACGTCCCTGTAACCTTTGTTTTTTTCAGTGAATTCCTATGTTTTTTTTTAAAGTAAAGTAATTTTAATTACTGTGCGTTATTCTAACCCATGGCCGTGCGCAGAGGGGGTTGTTCACAAGGCCTGGCCTTGCTGCCAGGATTGTAGTCAAGCCCTTATAACCTTTCAACCCCACGCCACGCATGGCCTTTGGCGCAGTGCAGGTTGGCCACATGGCCTGTCTCTGTCAGTGGATGTGTGCGGGGGTGCGTGAGTGTCTGAGTGGGTCTGAAAGTGGGTGGGTGAGTCTATGAGTGGGTCTGAGTGGGTGCATGGGTGTCTAAGTGGGTGTGTGAGTGGGCGCCTGAGCCTCTGAGTGCATGTATGAATGAACAAGTTAGTGTATGAATGAGTTTGTGGTTTTTCTTTCAAATTTGACCATAAGCACGAAAACTGTGCGACAAATTCATGGAAATTCACAAATTTTCATTAATACCCTGAGCTGCGATGCAAAATTATAAGAAGCCTATAATTTGCCTGTAAAATACACCTATTGTCAGGGTACCGTCACCCTGACCGCTAATGTCACTTTCAGTTTGAATTTTCACCCCTGGGTCGGTGTCCCATGAAATAAAATGGTAGTCGCAACTTTCTAGTCAGCCAATTGCAATTCTTCTTTTTACAAGTGTATTCGTGAATTATTGGCGAAACAATCATGAAATATTAGCGGCCAGAGATAAACAAATGTATTTGTCCTTAAATATCACCTAAATTATTGAACGTATTTACACCAAATAACAAAAAGCACAATCTGCATACCGGCAGCTAGCTTTCTGCCAAACTTGGTGTAATTCCGTCCAGTGGTTCGGGCTATAGACATGTTGACAGGTCCTATGGGAATTAACAATTATGGGAAATGCAGCGTTTTTTTAAGCCCACTTTCTCTCGGCCCCTGCTTGAAGGATCATCCTGAAACTTTCCATGGGCAACAATAATCACTGGGGCACTTTTTCTGGAAAATTTCGTGAAGACTCATGATGAATATACATATTTATATATATATATATATATATATATATATATATATATATATATATATATATATATATATATATATACATACACACATATATACACACACATATATATATATATATACACACACACATATATATATACACATATCTATCTATATATATGTATATATACATATATAAACAACACAAAAGAATGATGGACGGAGTGCTGACAATGCAAACACTCTCCCCCAGTCACAGATCTGGGTTTAATCCATCGTTTTTTTGCTGCCCATGCCATTCCAGTTTGGACCCAGCCATATGCAAATCAGCCTTGACCCTGTTCCCCATGGGAACAGTCCAGCCCGAACTGCCAGGCCAGGTCTTCCCTGGACTGGAAACAAGCATCCTGGGACCGGTTTCGGGGTTTCACCCCTCATCAGCCAGGCTAGCTTGAATCCAGTGGCATGGGAAGCACGGGACCCACGTCTGGGCATACCCTTCCCACTTAGGGCAATATTAACAACACAAAAGAATGATGGACGGAGTGCTGACAATGCAAACACTCTCCCCCAGTCACAGATCTGGGTTTAATCCATCGTTTTTTTGCTGCCCATGCCATTCCAGTTTGGACCCAGCCATATGCAAATCAGCCTTGACCCTGTTCCCCATGGGAACAGTCCAGCCCGAACTGCCAGGCCAGGTCTTCCCTGGACTGGAAACAAGCATCCTGGGACCGGTTTCGGGGTTTCACCCCTCATCAGCCAGGCTAGCTTGAATCCAGTGGCATGGGAAGCACGGGACCCACGTCTGGGCATACCCTTCCCACTTAGGGCAATATTAACAACACAAAAGAATGATGGACGGAGTGCTGACAATGCAAACACTCTCCCCCAGTCACAGATCTGGGTTTAATCCATCGTTTTTTTGCTGCCCATGCCATTCCAGTTTGGACCCAGCCATATGCAAATCAGCCTTGACCCTGTTCCCCATGGGAACAGTCCAGCACGAACTGCCAGGCCAGGTCTTCCCTGGACTGGAAACAAGCATCCTGGGACCGGTTTCGGGGTTTCACCCCTCATCAGCCAGGCTAGCTTGAATCCAGTGGCATGGGAAGCAGCTTTGTCGCCCTAAGTGGGAAGGGTATGCCCAGACGTGGGTCCCGTGCTTCCCATGCCACTGGATTCAAGCTAGCCTGGCTGATGAGGGGTGAAACCCCGAAACCGGTCCCAGGATGCTTGTTTCCGGTCCAGTGAGGACCTGGCTTGGCAGTTCGGGCTGGACTGTTCCCATGAGGAACAGGGTCAAGGCTGATTTGCATATGGCTGGGTCCAAACTGGGGTGGCATGGTGAGCAAAAGAACGATGGATTAAACCCAGATCTGTGACTGGGGGTGAGTGTTTGACAATGTTCAGCATTCCGTCCATCACTTGTTGTTTTTGCTTTGTCGCCCTAAGTGGGAAGGGTATGCCCAGACGTGGGTCCCGTGCTTCCCATGCCACTGGATTCAAGCTAGCCTGGCTGATGAGGGGTGAAACCCCGAAACAGGTCCCAGGATGCTTGTTTCCGGTCCAGTGAGGACCTGGCTTGGCAGTTCGGGCTGGACTGTTCCCATGAGGAACAGGGTCAAGGCTGATTTGCATATGGCTGGGTCCAAACTGGGGTGGCATGGTGAGCAAAAGAACGATGGATTAAACACAGATCTGTGACTGGGGGTGAGTGTTTGACAATGTTCAGCATTCCGTCCATCACTTGTTGTTTTTGCTTTGTCGCCCTAAGTGGGAAGGGTATGCCCAGACGTGGGTCCCGTGCTTCCCATGCCACTGGATTCAAGCTAGCCTGGCTGATGAGGGGTGAAACCCCGAAACCGGTCCCAGGATGCTTGTTTCCGGTCCAGTGAGGACCTGGCTTGGCAGTTCGGGCTGGACTGTTCTCATGAGGAACAGGGTCAAGGCTGATTTGCATATGGCTGGGTCCAAACTGGGGTGGCATGGTGAGCAAAAGAACGATGGATTAAACCCAGATCTGTGACTGGGGGTGAGTGTTTGACAATGTTCAGCATTCCGTCCATCACTTGTTGTTTTTGCTTTGCGCCCTAACGTGGGTCCCGTGCTTCCCATGCCACTGGATTCAAGCTAGCCTGGCTGATGAGGGGTGAAACCCCGAAACCGGTCCCAGGATGCTTGTTTCCGGTCCAGTGAGGACCTGGCTTGGCAGTTCGGGCTGGACTGTTCCCATGAGGAACAGGGTCAAGGCTGATTTGCATATGGCTGGGTCCAAACTGGGGTGGCATGGTGAGCAAAAGAACGATTGATTAAACCCAGATCTGTGACTGGGGGTGAGTGTTTGACAATGTTCAGCATTCCGTCCATCACTTGTTGTTTTTGCTTTGTCGCCCTAAGTGGGAAGGGTATGCCCAGACGTGGGTCCCGTGCTTCCCATGCCACTGGATTCAAGCTAGCCTGGCTGATGAGGGGTGAAACCCCGAAACCGGTCCCAGGATGCTTGTTTCCGGTCCAGTGAGGACCTGGCTTGGCAGTTCGGGCTGGACTGTTCCCATGAGGAACAGGGTCAAGGCTGATTTGCATATGGCTGGGTCCAAACTGGGGTGGCATGGTGAGCAAAAGAACGATGGATTAAACCCAGATCTGTGACTGGGGGTGAGTGTTTGACAATGTTCAGCATTCCGTCCATCACTTGTTGTTTTTGCTTTGTCGCCCTAAGTGGGAAGGGTATGCCCAGACGTGGGTCCCGTGCTTCCCATGCCTTTGGATTCAAGCTAGCCTGGCTGATGAGGGGTGAAACCCCGAAACCGGTCCCAGGATGCTTGTTTCCGGTCCAGTGAGGACCTGGCTTGGCAGTTCGGGCTGGACTGTTCCCATGAGGAACAGGGTCAAGGCTGATTTGCATATGGCTGGGTCCAAACTGGGGTGGCATGGTGAGCAACAGAACGATGGATTAAACCCAGATCTGTGACTGGGGGTGAGTGTTTGACAATGTTCAGCATTCCGTCCATCACTTGTTGTTTTTGCTTTGTCGCCCTAAGTGGGAAGGGTATGCCCAGACGTGGGTCCCGTGCTTCCCATGCCACTGGATTCAAGCTAGCCTGGCTGATGAGGGGTGAAACCCCGAAACCGGTCCCAGGATGCTTGTTTCCGGTCCAGTGAGGACCTGGCTTGGCAGTTCGGGCTGGACTGTTCCCATGAGGAACAGGGTCAAGGCTGATTTGCATATGGCTGGGTCCAAACTGGGGTGGCATGGTGAGCAAAAGAACGATGGATTAAACCCAGATCTGTGACTGGGGGTGAGTGTTTGACAATGTTCAGCATTCCGTCCATCACTTGTTGTTTTTGCTATATACATATATATACATACATATATATATATATATATATATGTATATATATATATATATATATATATATATACATACATATATATTACCTACTAGCGGTTGCCAGTAGGTAGATATAGTTAGGACCTAGTTTCTATGGAAAAAAGCTGTTTTTTGCTTGCCTTTATCTTTGGTGCCTGGACAAATCTCCACAAACAGGGAGAGCGCAAAAAACACTGGACGGAACTACACCAAATTTGGCAGAAAGAGCCCTTTTTGTTATTTGGTGTAAATCTGGTCAATAGTTTTGGAGAAATTTAAGTAAATCCAAATGTGTATGTATAGGGACACGAAGGATTCGCATGCAGAGATTTGATTGGCTGATAAAACTTCAACAACAGAAGTGATGTCAACCATCTTGGCACTCGGGTCCTGGAAAAAATAATAAAAAACACAAAAGGGGCCAGGGTACGAACACCCTGACCCCTTAGCTCTGCTGCTTGGGTCCCAAATGGACCCCTACAGGGCTAAAAAGCATTTTTTTTAATTTTACGGTTGGATCCACGTAAAATAAAAAACTAAAAACGAAGCACAGACTCCTGTGTTTCGTTATCAGGAAGCCCCAGGGTGGGCCAAGTCCCTGGAGCATTTTTAAAGAAATGCTGGTGGGGGTCTCCTGGCCCCCTCCCGCTGCCCGGGGGGACTGCCACTTCCCCAGGGCTGATAATGTATATGTGGGGTCGGGGTCCCGCTGCCCTGGATACCGCCACCTCCCCAGGGCTGTTATGATATGTGGGGGGCCACCTGGCCCCCTCCCACCATCCCGGGGAGCACCACCTCCCGAGGGCATTTAAGAAATAATATGCAGCGGGGTCCTCACCATGCACTGCTAATTACTCCACAAATTTGATGAAAAAAACGATGCATGACGGGGGTGCGACTTATAGTTACCTTAGGACATGAGTTATAGTTACTTGAGGCAACTCTAACTATAACTGTTGAATTTCTATGGTTTTGTACGTTTGAAATGTGAGCCTAACTATAATGTCCCTCTAACCTTTGCTTTCTTCAGTGATATATATATATATATATATATATATATATATATATATATATATATATATATATGACACTCCAAAATGGTGATTCCAAAGTAGTTTATTCTGGCTAAAATAATAATAATAAACTACTTTGGAATCTCCGTTTTGGAGTGCCAGCTGTTTCCTTTTCTACATATCTGACAGTAAGGATCTCCCTGTATATGTATAATATATATTGACGAATCTTCACAAAATTTTCAAAATGTATACTTTGCTCAGTTCATCAGGTCAACTGCAGTGTTGAAAGTTATGGGTGATCCGTTAAGTGGGGGCAGAAAAAAGGAAGGGTCCCAAAACACATTTTCTACATTCATTTTTCCAAAGGGTCTTTAGACATGCCTACAGCCCAAACTGCTGAACGTAATTACACCAAATTTGCAGGAAGCTAGATCTTGGTGCACAGATTGTGCTTTTTGTAATTTGGTGTAAATATATTCAGTAATTTTGTAGCGATTGAGGGGCAAAAAATATAGATATCTAGGGATGCAGATCCTCTGCGAATCCAACTGGCCCCTTGCTGATATCTGATTGGCTGCCAACACTTCAATAATTAAGTGTTGACAGCCATCTTCGGACTCCGTTTCAGCAGAGTCCCACAAAAAAAGAACTAGAAAAAAGAAAAGGGGGCCAGGGTAAGGTCACCATGTGTCCCTAACCTTGGTCTAGAGTTCCACCATGGACCCCACCAGGGCTAAAAAGGGGCACTGGGGGCTTTAAAAAGGAGAAGGGTGAAAGGGCCCTGCTCTCAGGGCTTGTATTAGCCCTGGGGACTGCCATCTCCCCGGGTTGATCTGAGACAAATATGCGTGTGGCCACGTGGCCCCCCTCACCCAAGGACCACCTCCTGAGGGCTGCACTAAAATAATGAAGGGGTCTGTCATGGACTCACGGACCGGGGGACCCCAGCCTCCCCGGGGCTTACATGAATATTACACGGGGCGATGCCCCATGGACCACCACCTCCCTGGGGAAAAATTGGTTAATTATACACAGCTCCGGAACTGCCACCTCCCCGGGGCTGAAGAAAAAACATAATAAAGGGGGTTCATCGTTAACCCCTGGCTCTGGGTACCACCACCTCCCTGGGGCTAGCTTTAACATTGGAGGGGGGCCACGCAGCCCCCTTTGAGGAGCCATTGATGGCCCTAAGGACCGCCATACCCCAGGGCCAGATCCTGCTATGTTCCAGGGTGCCCACCCTCGAGACATAGCTTTTTGCTCTGACTTGGCTGGAGCTGTGACAGGTCCTGCAAAGTCAAAGCAAGCACTTGAGTTTCAGCAAGTGAGTGCATTCAAAAAGCTCTTGCTTGTTGGAAGTGGAGGTTTCCTCAGTTTCCCTGCTCACAGAGATGTGTACAGGGAAACAGAGGAAGCAATTGCTCTCACGGAGGGAGCAGCATCTTTAGCAGCCCTCTGTCCAGGACATCAGTGCCGGCTCCTGCAGGAGGCGGGGAGCTGACTGGTACTGCGGGCCTTGAGTCTCTCCCCTCAGTCCCCAATGATGGTGACTGGTTGCCCTGGGGAGCACCGATGTGACGTGGCCGGGCCCAGGGGATCGACTGAAGGAGGGAGGCCCCCTCCCCAAAAGAACAAAATATGAGGGGGGGCCTCAGGGTATGGGATCCACAGGGCAAAAAATCAGCATAGGGAGGGGGACTGCGCAGCCCTTTTCCTCCTCCATTTATTAAAGGTAGGCCCTGGGGGATGAGGTCCCAGGGGTCCAAATTGACTGGGGGAGAGGGGCACGTGGTCCTCTGCCCCCCATGAAAGGACAAGAAAGAACCCACTCGCCACATTCACATATAGATTGTGTTCCAATAGATCAGCAATGCATTTACCTCCAAGAAGGATTTCAGATCAGTTTCAGTGTGAAATCCCCGAGCTAACACACTTAGGGACATATTTATACTCCGTCTGCGCCGAATGTGCATCAAACATTTTGACGCACATTCAGCGCAAACCTTTCCCCGTATTTAAACTTTGACGCCCAAGCCCGCGGATGACAAAATTCCGCTGTGTGCGTCATTTTTTGGATGCGGCAACCCGCCTTGCGTTAATCATATGCAAGGTAGGCGTTCCCATCCAAAAAATGACTTAAACTGCCATGCGTCGTATTTATGCTTTCGGGCAAAAATGACGCACGGCCGGGAGGCGGAGCCAGAGAATGACGCACAGCCCGATTCGCATCAAAATTTAACACCTGGGTCAGGGCAGCCGTTAAAATGGAGCAAACACACCTGTATTTAATCGAACACACAGAAGCAACAGCAGAGCAGCAGAGCAGCAAAAGGGAGACATGGAGGTGCTTCTCATCCAGCGTGCACACAGACGCAGAGCCCAGCAGCAACAGCAGCTACCACAACACCAGCAGGAACCCCAAAGGCAGCGCAGAAGGCAGGAGAGGATATTCCGCCCCAAAACAACCCTTCATGGCCTCAGGGAACGTGAGATCATCCAGAGGTACAGGTTGAACTGGCAGGCCATTCAGCAGCTGCTGCGAAACATAGAGCCACAGTTGGCACCCACCTTGCTGACACCCCGCACCATCCCAACAGAAACCAAGCTGCTTGCTGTACTTCACATGCTGGCAAGTGGCTCTTTTCAATCAACTGGTGCCCTGGTTGCCAGAATATCACAGCCGTCATTCTCTGCCTTTTTGCCCAAAGTACTGGATGCCATCATTGGACTTACACCCTGCCACATCTGCTTCCCTAACACACTGCAGATGCAGCAGGAAACAAAACAGGGGTTCTACCTCATTAGTGGCTTCCCACACGTCCTTGGTGCAATCGACTGCACACATGTACGCCTTGTGCCACCTGCTACAACTGAACACCTCTACTGCAGTAGGAAGCACACACATTCCATCAAAGTGCAGGCCATTGTCGATCGCCAAGGATTGATCACCAACATCGTGGCCAAATATCCTGGGAGTGTTCATGACTCATTCATCTTCCGTCACAGCACCATCAATCAACACTTCCAGGATAGACGGTATGGCAATGGACTACTTGTTAGTAAGTACAGAAACCTACTTATATACACACTGCACAGCAACCCTCTAGGACACACAACACATACACCACAACAGCAACATGTCGACAGGATCACACTGAGGTTGTGACATCGCTAGCCATGTTTCTTAGGTCACCATTGAACCTGTCACACATCTGAAATTACTGTACAGCCTAATGTTAAGACGTCAATGATCACAACGTTTGGAGTGTGTTGCCTAAATGTCACCTTGCAAATTGTAAGCGTCTCAATTATGTTTACATTAATCCATTGCATTAGTCTAAAGGTATGGGATGTCGAGGGTACATTGATATGAACGTGTTAACAACACTGTCAATTTTAACCTGTGTATGGAACTATCATCTCACCCCCAGTGAAGACACAGGGACACCTGTATCACAAGTCACAATGCTAGGGAGGGCACACTGTACTGCAAATCCCAAAACATACTGCTGACAACTGGTCAGCAGCCAAACACTCGTCCAGCCAAGGAAACAACACAATGTAGATGGTACATCCTACAAGCCTAGGATGCGACACAATAACACAAAAGAGTCACAGACAACACAAGACAACTACTGCCATGCAGGGTGATTTCAATGGGGCTAGCTACATCAACATGATCCCATTCATTTTCTCTTGCACCTGATCAGGGGTATGGCATCCAGCCATGGATAATGACACCTATTGGAAACCCGAGTACTGCAGCAGAGCGTGCCTACAATGACGCACATAGGAGGACACGCACCATAGTCGAAAGGACCTTCGGCATCCTCAAGTCGAGATTCCGGTGCCTCGACATCACTGGTGGTAGCCTCCTATATTCCCCAGAAATGGTCTGTAAGATCATTCTAACATGAGCCATTCTGCACAACATTTGCATAAGAAGGAACATTCCCCTCCTGGAACCAGAGCCACACATGCCTGAAGAGGAGGAAGAGGAGGATGGTGGCCTGCAACATGAGGGGGAACAACAAAACACGGCCGCTGGTTTGCATAGGCGGCAACATATTGTGAACAATTTCTTTTAAATATAATCACCACTTTATGAACTAATTTAAATAAACACCTATAATAATCACCATATCATGGTATGGCTATTCATTTTTGCACACCTTTATCTCTAACTATCAGAATAAGAGTGTTGCCTCATGGAGCATTGCTGATATACCGATTAGGACACTGAGAATCCCAGAGCAAATGTGATGCGTACCATACAACGGTCACATACACACACACTGTAAATGACATACATCCTGTACATTTCACCTTTGAAGGACAATAGCAGAGGACCACACCTATTTCACACATACATGTTGGAACCATGGCTCATCGCAGCATATGGCTCACAACTAAGACACCATCACTCAATAAGGGGAAAACACGCCTCATACATGAGGCAGTTGATGTACTTTTGCATCAGTAACAGGAATGTATGACCAGACCCTTGACAGCAGTAAGCCCAACTGCATCCAATCTTTGCAAGGGCTATCTGTGACTAGAGTTCCCTAGAATAAGAACATACACAGCACAAGTGCCACACATACGAGCAGCATTGCGCACATGACATTCCAAGTACATGTCAGCCCATTTCCTAACTCCTGACACACCCATGTTCCTGGTCACAACCCACGTGTCTGAAGAGGTCCCTGGAATAGTAAGATGTGTCCCCTGATATTTCCTCCTCTACACACACAGACTAACAATAGCAATCCAGTGTGCTACACCCTTTCCTATATATGTATACCATTGTCATAGTACATCTGACTGCATGAACGTCAGGTCAATAATACACTGGCTTCTAGTTTCTAAGCCCTGTTAGCACCTGTAGATTGCTTCCCGTGTGAAAACGTCTGTTGGCCATTAGAATGCATATCTCACCTACAGGACTTGTGAGAAACTGATGCAGCCCACACAAGTGATCACCTCCATGCACACCACCCATTTCAACATGCACTGCCCCTGCTGATGCTTGGAACAGCATTGAAGTTGCCATTTTGTCAAATACATCGTTAAGCATTGCTAGTAATTAAGCCGTGTAACACAGCCCTTGGGTTCATGTGTCACCTTCAAAAACACAGGACATACACAGTTTTACATGTCAACTGTCTAGTTCGTCCTCCAAACAGTCTTAGTCAGACGACTGATTATGTAACTTGTGAAATTGCTGGATCCTGATTCACCCTGCATCCTGTCAGCCTGACTGGCATCTGTCTGTGCGTCACCCTAAAGTTTCCCTGTGGCTACATATGTACCACACTTGCTTTACCAAACCTCTCATTCCTCAGAGGGTATTTGGTCATGTGCTTCATCAATGCATACCCAAATACATTGCACAGCATCATCTGCCTTTTAATTGTACCATATGAGTTAAATCCTCTGTGAATACCAAAATTCAGGGCCGTATGCAGGGATTGGGTACGGGGCCTTCAGCAGAACCAGCAACCTCTGATAATGTCCATTAAAAGTCCACACATGTCAGGACCATGACAGTTCACACACAGAAGTACATTGCTCACAACATATTGATGGGCCGTGTGTGGTGAATACCTGCAAAAATAATCAGCACAGAGGCTATGATGTTCCCAGATGCAGTGGGAATTGCAGAGGCCAACCTGTGTACAAATGTTGTAATGACACCTGCCGGAACATGACACCTGAGACATTATCTCACTCAGCACACCAAGGCTGCCCTGCTGACAGTCTCATTACACGTCTTCAGTGACAGGGTGGGACCATCCCCATGTAGGTTCTCATGTCCTCATCCACTTTACTTACATTGATCAACAAACGATACTCAGTATACTGCCACTGACTCATGATGAGACCTGGAACTAACTGTGACAACATACACCCCTAAAATATACAGGATCAACATTGGACCACACACATGAATAAGACACCTCTGTGCAATTGATCACTGGAAATATGTGGACACGTGCTGCATCGTCTGCTGGTCCACCACAGCCACTGGAGAGTTGTGGCTCAGTTATATGACCTCAACTGTGGCGTCATCATACATTTGTGGTTCAACTTTAGCTGTCTAGGCCAATTACATGGTACCCACTTCCTCAATGCATGTGTCTGACTCACTGTGGAATTCACCAACAAGTACCTAGGAAGCTGTTACCAAAAATCTAGGACATAGGATTATGAAATTGTAGACCATTGACATGAACAAGCGTCTGCCATCTATCTGGTGCATGCTTTGTCATTTGTCGTGTCTACGTTACCCAAAATCTTGGAAGTGCACATAACGGATGTTGCTACATTTATGACTAACACATGTCCTCTCTCATTTCCACAATGACTTGCATCTAAAGTATGGACACATTAACTTCACATTCATACACGCATATGTTCAATAAGGCATCTTGTGATGCACACACACTCGGCCAACAACTACATTAGTTGCCACTGCACACACATTGAGCCATAGGCATTGAGGAATTGTACTTATGTGCGCCACCTTGCTATCCTCTCCTGATGCCAAACATGCCCAAATTGTGCAATACATATATGTAGGCCCCACATATGGCCATCTAGTGCGTCAGCCAACCGTCAAAATCCTGTTAAGGAAGTAGCGGGTCATGGTCCGCTGCAGTATGATGTCTCAGATGTGAACATATACCATCAACACCATAGTGGGTGCAATCAGCCTATCTCTGATGTGTCCCAAATGTAACATAACATAAAAACTGAAAAAATGCCCAAAACCAGTTCATGCACTGAAATTTTGACATTGCTAGCGTTATGCGTCATTTTGTTTTCCACCAATGCAGATTGTGCGTCATATTTTTCAACGCACAGGAGTGAAAATTAGGCTGCATCCAAATCATTGTACAGAGTATTTACTATTATTTGGATGCGGCCTAATTTTCATTCCTGTGCGGCGAAAAACATGACGCACAAACTGTATGCGTGAAAAAATATGACGCATAACGCAAAAAACGGCGGCCATTTTATGCACGAAGTGATGTAATAGGATATCCTGTTTACAGATTGTGTACAGTGGGTGTACTTTCACTTTCACTTTGCAGTCTGGGAATCTTCTAGACTGTGTGGCTGTTTTCAGAGTGGTGTCCAGTGATTTTGTGCTTTTGTGTCCTGTGTGCTATCTCAATTGTCATTTTGTGAAATAAATATTGTGGTTGTATAGTGTCCTAGTGTGTTTTGTTTACATTTGTCCAGTATTCTAGTGTTTTTGTTGTTTGTGGGAGTCTGTTGTGGGTAGTGCTAGTTTGGGGATAGTTGGGCTCTTTTAGTGGTTAAGTTTACTTTTCTTCGTTTTTTGTACCCCTACTTTCCCCCTTTTCCCCTTTCTACTTCTTTATCCCCTATTCCCCTTTTCATTTCCGAGATGTCTGGTAGGCCATGTCTTGGCAGGATGGGTGAGGAGGAGTTGGGGGGCTTTATATGGCTTGTGTGCCATTTCCTACCACTCATGATCGAGGCAGGGTGATACAGGGGTATCACACTGAGGCGTGCAGAATACGGTGGGGAAAGGTGCTGCATCACCTGCAGCGCGTGTATGCCAGCCAGAGGAGTGACCACCAGCTGAAGCACCGGTGGGCTGACCTCATCACCAGGGAGCAAGATCTGCTGGACCACCTGGGAACAGTGATTGGTGGCCCTGTTGGCGAGTACTAATCATGTAAATGTGCACAATTAAGTGCTATGTAGTGACATCAGATGATTTGTACAATATCTGCCAGCTAAGTTGCTGACTGTGTCTAATGCTGCGGAAACATACAGGGTAATTGATGCACTATGTGAAGGATCACAATTGCTAGCTGTCAGGAAGCACGTGCTCTGCAAACTTACAGGATACTTTTCCGTTAAGTAAATTGGTGCCGCCTTTGTGTCAGACAACCAAACAAAATAGGAGCCAATCATGTCTATATAGGTCACATTTGCCAGAGAAATAAAGATGTACTAAAATATTGGCTAACTTTGTTGACGCAATAGCTAGACTGACTTTAGAAACACTACATGATGCAGAAAATGAGTGCTGGCTTCACGTCAATTGATGATAGCAAAGTGGCCCACACATATGTCTCATGTGAGTCTGGTGAGTGTGGAAGGAAAGCGTTCATGGAAGTTCTATGAATGTTAGGGATTATTGTGGTCTTTCATCTTTTTGGATACATGTCAGATATGGATGTGAAAACATCGTGAAAAGGTGTAAGGTGCCCTCAGCTAACATCTTAGACTGGTATTTGGAGTTTGTTGTGCCACATTCCAATTAGGGATGGCAGTCCAAAGGTATGCACATGGGTTCACATCTCCATGGTTGGTGCAAATCACCATTGCTGGCCCACATCAAATGAAGAAACTGTAACAACATGAGGGCTTACAAAAGTCCCTGCCCCTCTGTACATTGTACCTATATGTAATAAATGTGTCATGGCCACATGGGCTGTTTGACTGGTAATGCAGTCCTCACGTAGCCAGGCTTTGGATGTCTCTCTTGGATGCACATGATGAGACGATTACACTCCATTATTATTTCTGATCACTAATGACGGAGCATGTTTGCCACCACATGATAGTTAGGGCCACTGCATGTGTGCAGATATGTGTGTAACTGTCACCTGAGACCCATGCAATGTACATGTTGGCCGTGATATATCAGATGCAGTATCATCATGTCTGAATGGCTGTCATTTCCTTATTCAGCTTACACATTGTATATGTCTTTGAAATTGTTAGTCAGTGCACAGATTCTGAGCACATTTCTTCCTTCCATGCCTTACAGGTGGACCGGCACCCTACACTGTGGGAGAGGTGGCTACATTTGAGGATCCGACCACTCCAGTAAGTGTTGATATGTCTGTTATCTGTTGTGTTTGCTGGTGATGTGTGATGGACTCCTGTGTGTTGAACACATAGCAAGGTGTGATGCGCTGGCCAATCATTTGTCTTGTTCCATGAGTGGGATTTCAGTTTCTCAAAAGTTTTGAGTTGGCCAATGCTTATCCGATTGTATTATCTAGGGATTGTAGGTCATTCCTGTAGGCCCCACAATGAGTACTGGGGTGAGTCATGTGGATAACACTTGTATCAACAAGAGTCGCACTTGAACTCAGCTCAGATTTAGTCAGCCTGTCAGAACCACATTCTCCCAGATTGGTACTGCAAATCGCTTTCCAACAGACTTCTGCTTCCCTATTCACCAAAGTACTTATTAAACTGTAGGTAGAACTTCCTAGCAGCATGTACTTCCACATGTAGTGCTACAGGTATGTGGAACTCGAGTGCAATGCCCTAGGTGTGCATGCTAATCATGATCATGTTCTTGCAACTCTGTGTCTGGTGAAAGTCATGCCTTACTGGAAGTATATGTTGTGTACCAAGCTCTGCATTTCCTGACATGTGTGGCGCTATGATTGGTCAAGGGTTTGCAGACTACTAATTGTTGATAGACCTTACCTGTGGTGTGTGTGTAGAGCCAAACACATGTGGAGTTTTCTATACACTCCTGGATGTCCGTGTTGTTTGGAATTGTTCATTGTTTCTCCACCACCCCCCTAAACACAGGCATGGGTTTGTGAATAGAGTACCTAGGACTGATGCTACCAGTATGTTACACATACATGTGAATAAGTGACTGTTTGGTCGGAACCTAGTATACACACTCAGGTATGGCACATGGGTACTATACTGGCGAGTCCAGTTACAACTTGCAGACCATGTTGCTTTAGTTTGCATTCCGTACACTGACATCTGTAGCCCAGGTATTGGCGGAGGATATGCAGCATGATTGTTAGCTGGTAATTGGCAGAACTCAGATGGCAAGTCAATGCCAGTTGTTACCCATCTCGTAGGTTTTGGATGTGCTATGTGTGATGTGACCTTTGTAGGCTGGCCTGCCATGTACTTCCTCAGGGACATTCAATGATCTGTATGGTGATATGAGCTGTTACAATTACAGTAGATGTATTGTCTGATTTACTTCTTGTGCCATTTCACACAGTGCAGTTCCTAATGTAAATTATTTGTCTTCACAGCTGCAAACATGACACCCATCCAGGCCCGTGAGTTCCAGCGGCAGGCCATGAGATACCAACACATCCTGCTGGTAGAGTCGGGGTTCAGGAGGATGGCCCGTCGATACCACCATGATCGGGCCTCCGGAGCATGGAGGGCTTTCCCACAGGGTGGCCCTACTTTGCCCACCACAGCCACCACCAGCACAACCACCACTTCCACCCAGGTGGCACCAGCCACAGCTGGGACTGTTGTCCCAATGTCTGCTATAGTTCCAGGCCCCAGCATTGCAACAGCTTTAGGACAGCCCACAGGCCTTGGTTCTACACACCCAGAAACCTCCTCCGCCGGTACCCAGACTGCCCCAGCTCCAACAGTTGACCCTGCAGCGTTCCACGAAATGGAATGTAATATGGACCGTGTGTTGAGGAAGATCAGTAATCTGAGCCGGGATGTTCGCCATATTGACAATGGACATGATTCCCTCCCCTCCCTCCTCTTTCCTTGTTCTCATACTTAGTGGGCTTAGGGGGCTTAGTATTAGGTTAGTATAGTCTGTTAGTTTAGTTAGTGTTAGTGGGTGGGGGGTCCTGATTCTTTCTAATTTTACTTATTAAGTGCGTGGGTGGGTAGGTGGGGGGCTATGTTGGGGTTCTTGTGTTTTTAATAAAAAAATAAATACAAAAAAATACAACAAACAAATACAAAAAAAAATATATTTGTTTAGGATAGTATAGTATGTGTTTAAGTTAGTATGTGTTGTCCTCCATGTGTCCCGTCTCATAAGGGGGGTGGGGGATTGATGTTTAGAACCTTTCGTTACATGTGATAAGTAAGTTTAGGTTAGGTTAGTTAGGGACAGTTGTGGGTAATGAGTAGTCAGGGTAGGTAAGACTTTTCCCTCAGTTTCCTCTTTTGTGATAGCCATTTAATAAATATATAGTTAACCCTTTACAGTATGTGTTAAATGCTACTTGATCATGGCTTTGGCATTAGTGTACATGCATTTTGTTCTATTACATTTGTGTCCTATGCTACGAACAAATCCCAACTGAGCTGTAAGATTGGCAGCTACCCCAGAGCTACCTTGAAAAGATTCCTCCATTCGTTGCAACCACCAATCACAGTTAATATGGATCCCAACGTGTTTTTGTTGGTAAGTATGTTTTGTAAGTCACAAACGGTGCTTCCAGACTTGGTATTGGGGGAACAGTTTTAGGTCTGACTGCAGTGTGATGTTCAAGGACACCCTTATAAGATGAGTTGTCGAAAGCACTCTTGTAGTCTTGTCTTCATGACTCACATAGATCATTTGTGACACTGTTCAGCATGATTACCTATTTGGATGTAAACTCAGACACCTTCATTCATGCAGATTTTGTAGTGTTTGCTTTGATTTGTGTGCACTGTTCTATGTGTTAGTATTGCATGGTGACAACATTTTGCTGCCACTATTTTATGACTTAGATATCCCTTGAGGAAGCCTTATTCTGTCCAATACAGCATGATGGTGTATGGTTTCTCACTTCATCAGATATTATCCTCAGGAAGGGCAGAGTATGATGCTATCCTGGCCACTGTGCAGATTTATCTGACTACTTAAATTCAGGACAGTTGTATTGACAAGCTACGTTATTTGACAGTAGGCACATTTCAGTTATCTACTGCACAGTTGATGTGTCACATTACACAGAGACAAAGTGGTTGTGTAAGTGCTATTTATTGAAAAGTGCTGTGGTGCTATATATACATTGTCCATGATTGTGAGTCCATTATGGTGACATCCTACATTGTGATCCTACACAAGGGGTTAAGGAAATGCTTTTGACATGCTAGGGTGATGTTTCAGACAGTGCAGAGGGACAGGATTTGCCAATGAGTAAGAGAGAGACAATCACTGGGCAGGCTGACAAGATATACAGTGGTTAGCAGAACAGTCATTGAGTAGAGTTGTTGTAAGACTGGCATGTTACACAACATAGGACCTTGGTAATAGTTAGCCATGTGGCAGGGACTAGTGCTTCCGGGTACTTTTCCGTGTGAATGTGATCTGTTCCATGTCTTCTTCTTCTGATGTGTGTGTTGCATCCTCTGTCCTTGTTGGTGGTGGTTGTGAAGGGCAACACACACCTCAGTGTTAGAAGACGTGGAGTCAGACATCCCGGTCACTGCTACCTGTGAAGGTCTTAAGGGCAGTACTGCAGCAAGGAGGATCTGCTGATTCTTAAGAATAGCAGCCACATCATGATGGTAGGCAGCCAGGTCGGCCCTGAGGGGGTCATGATTGCATTTGTGCATGCAGTGGAAGGTTTGGGGTGCAAGGTTTTGTGGCAACTCCCTTACTGCAGTGGTGAATTCCTTGACAGTTTCTTGTAGTCCTTGAAGGATGGATGTTAGCGCCTGCATGGCTGCTGCCTGATCTGCAGATGACATCATGCACAAACGCACCCCCTCTAGGCTGGCTGCCATAGTTTGCATCCCCACCCGCACCTCATTGGCCAGCTCCCGCTGTACCCCAACTACAGTTCTCTCAAAGCTGGTGCCTGTGTCGTCTGAGTCATCAGCTGTATTGGAGCTGGCAGGTCTTACAATTGGGGTGGTGGGTGGCTCCTCTGCGATGGTTGCTTGTTCTGTGCTCCTCTTTGTGACTGAAGGTGGGGTCTGGAGGGTTCCAAGGACCTCTTGGATGGTCTGCTGGGGAATGTTTGTCAGCTCATCATCCATATCATCAGGATATTCTGAGACAGGCATATCCGCAGGAGATCCATCTTCCTCTGCAATGAAATGGGGTACAATGAGTGTGTTTGTTGTGGCATTAGTGATGTGACATGACTGCCTTATGATGAATTCACATTGTGATCTTGTTTCATGTTCATTGCTCCAGTCTTTCAGATGGGCATTCTCCCAGGCCTATGGCCCACCTGCATGTCACATGTATTGTGGTAAGTTATTAGACTTGTCAGCATCATCTCCTCTAGGTGTTGGTTTAGACCAAATTGTGAATTGCCACCTTCTTGTCCTACTCAACCCTCTGTCTACATCCATTCTCATGGTGAGGCCTTTCACTGGCCGTGGGTGCACTGATGGCACTGGCAGCACACTTGACAATCTGGACCTGCCCAAGTCTCTGATCTTTTACATCCACTTAAATGTAGTTGACATGTAGCGTATCCTATGCACAGCACTGTTATGGCACGATATGGATGTTGGCATTGGTAATGTGTACAGCTGATGTTGGGAATGTGTGGTACATTGGATTGCCCTGATAATCGTATCAGTGTCCTATTTCCTCCTCTGACTGTGCAGGTGTATTTCAGTGACCAGTTACATGTGTCCTCCCCCTCAATGCTGTTGTCTGAGCAGTATGACATTTGGGATGTTACATTGTGACCCAGGCACAGGATGGACCCTGACATATGCAGCATGGGTATGTCCTTAGTGCTGTGTAGCTCCTATTGTTGATGACATTAGCTGATGTTTGCAACAACTATGGGCATTGACATTTGACAGGATTTGGGCCTTTGTCTTGTTTCAGGGGATTACTGGAGTTGTCATCATCAACCCCCTAATTTAGATGTGTATGATCCATGGGGAAGTTACTGCCATTGGCTACTTGAGCTGCACACAGAGTGGAGGTGGTAGTGGCAACTGTTGTCTCGGTTACATTCCAGTTGTCGTTATGGCTAGAGGTTGTTAATGTAGGGGGTATGGTGGTTGACGTGTGCCGGGATGTCAGTTTGACGTTGTGCCCTTCCCTCCTGGCGTGGCTTTACCTTTGCTCCATCATTGGCATGGCAGCATGCCCCCATGGGACTGTTGTTGGTGTAGTGTAATGGTGTGCCCCAGCTTCTGTCTGTGCAGGCCATGCCCCCATGCCATACCCTTTTACCCATGCCACTCCATGTATATGATGACTTCCATGCATTTTGTGGTCGGTATCCCCCCCTGCTTACGGTTGACATTAGTGCATTTTAATTCCCCATGCGACTTACCCTGCATGTGCGTTGTCTCCTGGTAGTCTGCGTTGTCCTGTCCTTGAATCCCTGTGACGATCTCCTCAGGGATGACGGCTGCGACCATCTCCTTCATGTGGTCCAGGGCCTCCTGGTGTGCTGGACTCCCACCTCCAGTCTGCAGTGCTGCCTTCCTGTTCCTGGCCATCTTTTCCTTGGTCCTGCGATTGCAGTAATGCCAGCGTTTCTTGCACTCAAATGTTCTGCGTACTTCTGCCACACTGTTAATCTTGTCGACAATTTGTTGCCATATAGCCTCTCTCCTACTGATTGGCAATTTTGAGGTGACAAACAGTTGATGCTGGTGTTCTGTAACCTCTTTATCCAGAATTTCCTGTTCCTCTGCACTAGAGCGACACTTTCTTTTCTTCTTAAAAGTGTCCTGGTTCTTCTGTGGGTCCTCCTGCCTGGTTCCTGGTCTCTTGTCATCTTCCTGGGGTCTGTAGAGGCATCTGGGATCCATTTTGGCTCTCCTCTGCTGAAACGGCTCTGTTCGGGGGGAATTTTGATGCTATTGCTTCCAAAAACGCCACATATCCGGTTTGCCGGGTCGTAAATCAGCCCACAGTCATTTCCGCTGCGTTAACGTCGTTTTGCTTTACGACTTGAAGTTGCAGTGTGCGTAAAAAAAAGACTCATACCTGTGGTTTGCGCCGCCGTGCGTCAAAGTATAAATTTGACGCCCGCACAGCGCACCAAAATGGCGTTAACCGGCGGTATTATTTTTGACGCAAAACTGCACCGGCGCAGTTTTGCGTCAAAAAGTATAAGATCATTTGTCCTTTCCAGAAGTGGAGCTTCAACTGGGACACCTGACATGTTTATATTTGTAAGTGCTTCCTATTGAGGTTTGAATTTCTGTGAAATGGGCACTAAGGCCAGAACAGAAGCACACCTGCTCATTTATCCAACAAGAGTCCACAGTTTTGCACAAAATATTGACCCAACTGGAGTACTTTCTACTGGTTAGTTAGTAAGTGCTACTTCGTTGGGTAAATGTCCAGTGTGTATTCTACACTACAGCCATGTAATGGACCACGAGGAAATGTCTTCAGTGCCCTCGTGTGCGTTTGGCAATGTGATTGTTCCTCGTGTGTCTTTCTCTAGAATTCTCTGATAACATTAATCATCCTATAAAGAGGTCAACAAGACAACAAAGGCCCAGAAGGGCCCCCTTAGGCAGCCCCCCCAGTGCATTTCCCGTCAATTTTAATGGCTCATTCTTGAAAGCGAGGAATATGAGGATATCTCCACAAACCAAAGAAGCACTTACTTCATATAGATAAGAGGAAGAACTCTGGTTTGGTGGAGATTTACATCTTTGTAATCTCATTGGCCTCTTTATAGGAGGATTGATGTTATCACAGAATTCTAGAGAAACGGGCAACAGGAATAATCATGTTGCCAAAACGCACACAAGGTCACTGGTGACATTTCCTTGTGCTCCATTACATAGCTATAGTGTAGAATAGGTAAGGGACATTTATCCAAGGAGGGAGAAAGAACTCCACTTGGGTAGATATTTTGTGCAAAGGTGTGGACCTTTGTAAGATAAAAGGGCTGGTGAGGTTCCTTTGTGGCAGTCACTCACTCAGCTACTGACACCCCACACAGACACTCACACACCCACTCACAGATGCACTCATGCAATCATGCACCTACTCACAGACCCACTCAGAGACTCATGCACCCACTCACAGACCCAAATACACACTCACACACCTACTCACAGACCCATTCACAGACTCATGCACCCACTCACTGACCTACTCGTAGACTCATGCACCCACTCACAGACCCACTCATGCACCCACTCACAGACCCACTCAGAGACTCATGCACCCACTCACAGACCCAAATACACACACCCACTCACAGACCCACTCGCAGACTCATGCACCCACTCACCGACCTACTCGTAGACTCATGCACCCACTCACAGACCCACACAGACACTCATGCACCCACTCACAGACCCAAATGCACACTTATACACCCACTCGCAGACTCATGCACCCACTCACCGACCTACTCAAAGACTCATGCACCCACTCACAGACCCACTCAGAGACCCATGCACCCAATCACAGACCCACTCAGATACTCATGCACCCAAGCACAGACCCACTCAGACTACAGCACCCACTCACTGACCCACTCAGACCCTCACTCACCCGCTCACAGACCCACTCATACTCATGTACTTAATCACAGACCTACTTAGACTCACACACACTCTCACATACCCACACAGACACTTCCATACCCACTCACAGAGACACTCTCACACACATTGTCACACCTAGAGACACCCTCTTACACCTACTGACAGGCACTCTCACACCTACTCTCACATCCACATAGACCTTCTCACACCCAGACAGACACTCTCACACCCACTCTCACATCCACATAGACCCTTTCACACCCAGTCTCACACCCAGACAGACACTCTCACACCCAGTATCACACCCAGAGACTCCCACAATTATCACACCCAGAGAGATAAGCCTTTCAGCCAACTCCCGTTGCACATGGCCAAAGGCCTTGCACAGCACAGGTTTGGGTGGCTAGGGGGGTTGGCCTCAGCAAGGCCTGTGGCTAACCCCTGCCATGCAAGGCCAAAGGCCATACACTGCAGTGGTTGGATTAATGTACAATATTGAGAATTACTTTACAATTAAAAAAACATAGAAATTCACTGAAAAAAACAAAGGTTACAGGGACATTGTAGTTATGTTTTGAATTTACATGCACAAAACCAGGGAAATTCAGCAGTTATAGTTAGAGTTATTTCAAGTAACTATAATTCTTGGCCTAAGGTAACTATAAACAGTTAACCAGTGTACACAATTCATCAACAATGTAATAATTAATTTTCAGTGAAAAAATATTGGTTATTTAACTATTACTTCCTTAACCCACCCTACACCCCTACAAACCTTGCAACCCACACCTAAAATATAACTAAAATAAATAGGCAGGTCCTCACCAGCTCCCCTTGCTGCCAGTCACCTCCTTCATACCACTGCTGCCAAACTGTTCCTGCCAGTCAGCCTCGCCATAGTCTGCCTTCTCCCCTGCTCTCAGTCTTGCCTAGGTTCCTGAGCGTTAGGCTCAGCCCCGAGGTTCCTTTTCTTCCGACCGTTCTCCTGTTATTCCTGGTTCCCACATCCCCAGTGTCCCTCCCAGGACCCTACTTAATGGAGGCCACAGCACGGCAGCGCAGCAGTTGTGCTAAGTGAGCGCACTGATGGCCTGCTGAAGGCACACCAAAGGCAAGCTGTCTGTGCCTGTCTATGTCTGGACTGAAGCCAGCACCAGGGACCCGGGCCTCCGGACACCGACAGGTACTCTGCCATAGATCTCCGAGCCCTGGACCACAGAGGCTGCAACAACTGCTGCCTCACATCGCCTCACTCCACAACAGGACCATTCCCTGCCACTGTTGGCAGTTCACCTGCAACTTAGGACCACCCACTCTCACAGAAACTGTCACCACTCCTACCCCGCCGGCCGACACCACCCCAGAAACACTCCGATACCTCTTGATCATTACCAGATTGCCCTGCAAACACACACCAAAGTCGGGGACACCAACTCTAACTCTTACCCCTGACGTGACCTTCATCACAGAGTCATGGCTCATCCCTGCATTAGCACCTGACATTGCCACTGCGACACTCACCAGCAACAAGATGAAACACTGGAACAGCAGCAACAAACACAGGAATGGCATCACCAATATACACAAGGACGCAATCCACTGCACCACCACAGAAGACGAAACCATGGCATTCATGGAACACCTGAACATCCAACTCCACACCGATGACAAAACAACCATCAAAGTCACCCTTGTCTACTGATCCCCTAGACCACAAACCAGCCTCTGAGACATCATCACACATTTTATCACCCCACTCGCCATCAAGTCCAAGCACTACATCTTCTATCCACCATCTAAGGAACTTCAAACCCCAACCCACCGACCTCCTCAGCCTCCCCACATCTATGGAAACCACTCTTGACTACCAGCTCCCTTCATGGGAGAGCTCAACAGCCAGACACCACAGCCATAATTAACTCTGTCCACTCAGGAGCACCCACAACCCTTGCCCCCACTGCCTCTTCAACCTCAGAAGCATCCTCAAGACATCCACCACCACAGCCACTTTTGGAAACAGGCTGAGGTCAGACCGCTCCTCAAGAAACCCTATGCAGACTCCAGCAACCTCCAGAACTACCACCCAAACTTGCTGCTCCGCTTTCCTGCCATTGTCCTGGAAAAGGCCATCAATCGCCACTGAACATCTGGAGAGAAACGACCTGCTAGACTCCTCCTAATTCAGGTTCAAAGCCAACCACAGCATCAAGACCACCTGATTGCTTCCACAGATGACATCCACACCCTACTCAACAGAGGTGAATTGGCTGTCCTGTTCCTTCTCGATCTCTCCACAGCATTCAAAACTGTCTCCCACCATACTCATCAAGAGGCTGTACCAGATCGTAATCAAAGAAGACACACTCAGATGGATGCCATTATTCCTCACTGGTCACATGCAAAGAATCCATCTTTCCCCCCTTCACCTTGCAGTGTAAAAGCACCATCTCCGGCGTACCTCAAGGTTCATCCCTCAGCCCCACCCTCTTCAACATCAACCTGATGCTGCTAGCCGACATAGTCAGAACCCACAACATCAACATCATATCATATTCTGACGACCCCAGCTCATCCTCTTGCTCTCAGCAGACCCAAACACAATGAAAACCAACTTCCACAACTGCATGAAGAAAGGGTGCCGCCTGGATGAAGGACAACTGCTTGAAGTTCAACATGGACAAGACCGAAGTGCTGATCTTTGGCAACCATACCTCCCTCTGCAACGACAGCCGTCTGGACTTTGGAAATGCACTGAATGCAGGGACCACCAGCAAACTCATGAAAAGGCTCCAGATAAAGCAGAACTCAGCGGCCAGACTGATCCTCATCACCCACACCACCTAGCACGTGAGGGAGCTCCACTGGCTCCTCATTCAGAAAAGATGTCAATTCAAACTGCTGACAAACACCTACAAAGCCCTCCATGACCAAGGACCAGCACACTTAAACCACTGTCTGAACTTCCAACTGTCCAGAAACCTTCTCTACACCTCCCTCGTCTTGGTGCAGACTCCACGCATCTGACACAGCCACAGTGGAGGATGCTCTTCTCCCAACTCACCAAGTCCTGGAGCATCCTCCCCTCCACCTCTGAACATCTCCATCCCTGATGGACTTCAGGAAGAAACTCAAGACATGGCTGTTCGACTAGCCCAGCATTCAAGCGCCTGGATACCCTCACAGGTGAAAAGCTGCACTCTTCAAGTATTGCTTTATAAGTATAACACAATAGACATCATTGGTAATCAATTTCATAATTAATTTAACTAATTAATATTAATTTAAGTTCCCACCCTACAAACCTAGCAGCCCACGCCTAAAATATAACAAAAATATTTCATTATTATACAATTTGCTTAGTTGTTAATCAATTAAACATTTAAATATACATTAATATTTATTATGTTTTCATTATTACTTAATTAACTTCCCAATCCATGCCCCTACACACCTAGCAACCAACAACTAAAACATAACTAAAAAAATCAGTATTACATAATCAACATAAATAATAATCAGTTAGTGATAAATTAAAAATTAATTGCTAAATAATTATTACTTAATTAACTTCAAATCCTAGACTTCGGCCAACCTAGCAACCCACAAATAAAATGTAACTAAAATAAATTAGTATTAGATATTGTACATAATTAATAATCAATTCAATAATGAATGATCAATAATTAATAATACATTAATAATGAATTGCTAAGTAATTATTATGTAATTATCTTTCCAAGCTCTCCCTATAAACTCAGAAGTTCACACCCAAAATATAACTAAAATACATCATTATTTCAGAATGTACTTAATTAATAATCAATTAAATAATTAATATTACATTAGAAAGGAATTTTTAAATAATTATTACCTAATTAACTTCCCACCTGCACCCCAAAAACCTAGCAATGCAAACCTAAAATACAAGTAAAATTAAACATTATTACATAATATACATAATTAATATAATTGACATACTTACTTAATAATTATTAATTAATCATTAATTATTACATGATTAACTTCCCACTCTGATCCCCTACAAACCGAACAACCCACCACAACAATATAAATTACTATCAGCAATTAAATGAAAAATTATAAATCACTTTAAATTACAAATATATTTAAAAAAAAGTAAAAACAATAGTAACGCATACAATTAATATATAAACAAAAACACATTACAATAATAAAACAACAATATGTTTTACAACTACATTGTTGAAAACTAACAATATTCTTAAGAATAATATTCCTAACCTGAACAAATTATATTATTGTCAATGATATTTCTGCATCACAATAGTTTTGTATTACAATATTTTGTTCTTATATTGCTGTCTCCAGGTATTTACAACTTGATATTTTGTCTTAACACCCCATTCCTAGATACCTTTGGAACTCAGGTCAGGGCCACTTTGTTTCTCATATAATTTCTTTATATTCTCCTTAGTGTTATCTATACATTTGTTTATGCTAGGAGAAGTGTTGGGAAGAAGGGTGCAATATTCAATCCCTACCATTGTGCAGACCTCCCCCTTTTGCTGCTAAGGGGTAATCCAATGCCTTTCTGTTTTGAATCAGCATCTTGACATGGGCATCCAGCTGTTCTGTTACTGACCCCAAAACTATTGCAGTAGAGTCTGCTATTTATTCCATAATTTCTGCATTTGTCCTTATCATATCTAAAGTAACAGTCATTCTAAACACAGGAAGTAGAGTGGAGAAGTGAAACAATCCACCTGACACTTTTATTCTGAGGGAGGATCATCAAAGTGACTTATGGCTGGACCAATATATCCTCCATAGCAAGTCCTAGTCTATCTAAAGACAGCCAGGGGTATGCTCGCGATCCACAAACTAACTGTGCATGACCTACTTCTGGGTGACATTTGAGAAACAACAGTCCATGGCAAAGGCAGTACTCAAAGGAGAGTAAATCAAAAGGAATGTTTTCTACTGTTAAATCACATTTTCTGTGATCAACAAAGTTACTGCTCCATTGTATGTACAAATAAAATCATGCTCAGTAACTGTGAGATCAGTTATATCTGGTATATTGCAGTTAAATGGATATTGAACTTTTTGAAGCCTAGGAAAGAAGAGTGGAGATGTTGGCACACTATGGCACCATCAATACAAAGAGTACACTGTTCCTAACTCTAGGGTGAACAATTAAAGTTTAGGAGCTAGAGCCCTCACACACCCGAAAGGGTGTCATGCTTCATCATCGGGAAGCTCCTCGTCAGACCGGCTGGTGCAATATCTGACGGGCTCCCCTTTCGGGGGCTCTTTGCCGGAGATCTTTTTATATATGGTGGCTGCCGTTGAATCATGAAGGTCAGACACTCAATATGGCAGGAGAGTAGAAGGATTTAAGATTGATTAGAAACCCCTGAACTAATCTGTTTACTGGTTATCCAAAGGGGTTACGATCAAGATTAAAAACATACTTAAGTGGAAAATGAAAATAATGCTCAACCACTTTAAAAGCCTGGAGTACTGGGAAATTGTCACCTGACCCCTAGGCACACTATGGCAGTCTGTCTAAAGTGAAAAAACTGAAGGCAAGTGTCATTGAAATTGATTGGCTTTTAGATTAAATGAATTCTACTTCCTACATTAACAGGCATGTTGTGCTAATCTAGCAGGATGAATAGTTAATAGGCTGTCTGTATTTGTACAGCAACAACACATAGGGGTTACTCTTGTATGCCAATGGGCTGCACTGTGCAAGGGAAGATTCAGCACATTTTGCTCTTAGAATAATTCCCAATCACACTGTGAGCATGAACCCCAACACCAGCCATATGCTCAAAGCAGCAAGGAAGATAGCTGGCTAAACCCACAAAGGGATTTGAAATCCAGAAGGAGGAGGCTGTTTACCTTTGACAGAGACAGTGATAATTAGAGGTTGTTGGGGCATCATCATGCAGTGGTGGTACAGGCACAGGATGTGGGCAAGGAGACTTCGACCCACCAGCAGATGAAGAGAGAAACAGTTTCAGCAGATAATCTGGGAACAGGCACAGGCCTTGTAGTAGCAGCATGTGCACCTTTGTCTCTAGAAGAACTGACTCATTTACAGTGAGAGGAGTCGATCTAAGTCACCAAATCTCGGCATTTGACACATATATTTGTTATAAGCAGGGTCTGATAGGGTCCAAAGCACCAAGGATGTAGGGCAATCTCTCCAAGTTTAAAAGATTTCACATGTTGCTGCTCATTTGAAGAAAGTGCCATGGCAGCACGGAGTGAAGCGACTGGAGTCTGGCTGACCAGCCTTGCTATTGAGTGTGAAGTTGAGCAGTGAGGAGTGAGATAGTCAGAGCTAAGCGGTTTGCAGCGCAGTGAGGTGACCAGAGTCTGACTACCTGGAGCTGCTAGCACAATCATGTGTGCTGAGCCACCTTCTGATCATAGCACAGTTCCTCACAGGAGAAGGGATCCAGCTACATTAAACGCATCTGTGAGGGGATTCGAGGATTGTTCTCGACGCCCACCAGCTTTAACATTGCCATTTTTCTCCTTCTTGTGACTTATTTCTCAGGAGATGCACCCTCTCAAAGGTCTCTATCATGTTCTCTGCTCTAAGTTTCCTATTTCTGTCAGGTGATGAAGAAACTCTATGGGAGAGTGTCTCAGTGAGGACATTCTGGAGTGCTCTATCTACAGGGATTTTACTGGAAGGAATCTTATTACTAGTTTTCCTGTAAAAATGTTTTAGTACATTCAAAGCGTCAATACAAACCAGAGAAGTGCCTCAACATCAAACAGTGTTCCACACACTTAAAGTGAATCACTAGCGTTAAACAATGATCTACACACTTGAAGTGGATCACTTGATTGTGGAGCTTTACTGTTGTGGTCCAAGTAGTTTCTTTCCTTTGGGTACTTTGTACGATATCTTATATTTTTGAATTTGTGTTTTCAGGTTACCCAAGCATAATGTGGAGTATCAATCCCCCACCCTTTTTATGGTGAACCTGAGTGACCCACCAAAGATTTGGAGTAAGCGAAAGAAGGTGTTTAACAACTATGTCATTGTCTGTGGTCCAAATCTGGGTACCGAAAGAAAGTAGCGCTCCTACTATATTATTTGGGGGCTGAAGGGCAAGAGATATTGGAACACTTACCAAAATTAAGTGATGATGACTCAAGGGATCTAAGTGTTTTTGAAACTTGTATAAAGAAATTAGATAGACATTTTTTTTACCACAAATAAGTACTGTTCTAGAGTGATACCATTTTGGTAAAATAGTTCAGAAGGATGAGGAAACCGTTGAAAAATGCATTTCGGCCCTAAGAAAATTAATTGCCACATGTAAATTTGGGGCATCAGTAGACAGACTCATATTCTACCAAATTTAATTAACATGCAACTCTGATAGAATTAAAGAGAAACTATGGCTCAAAGATGATCACCCTTTAAATAAGGTTCTCATTGTATCTAAGCAAGTGGAGCACATGTTAATGTGTGTGAAAGAATAGAAAGTCGAAGAAAATAGTAAAATGAGTGAGGAAAAGGGTGAAGAGAATGCAGTAAAGGAAAAAAGGATCCCAATAAAACAAGTGAGCAGACTTTTAAAGGTCAGTGTTATTGGTGTGGGATGGCAGACCGTATGGCCAATTGAGAAGAATGCCCTGTGTGGGGAGCCACTTATAATTGGTGTGGCAAGAGGGGGCATTTTGTACCATGCTGTAAGTACCAGAGAACTGTAAAAAGGAACAAAGGCCCGAAAGCTTCCGAAGTATGTGATGGGATAGTACTACTGATGAGCAATTTACATGATGGAAATCCCAATGACGGTGAAAAATGAGGAAGTGAATGTTAAAGCAATGTTTGATTCCTTCTCTAGTTTGACCATAATTTCTGAGAACATTTTTTATTAAAGTTTTAGGAACAATGTTTCTTTATTTGAAATGAGCATACAACCTTGTGGGTTTAGGGGACAACCATCCGCATGAAGGGGTATTTCCATGGGAGAATAAAGTACAGAGGTAGAGAAGCTCAAGCAAAAGTGTATGTCTCTGAAAAAGGGGACTACATCCTAGGCTGACCCGTCCAAAGTTTTTAGGCATATATCTGGACCCCAGCGCATGTCCTCAGATTCAAGTACAAACTGTTCAGGAACATACAGATTTGTAAGTAAATTCCGTAATGTTTTTTTGCGAGAAGCTAGGGTGCATCAAAACATATATCCAAAAGATAAAATTAAAAGATGCCACAGTTCCACTAGTTTCCACAGTCCGAAGATTACCTGTGAATGTACTGGACACAGTTAAGTATGAATTAGAAAAGTTATTTGACCAAGATGTCATAAAACCTGTTGAAGACACTGAATGGCTGGCACCCATCGTTGTTGTGTGCAAGGCTGATAACAAAGTAAAGTATGTGTGGATCTCAGGGTCCTTAATAGAGAATTGATTGTTGATAGATATCCTTTGTCCACCATTTCAGAGATGTTTACAGCACTTAAAGGGGCCTGAGTCTTCTCCACTCTGGATTTAGCCCTGACTTATTTTTAGGTACGTTTACACCCCAACTCACAGGACCTCACTGCCTTTATTACACCCTTAAGCGCATACACATTTAAATGCATGACCTTTGGTTTGGAGTCAGTAGCACCTGTGTTTCAGAGAGCCATGGCTTCTTTGCTACGTGACATACCTGGGTTCTTCTACTATCAGGATGATGTACTGGTGTGTGGCACCAATGAAGCAGAACATGATGAAAGAGTTAATATGGTTTTGGGAAAAGTTAGAGAGTTAGGATTGACTGTAAGGGCTGAAAATGTAAATTTGCATGTGAGGCAATTACACACTTAAGGCCTGAGGTCAGTGTTAGTGGTATGGAACCAAAAGAGGAATTAATCAATTCTATTGTAATGTTGGCCACTCCAAAGAAAAAAGATGAGCTCAAATCCTTCCTCTGGATGATTGAGTTCTATAGTAAATGTTTTAAAATGTTTGTAAGCAGGACCTTTCAGATGACGACACTGGTGAAAGCTAGGGCAGAATTCATATGGTATGAAACCTGTGAAGAGGAGCTTTATGATATAAAAAGCAGTTTAAGACATGCATCTAAGTTAAGTTCTTTTGCACCAGGTAGAAAAGTTATAATTAAGACAGATGCAAGCACAAAATATCTTGGTGCTGTCTTGTCACAAGAAACTGCAGAAGGTAAGGAAACCTTTGCTGTTATATTGAGATCTTTGCGTGGTGCTGAATTGACAGAGTAAGAAGCCTTAGCTGTTTTTGTGCAATGAACCAATTCAGGAATTTTTATTGAGGGAACACATTCAAGGTCAAATCTGACCATGAGGCTTTGAAAGAGATTTTCAGTAAGAACAGTCTGGATTCCATATCCAGTCAGGTCAGAAGGTTTCACTTTCTTTGTAGAGTATATTCTGGGGATTAAGAACAGGGCGGCTGACTGCCTATCTAAGTTGGTGGAAACATGTGTAGATAATGATGCAGATTCAAAGGAGGAGGAGGGAACTGCTGCAACCAGTGTTTGTGTGGTAAATGATGGAGTAATTACTGAAAGCAAATAGAAAGAGAAGTTGGAGGGTGAAAAATCCTATCCCAGGTGAGATTGTATATTATTGATGGGTGGACCTATCAGGATAAGGACAGGAATGACACCAAACCCTATTGGTGTGTCAAGGATGACTTATCTGACATGGTTTTTTTTTATTCATAGGCACCAGGTTGATTCCCCCTGAGAAAGTAAGGGAGAAACTCATTAGTAAAGCCCATGAAGGTCACTTTGGTATCTCTGACAGAAGAGAGACTGAGGTTGGATTTTTGTTGGCTAGGTATGACATCCAAATAGAAAGGTTAATTGGCAATTGTGTAATGTGTAACAGAAGTGATCAAATCCTTGGAATGATCTTGCCATTAACATATGTGGTCCTTTGACTAGAGAAGTAGCCACTCCATATATTGTAATTTTAATCAATCTATACTCACTGTGGCCTGAGATACAAAATTCTATCTGATATCAGTTTAAAAAGTATCATAAAAGTCTTAATAGAAACCTTCACAAAAGAGGAGGTTTACCTTCAACAATCCTGTCTGACAATGGGGTCTTATTGTGTTCCAAGAAAATGGAAGACTTTCCACAAGGCAATGGTATTAAACATCCCAGTTCTGCACTGTACCACCCTGGACTAATGGGGCCATGGAACGGTTTAACAAAACTCTAAAGGAAGGGATCCAGTTTGCTAAAGCTAACAATGTGTGTTGGGAAGAACAAGTGTTTAGAAGGGTGGGAGCTTTCCAACTTACACTCATCAAACCACATGCAGAACTTCTTTTGAACTGCTAAGGGGTAGGAAGCCAAATTCTAAATTTGTCTCAGCCTGGATAAAGTGGCAGAAGGGCTGGACTGATGCTTACACTAAGCAACCTTGAAAACAGTGAGAAAAGAGGCTCCAAGATATGAGGAAAAATAAATATGACCAAGACTTTCACACCAAGATTAATGAAGTGAGGGTAGGTGACTGGGTACAAATGAGATGCTCAGTGGAGAATGACAAATGGTTGAAATTTTACAAAGCTATGAGAGTGACTTTATTTCACAATGCAGTAAAAATTGAAGATGGGAAGATATGGAACTTGGGCAGAGTAGCTTAATGACAGCCAAGTACAGGGTGGGAGGAGTGGTCTGTTGCTCCATAAGTGGTACCCTGTCTAGGGTGAGAACATCTGCAGTTAAACTTCCACTGTATTTAAAGGACTATACTATCAGGTAATGGGAGAGTTTTCATATTGTTCTCCCTTGGTGGTATTCCCTACTTGTTATCTCATTTGTTTCCATTGTTTGAGTGAACTAAGGGGCATATTTAAACTGCGGTAGTGCAGTTTTGCACCAAAACTTTTAGCGCTGGCTTGCACCATTCAGGAGTTTTGTAAAACAAAAATGGAGGGGTGATATTTCCCTATGGTATTCCCCCTTTCTGTGTTATGAAATACTCTGAAGGAAGGTAATGTAGAATGTTATGGTAGGTTGACAGTTGGAATGTGAACAGCTGAAAACGGTCGCTGACTGGTCTTGGTGGGCTGTGACTGGAGTATCTCAAATAAAGACTGTGTTTATCCTATATGAAGTTCTGTGTTATTTTCTGCCCACCTCAGACTGTGGCACACTTGAAGCCTTCATGATAGAATCAAAGCTACCAAACTTAAAGTATTTCCTTTAGAAATGAACAAAATGAAGAGGTTTGTCATAGCACTAATGGTTAGTGCTCTAGAAAGCTGAAATGAGGACACATTTTCTATGAGTTCTCAAATATTGTCTCCATCCTTGCCTTGTACTTCATTTATTTAGCAAAAAGAAATACAAATAACTGACCTACAAATATATATATATAGATAGCTATCTATATTTATATTTATAACAACATCTCATATTCCAACAAAATGGTACTTTGGTGTGCCTCAGTTTTGACTTAAATACAAAATGCTATCATTCTAGTTGTTCATTAGAACTCGGAGGTGAAGCTACAGTTGATTAGTAAGGCGTTAACTGAAGGACTGCTACTGGTGTTGAAAGAAATGTTTAACTGTACATGTGCCACAAATTTTAATTTGTGGGCCCTTGGGAGTCCTGTGGGACCAGCCCTCCAGATAACACTATTTTTTTAACTATAACTTCTCAAAAACTATTGAACAGATTTACACCATATCACAAAAAGCATACTTTCTGAGTAAAGATCTAGCTTTCTTCCAAATTTGATGTAGTTCTATTCAGATGTTTTCTCAGTATTATTATATATTTTTTGCTTTGGAAATTGCTTGTGGGAAAAGTGCTTTAGGACCCTCCTTTTCATTGTCCCCGCTTGCTTGAGAGATCACTCAAAACTTTCAGGAAGGAGCTGAGGTGGATGAACTTTTTTTGGAAAGGTTTGTGAAGATTTGTGAAACGGTGCCAAAGTTATTATCAAATGCAAAAGGAACAAGTGATGGATGGAATGCTGAAAAATGTCAAGCTTTCCCTCCGTACTGAGAATCTGGGCCTAAATCCATCATTTTTCTTGCTAACCATGACCTTCCAGTTTGGACCCAGCCATATGCAAATCAATCTTGACCATGCTTCCCATAGGAACAGTCCAGCCCAAACTGCCAGCCAAGGTCCTCCCTGGACCGGAAACAAGCAGCCAGTGACCCATTTTTGGGTATCACCCCTCATCAGCCAGGCTAGCTTGACTCCAGTGGCATGGGGAGCAACGGACCCACGTTTAGGCATAACCGTCCCACTTAGGACAACAAATGCAAAAAGAATGAGTGATGAACAGGATGCTGAACAATGTGAAACATTCATCCCCAGTACAGAGATCTGGGCATAAATCCATTGTTTGTTTGCTACCCAATCCCTTCCAGTTTGGACTCAGCCATATGCAAATCAGTCTTGACCCTGCTCCTCATGGGAACAGTCCAGCCCAACCTGCCAAGCCAGATCCTCCCTGAACCAGAAACAAGCATCCTGGGACTAGTTTTGGAGTATCACCCCCACATCAGCCAGGCTAGCTTGACTTCAATGGCATGGGGAGCAAAGGGCCCACATCTGGGCATATCCGTCCCACTTAGTCGACAAATGCAAAAAGAACAAATGATAGACGGAATGCTGAACAATGTCAAACCTTCACCCACAGTACAGGGATCTGGGCATAAATCCATCATTTTTTTGCTAACCATGCCCTTCCAGTTTGGACCCAGCCATATGCAAATCAGTCTTGACTCTGCTCCCCATGGAAACAGTCCAGCCCAAACTGCCAGGCCAGGTCCTCCCTGGACCAGAAACAAGCATTTCTGGACCAGTTTCAGGTATCACACCACATCAGCAGAGCCTTAGCAAAACAAAAAACTCAGACTCAGGTATAACTACACAGTGGCTACCACGACTGTATAACATGCCGAAACAAATTGGTCATTACTGTTTGTAATTTATACTTTTTTCCTCTCTTACCAAATAAATGGATTGAAGAACTACTGGATTGTGAGGAGTGAACTTTTAATTTCTGGATTGGTGCTGCTTTGTTGTTGCCACAAATGCATTGCGAGCAGTGGTGGAAAAATGTAAGGTATGTCACACACACATAATGGTAGTCACACAGACGTAAGGAGTGCAGCTCTAATCCTGAGGATCAAGGAGAAGGAGTTTGTTGAGCAGCTGCCCTCTGCCTATGTGAATTAGTATGCAGCTATGATACAGGTCGGTGAGATTGGTGGGTTGGTTGAGTGCCGCTGCTCAGGGCACCACAGGGAGCACGGGGAGGGGTTAACTCCCGACAGACTGTTCTGCTAAATTGTAGCTAAACTTTAGTTACAGAGTTCTGTGTAGTCCATTTTAATATGGAAAAAACAAAAAGAAGCGGGGAGAGGAAATATAAACCCCAGAAAATATTTCGCTTATTTACTGTCCGGTGAATATGCTCTAATTATTGGCTTCCAAAGTTGGAGGAGAAATATGTATCATAAGTAAAACATTTTGTCAAATTAATTAAATGGTGAAGTTAAGTGCAATTGAAGTGATTTGTAAATCTACATAGCAACCTGTACTCAAATATATGATACAGCAGTATAAAAGTATAACCATAAAATAATATAAAGAATATCTCTGCTATTTGAAATACGATGGAGGATAGAAAAAATTAATGGAAATTAGACGTGAAACAGACATCCTGTGAGAAATCAATGGTGGAAATTGGTGACGATAAGCAGGGGCTTAGAAAAAGGACACATGTACAAATAATCAAAAATTTGGAAAAATCGATGAAAACGGAAGCAAGATATTGGTAATAGATGGCACCTCTCTCAAAAATGTAATAATTTGGTAGGATTCCAAGAGGTTCTACACCCTTATGAGGCTGTGGATGAGGATTTGATGAAGGAGTGGTGTTTCAAAACTGAGCACTGCTCACTAAAATTGATGAGCATGCTTAATGCAAAATGGAGATAGAAGCTGGAAGAATAAACATTCTCACACAGGAACTTGAGGCGTATAAAATAACGAGGAGGCTAAAGAGTTATTAAATACAATGGTAAAAGCTTTCGAAATATATGATGAAGAAATTAGAGAGAGGAAGTCCAGAAAATTCACTCAAGACAGATTGGACTACCAATATGAAAGGATATTCACTTTTGTGAAAAGTATGATAGTTTAAGGATGAAAGAAACAGTGGAAAAAATGACTGTAGTCATGGAAACTGAAACACAAATAAGTTCTGAAGCTAGATTAAGTACAGATGAAGGACCCTCTGTTTGGTTTGATGTTGTAGAGAAAATGTGCTTCCTGCAAATGAAAAAACGGCAGGGTGGCAGGGGCAAATAAATAAATTGCGAAAAAGACACTGCAGGACAAGGAGATGCAAAAGTGAGAGTAAAGAGCGAGGGCAAGGTGAGAAAATAACTACATTATCCCATAGAGATGAAAACGACATGAAGGAAAAATCTCTGGTAATTAAAATGTGACCAAAGAAATTGACTCCAAATCAAGACAGAATATTGAACTATGGATTGTCATTTTGCCCACCTACTGCCCACAGTTTTTACACACTAACAACAAAAGTATATACGTTCACTAAAAAGTTAAAATTATATAAATACTCTCAAATTAAACCAAAAAAAGGAGAACAACATTTGAAAAAGACAATTTAAAAATCAACCTTTATTATTCGTGATATCCCTGATCTTATGGAAATTATTGAATTGTAACAGGAGGCCTGCAAAATGGAAATCACCACTTCTGTTGCTTGAGAAAACAGTGTATCTCATGTGGAAATTCTCAATAGAATGGATATTAATACCAGTCTTACAATATCAAGCAGACATAAATCAAATAGTACATTTTGGCTACAGTAATCTGCAGGTAATACATTTGATTTCTTCTACTAAATGGTAGCCAAATTCGTGGCGGAAGATATTAATGACCTGCGGAGAAAACATCATTGGAAACAATAGGGCAACTTAACATATAAATACTAGAAGGGCATTTTACATTAACCCTTCACTGCCAGGCCTTTTTTTGGCTATTTGGGGCAGTTCTTACTTAGGCCCTCATAACTTTTGGTTCACATAAGATACCCACGCCAAATTTGTGTCCTTTTTTCCAACATCATAGGGATTCTGGAGGTACCCAGAGTTTGTGGGTTACCCTGAAGGAGACCAAGAAATAAGCCAAAATACAGCAAATATTTAATTTTTTAAAAAGAAATGGGAAAAAAAGGGCTGCAGAAGAAAACTTTTTTTTTTCTGAAAACGGCATCCACAAAGGGTTGGCTGTGCTAAAATCACCATCTTCCCAGCTTTTAGGAACAGGCAGACTTGAATCAGAAAACCACATTTTTCAACACAATTTTGGAATTTCACTGGGACAGACCCCATTTTTACTAATTTTTGTGCTTTTAGCCTCCTTCCAGTTAGTGACAGAAATGGTTGTGAAACCAATGCTGGATCCCAGACAGCTAAACATTTTTAAAAAGTAGGTAAAATTCTGAATTCAGCAAGGGGACATTTGTGTAGATCCTACAAGGTTTTCCTACAGAAAATAACAGCTGAAATAAGAAGAATATTGAAATTGAGGTTAAAAAAACAGCAATTTTTCTCCACGTTTGACTCTGTAACGTTTTCCTGCCATGTCAGATTTTCAAAAGCAATATGCCGTTATGTCTGCTGGACTCTTCTAGTGACAGAAAATGCCCCAAAATGCAAAGTGGACACATCACATTTTCCCAAAGAAAACTGATCTGTTGTTTGCAAAGTGCCTAGCTGTGGATTTTGGCCTCTAGGTCAGCCAGCATCTAGGGAAACCTACCAAACCTGTGCATTTTTTAAAAGTAGACACCCAGGGGAATCCAGGATCGGATGACTTGTGGGCCTCTCACCACGTTTTATTACCCAGAATCCTTTGCACACCTCAAAATTTGGCAAAAAAACACTTTTTCCTCTAATTTTGGTGATGGAAAGTTCTGGAATCTGAACAGAGCCACAAACTTCCTCCTAGCCAGCATTCCCCCAAGTCTCCCAATAAAAATGGTACCTCACATGTGTGGGTAGGCCTAGTGCCCGCGACAGGAAATGCCCCAAAACTCAACGTGAACACATCACATTTTCCCAAAGAAAACTGACCTGTTTTTTGCAAAGTGCCTAGCTGTGGATTTTGGCCTCTAGTTCAGCCGGCACCTAGGGAAACCTACTAAACATGTGCATTTTTGAAAACTAGACCCCTAGTGGAATCCAGGATGGAGTCACTAGTGGGGCTCTCACCACGTTCTGTTACCCAGAATCCTTTGCAAGCCTCAACATTTGGCAAAAAAACACTTTTTCCTGATATTTCGGTGATGGAAAGTTCTGGAATCTGAGAGGAGCCCCAAGCTTCCATATACCCAGCGTTCCCCCACGTCTCCCAATAAAAATGGTACCTTACTTGTGTGGGTAGGCCTAGTGCCTGTGACAGGAAATGCCCCAAAACACAACGTGGACACATCACATTTTCCCAAAGAAAATGACCTGTTTTTTGCAAAGTGCCTAGCTGTGGATTTTGGCCTCTAGCTCAGCCGGCACCTAGGGAAACCTACCAAACCTGTCCATTTTTTAACACTAGACACCTAGGAAAACCCAGGATGGCGTAACTTGTGGCGCTCTCACCAAGTTCTGTTACCCAGAATCCTTTGGAAACCTCAAAATTTGGAAAAAAAAACTTTTTCCTCACATTTCGGTGATAGAAAGTTCTAGAATCTGAGAGGAGCCACAGATTGCCTTCCACCCAGCATTCCCCCAAGTCTCCTGATAAAAATGGTACCCCACTTGTGTGGGTAGGCCTAGTGCCTGTGACAGGAAATGCCCCAAAACCCAACGTGGACACATCACACTTTCCCAAAGAAAATTACCTGTTTTTTGCAAAGTGCCTAGCTGTGGATTTTGGCCTCTAGCTCAGCTGGCACCTAAAGAAACCTACCAAACCTGTCCATTTTTTAAAACTATAGACCTAGGAGAACCCAGGATGGCGTAACTTGTGGCGCTCTCACCAGGTTCTGTTACCCAGAATCCTTTGAAAACCCTAAAATCTGGCAAAAAAACACTTTTTCCTCACATTTCGGTGATAAAAAGTTCTAGAATCTGAGAGGAGCCACAAATTGCCTTCCACCCGCATTCCCCCAAGTCTCCTGATAAAAATGATGCCTCACTTGTGTGGGTAGGCCTAGTGCCTGCAACAGAAAATGTCCCAAAACACAATGTGGACACATCAAAATGATGTATTACAAAACTACCTGTTTTTGCAGGGGGCGCACCTGTATTTTTGGTCCCAGGTTCAGCGGTCATCTAAGGAAACCTACCAAACCTGTGCATTTTTTTAAACTAGACACCCGGAGGAGTCCAGGGAGGTGTGGCTTGCATGGATCCCCCAACATTCTCTTACCCAGACTCCTCTGCAAATCTCAAATATAACAAAAAAAATCACATTTTCCACACTTTTTTTGTAGGATCTCTGTGCTGGTACAAATTTCCTACCACCCAATATTCCCCTCGGTCTTCTGATAAAAATGATTCCTCACTTGTGTGGGTGGCCCAGGTGCCTGCAACAGGAAAAGGCCAAAAACGTGTAGAGATTGAGGGGATAGCACAGCGAATTGATAAGCACAAGTTTTTTATACATCTGTAGGCTGACTCTGTTTTGGGAACCCACACAAGTGAGGTATCATTTTACTTGGGAGACTGAGGGGAACGCTGGGCGGGAGGAAATTTGTGCTGGCACGGTGATCCTACAAAAAAAAGTGAGGAACATATGGTTTTTTAAGCAAATTTTGAGGTTTGCAAAGGAGTCTGGGTAAGAAAATGTTGGGTGGAGCACGCGCAAGCCACACCTCCCTGGACTCCTCTGGGTGTCTAGTTTTAAAAAATGTCTGGGTTTGGTAGGTTTCCCTAGATGAAGGCCGCACCCGGGACCAAAAACACAGGTGCCACTCCCCCTGAAACACAGGTAGTTTCGTAATAGTTCATTTTGATGTGCCCACGTCTTTCTGTGATGTTCCAGACACCAAAATTGTGAAAAGAAATGCACTTAGGTTATGTTAAAAAGATCCCTCACCCACCAACCAAGTTGGTGGCATGCTTCATCAACGGGGTCCCAGCCGAGGCACCTAGCATGTCATAGGTGTGCTGCGATGCCTGATTACAGCAGAGCAGTTTCATTTCATTTTTACCACACATACTGGTTGGTTTTGGCACGAGGGTAAGTGATGGTTCAGTACATCAAATTTATGAACAGGAGATTTGAAAAAAATGAAATGCACTGGTAATAACTGAAAGGCCAAAAAATTGAACCAATGACTCATAGCTCATGAGCTGTAAAGCTGCATCAAGGCACCAACCGCTTTACAGCCCATTAACACACCTTTCATACATGACATGCACAAGACTATTTATGCCGTCAGCCACGGACCCAGCACATTACAACACTCGCATCAACAGACAGGGCCATTCAAGTGCCCATCACTTTCTTATGCCAACATGCATGATACAGCAATCACACCAGCTGATGGGAACGTGTGGACTGGCGTTTGGCTGGCAGTGTGTTGCAGTGTCCAACAGCAAGTCACTATTTACACCACCAGCCAGGGCCACTTGACACACACTGCCAGCCAAGCGCCACTCGATGCACACTGCCAGCCAAGCGCCACTCCACGCACACCGCCAGCCAGCACCACTCCACGCACACCGCCAACCAAGCACCACTCCATGCACATCGCCATCATTTTATTTTGTAAACTACAAAGAAACCACTAACTAATTATAAATAAGTACAAAACTACAAACACAAAAGCTCTAACTGAATACAGGACAGTAATGCCAACCGTGAAACTGGACATATCAAAATATAAAACAGCCAGTTTACACTCATGGTAGTTCTCAGTAATTCTGTGTGTGGTAACTCCTGAAATAGCCAGCCACACACAGCCCAGGCTTTAAAGGACAGTCCAGGCAGTACATCTGTCTCTCCCTCCAGATACCTCTTCGGGCACAGACTCTACATTTCTGAGTGGGCAAGTCTTTTTTGGGAGTGGGAGGAATGTGATAAGGAAAGTGGCAATCTTTCAATTTAGCCACATCCTCCGCCATTGCTACTTTAGGAACTCTTGCCTGTTCCACCACAATAAGGCTCTCTATCACTGACTCCTAAAATTTAACAAATTTCATCCTTGAATCAGGGGAACAATCCTTGAGCACAATAAATGCATTACAAGTTGCTGAATGAAACAAATGGACGGCCAACTTTTTATGCCACACGTAAGACTTACGAAGAGCAGTGTAAGGTTCCAACCTCTGATCTACTCTATCGACACCACCTATGTGCTTATTGCAGTCCAAAATGCACGCAGGTGTGCGCACTTCTGCAACCTGACCCCAAACAGTCACAGGGGAAGTACTCTCATCATGGTTGGTAGTTAGCATGTACACATCCCTGCTGTCTGCAAATTTGAGAGATAGCAGCTCATTATTACGCAAGGCACTGCACTGTCCCCTCTCAAGTGTTTTACAAACAAGTTCCCTTGGATAGCCTTTCCGGTTAGAAGGGATTGTGCTACAAGCAACAGTGTCCATTCTGAACAATTCCTTGAACAACTGCTCTCCATTGTAGAAGTTATCTACGTACAAATGGTGACCTTTGTTAAACAGTCATCGACCAAGTTCCCACACAATTTTCTCACTAACTCAAAAAGTAGGCGGACAACCAGGGGGATCAATACTGGAATCCCTACCAGTGTAGACCCTGAAATTATACACATATCCTATAATACTTTCAGACAGCATATACATCTTAATTCCATACATTGCCCTCTTGCTAGGAATGTACTACTTAAAAACCAAAAGCCCCTTGAACAGGACCAAAGACTTATCAACAGATATTTATTTCCCTGGAACATAGACCTCTGAAAAACGATCTACAAAATGATCAAGGACAGGCCTAATTTTAAAAAGACTGTCACAATCAGGGTGATCTTGTGGCAAGGCTAAAGAATTGTCAACCAAATGCAGCATCCGAAGAAGAAGCAAATAACGATTACGAGTCATGGTTGCAGGAAATATTGCCGTTGCCATTAAGGGACTGGTAGACCAATAAGAAGCCAGAGACGTCTGCCTTATCAACTCCATCAAAAAAGTTAAACCCAGGAACATTTTCATCTATTCCAGATTTGTGGGAATCCACTGGGTAGCTCTAGACTGAGGCCTAAGTCTGGCAGTGTTGTACCTCAAATACTGCTCCACATACAAATTAGTCTGCTCAACAATCTCTTTCAAAAATACATCGTCCATAAACAACTCAAGGAAATTGACAGGCAAAACGTTTTCCATATTCACTCTACACCCTAGGAGACCAGTAAAGACAGGCAACTGAGGCTGCTCCATGTTTGGGGCAACCCAGGTGTCAGGTCTTCCAATGGGAAAACTTTCAGCCCCAGGCTGCTGCATTATTGGCACATCAGTGTCCTCCTCTAAAACATCTGCACTGAGAGTGGCTTCCTCGTCAGAAGATTCCTCCCAGACAGAAAACTCACTGCCAGAATCTCTCACTTCTTCCTCTGCCTCAGATGCAGAGTCAGTCTCATAATCATGGTCAGAAGACGACTCAAAAAGCATGCCAACAACCTGCTGAGCGGTCACTCTGAGGCTAGCCATGATCCTTTCTAAGAGGTGTAACTTGACAAATGCACCAACAACAACCAGCACTGTCTAAAATAAGTAATAAACAACGTGTGGCTTTATCACAAAGAATTATGTACTCAAAAACTATACCACTCACTTGCCTGAAAAAGGTAGACTCACCAGCAATCACTCTGCACAGACACAGCAATCACCAAAGATATCCCACAAAAAAAAAAGAAAAGCAAATTAGACATAAGACAACAAAATCATTGTGCATAAATCTAAGCACAATTTCACACACAATCCTTCAGTTAGTACACCACCTACAAACATGTCATTTATGCATGGCAACACTACTCCTTTGGAGTAAATTGTTTTTACTTACCTAAAGCATGCAACTACGCAAACCACAGGTCAACCACTGCCAAAACTGCAAGGAGCCATAGCAAAGGAAGCAAAAGCTTTGAACTAGAACAAAAAGGAGAAATAAACTGTTCTAATCACAAATGCAAATACTTTGTCAGTTGACTAACACCCCGCCACCAAGCATTTAGGAATTTTCCCTGGTGCCTAAGTGGATTCTGTCCCCATTGGTGGCTTCTGCTCCCAAGGGGGGCAGAGGGGCCTAAAAAAATTGCCTGATCTGCCCGCAAGGAAGGCAGAAATTGCCAACAGGAATGTGCCCCCTTTGGGGGGCGACCCTTGCCAAAGGGGCCACCCCCCACACAAAACACACACAAGATCCCTGGTGGCTAAGTGGATTCTGCCCCCTTGGGGGCAGATGAGCTTAAACAAATAGGCTGATCTGCCCCCAAGAGGGACAGAAATGGGCAACAGTTCTGTGTCCCGTTTGGGGGGGCGACCCTTGCCAAAGGGGCCGCCTCCCCACACAAAACACACACACACACACAAGATCCCTGATGGCTAAGTGGATTCTGCCTCCCCCTTGGGGGCAGATGGGACCAAAAAAAATAGGCCGATCTGCCCCCAAGGAGGGCAGAAATGGCCATCAGTAATGATGTGCCTTTTTTTGGGGGGGGCGGCCCTTGCCAAAGGGGCCACCCCCTACACAAAACACACACACACAAGAGCCATGGTGCCTAAGTGGATTCTGCCCCTCTCGGGGACAAAGGGGCCTAAAAAAATAGGCAGATCTGACCCCAAGGGGGGCAGAAGTGGCCAACAGTTCTGTGCAGTGAACTGCTCTGCCTCCCATGGCTCCACTTGCTAAGTAGAGCCCTCATCCCTTGTTCCTCTGAACTCCTGACCCCTTTGAGGAGTTCGAGGCCCTCCTCCACCTGATGGCTTCTGCCTGCACCTCATTCCTGGCGTCTAGTGGGAGAGATCTGATTTCCTACTAGGCTGCCTCTCCTCATTTTCTCTGCTCCTCTCTCTGTGTGCTCTCTCTTTCGTGTCTGCCCCCCATGCCCCTTCTGCCATTTGCTCTCCTCTGTGCCCTTTTGACTTAATTTACTTTTGTTTTACTTTTGCTTTGCTTCTGCCTTACTTTTTCTTTACTTTGACTTTACTTTTGCTTTTCCCTTGACTCTGTCTCTCACCCTCCCCCCTCTCTCTCTTTCTCGCTACTGCTGCCCCTGCGGCCCCGCCCCTCCGCTCACTCGTGCTGCTCTGCTGCTCTCCATCCACTGCTGCCCGGCAGCCCAGCCCCCTTTATTTGTGCCGTTGCCCCCCTGCTTCTGTCTCCCAGCTATCCTCTCCTCCCCCCACCCTACTTAGTGGCAGCCGCTGCACGGCTGCGCCACTGATGCACCAAAGGCATACCCGTCTGTGCCCGTCCGTGCCTGGTTTCACACAGCGCTGGAACCCCTGGCTCTCGTGCCACCCACCGCCGCCACGCACATCTTCATTACGACCCTGCCACCCTCTGCGCCCTCAATACCGGCCACTCACCTAACTGCCTTCAAGCTTCCCCGCAGATCATCTTCTGACCCTTCTCCTGCCTGAACTGCACCTTCATCAGCCTCCACGCCAACGACCCACCCACCAAGGCAGGACGCAACCATCTCAGATGCATCCTTCTCAACACCCGCTCCGTCCACAAACATGTCATAGAACTATGTAAGCTACTCGACTGAGTTTCTCCAGATGTCGCATTCCTGACCGAGACCTGGATGAAACCCTCCTCAGCACGTGACATTGCCATAGCCATCCTGGACGGCTACAATATCACCTGCAGGGACCGCTCCAACAAACCAGGAGGAGGCATCACCATCATCCACAAGAACACCCTCAGGATCACGACCAGCACCGAAGACACCCTCAGCACCGCTAAACACCTGCACTTCCAGATCCACGCCGACCCAAACACCACCCTCTGGGGGACCCTCGTCTACAGACCCCCCAGCCTCTGACATCAGTTCAGCAACTCTATTACCGACGTCATCAGCATGCACATTCTCGCAGCCACTGACTACATACTCCTTGGGGACTTAAACCTCCACCTCAAGAACACCAGTGACCACAACACTACCACCCAGCTCAACAACCTCTCCAACCTCAGCCTCAAATAGCTCGTCACAACACCCACCCACTCCTCAGGACACACACACAACTCCCATTTTCTCTGCCAGCAAACACGTCTCTTTCAGGACCACCACTGCATCCACTTCTCCTTCGAGAAACCCACAACACACCATCACTCGCAACAGATTCCACACCGCAGATGGAACAAGGCCACCGAAGACCAACTAATCACTACCCTCTCCTGGAACCCACCCATCAACACTGCAGACACTGACACAGCTGCCTGCAACTTCAAGCAATGGATCAACAACTGTGCCAACGTTCTCACCCCAATCAAAAATCGATCCAACAGACGCACCAATAGAAAGGCCTTCTGGCTCGCAGCCGACCTCCAAGAATCTAAGCAGACATGCTGAAGACTTGAAAAGAAGTGGTGCCATAATCAGACACCACACAGCCTTCAAAAACACCGTCCGCAGACACTGCCAACTCATCCGAACCGCCAAGAGAACCGCCTTCAAAGAATGCGTCAACAACAACGCACACAGCCACAAGAAGCTCTTCAACGTCATGAAGTAAATTTCCAACCCCAGCTCCAATGCCAATGACATCCGCCATCACAAAACCTCTGCGACTCCCTAGCCTCCTACTTCCACTGCAAGATCGCAGACATCCACAGCAGCTTCAGCACTCAGACCCCCCAGCAACCACCAACACCACAGACTCACCACCCACTACCATCCTGCGCTCCTGGACCCATGTCAATGACAACAACACCATCAAAATCATGAACACCATCCACTCCGGCTCACCATCCGACACCTGCCTTCACCACATCCTCAACAAAGCAAGCTCCGTCATCGCACCCCAACTCCGGAAGATCATCAAAAGCTCCTTCAAGTCCGCCAACTTCCCGGAGAGCTGGAAACACGCAGAGATCAATGCCCTCCTCAAGAAACCCAAGGTGGACCCAAAGGACCTCAAGAACTTCTGGCCCATCTCCCTGCTCCCATTCCCGGCAAAAGTAATCGAGAAGGCTATCAACAGACAACTGACCCACTTCCTCGAGGAGAACAGCACTCTGGACCTCTCCTAATCTGGATCCTGCAGCAACCATAACACTGAAACTGCCCTCATCGCAGCCACCGACGACATCAGAACCATACTGGACAACGGTGAAACCGCGGCCCTCATCCTCCTTTACCTCTCAGCCACATTCGACACCGTCTGGCACCACACCCTATGCACACAACTCAGCAATGCAGGAATCCGCGACACAGCCCTGGACTGGATCACCTCCTTTCTCACCGGCAGAACTCAGAGAGTCCGCCTGCCTGCATTCCACTCTGAAGCTACCAAAATCACCTGCGGCGTACCCCAGGATTCCTCACTCAGCCCGACCCTCTTCAACATCTACATGGCTCCACTTGCTAACATCGCCCGATCTCACAACCCCAACATTATCTCACATGCAGACTACACCCAGCTGATCCTCTCTGTCAACAAGGACACCACCAAGACCAACCTCCACGAAGGAATGAAGGCCATCGCCGAATGGATGAAGAACAGCTGCCTTAAACTGAATTCCGACAAGACTGAGGTCCTCATTTTCGGCTCCACCCCCTCCGCATGGGATGAGTCCTGGTGGCCTGCCACACTGGGAACAGCTCTGACTTCCACCGATTACGCACGCAACCAAGGATTCACCCTGGACTCCTCACTATCCATGACCCAGAAAGTCAACGCCATCTCCTCCTCCTGCTTCAACACCCTCCGCATGCTCTGAAAGATCTACAAATGGATCCAGATGGAAACCAGAAGAACAGTCACCCAAGCCCTCGTAAGCAGCAAACTGGACTACGGCAATGCCCTCTAGGCACAAACCACGGCCAAACTCCAGAAAAGGCTGCAAAACATCCAGAACGCCTCTGCATGCCTCATCCTGGACATCCCCCGCCACTGCCACATCACAGGCCACCTGAGAGACCTGCATTGGCTCCCTGTCAACAAGAGAATCACCTTCAAACTCCTGATCAACGCTCACAAGGAACTGCACAACACCGGACCAGAATACCTCAACAGACGGCTCTCCTTCTACACCCAAACCTGATAACTCCGCTCCGCCGACCTCACCCTCGCCACCGTTCCACGCATCATTCCTGCACCTCACCGCCAAGACATGGAACACTCTTCCCACCCACCTGCGTCAGACCAAGGACCTCCTTACCTTCAGGAGACTTCTCAAGACTGTTCGAGCAGTAGCAGTGCCCCCCCCCAGTGCCTTGAGACCCTCATGGGCGAGTAGTGTGCTTTACAAATTCCCTGATTGATTGATTGCCCACTGTGGGAGGCGACCCTTGCCAAAGAGGGTGTCCCCACAACACAAAAAAAACAAAGGAAAAAAAATCTCTGGCGTCTCGGTGGCTGGGCCTAAAAAAATAGGCCGATCTGCACCCAAGTGGGGCAGAAATCGCCATCAATAATGTGCCCCCTCTAGGGGGGAAGACTCTTACCAAATGGGCCACCCCCACACAAAACACACACACACACAAGATCCCTGGTGCCTAAGTGGATTCTGCCCCCCTTTGGGGCAGATGGGCCTAAAGAAATAGGCCGATCTGCCCCCGGGGGGGCAGAAATGGCCACCATTTCTGTGCCCCATTTAAAGGAACGAGCCTTGCCAAAGGGGGCACCCCTTTGAACACAAAAAAACAAAGGAAAAAAAATCTCTTGCATCTTGGTTGCTTCTGCCCCCCTAGGGGTCAGATGTGCCTAAAGGAAATAGGCTGATCTGCCCTAAAGGAGGGCAGAAATGGCCATCAGTAATGTGCCCCCTTTGGGGTGTGACCCTTGCCAAAGGGGCCACCCCCACACAAACACACACACAAACAAGATCCCTGGTGTCTAAGTGGATTCTGCTCCCCTTGGGGGCAGATGGACCTCAATAAATAGGCCCATCTGGCCACAGTGAGGGCAGAAATAGCCAACTGTTCTCTGCACCCTTTTGGTGGCGACCCTTGCCAGAGGGGGTACCCCCACCACAGAAAAAACAAAGAAAACAATTCCTGGCAACTTGGTGGCTTGTGCCCCACTTGGGGGCAGAAGGCCCTAAAGAAAATAGGCTGATCTGCCCCCAAGGGTGGTAGAAATGGCCATCAGTCTTATACCCCTTTTGGGAGGGGGTGACCCTTGCCCAAGGGGTGCCCCCAAAAAACAAAAAACACACAAACACAACAATCTCTGGGGCCTACTGGGTATTGATCCCCGGGGGCCAGATCGGCCAGAAACATGGCCGATCTATCCCAGGGGGAGCTGAAACATAAAAAAATATCATGCCCCCAGGGCAGCGACCCTTCCCCAAGGGGTCGCTGCCCTAAAATATAAAAATTCAAGTGATCCCTGGTGGCTAGTGGGGTTCGAACCCGAGGGGCAGATCGGCTGTTTTTTTGGGGGGGTCGAAACATGTATAGATTATTGCCCACAGGGGAGCAACCCTTGCCTAAGGGGTCACTCCCCAAAATACACAAATACCAATTCCTGGTGTCTAGTGGGTAGATTCCTCCTCCACAATTGTGAAGTAGGAATCCACTCAAAACAGGCACAGGGGGAAAGGAAAAACTCTTTCCTTTCCCCCTGTGTCTGTTTTCCCCCCTCCAATCCCCCCCTAAGGAGAAGGACTCACCTGGAAAGGGTCCTCTCTCCTAATGCGCTGGAAGCAAATGGCTTCCAGCGTGTCCCCGGCAGCATTTGATGAAGTCGGCGCTGTGAGCGCGCCAACGTTATCAGATTGCGAGGGGCCAGTCGGGCGTGGAAGGGGAAGCGATTCCCCTTCCATCCTCGACTGGGAGGTGTGGGTGGGAGGCCCACCTGAGGAGTGCTAGCGCTCCCCCTGTGGGCCAGGTGCAGGACAAGCTTGTCTCGTCCCCAGCACACGGGAACCGTGGTGGAGGACAAGACCAGCTTGCCCCAGGCACCCAGGGGGTTAAAGAATGATGAGTCAATAATAATAAAGGCATCAGAAAAGGGAAAAATATCATCATAATGGACAAAACCAAGTAGTTATCTGGAACATATCGACAATTGAAGAATTTACAGCACTATCAAATATTGAGAGAGGTCCCCTAGAAAATATGGAAAAGGAATATCATGCATTGCTGGAGAAATGGTTGGAAGATTACCTTTTGTAATTGGAAGAATGTAAGTATTTATCGGTCAGAAATATAATAATAGCAACCATCTACTTCCTTCCAAAAATTCATACTGATGCTTTAAAACCACCAGGTTGGCCAATGGTCAGTTTGATAGGATCTCTCTTAGAAAATACTTTGACATTCCTGGATCTATTTCTTCATTCATACATAATGAATTTGTCGCCATACCTAAAGGATTCCACTGATTTCAATAAGAAAATAGATGATAGGCCATGGAAGCCAAGTTATATAATGGTAACATTAGATGTATCTTTATACACATCATTAAATCATAATCATGGTATAGCTGCCTAGTGTTACTTCGTAAGGGAAAGACTAATTGAACATCTTCAGCATACAGACATGATACTTGAGATGTTGGAATATTGTCTCACATATAACAACTTTTTATTTGATGGAAAAATATATTTGCAAGACCAAGAAGCAGCCATGGGAACCTCCTTTGCCCCCAAACTATGCAAATGTGATAATGGGGTGGTGGAAAAAGGAGATTACAGGAGATAATGAGCATTTTAGGAACCATGTTGCACTTTGGACTTTTTATTGATAATTTGTTTTTTTTATGGGATGGTGAGAACTCTATGCTGGAGGGATTTATTTTGAAGTGAAACAATAATTAATTTAATATATAATTGACTAGGAAATACAGCAAGATGCATATTGAATGTTTCGATATTGACTTAATCATCAATGAAAATAAAGGATCTACAAATATCCACAGGAAGGCAACTGCTGCGAACCCTCAACTCCATGCCAATATTGGGCATCAAAAGGCACTTAAGGGGAGCATTACCTCTGAACAAATGCCCAGGGCCCAGAGAATATGTCCTACAGAGTAGGGTTCTGAATTAGAAGCAGCAAAAAGTACAACAATGTTTACTTACTGGATACCCTAAAGGTGTCCTGGATGATGCATTATAGGGGACTCAAATAAAGAAAAGAGAAGATCTATTATACAGGGAGAACAGTAATATGAGACAAATGACTGCCACACAAACTCAAGAGAAAAGTGATTGTAGAATGTTCATTGAATACAATGAGGCACAAAGTGAGACAAATACAGTTTTAAAGAAAAAAATGGCATATTTTGGGACATGATGAACACTTGAAAACAGTTGTAGGCTGCGATCCCAGTATTACATATAATGCTTGCAATGTGCTTAAGCCATGTTGTATACCAATGTGGCGCCTGTTCAGCATAGGTAAAAGTTAGTGGTGTGAAGTGTCGTAGAGTGGAGCGGAGGACTACAGTGCTATAGAGAGGATTTGGTGGAGTGGAGTAGAATGAGGTGGGGGAGTAGAGTGTCATAGAGTAGAGCAGAGGGGAGTAGAATTTAGTGGTTCAGTGGCAGGAAGTGTTATAGAGTGCAGTGGTGTAGAATAGAGTGGCATAGAGTGGGGTGGAATGTGGTGAAATGGGAGGAGGCAGTGGGGTGGATTGAAATGGGATAGAGTGAGGTGGATTGGAGTTGGTGGATTGGATGGATTGGATAGGGCTGTAGTGGGGTGAATTAAAATGGGGTGGGGTGGGGTGCATAGAATTGGGGTGTGGTAGATTGGAGTGGGGTGGATTAGACTGGACTGGGGTGGGTGGATTGGATTGGAGTGCGTGAATTGGATTGGAGTAATATGACTTGGCTTGGGTTGTTTGATTGGTGTGGGGTGGATTGGATTGGAGAGGGGTTTTTTGGAGTGGGGTGGAGTGTGGTAGAGTAGATTGTATTAAAGTGGAGCGGATGGAGTTGAGTGTGGTGGATTGTGGTGGTTTGGATTGGACTGGACTGGGGTGGATTGGATTGGAGTGGATTGAATTGGAGTGGGGTGGATTAGATTGGAGTGAGGTGGATTGGATTGGAGTTGGGTGGATTGGATTGGATTGGAGTGGGGTCGATTGGACTGGTGTGGGCCGGATTGGATTGGAGTGGGGTGAATTGGATTGGAATGGGGTGGATTAATGTGGGGTGGGATGGATTGGGTGAGGTGGATCCAGTGAAGTGGGGTGTATTGAGTGAAGTGGGGTGGATTGGTGTGGATTGGAATGGACTGGCATGGGGTGGGTGGGGTTGATTGGAGTGAAGTGGAGTGGGGTGGAGTGAAGTGGAGCAGAGTAGACTGGGGTGGGGTGGGCTGGAGTGGGTGGATTGTATTGGAGTGTGGTGGGCTGAACTGGAGTGGGTGGATTAGAGTGGGGTATATTGGATTCCGTTGGGTGGATTGCACTGAGATGGGGTGGATAAAACTGGAGTGAGGTGGATTGGAATGAGTGGAGTGAATTAGATGGGGTGGGCTGTATTGGAGTGGGTTGGATCAAAGTGAAGTGGATTGGAGTGGGTGGGTTGGATTGGAGTGGATAAGAGCAGGGTGGAATAGTCTTGGAGACTGGAGTGGGGTGGTATGGAGTGGAATGGATTAGACTGGAGTCAGGTACATTAACATGGATTAGTGTGTTTGACTGGAATGGGGTGGGTGGATTGGATTGGAGTGAGGTAGACTGCATTGGAATGGGTTGGAATGTATTTGAGTGTGTGGTTTAGAGTACGTTTGATTGGATTGGGATGGACTGGATTGGAGTAGGGTGGGTTGGATTGGTGTGGAGTGGGTTGGATTTGAATGAGGTGGATTAGATAGGTGTGGGGTGGATTAGACTGGAGTGGGTTGGATTGTGGTGGAATGGATTAGAGTGGGGTGGATTGGATTAAATTGGTTTGGAGTGGATATGATTGGAGTGGGGTGGCGTGGAATGGATTGTGGTGGATTGGAGTAGGGTGTATGGCGTGATTTGGATTTGAATGGAATGGGGTCGATTGGATTGGGTTGGACTGGATTGGGCTAGACTGGAGTGGAGTGGATTGGATTGTAGTGGGGTGGATTTTGTATTAGAGTAGGAATGGAATTGATGTTAGGCCTGCAGTGACCAATGATGAGGCTGTAAAGAAGAGTGCCGCAAGGTTAACAAATGGTAAACAACGGGTAGGCTCCAAGCACTTTTTGTCTCACAAGACAGACGCATGCGCTAGTGTGTGATCTCGCAGGCTTGACTCTAAAAACTGCTTCCTTACTAGGTATTTTAACAGCTAGGTTTTACAATCCAAATATGAAGTTGAAAGATTGGTTAACTAACATGAATAAGGCTATCATTTGTCCGTTTTTACTGGTTTTTACAGATTAATATAGACAGAAAACAATGTGTCTCCAATCTGTATTTATTTTTAAAAGCATACAATTAATGCACAGAATTGGGCTTCTTTTGACAGGCTCTCCTCGCTGTCATTCATGAATTCCAAGCCAGGAGCTGAGCTGATTGACAGCATGGGGAGTTAAAAAAAGGGGCTGAGATTTCCTTAATCAATCCCTATCTAAACATATATTTGTATAATGCTAATATTTTCATATAGGTGTGTTGTTTTATTACATTTGGCTATTGTGTCAAAACCTAACAGGCATCAAGTGTGAGTGCATATTTATGAGTTAAGCAAATGTGGAAATGTACAAATTCTGACTTAATTTATTCAGAAAACACAAATAAATATGGATAAATACCAATAATATGTGCAAGTTATGAATATGGATAAATACAGACAGAAATGTAAAAATAAATACCATAAAACTGGGAGCCCTAAACATGAATATTGGCTTTGTGAAATGTGCCACATGGAAGGCATGCAAATGTGGTCAAAACTGAAAAGAATATAAACATTTTGAAGGAAGAACTATCATAATTTGGGACAGAATAACATGTAACACAGACTTTGTTATAAATATCCTGGAATGTGATTATACCTTTTTTTATAGGCAGTACAATTACAATTTTAAAATGAGTATTCTACAACACATGAGAATGATAAAAAATGGTGATAAGAGATATCCGATGGCCATTCATTTATGGGATACTTTGGGGGATCATTGGAAAGATTTTAATAGTATGAGATAAAACATGTTAGAGCGCATCACTTGGGCAGTAATAGGGAGCATGAAATGAGAAAACATGAATCTAGACTCATTTTGATTATTAGGGAGCAAATACCATGGGACTACAGTACTGATGCAGAGTTGCATGTACATTTATGAAACATTGGACATATAAGAATACTGTGATTGCAGAGGAAACTGTGCTCTATAATATAGTCAACCTTCAAAATGGATTGTTATGTGGATAATAGTTTTTGAAAATGATCATGGATGTTTGTTTATGGAATGAGGACATGGGGTGTGCTCGAATAAACACACTTTCACTTTAACCCACCTTAGGTGGTTAAAACATCACAACTTTAAGGAATTATTATCACAATATATCGAGCAAACATTTTCCATAACAAACCCTATTTAAAGCAAATTATCATTCAGAAAAACAAGGGGCCAGATATGTCAAACGTTTTTGTATTTGCAAACGGTGCGAATGTCCGTTTGCGAATGCAAAAAAGCATTTCACAATGTATGAAATGCATTCACAGTGGGAAAATAAGAAATCGCAAAAATTGCAAATTTTTGCGAATGAGAGACGAATTTGCGTGTCGCAAGCAGCGTATCTCAAATAGCAACATGATTTACAGAAGAGCTGTTAGCGAAATGCTAATTGCGATACAGAATAGCGAATCGCAGATAGCGATTTCCTAAATCGTGCCACTATTTGCGAGATGCAGATTGTGACACGCAAAAATGGATTCTCAATGCAGTGTAGCAAAAAATCACAATTTGCGATTATTCGCAGAATGGCCATTTGTACATGCAATTTACCACGAACTGAAACCAGGTGGTAACCAGGTGCAACCTATATAAAGAGGCCCAGAATGCCTCAGCTCCTCTTCCACAATGGCTGCACTCTACGTCATGACGAGGAGAAAGAGGATTTTGGCAGGTTTGAGGAGAGAGAGGAGGAGAGAGGAGCGCATTTTCAGAATGCCCATAACCCTTTTTGACCAGACTGAGGAGGAAATTTATGATAAGTGCAGGTTAAGCTCAGCCATGATACTTGACCTGATAGCTGAGCTACAACTGATGCTGCAGCGCACAATACACAGGACCAATAGCATGCCCACACATGTGCAGGTATTAGGCTCCCTGCAACTACTAGCCTCAGGGAGCTATCAAGGGGTCATAGCAGCAGCTGGAGGGGTCTCACAGAGTGCCCTCTCTCGATTTTTCAACACATTTCTCAATGCCATGCTGAGCAGAATACAACTGTACATCAGATACCCCAGCACCCCACAGGCAGTACAACAAAACCAAAGTACATTTTTACCAGATAGCACAGTTCCCACATGTGCTAGGAGCCATTGATGGGACACATGTAGCAATCTATCCACCATCGGCCACCGAGTATGTGTATCGCAACCGTAAAAACCATCATTCTATGAACATACAGGTGATATGCAATGCCTCCTACATCATTACCGATCTCGTGGCCAGATACCCAGGGAGCACACATGACTCCTACATTTTTCGCCACAGCGAGATACACACAAGACTGCTAGCTGGGGAGTTTGGGGAAGGATATCTACTAAGTCATTTGATAGCTCACAATAATGCATTGATGTAAGCATGACGTCAAATGCAAATGTACTCATTGTACTCTCTGTACATTCAGGAGACAGTGCCTGCGCAGTGTGCACCTATATGCTAATGCCCTACCTAAGCCCTGCCACCCCAGCAGAGAGGAGGTACAATGCTGCAAATAGGGCTACCCGCAATGTGGTGGAGCGCACTTTTAGGCTGCTGAAGAGCCGTTTCAGGTGCATCCATAGGAGTGGAGGTGCACTACAGTACAGCCCAGAGACAACATGCAAAATTGTGGCCACATGTGTTATGCTGCACAACATACCACCAGGGGCATGCCAGTGTAACTCACAGAGCCAGACTCAGATGAGGAGGCTGATCCCTTACCATCCCTTCTACCAGCAGACAGGACCAATGCAGCAGAAGGCAGACAGAGGCGTGCTGACATCACGCGCAACCATTTTTTATGTAAGTAATGACGTATCCACTTCAATATTATGTTTTTCAGTAGTTAGCATCTTTATTACCTTGACTTCAGGTAAACATTGTGTCAGTAGGACATAGCTATTCACAATGGGCAGACATGATCTATTAACAGTGTCACACTATTAGCATCATAGCAGGACTTTATAACACATGTTGAGGTGGTCCCCTGTAGCCCTCAACATCACTTGTTCCATCCACGCACTCCACTTGAGTGCTCAGTGCCCTCACTGGCACCTTTAGTAGCAGGTTCACCTGCAGTACTGTGTCTGGCACTGTGACACCTCGGATCAATCACAGAGACTGTCAGACTGCTGAGGCTAGAGGACTCCTCACTGTCACCAACACCCAGTTCGCTGGTTGTGGCACTGCATGCTGTTTGGATGGCATCCACTACGTTGGTAATTTGCACCAGTCTCTGTGCAATGTCCCTACTGCAATGTGCCATCTCCACCTGTGTGGCAACGGCACGCCGTGATATCTGGGCTGTTGAACTTGCAAGCCGATTGACTGATCTATAGAAGCTGTCAAACTTAGCCAAATATTGGTGATGGCGCCTACGCTGGCTGACGCGCTCCTGACGTATCTCAGTGCATAGCTCCCCAATGGCCTGTGTCAACTCCTTGGTGTTTTCAGCAACTCTTTGCTGTCCATCAATCAGGGTCTCCAAGTGCTTGTTTTGTAACCCTAAATTGCTATTGTGAGACACAAACTGTCTGTGCAATGACTTCAAATGTTTGCATTGCAGGTGCTGCACCTTCAGCATGGAAGCTTCCAGGCTGCCAAAGATTGATGAGCCCACTCCTTCTTCTGTGCCCTGTCTGCCTGCATTGTGGCACCTCCTGAGGGGAGTTGACTGGCGCTGGTGCAGGGACTGCTGTCTTCTTGTGGGACTCAGCTCTGGTGGTGGTGTGGGTTCATGTTATGGCATCTCATCTGAGTCCAGGTTGTACTCTGGCAGTGGTAACATCCTTGCCCTACGTCTAGTCGGAACAATACTGTAGGACTCACTTGTATTTGAGTCTGACTGTGGCTGTGTTTCTGCTTCCCCCACTTTTTCAGATCCTACAGTAGCAGGGACCGAGTCATCTGCAAGGATAATGTGCAGCAAGTCAGTTCTGGCATTTGTCACAGATTTCCACAGTGTTGCTTTATATGTACAATTAAATTGTGTCACCCTGAGTCACTTGTGGTGTTTCTCTATGTGGCTGCCCACTATCTTGCTATTTATGTTGTGTATTCACTTTAGGGTTGTGTACTACCACTCCCACAAGGCACTGTTGTGTTGTATGTAAGATGTGACATGAACTACTTTTCACTGTGCATCAAGCTATGTTCTATTTCCTAAGGGGCATGTGTACATGCACATGTGGGGATACACATAATCACTGGAATTACCTTTGCTGGTGCTGGGTGTCCCTGAGGTGTCGATGACAGTTACACCACTGACAGCTTCTGGCAGCAATGTGGACTCCACCAGGTCTTCCATAGGGGTGGACGGTGTGTGGGTGGATCATCCTCCTCCGGTGCTGCTTGCCTCCCTAAGCCTGCTGGCCACCCTCTCCTTGACACGGGACCGCAAGTCGTACCATCGCTAGCGTATCTTCTCCACAGAGCGCTGCGTAACACCCATTGCGCATATTTATGTCTGTATGTCAGACCAGAGTTTACGCTTCTCACTCTCAGGTACTTGGAGTGAGTTCTTGCCAAAGAGTCTGTCATGGTTCACACCCACCTCCTCAATGAGCACCTCCAATTCTTTCTCACTGAATTTCAGCTTCCTCTTCCTGTCTCCCTTCTCCTTCCCATTGCCAGCATTGACCATGTTGCAGTTTGATCCTGGATTCCTCACAATGCTGACTCCCTGGTGCTGGGCTGTGTCTCTCTCACTGCTCCTTTGGGTGTGGCTCCTGGAAACAGCATGGGCTGACTCACTTCCTGGTTGTGATGTCATCAGGCTGTTCCGGTTTGCCGTTTTCGTTATTTGCGATTTTCAATTACCGAATCAGAAACATTTTTGCGAATCGGTATTTGCATCTCGCAAATAGCGTTTGCAAATTTTAAGAAATTGCTATTTGCGATTTTCAAATTTGATACATCGCGTTTTGCATTTCTAAAATTGTGATTTCTTAAAAATCGCAATTTGGAAATCACAAACTGAAATCTTGATACATCTAGCCCAAGATGCGTACACTGATGCAACAGACTCCAAAGAACTCAAGACCAAAATATGGTCTAGTTGTTTGAGGGCCAAAATAAGTCAAAAAGTGATGTTTGTAATCAAGGAAAGGGATTGCTATTGATGAATTATACCCAGTAGAAGTCATCATACTGAAACATGTTGGTGATTATAGTTTGTAATTTATACTTCATTGTTTCCTTGTCAAATTATTGAATGTATGTCAAGCAATGGCCGATGTATGTGTGTGTGTGTTTGTGTGGTGTGTGTGTGTGTGTATCTATATATATATATATATATATGTATATATATATATATATATATATTGTCAGAAAGTGGATTATTGGTAAGGGCAGGTAAAGACCTACAACTAGCAATAGGCCACTAACCTCCACTTAGGCCCAGTTAGGTCCCAATAAATTAAACCCAGCTCACCCCTTGGTAGCTTGGCAACAAGTAACAAAGCTTAACTGAGGAGACAAGTGTGTAAAGCATTTAAAAATAAATCACAAAACAGTAAATAAGTAAAACACAAAACACAATAAAAATCCAACACCAATTTATAAACATAGATTATAATTGTATCTTTAAAACAACACCAATACTATTAAAACCTGACAAGGGAAACCAGAGATATTAATTTTAAAAACAATTAGGCCCTCATTACAACCCTGGCAGTCAGTGATAAAGTGGCGGTAATACCGCCAACAGGCTGGTGGTAAAAAAAATGGAATTATGACAACGGTAGTAACCGCTCAGACAGACAGCCACTTTAACACTCCGACTGCCACGGCAGTAGCAACAAGCACCACGGTGGTAACCGCCAACAGCCAGACGGAAGACAATGTTCCGCCCACACTATTACAACAGGCCTATCCGCTTCCTTTTCGGGGGCGGTACCAATGACATCAAAAGCACGGCGGAAACAGAACACAGAAGTCAAACGACTCACCTCTGGACACTCACTGAGCAACCACGATGCCATGGAGCCCGAGTTTCACATTTTCCCCATGCTCATCTACCTCTTCCTGCATTATGAGCAGCAACGCTGGTGAAGATGACCACGGTGAGTACTGCTGCCTAGCACACAAGGGAGGGGGGAGGAAAAAGAGAGTGGCACACACACGCAACTGCCCCACCCCCACCCCTACCCCAACATCATACACACAACCAGATGCAGTAACATTACTTATTCCCCCCTACCCTCAGGAATATTGCAAGGACAAAAAGATTGGAAGAAAGTGAGTGTAATACGATAAAATAACATGGATAAGCCCATCAAATTACAAACCTATATACATATTTACAAATGGAGGGACACTGCCCAGTCCTCAATGTCCATGGGCCACAGGGCCACAACACATAGGCCAAGGCCCCACCTCACTCCTGCAACAACACAGAGAGAACACTGCAGGGCATCAAGTCGAAAACACACAGGCACCTCAGGAGGATGGGGAATGGGGGCACCTCAGCCGGAAGATGGTAAACGCCACTGGAGGGGGTACTGGAGGGGGCTACATGCCCTGTGCAGTGTCCTGGGGAGTGCAAGGCCACAGGCTCTCAAGTTGGTGGGTTGCCCACTACTTGGTCCTGAGGAGTGCAAGGCCACAGTCTCACAAGTGGGTGGTTTGCCCACTGCTTGGTCCTGGGGAGTGCAAGGCCACAGTCTCTCAAGTGGGTGGTTTGCCCACTGCTTGGTCCTGAGGAGTGCAAAGCCACAGTCTCTCAAGTGGGTGGTTTGCCAACTGCTTTGTCCTGGGGAGTGCAAAGCCACAGTCTTTCAAGTGGGTGGTTTGCCCACTGCTTGGTCCTGGGGAGTGCAAGACCACAGTCTCTCAAGTGGATGACTTTTCCACTGGTGTTGGAGGGGGCCTTTTGCCCAGTGTGCTTCATCCTGGGAAGGGTGGGGTGAGTGAATGGCTTCTTCCACTGGTTCTGGAGGGGGGCCTTGTGCTCAGTGTGCTTCATCCTGGGAATGATGGGGTGAGTGGATAGCTTATTCCACTGGTTCTGGAGGGGGCCTTGTGTCCAGTGTGCTTCATCCTGGGAAGGATGGTGTGAGTGGATGGCTTCTTCCACTGGTTCTGGAGGGGGCATGGTGCCCTGTGATGCAGATCTTGGGGAGTGCAAGGTCACAGTCTCTCACCTGGATTTGCAGGGTCCAGGACGCACTACAGCCCATGGAGGCAGGACTACACACTGCCCACCGGCGGTGACGGCTGCTCAGTGGTGGCAGTGGCGGGTCTGGTGTCGGGCTGGCAGTGGTGGGGGGATGCTCAAGCACATTCCCTGCAGCCTTGAATGGCTGCCCACTGGGGCAGCTGCTGCTGGCGGTGCAGGTGACAGTGCTGATGGCGGTGCTGCTGGCAATGCTGGCCGTGGTGCTGGTGGCGGGGCTGGCAGTGGTGGGGGAGGCTCCAGCCCTTCCCCTGCAGCCTCAGACGGTGCCCACTGGGACTGCTGCTGCTGGTGGCAGTACTTATAAACCACAGAGGGTAACCCATAAACCCAAAGGGCTGGGTGGAGAATAAGCAATACATACAACAGTGCCCTTAAAAGGAAGAGCTGGTGGCAGAGCAGGTGGCGGTGCTGCTGGCAGGGGCTGCTGGCAGTGCTGGCAGTGGTGCTGGTGGTGGGGGCTGGCAGTAGGGAGGGTGCTCCAGCCCTTCCCCTGCCGCCATGGTTGGTGTTAGACATAAGGGTGACATTCAGGAAAGTCATATTCCTGGCGGGGGTCTTGGCAAAGTTCTCTGCCTGGATCTCAGGGACCATTTGCAGGGTGGTTCATCTTCAGTAGGGGGTGGGGTGCTGGTGGCCTGTTGGTCCTGTGGCGGGGCTTCCTGTCCACTAGCGGCAGCAGAGGTGGAAGGCTGTTCATCGGTTTGGCTAGTGTCAGGGGCCCTGTGGTGTGCCCCTTCTTTCCTCATGGTGTTGGCCATGTCAGCCAGCACCCCTGCAATGGTGACCAGGGTGGTGTTTATGTCCTTCAAGACCTCCCTGATCCCCAGGTACTGTCCCTCCTGCAGCTGCTGGGTCTCCTGCAACTTCTCCAGTATCTGGCCCATTGTCTCCTGGGAGTGGTGGTATGCTCCCAGGATATTGGTAAGTGCCTCCTGGAGAGTCTGTTCCCTGGGCCTGTCCTCCCCCTGTCACACAGTGGTCCTCCCAGCTTCCCTGTTGTTCTGTGCCTCTGTCCCCTGAACCATGTGCCCACCTCCACTGACCCCAGGTCCCTGGTCGTCCTGTGTTTGTGGGGTGGCCTGGGGTCCCTGTAGTGGTAGACACACTGCTGATTGACGTGTCCTGGGGGCAGAGGTATGGGCCCATTGGATCGGTACTGTGGTGGTGTTTCCTGAGGGGGTAGGCTCTGTGGTGGTATGAAACTGTGCCTGGGTAACCGACTGTCCGGAGATCCCTGATGGGCCAGGTTGGTCATCCAGACCCAGGCATCCAGAGCTGCTGTCATCACTGTGGGCCTCTTCTGGGGGTGGACTGGAAGTTGCTGGCACCTCCTCTTCGGTGACGTTGGGTTGTGGACCTGTGGGGATGTAAATGCAGTGTTATTGTTTCTGTGTGTGTCATCTTGTGCATGGGTGTGTTGCCCTGTATGGTTGTTATTGCCCTGCCAGCTTTGCCTTGTGTGAGTAGTGATTTTGTGGGCTAGGTGATTCTCTCTAGTGTGCATGCTTTAGTGATGGGTGTCCATGCAGGTCTGTGAGTGGTGTCCATGCATTTGTGTTACATGCAGGGCTTGGTATTGGGATGAGTGGGTTGTGATTGTGGGGTATGTGGGAGGTGGTGAAGTGATGGGGGTGAGGGTAGGGTTGGGGGTTTGTGATGGCATGCAGGTAGGGGGGATGATAGTAATGGAAATTTGACTTACCAGAGTCCAGCCCTCCTCCTACTCCTGCTAGGCCCTCAGGATGCATGATCGCCAAGACTTGCTTCTCCCATGTTGTTAGTTGTGGGGGAGGAGGTGGGGGTCCACCGCCAGTCGTCTGTACAGCTATTTGGTGTCTTGCTGCTGTGGAACATACCTTGCCCCGTAGGCCGTTCCAGCTCTTCCTGATGTCATCCCTTGTTCTGAGGTGCCTTCCCACGGCATTGACCCTGTCCACCATTCTCCGCCATAGCTCCATCTTCCTTGCAATGGACGTCTGCTGCACCTGTGATCCGAATAGCTGTGGCTTTACCCGGATGATTTTCTTCACCTTGACCCTTAGCTCCTCCTCAGAGAACCTGGGGTGTTGTTACAGTGCCATGGGTGTAGTGTGAGAGGTGTGGGTGAGGGTGTGTGGGGTGCTGTGTTGGGGTCTGTAATGTGGGGTGTGTGGATGGTGTATTGGTGATGGTGGTGTGTGTCTGTGGTCTTGGCTGTGGTCTTGCTATCTCTCTTGTGGAACTTGTTTGTAATGGTAAAGGGTTGTGGGTAATGTGGGTGTGTGCTTTATAGTGGTGTGTGGGTGTGGTGTGTGTATGTGTGTCAGGTGTGTGTAGTTTGAATTGTCCAACGTGGTGTTTTGTTAGTGTGTGTGTATTTTGAGCGCTGCGGTATGTAGCGCCAATGGTTTACCGCCATTGAATGTCCTCCGCAGTGATTTGTGGGTCATAATGATGTGGGCATAATTCTGTTGGCATCACGGTGTGGGTTTTGGTACCGCCAGTTTATCACTGACCTTTGGTCTGGCGGACTTGTGTGTGTGGCTGTATAGTGACGGACATCTATGTGTGGGTCATAATATGGGTAGCGGTAATCTGCTGCGGCGGTAGTCTGTTGGCGGCAGTCAGCATGGCGGTAAGGTCATAATGGGGGCCATATTGTTTTTTAGCGCCTAGTAACGAATAGCGACAATCCAGTCATCTGATCACACATCGACCCGGGCAAAGTCAAAGTTTAAGGCCGACTGCGATGGAGCCCTGCTCGGCTATAGCAAACAGAGACCTTGGTCAAAAGTTTATCTTCGGACATAGTTGTTTTCTTGTAGATTTTCTCCAGTGGGACGAAGTCGCCAGTCCGATGCGACCTCCCTGGAGCCCTTCGTCGGATGCGTGTCACGGGAGACCTCGTGAAGATTTCTACGTTAGGACTTAGACTATTTTTCAAGTTGAAAATACTTTGACCGGGCCAAACCTGAATCTTGATCCGAAGTTCCTGGATCCCTCTTTGGATACACTGCGCAGGAGGTCCCAGTCAACTTTCTAAGTTCGAACTTAGTCACTTTTTCTGAGATTTTCTTCACTGGGATGAACCTGCAAGTCAAGCCGGCTCGCAGTTGAGGCAAGCCAGCTAGAGTTGCCAGGGCAGGTTGGTCCCTCTTGGAGCTTTTTCCAAAATGTTCTCCAAACTTCTGGATCTTCTTCCAGAAGGTCCTTTAAGGTCTTTTAGGAGTCCACAGCTCACCCCAAGGTTCCAGAAGCTCTGAGTTGCTCCTTGAGGGTGCGGACTACAACTCCCAGAATGCACCTGGCTCAAACTCCAAAACGGCCAATTGACAGTGGCTAGCTGGTCAGTTTCTTCAGGATTTGATGGAGGGGGCTCTGGTCAACTATTTTTCACCTGTAGCAAAGAGGGACTCCTTCCTTGAACCAGTTGAAGCCGGGCAAAGTCCTTCTCGTAATGGAGCCTAAGTTTAAAACTGGTGCAGTCCTTCAGAGTGCAGTGTCCAGGTGCAGGTCAGGGGTCCAGCAGGGCAGTCCTTCTTCTCCTGATGTTCTTCCTTGTAGGGATCTGGTAGGGATCTGAGGTTTGGGTGCAGCTCTGCCATATTTATCCTTTCTCCTGGGTGAAAAACAGGGGGTTCCTGGTTCTCCAGTCAGATGCAGGGTCCTTCTCCCTGTGATGACTACTTCCTGGGAAGTGTGGCAAAATCAATCTCAGGGAGCAACATTCTTCAAAAATCCATCATGGCTGAAAATGATTTTTAGTGGTTAGACCTGGCTGAGCCCACCCACTTGGGTGGCTAAAAATCCTAAACATACCCCTCTCCTGCCCTCTCCTGACCTAAGCAAGAGGGCACCTAATTGTCTGGGTTTTCAGGATGTGAGTGAGATGCTGGGTTGCTCCAAATGTCCTTACCCGCCTTTGAAGACCAGTTTGGCAGCCCTCCCCCCCTTCCTGCTTCCCCATCTGCTGAGGCAGTTCTCCTCCCCAGGCACATCCTTTGTGTTTAGTCCAGGCCACTTCACACCACATCAAGGCAGCCTGGCCAGGCTGCCAGAGGCTGGCCAATCAGAGAAGGGCACTACAGAGCTGATGTTGGCAACTTTTCAGATAGAGTTTGAAAGTCTTTACCTGAACTAGTTATATTAAATCCAACAATTGTAAGTTGTAGGATTTATTATTATAACAATTAATTTGATACCAAACTTGAGGTATCTGACACTTAAGGGCACTTTGTTAATTAAAATAAAGTCTCCCCATTTTAGCCTATGGAGGCCATTCACTACAGTGAATGAAAAATGAATTTGGCTATTTCTCCTCACCAGAGCTTATAAAACAATCTTTATAAGGTCCCTGCTGATATTTACATGGCACCCAACCCTAGGGGCACATAGCGCACACCTTATGGGTGACTTATATGTAAAAATAAGGTAGTTTAAGACTTTGGAAGTACTTTTAATTCCAAAGTCGAATTCCATATACCTTTAGTTTAAAAGCACCCAGCACGGCAGGCCTGCCTTTAAAATGACACTGGGTACCTCAGCAGTGCACCTATAGGGGCACTACCTATGCTGGGGTGCCTAAACCTACATGCCCTACCATATACTAGGGACTTATAGGTAGGTTGACATAGCCAATTGTAATTAGCCTAATTTGCATACGTATTTTATACAGAGCACAGGCCCTGGGACTGGATAGCTGTACCCAGGGCACCATCAGAGTCAGGAAAAAACTCTGAAACAAAAAGTGAAAAATGGGGGCAAAAAGTCAGGGGGCCTCTGCAATCAGCCCTGTTTTCTCACACTTATATACCTGTGACCAATGAGACACATTGTCCAAAGCGTGTCGGTCTTGTTATCGCCGAGAATAAAGGAATTACAGGATTACGGCTGTCTTTTTTTCGATGGTTCCCTACACCTGGGAGCAACTACTGGTAGAAGCCTGTGATTTGATTTATGGGGGTTCTGTGCAGAATTTGGTTTGAGATACAAATATATACATATATATATATATTTCCTAGTGGTGGTTATAGTTAGGACCTGGTTTCTGTAGAAAAAGTGTTTTTTGTTTTGCTAATATCTTTGGCACCACTTGACGAATCTGCACGAAAGTTTCCAAAACATTTTCAAACTCACTTCAGCTGCTGTTTGGTAAGTTTCAGGGAGATCCGTCTAATGGGGGGCCGAGATGAAGGGGGGTCCACGAACACGTTTTCCGTATTAATTTTTTCATAGGGATTTTGAAAAGCCATAGCACGAAAACCACTGCACGGAATTACACCAAATTTGGCTGAAAGGTAGCTATTGGTCCAGAGAGACCCCTTTTTGTTACTTGGTGTAAATCCATTCAATAGTTTTAGAGACTTTGAGGCAAATCCAAATTTGTATATCTAGGGACATGAAGGATTCGCAACCACTCACGATCTCATGCTGAGATCTGATTGACTGACAACACTTCAACAGGGAATTGTTGTCAGCCATGTTGGAATTTGGTTTCAGACGAGTCCCACATAAAAAGTTAAAACTAAAGAAATGGGGCCAGAGTAGAGTCACCCTGACCCCTTAGCTCTGGTGGTGGGGTCCCAGAGGGCCCCCCTTAGGGCTAAAAAGCATTTTTTTAAAACATTTTCCTGAAACCGGCAAAAACTTTTTTTTAAAAAGAAGAGTGGTCTCCTGCGCTGTTTTCTTTAAGCCTCTGGGTGGGCATTATTAACATGAAGTATGTGGGGGGGCGCACTCCAGGGCAAAAATAATTAATGGAGTAGGGGAGGCCCGTCGGCTCCTCTGCAGCCCCAGGGACCACCTCCTCCCTGGGGCTTCACTGTTACAGTATGCAGGAGAGGCACCTGCACCCCTCCATGCAGCCCTGGGAAACACCACCTCTCTGGGGCTATAATTATTTTGTGTGCGGGGGCCTCGCAGAGCTCCTTGCTGCCCTGGGTATCACCTCCTCCCCAGGGCAAAGAGTGAATAATAGAAAGGGGGTCCATTTCAGACCCCCATTAGACCCGGGGGCCACCCCCTCCCGGGCTTCCTTCATGTTGAATGGGGGCCATGCGGCCCCATCAAGGAGCCACTGATGGCCCTGCAGACTGCCACCCCCCGGGGCCGGCTCCTGCTATGTCCCGGGCCCCCCCCCCCCCCGGGAGGTAGATGTTTGCTGTGGCTTTGCTGCAGCTTTAAAGCTGTAGCCAAGTCGCAGCAAACATTCTGTTTTTTGACAACACACCACTACATATCACCACACTTATCACCACACACACCCAGGTTCTCGGAGGAGGAGCTCAGGGTCATGGTGGAGGAAATCGTCCGGGTAGAGCCACAGCTAATTGGAGCACAGGTGCAGTACACCTCAATTGCAAGGAAGATGGAGCTATGGCAAAGAATAGTCGACAGGGTCAACGCAGTGGGACAACACCCAAGAAATCGGGAGGACATCAGGAAAAGGTGGAACGACCTATGGGGGAAGGTGCGTTCCGTGGTCTCAAGACACCACCAGGCGGTTCAGCGGACTGGCGGCGGACCCCCACCTCCTCACCCACAACTAACAACATGGGAGGAGCAGGTCTTGGCGATTATGCATCCTGAGGGCCTCGCAGGAGTCGGTGGAGGAATGGACTCTGGTAAGTCAAATCTTAACTATTACATCCCCCACCCTACCTGCATGCTATCACATACCCCCACCCTCGCCCTCACCCCTATCACTCCAACTCCTCACAAATGTACCAATATCACAAACCACACATCCCAACACCAAGCCCTGCATGCAACAACAAAGCATGGACACCCATCACTAAAGCATGCCCACTGCACATACCAATATACCCCCCTAAACCATCATCACACATGCTCCCAGGAATGCCAGCACTTGGGTACACGGTCACCCACCCATTGCACACCATGCCACACACAGATGCAATAATCATGCCTTTCCACCCCTGCAGGACCACTACCCAACGTCACCAGACAGGATGGTCCAGACATGTCCACTCCACCCACAGAAGAGGCCCACAGTGATGACAGCACCTCTGTCCAACTGGATCTAGATGACCAGCCCGGACCATCGGGGGCCTCTGGACAGTCGGTTCCCCTCACACAGGCACAGGCCACCACAGACCTTCCCCCCTCTGGAAACACCAGCACAGCACCCACCCAGCGGGCCCATACCTCCGTCCCCAGGACACGTCAATCATCAGTGTGTCCACCACTACAGGGAACCCAGGATAACCCACCACCCCAACAACAACAGGGACCTGGGGGCAGTGGCAGTGGCAGTGGGCACACGGTCCAGGGGACCAAAGCCCAGGAACACAGGGGAACTGGGAGGGCTGCTGTGCGACAGGGGGCGGACAGGCCAAGGGAACCCACTCTCCATGAGGCCCTCTCCTCCATCATGGGAGCATACCACCACTCCCAGGAGACGATGGCAACGGTACTGGCCAAGTTTCAGGAGACCCAGCGCATGCAGGAGGAACAGTATATGGTCTTCAGGGAGGAACTCAGAACCATCAGCTCCACCCTGGGCACCATCGTAGGGGTGCTGAAGGAACTACTCAACACCAAGAGGGACATTGTGGCACTCCAAGGGGCCCCTGACACTAGCATGGACGATGAACTGCCCACCACCTTCGCCGGCGCTAGTGGACAGGACGCCCCGCCACAGGACCACCACACCAGCACCCCACCCCCTGCAGACGGAGAACCACCCCGCAAACGGTCCCTGAGATCCAGGAACAAGACAGAGCACGATGCCAAGACCCCCGCCAAGAAATGAGACCACCCTGATTGTCATCCCACTGTCCCACTTTGTCACCCTGTTCATAATTAAACTGCCCTAGCTCAATTCCTATGCCCATATGGGCAATACACCTGTGAGACTAATAGACTGGACTCTGCCATGGACACTGCTCCGCCATCACCCCTCACCATTTAACTTCCCCCTCCAATATTGAGCACTTAAATAAACACACTTTAAGCACAAAACAATCTGGAGTCTGTCTGTGATTTCGAAATAGTGTATTTGCAATTACAGTGACAAAATGTTCTTGAAATAGTAATGTCAACATACCTATGTCACACAGCTCTAGTCCATGAGGAATCTAAGCAGATGACACACGTTGGGGCCCACATCTGTGAAACCGTAAGGGAAAGTGACAACTCAGTGACCATACACTGGGTGAAAACGACAGACAGTAGAGAGGTAGCAGTGTAAAAGTACATGTAGTAGGCAGGAATGTATTCTCACCTGTGTTTCACTGGAAATATTGCTGGATCACTGAGTCCCTGTTCTGCATGTCTTCTTCCTCTGCTTCATCCTCATCACTGTCCACAGGCTCCACAGTTGCCACAACACCGCCATCTGGACCATCCTCCTGCAGAAAAGGCACCTGTCGTTGCAAAGCCAAGTTGTGAAGCATACAGCAGGCCACGATGATCTGGCACACCTTCTTTGGTGAGTAGAATAGGGATCCACCTGTCATATGCAGGCACCTGAACCTGGCCTTCAGGAGGCCGAAGGTCCGCTCGATCACCCTCCTAGTTCGCCCATGGGCCTCATTGTAGCGTTTCTCTACCCTGGTCATGGGATTCCTCACTGGGGTCAGTAGCCATGACAGGTTGGGGTAACCAGTGTCACCTGCAAATGGCGAGGGACAACTGTTAGACACACACTAACCTGCAGGGATAACCCCAGACAACCATTCCCACTGTCTTGCTTCCAAGGGGCTCACCTAATAGCCACACACGGTGCCTCTGGAGTTGACCCATCACATAAGGGATGCTGCTATTCCGCAGGATGTAGGCGTCATGCACTGAGCCAGGGAACAGGGCATTCACATGGGAGATGTACTGGTCTGCCAAACATACCATCTGCACATTCATGGAATGATGACTCTTCCGGTTTCTGTACACCTGTTCACTCCTGTGGTGGGGGCCAAAGCCACATGGGTCCCATCAATGGCACCTATGATGTTGGGGATATGTCCAAGGGCACAGAAGTCACCTTTCACTGTAGGCAAATCCTCCACCTGAGGGAAAACGATGTAGCTCCGCATGTGTTTCAGCAGGGCAGACAACACTCTGGACAAAACGTTGGAAAACATAGGCTGGGACATCCCTGATGCCATGGCCACAGTTGTTTGAAATGACCCACTTGCAAGGAAATGGAGCACTGATAGCACCTGCACTTGAGGGGGGATTCCTGTGGGATGGCGGATTGCTGACATCAGGTCTGGCTCCAACTGGGTACACAGTTCCTGGATTGTGGCATGGTCAAACCTGTAGGTGATTATCAAATTTCTTTCCTCCATTGTCGACAGGTCCACCAGCGGTCGGTACACCGGAGGATTCCGCCATCTCCTCACATGTCCCAGCGGACGGTGCCTATGAAGGACAACAGCAAGCACAGAATCGACCAACTCAGAGGTAAGTACCCAGAGCTTACACAGATCACGACTCATAATCCGAAAAGTGGCCTGTATGTGTTTTGAGACTAGGCCTAGGTATGTGTGACGCAGTTGAAAATGAGGCCCTGTGGGCCCCTGAAATGGCGGCTGCCAGACCTCTAAAGTGGGACAATGGGATGTGAGGTAACTGCGCTGGCGTTGTACACCGTCGCGGTAGGCGGTCGGAGACCGCAGCGCAATGCTGCATTGGTTAACATTGGACCCTATGGGTCCGAGGAGCCAATGACGATGTACGCCGGCGGTGATGGTACGAACCGCCGCGGATGTGACCACCATTTTCTATCACTTCAATCACTCGATACCTGATCTTCGACAGGAGAGGACCTACACTGCAAGTGCTGCTGTGACCTCAGTCTAGAAGAAACAATGGCTCGTGCGTCTGGGAAAAGGGCCCCTGCCTTCACATCGGAGGAGTTGGGGATGCTTGTTGATGGGGTCCTCCCCCAGTACACGCTACTCTATGGTCCTCCAGACCAACAGGTAAGTACACAGGGAGCATGTTGTATGGGCTATGCCTGTGTGGAGAGGGCTGGATGTTAGAAGGAAGGGGGCTGCGTGCATGTAAGACGGTGAGTGCATGTGCCACATGGCAAGGGTAGGGATGGGGACGGTGCAGTTGGTAATGACTTCTCTTCTTCCCCTGTACATTTCATGGAGGTCAGCGCCCACCAGAAGAAGGATATTTGGCGTGCCATCGCCAAGGACGTCCGGACCCTGGGGGTCTACCACAGACGGAGCACCCACTGCCGGAAAAGATGGGAGGACATTCGCCGCTGGAGCAAGAAGACGGCGGAGGCTCAGCTGTGGATGGCCTCCCCATGTGGGAGGGGTGCCCATCGAACCATGACCCCCCTGATGTTCAGGATCCTGGTGGTGGCCTACTCGGAGTTGGATGGGCACTTGAGGGCATCACAGCAGACACAAGGGGGTGAGTACACTCTCATTCAGCTGACATTGCACGCAGTGGAGTTGTCTGGGTGGGGGAGGAGGGCTGTGGGTTTCCCTAGGCTAGGGCGAGTTCCGTAGGCTAGGCCCCTCCGTAAGACATGGCCCTGTGGCCCCCCACCCCACCTCTGTAGAGTGTCAAGTACAGCTATTCATGCCCCTGTGTCATCTATGTATGCAGATGTCATCCATAGACTTGTAGGCCAATTCCCAGGAATTGCACTGTAGAGCCCAAGTGCGCGGCATAGTACAGGGGGCTTCTGTGTCTGTCTTGTCCGCCAACACTAGCGGTAATCCATGCACTCAACATGTCTTTATTCTGTTTCCCCCCCCCCCTTTTTGTGGTTTCCCTGTTCTTGTGTGCATTAGCATCATCAGGCAGAGGAGCAGTGGCACCGGAGCACGAGGGAGCTGCATCCCACATGGCCATGGAGGGCCACACTTCGGACTCAGAATTCACCTTTGGAACGGAGGTCGAGGGGAGCTCCACGGCGGGGACAGGAGCTGACACCAGCGACACGGACTCGTCCTCTGATGGGAGCTCCCTTGTGGTGGCGGCAACATCTGAGCCCCCGCATCTACAGGTACAGCCGCCACCCCCCTACCAGCACCGCCCTCCCAGCAGCCCCTCAGCCTTCGCCCCGTGCCTGCTCACCCAGGAGGGTGGGCATCACCTTCGCCCCAGGCACCTCAGGCCCTGCCGCAGTCACCCCTGCTGCCCTCAGTGAGGAGGCCATTGACCTCCTCAGGTCCCTCACTGTTGGGCAGTCTACCATTTTGAATGCCATCCAGGGTGCAGAAAGGCAGTTGCAACAAACTAATGCATTCCTGTAGGGCATTCATTCTGGTCAGGCGGCCCTTCACCGAGCCTTTCAAACTCTGGTCTCATCACTGATGGCAGCCATTGTCCCCGTGTCTAGCCTCCCCCCTCCAACTTCCTCCACCCAGACCCAATCCCCTGTACCTCTGCCAATCCCAAGCACACCATCAGACCAGCCTGCACACACGTCACCACACAAGGGAAGCTCAGGCAAACATAAGCACCACACATCCCACAGGCACTCACGCAAGCATCACACACATGCAAACACACCAACATCCACTGCCTCCACTGTGTCCCCCTCCTCCTCGTCTCCCTCCTCCCTCCCAGTCTCGTCTACACACACACCTGCATGCACTACCTCTTCAGCCACTGCGTCCCTCACCAGCACACCCACCAGCACACCCCGCTCACGAGCAGTCACCACCCCCACTACCATTCACACGTCCCCTGTGTCCTCTCCCAGTGTGTCTGTGACGCCCCCTGCCAAGATACACAAACGCAGCCACACACCCACCCAACAGCCATCCACCTCACGACAGCCTCCAGCGCATGCACCTGCACCCAAAGTCACCAAACGTACACCTCCTACTACCACCACCTCTTCCTCCACTCCCAAACCCCCTCCAGCTACCCGTCCCAGTGTGTCCCAAAAACTTTTCATGTCCAGCCTTGACCTTTTTCCCACACCTCCCCCACCCCGTCCATCGTATAGGTCCCGAAGTAGCACCTCAGCCACAACATCTCCGGGACCAGTGGTGCCTGTAGTCACAGGTATGTGGAGTGCACCGGCCACCAGGACAGCCAGTGTGACACGGAGCCACAGCACAGCCAGTCCCCCCCGTGAAGCATCAGGAGTTGGCCAGTGCCCGGCGGGAGAGGGGGAAGACTCCAGCCACCAAAGCCGCTCCCAGGGGTCCCGGTGGGAGTGTGGACTCAGCTGTGACACCTCCCAAGGTGGTGAAGGGCCACAAGAAACACGCCTAGTCAGGGAAGAGCAGCAGGGCGGAGAAGACCGCCATCATCCCCGCTGCCCAGGAGGCCACCGCCAGCCCCAGCCCAGCTGCCCAGGAGGCCACCGCCAGTCCCAGCCCAGCTGCCCAAGGGGCCACCGCCAGCCCCAGCCCAGCTGCCCAGAAGGCCACCGCCAGCCCCAGCCCAGCTGCCCAGGAGGGCACTGCCAGCCCCAGCCCAGCTGCCCAGGAGGACACCGCCAGCCCCAGCCCAGCTGCCCAGGAGGACACCGCCAGCCCCAGCCCAGTTGGGCCATGAAGGACCGCCAGCACAAGCCCTGTTGGGTCATGAAGGGCCGCCAGCACAAGCCCCGCTGGGCCATGAAGGACCGCCAGCACAAGCCCCGTTGGGCCATGAAGGACCGCCAGCACAAGCCCCGTTGGGCCATGAAGGACCGCCAGCACAAGCACCATTGGGCCATGAAGGACCGCCAGCACAAGCCCCGCTGAACAGGGCACCGCCAACTCAAGCACCGCTGAACAAGGCACCACCAAATCACGGACCGCTGAACAGGGCACCGTCAAATCAAGCACCGCTGAACAGGGCACCGCCAAATCAAGCTCCGCTGAACAGGGCACCGCCAAATCAAGCACCGCTGAACAGGGCACCGCCAACTCAAGCACCGCTGAACAGGGCACCGCCAAATCAAGCACCGCTGAACAGGGCACCGCCAAATCAAGCACCGCTAGCCCATGAGCGGCAGGGGCACTGACGCAACTGGGACCGTCACGGGGTGAGTGATGCACTCTGGGCACCAGTCCCCCTCCAGAACCAGTGGAGACATGCATCGACTCCGTCTGTCCTTAACAGGATGAAGCACTCTAGGGCACCAGTCCCCCTCCAGAACCAGTGGAAACATGCATCCACTCCGTCTGTCCTTCACAGGATGAAGCACTCTGGGCACCAGTCCCCCTCCAGAACCAGTGGAGACATCCATCCACTCTGTCTGTCCTTAACAGGATGAAGCACTCTGGGCACCAGTCCCCCTCCAGAACCAGTGGAGACTGTTATCAACTTGAGAGAATGTTGCTTTGCACTCCCCAGGATGGAACAGTGGGCAAACCACCCACTGTAGAGACTTGAGAGACTGTGGCTTTGCACCCCCCAGGATGGAACAGTGGGCAAACCACCCACTGTAGAGACTTGAGAGACTGTGGCTTTGCACTCCCCAGGATTGAACAGTGGGCATTGAGCCCCCTCGTGGATCTGGCGTCGTGCACTCATCCGGCTGAGGTGCCCCCCCCTTCCCTTCCCCCTGAGGTGCCTGTTGTATTTCTATCTGATGCCCCTGCAGTGTTCTCTCTGTTTTGATCTGGTATCGAGTGTGGGCCTCGCCCATGCATTTTGGGCCCAGTGGTCTACGGACTATAAATGGTGCAATACCTGGACTTGTATTATTGGTGTATATATTTGTTTATAGTGTATATATATTTTATAATACTGTATTTTAAAAGATTACAATGGTTACAATCATTTCCTTTGGTCTTTGCATTCTTCTGGGGGTTTTGGGGGGTGTAACTATGATGTATAGATATGTATTAGTGTGTGTGTTGTAGTGGGTGAGGGTGGGGGTGTTGCGTGTGTGTGTCTCTGATTTTTACCTCCCCCCCCCCTACGTCGTAGGTGCAGTACTCACCGTGCTCTTCGCCACCGGCGTTCGTGCTCCTGGTACAGGAGCAGGAAGACTATTGCAGGTAGGATTTGGAGTTTGGGTCCATGATGTCCTCGTCGAGTGTGTAGAGGTGAGCGTTTTCCCTTCGAAATTCCTGTTTCCGCCGTGTTTTTATCCACGGTGAATCCGCCCCGGAAAAGGTGCCGGATTGGCCTGTCATGATACTGTGGGCGGTACATTGTCTTCCGCCTGTCTGATGGCGGTGACCGCCGCGCTGTTTGTTTGCACCGCCGTGGCGGTCGGAGTGTTAAAGTGGCTGTCTTTGTTGGCAGTTTCCGCCACGGTCGTGATTCCAAATTTTTTACCGCCGGCCTGTTGGCGGTCTTACCGCCGCTTTAACACCGACCGACAGGGTTGTAATGACCACCTTTGTAATTAAATAATAAATACATTTCATTTTCTGTTTTTTTTTAATGTTAAATTGCATTTATTTATATTTTTAATTATTTTAAATAATATAATTGAATTTAACATTTTGTCCAGTGGGGTGTTATTTAAAGTTTCTACTGCCATTATTTTCAATGGGAAGGTGTTACTGTACCTGTGGCTGGCCATGAATGGTGCACCACCTATTCTAGCTCTGAGCTGGAGTTATTTACTACTTTTCTGGCTCCCTTTTTGTTTGTAGTAACGTTAGAAGTGCAGTTTTGGAATAGGAATGGACTTACTCGTTTTTGGGTGAGTGCTTGTGCCTCCATAAACCTTCCTAAACCCCTCCCATTTAGTAGTAAGTATGCCCCTTTTTCTAGCCACTATCCTGTTCCTTTCTGTTTACACTACTAAGTAGTAAACTTACATGTGTGAGGACCCCCATAGTAAAGATAGCAAAGGGGAAGATTTGCAATCGTAAGTAGCCTTTTAAGGCGCTTTAGTAGTACTATTATAGAACTGCTAAACGTACTTCAAAATGTGGTTTGTGACTGGGCCCCTTCAGTTTTGCACACTATGCTGTAGAAATGGGTAACGTGCAAAATATAATTTTTCATGACCATACCATTAAACAACAGGTGCATATTTACCCCCTGCATGTGAAAAACAAGGGTTAAACTATAATCAGATATGTTATATGTAACAATATGCAGATAATTTAGAAGAAAAGAAATGCACAGTTTAAAATCAGTAAAATCGTCAGCGTTATTTGACCTTGAGTGGGGGTAAGACTTTAGTCTGATATCAAGCGCATGTGTTATGAGGGGGATCATCAGTCACAACTGCTACCAGGAAGGGGTAGGGGGTGGGAGGGGCAGCACAAGGAGCAGGAGTCATGGGGGGGGCAGTAAAAAAATAAAAATAAACTTACCTGCCTCTACGTGAGCCACCGCTCCCACTCCAGCCACCTCTCATCTTCTTTGCTCTGCAACCAATCCCGCCGCTTCTCTCATGCTGTTACACAGCATGAAAGAAGTGCTGAGATTGACCTGAGTGGGCAGAAATGCCTCTCAGAGAGAGTGGGGCACTGCACTCGGTCTCCACCTTGCTGTCAAATACAAACTCAGACGGCCATCTAAACTGACATGCGCACTTAGAAGAGCACCACTACTCCTCCTCCACTTGTTGACGTGGAGGAGGCTTGCCCCACCCTAAGACAGCAGAAAAATAAAGGGATACTAAAGTACTTTTATTATCCTTTTATGTTTCTGCTTTCAGCTATGAGGTGGCGCTCCTCCACCATAACTGAGGGGCCGCCCCTGGGGAACATCCTTTAAAGAGTAATTAATTAAAGCATTTTGCTGGTCTTCTGATACTCCCCACCCCAAACAGGCCAAACTAGTTGGTAGACAGTGCTCATCTAAGAAAAAAGTCAGCAATTGCATTCAGGTCTCTGGATTAAGCAAAGCGAAATGTCAAATGCATGACTAATAAATGGTGTAATAAAACACATTTCCAGTCTTCAGTTGATAAAGCTCAGAGCTGTAAAGCACACAAACAACGCAATACAGCTAGCCTTGGCATGCACAGTTCAGAAGGATTTTTGCACACCTCCTAAAGTTGTTTATGCTGGTTTCACACTTTGGCATGTCAAGACTTGTTAGCTGCCTGTTGACTTGTTTCCTAAACGCTGGATTCCCTCCTTCTCTCTCACAGACCATTCACCCTCCACAGGCAACTGATCTTAGGCCTGCAGGATGCCTTTCACACAGGAGTGGTTCCTGATTCCCTTCTCCATGTACAGATTCCCCTTTTGTGCCTTGCAGTCGAACGTGGGCCTCCGTATACACTATCTCTCCTAATGGATATGTACGCACACACAATCCAGCCAAGGGCAAACGTTTAGAAAAGTGCGAAGTCCTGGGTAAACAATTTTTCCTATCTCTGAGCTACTCATTTTTTGTCAATATTGCTAAATCTGAAAGCCTTTCTAAAGTTCACCCTTACTTTCCAGAGGACTGTCTATGCGTTGCCTGCTGTCACATTCAAATCTAGCTAATGTACCTGCCAGCCTGCCAGTTGCATTTGTCTGTTTCCTAAGCAGCACGCTATCTCCTGCCTTGTAGAGTAGCAGATGGCAGTATGTTTATTTTATTTTATTATTTATCATATAGCACAACTTACAGTAACACTGAGGCTTTAAGTTCTAAATGGTGGTAGCTTATCAGCCACATAACAGCATACATAGATTATCAACTTTAAAGGTCGGGTAAGTAAGCACATTGCTGTGAGAGAACAAGTAGGAACTTCTTGGTCTGGGAGTACAGCATATCACTTTATAAAAGCATATATAGCGCCATAGAGCATTGTCTGCAATAGTATACATGTTCCAGGTCCCAGGAATCCTCCCAGTACCCAGAAGAAATGCTCTCTGGGGCCACCAGATGTCTTTAGGTCTGGATGTCTGAGACATGGATTTCTCATAGTATTCCAGCCGCTCACTGCAATAAGTTAAACCTGCCTGGAAACCTCCTGCTTGGCTAACAAGTGGGCTACTGCTGTGAATATATGAATCCCTGTGGCACCTGTGGCAAAGCCATGCTTAATGTAAGAAGCCTGCCTTAGCTGCACCACAGCACCCACATCTTGCATCAGTAACTAAATCACAACTCTGCCGGTGTAATGGTGTACGATAGAGTCTATGGAATTACTTGAAGAGTATCATTTTAAGATGACTAATAATTGGCACTGCAATGGTCTCTACCCCCATTCCGTATCTAACTCGGAGCACCACTTGTCTTGCGAAGTTGGAACAACCACTGGGGCCTCTTTCTGAAGAGCATTATATAAACGCACTTATTAATAGGTGAGGAGAGTAAAAGTGAGTGGTTTAAACTCCGGCGGTTGCTGTAGGAGACATGGAAATTCACTTCTACTCACCACTCTAACCCTAAAGTACAAACACTCCTCTTACTCAGTATGAGAAGGCTTAGAAGTGAGGTGCTGGAGGGCAATGGAATGTCCTTCATAAAAATAATAACGCTCAGAGTGATCAACTCAAAGACTGCAACCGCTGCACCGCCCTCGTGTCCTGTGTCAAAGTTAACATAGGATGATTTGAGAAAAAACACATGGGGAATGTATGCAGTCCAGTTAGGCCCAGCAGAGATGTTTGTGGCAAGCAGCTGTATGTGCAAGCCACTGTAGCTTTTGTACACGGATATGGAGTGGAGCAGGCGAAATTGAACCCCCGGACCTATATGATCACCCTCATGCACAGGATGAATATGATGATTAGTTATAAGCACACCAGCATATTATATACCTTGACACTGATGTGTCAGGTAAATGCGCTTCCAGCAATAGAACAATTGTTACCTTATGTATGTGCAAATATTCTAAAACCTGAGTAGGTCTCAGCGAAATTTTAACTCCGCATACTTAATTCACATAATGTTGATTTACATTAGATGAAATTTCCAAAACTGTATCACTTTGCCTACTTACAAGCCATTCACAGTAAAAATGTACTGCGAATGTGTACCACAAACAGGGGAAAACAACAGAATGCAAACAGCTGTTGTCCAACCTAGGTTTGTTTAAATGTGCCCTTGCACCAAAAAACCACACGAGGAAGCATTTGATGCTAAAATATAGTGTAAAATGACAGATTAGCATTTTGCGTAATTAGGCCAAAAAAACGCGTAATTTTGTTGTCCTTCTGTGCAGTTATGTGAAGGCAAATTATGTGAATTTCACACACTGCTATACCTGGAGCATTTTGCATGGATTATTCAATACTCTAACATTCCTTGTAGGAAATATAAATGGCCTATTTCTCTGCACATATTTTGAGAATCAGTTCTTGTACAGCTAGTATACAGCCACCCAACGCACTGGTGAGGAACCAAAAATAATAAAACTGCTACATATATAGCAACTGCATTACATGAATGGAAACCCCCAGTACATAAAACGAAGACATTCCTAAGAGCATCACCCCCCCCCATACACAATGACACAAAAAACCAGTCACTGAACCTGTGGAACCTACATACTGCCATCTCCAACCACTTGCCCTCAAAAACCCAATAAATCGGCAAATGATATGTTGAACAGCCTACAGGAAAAGTAACCATGGAAGAAACCATGAATGACAGCCACCCTGCACATAAACACAAGTGGCTGGAAGCAGCATAGGTACTAGCACAGCACCTTTAAAGAACCTATGTACAACGAGTCACACAGAAAAATGCTGTTGTGACAAATCAGCACGGTGAATGTATTTCATGCATAAAAGTCTACTGACCGTTCCTCCCATTACAGCCTCAATCTAAATAGGCACTTGCCAGCCGCCCCAACCTCACATCTCTGACTGGGTTAACTAACATCTGAAGACTTGCATTAACTCGTTGGTATGCCATGCATTGATGGCAATAGGAACACACATTCTAAAACTATAGACTTCAGCTGGTCTTTAGTCATTGTCTTCACTTCAGCCTGGAAAAGTGGAGACCAAAGTTATCCCAGATCACTGACAGAATATCGAGAACAAAAGTATGGTATGAGCAGAATATTGTGTCAAAAATACTGAGGATCAAAATATTGAGAAGGTAAGTGCAAGTACAGATTAACTATTCTTAACTCCATATCTATGTACCTTGAAGATATGCATATATATTGCCAAGGTACATAAATGTGGAGTTAAGTATAGTAAAACTTTGCATATCCATAAAAACCTACCTTAATGATATTCTTGTCCTTGTTATTCTTGAGAAAATATTTTGTCCACACAATATTTTAGACTTTATATTTTGTCGAAACATTGGCATCCCAGAGCGCCCAAACTCCTGCACCTCTGATTGGCACAGAAATGTTGCTGCTTGCAGAGGGTAGTGAAGTTGTGAGCCTTGCTACACTGTAATTTTGTGATGAGCTGGGTAGAGATTGGCATATTGCAACCACATCTGTTGCAATCTCTTAGCTACTGATTGGAATGGATGGTGAGCCTAATGAGCCATAATTGTGAAATCAGGATAGAGGGCAATGATATTGTTGTCTTATACCAGGGAGCCTTTCCTCTGGCCTTGTGGAGGGCCACATTTTGATCTCTGAAAATGAGCAGGCAAGTAATGATGGAACATGCCAGTGTACCGGGCGGGAGCATAGGTGCCACTGAGCAATACACTTTTTCAACAATTAGAACGCAAGAAAACCTTTCAGTCCCAAACCAAACAATGAATATTTTTTCACCATAGTCCTTAAACTTGCCAGTATTTGTAGATTACTAGATTTTGGCACACCCATAAATCTCAAATTATTTCTGTGGGATCTAGCCTCCAAATCCTAATTTGTTTGCTTTAATAAGGCCAAATACCTTTTCGATATTAAGTAATTTCTCATTGCCATTATTGGTTGAGTCTTCAGCATCTGAAAGCCTCTGTTTTAATGCCTCAATGTGCTCTTGATGTTTATCCACTCTGGTTTTCATTATATCTGTCTGCAAGGATAAGCTGTCAGTTATATTGTCTATTTTCTGCAGACTTCTCAAAATCTCCAACAGCGGGGTCTTGACCACAGAATCCATGGCCAAAGTCCTAGGGCTCAAAGACTCTGAAGTAGCCAGTGCCCTGCCTACTTGCCTTCCGTGCCTAGTGTCAAATGTAAGTTTTGACTGGTCATGATTCCCTTTGTCCATAACCTGTGGGTATATACATGTTACTTGTTGCAGTTTGTGTATGAACATTGCAAGCAGTTAAGCTAAAATATCTTATCACACAGTGTCCAGATTGTCTCCTGCGTAGAGGGAGATCCCACAAGGATTGCTGCAACCTCCACATTGTCAATCAGGCCACTGCTACAGTTCCCACCACGCAGGGGGGTCACTACCACTTTAGATCACTGGAATCACTGCTATCCTCTTCCACATCATGGATGACACTACCTGATGCTTATGTTATACACTTCACCTTTATCGGAATAACTCAGTTAGGTATCTAACATCATTTTCCATGCCACAGACTGAGGCTCCTCACCTAACTATAAAGTCGGACAAGTGTTCAATAATGATAGAGGACATTATTCAGTCAGTCAACAGGCCACAAAAGGGCATCTCAAGCACCTATAATGTGGGGACATTTGGGACAAATCAATCTGCTCACAAGTTCACAGCAACGTGCAGGCACAACAGCATAAATTAAATGAGTCACGCCTTTGCATATATTATAGGATAGAATATATATATAGTGCTGTGAGTCACAAACCTGTACTTGCCAGAGACTCTTCGGCCAGCGATGTGCCTCCGATATGTCCTTCACTTTATTCTCCAGTTTCTCAGGTTGGCACAAGGGGCTTGTGTCCCAAGGGCCCCTGCTGCTTTACTCCTCAGGGCTCTGGCTCTAATTCACTTGCCAGAGAGACAGGAGGGCACAGCAGCCAAAGCAGCCATACCACACCATGCCCTCAGCCGAAAGCCAGGCCGAAGACATGCACCCAGAGCGCAGGCAATTTGGTTGTTTCAGAAAGGACCCTGGCGAGCATGCATCCGGCACCCAAACCCACACCAATCTCTCCTCTTCTGTGGCCCCTGCAGCAACGATCTGGACCTACCATCAGGAACTTGGGGGCCACAGTGCTTCACAGATCCTTTGTGGCCTACACTAAGCATGAGCTTGCTTCCACACACCTAAAACCAGACATTACAGGGCTGCCAAAGTCCTGACTCCACGATGTCGCCAAGGATTTAGGTCACTCTCAGCCAGATTGTATGCAAAAACTATGTCTAGAAGCACAGATTGTATTGGATTGGTGCCTCCCTCCACTCCCTGGCAGTATGTGGATTATGTCCATGAACAACATTTAAATAAACATTGTATTAGAGTAGAGGGGCATGTGTTTGGAGGTCTGGTCAGCTCATGTGTTTCCAATTTTAACAATTTGGTGTATTTCAGTGGAAGTTATGTAGGAACTGAGACATGTTGATTAAGCACTTATAATCACAGGGCTGGAAATTGGACAGGACTGGATGTTCCAGCCCCAATGACATGAGCACGACTGAAAGGATGTGGCATGAGGCTCAGAGGAGAAAAGCTTGGGATCTTTCTGAACTCCCTAGTGATCACCCTAATTGTAGCTGATCCTCTCATTGGTCCGGTAGCAAAAGAGATCCCACTGGCATAATCAGGCATTGGAGACTCCAGAGGATCATTAGGTGTAAAAACAAATTGAAGGCACAGAAAGAGGCACTGAATGGATGCTGGTGAGGTGGTGAAGCTGAACAATTAAGGCAGCTGCCATGATATTTTGAAGTTTAAGTACATTGTACCTGCGGAGTTATCAAAAGATTCGTTCTGGGTGTAGACTGCTGATATCATCCTTAGACCTGGACTGAAAGAAGGTGAATTTGAATGGGTGATGCAGGGAGGCCAGCTGTAAAAATCCAAGGTGAATGAAAGAAATGGTATAGATGGATGAGGACTCGACTCTGTCATTAAGAAACTGGGTCCAATGTGTTGCAAATGCAGCACAGTGGAATGAGGGCCATCTAGGGGCTGTTTTGCACCTCTAAGCAACAGTGCTCGACAAAGTTAGATAGCAAAGAGGTCTGGGTGTATTTGGCCTTCATTCACCCTGCATTGCCAAGGAGTCCAGCGGCAGAGTTGAGAGAGAACTGCCAGTTTGGTGAGATTTAGTGCCCAATACTGAAAAGTTTGGGGCAGATTATCCCTACTGATGTATGGCACTTCAGACTTCAAGATAATAAATGAATGAATGCAGGCAAGATGAGATTGCCATTTTATGGCAAGGCCACGTGTTCCACTGAAGAAGACGTATTTAGGTAGGGTAGTAAACATATTATCTATATGTTGGGCTGGCCTTGTTCTAATCCCTCTTTCCTTATAAGAGACCGGGGTTTCTGCACCACTGAAGTGCACTATATCAAAAGTATTGAAGAAGATATGTGCCCCATCTGAAGAGACCCTCACAATATCTCTGTGCAAGTTGAAAAGTCAGGTTCACTATTATAAAGAATACACCATCAAATCAACTACAGTCAAGTCGACATCATGCAATACTGAATACTTATGTATCCCCAACTCCTGAGATGGGGAAACAGTAAGGCACCCTGGGCCTTACAAGGGGAACTAAATGCTCCATGAGACACCTACTCTTTAGGATGAGTGACTACAACGTGAGTTGTAAGTATATGCAGAAGTAAAACAAGCATTTGCAATGCAACGGGTCTCGCATTACATCAAGTTACAGCTATTAGCATTGTAAACTTCTAACTGGACTTTTCTTGCCACATTAAAGTAAAAAAAAAAAAAAGAGTGCCATTGCTCTGTGTAAAACAGAGCTCAATCACGCTGAGAAATAAAGAGAAAAAGTAGTCCAGAAACCATACGTAAAACATGGAGCCTCGTATGTTTCCAGTAGTTTACTGGTGCTCTCGAGGAGGGCTAAACACTGGAAAAGGCATTGCGCATGCATGCCTTACACAAATGAAAACAAGTGGATTTTAAAAGGCAAGCCCACTAACCAATGAAAGTGACTGATGTAACATGGGTGTGGTTAAAATCCCCTAAACAGAGATTAGAAGAGGGACGGAGCGCTTTGCGCTCACCCCTAAAAAATGGAGCCACCAACTAATAAACTGAGCAAGGTCCTTTAAGTCATTTCTGTTGTATGAGAGATTTTTAAACATACCATTGATTGGGTGAAGATAGATTTAACAGTCCTTTAAGAGGACAAAAGAAAATTATCAAATAGGACAGGGCAAACAGGATCCTCTCTTGGCAAATTCAGTCCCGCTACTGAATCAAAGAATGAAGAGACATTGGACTTCACCAAAAAGCTGAGCTTCCTGGAATAGAGGATGGAATGCTTGGAATGTCATTCAAAATGAAACAACAGCCAAGTTTTTGGTCTACCTGGGAAGGGGGATGGATCCAACATAACAGCTTTTCAGAACAATGGATTACTCATATGGTGGCTCCTGAAGGTCTATCTTTCATGCTATAGACCTTTCTCATTGCATACTTGCAAGAGCTCTCCACTGGGTGCACTACTGAGCCCTGTGGTCGTTAAAATCCTGAATTCTGTGACACACACACCTAATATCGCAAATAGCACAAGAAGATGCTCATGTTGTAATAAACTACAGTAAAATCATGATTTTGTCACTCTGAACTAAAGCAGTTCAACCACAATGCTCCTCAGACTTTCCTACAGGTGTAACATCAACTCATGAGTCCTGTAAATTGAAAATAATGATAGAAACAAATCACATTCTTTCAACACATCTGATGGTGTAAGCCCTCCATCGACATCTAAATCAAGCCCTTAGTCTTTTATGTGACTGCCTAATGCATTCTGGGTATTGTAGTCTTTGCTAGCTGTCAATGGCTTAATCAGACCTACACATCTGGTAGTAATTATTTGAGGTTAAAAAGTGTAGAAATGCAAACAATGTCTTTGATGATGGAGAGTGCCGTGAACTCTCTACCTTGAGGTCTGGCATCAATACTGCCAGAGATTTGTTTAACACTGGGTATTACTCAGATCATACCTCTGGTGAAGTTAACAATATACCAATAATCACACCGCTTTCAGCAAATGACTCATTATGGCTCTCTTCCCTTGTGATATGGAGGCTTGTACGACCCTGAAAGCAGAGCTGGTGTTAATTTATTTAAAAGTCAGTAAGCTGTGGATGACTACTGAAGCACCAGGGACATTGGCTGATGGATGAGCTGTAGAGAATACTGCTCACCATACCCTACTCTTCACCCTCTAAAATTGGGTAGTTCAGGAGTCTAAATGTATTTTCTTGCTTGCTTATGGACATTAGGCCATTGCCTCAGCAAAGGGTTTGCTGGGGTGTTTTTTTAAGTTCGGATAACAGTGGGTCTATGGTGGTCCAGCCACATAGAATGGCTGGCACTGTGAACGGGGTTGTTGGTCCTCACTCCCAAACACAGGAAGCAGAGGCACTGTCCATTCCAGCTGATTGTCCAATATAGAATTTCCTAGTAGCTATGCGTTCCTCACATGGATCATTAGTGGAATGAGTCATGTTTCCAAAAGGTATAATATGCATGCCTACCATAAGAAGACACAAGGTATACTTGTAGGAGACACTTTTCCCTTGAGAGGGCAGCTACAGATTACAAAAATGTTGGAAGGGTCAGCTGTTGTTTTCAGGCCTTTTATTATATGCAAAAGGGTGTAGAATGGATTAGACTTTATTGCAGGAAAGATAACTGTGGGCAAGGAAAGGTGATTTGTTATAGATAGCGAGTATGTTCCTAGCACTGACGAAGCTGAATTCGACAATGGGATCTTGAGATACCTGGCACCTCTGGCTCATACATCTATGATTACTGGGGACGGTCATAGTGGTAAAGAGTTCATCCACCTCTTACAAATTATGTAGTGATCAGTCAGTCCCATTCACTGAGAGACTGGATGAAAAATTTGGAAATGGTAGTCTAGATTTCCTAATAGGAGTATTCAGATCGATGACAGAATATCAAGGACAAAAATATTGTGTGGACATAATATCGTGTCTAAAATATCAAGGATCAAAATATCGAGGCGGTAAATGGAAATAGGTGAGTATAGATTTACTATTCCTAACTCCACATATATGAACCTTGAAGATATGTATATCATCAAGCTACATACATGTGGTGTTAAGTATAGTAAAATGTTGCTTTCCCATAGAAACTTGAATTCACAATATTCTTGTCCTTACTATTCTTGACATGATTACCTTCATGATATTCTTGTCCTCTACATTCTTGGCATAATATTTTGTCATCATGATATATTGAACTTGATATTGTGTCCAAACATCAAGTATTCATTTGATGCACCAGTTCATGATTTACACATGAGGTTAGAAAGGCATACATATCTCCATCTCCCACGCAGAATATATGTGTCAAATAGTTTTTTTTAATCAGAATCCCTTATTGATGACAATAAATTTGGGAAAGCTTTTAGTGTATTATCCTATGTGGAGATTGCAGGTCAGTGTGCTTGAGGACTTTGCATATAAAATTACGATCTAAAATGAGATAAATCACTTTAAATAAAATAATGGCAGAGTCAGATGCCGCTATTGGAAGCCTTTGGAGTGGTTATAAGACATCATTGTGTAAAGACAGCATTAAGGGTATGCTGTGTCTTAGAGCAAGAAATATATGACCAGAACAGAAAACATGGGATGTGGAGCGGGTAGATTTTAGGGACTTTGGGTGCAAGACAAAATGAAAAAAGAGGAGGCAATGTGTGCTCACCTACTAGTAAGTTTGGAATGTTTTGACTATAAGGAATATTTAGCAAGGTCTCATGTAAAGGGTTATAAAGTAGGGAAGTTCTTAGCATTGATTCCTAGGCTACAGAGATAACAGCATTCAATTGCATTCCTTCAGCTGGATTGAACAGGTGTGCTTGCAAGAAGACATAATAAAAATGCAAATAGCATGGAGATGCAAATGGATGGAAATTGGAAGGCTACTGACACAGGAGGGTAGCCTTTCATTTTCTTCCATAGCACTCTGGACAATACAATTAAAGCATCAGTTAAAAAATAGCAGTGAAAGACATTGCTTGGGAAAGATTTCTGGTGTGAACATCCTATCAGTAGTGTTTCCTTCCACCTATATCTATATTTTAGCACCTAAACTGGCTTAACTGAATTCAGTGTCCCTTCAAGGTGCTCGCTGCCTCGCTGAACATGAGAGACCATTGCTGTGTCTCTTTTCGGGCCTAGAAGAGATGCATTACAAAGGTAATTGTAGGCCATTATCTATGTTAAACATAAATTATAAGACCCTAAGTAAAATCCTAGCTGGAAGGCAACATAATTTCCCTGGATGATTCATCAACCTGAAGATGGGCTCATTCTTGGGTGTAATATCTCCTTGAACATTGATCAACTATTCATTTTATTGGGCGGTTTCCCGATACAGCCATCCCAAGCAATGGTAATGGTCATTACTGTACACAAAGCATCTGACACACTCAGCTGAAGGTTTTCCTTATATGTATGTATTTGGTATTCTTATAGAATATATCTAGCTAAAAACACAGTGGAGAGCTGTACTGTGTTACAGGCAACCAACCGATCAAGAAGTAACAGGAGAAGTAGTTGGTTATGAAATTTTATCTGCATTGTGATTTAGTGTTCTTTAAAAAGATGTACCTTGAACCCTTTTGTAAATTGTAGTAGCTTTGGGCTGGACTTTTTTGGAGTTCTTGGACTCCAAGCTGATGGTGGCCTGGCTAGTGACATGCCAAAGGCCACTAGAGATGGTGAGCTTGTCCAAAAGATAGCCGGGGTGCTGGTCAGGATAACTTTCTAATTGATGAATCTGGTTTTGAAGATGGTGCGGGTGGGCCAGTGGAGTCAATGAAGTTCCATCAGGATAGGGGTGATGTGATTATATTTCTTCCAGCCCTGAATAAGATGTGCTGCAGCATGTAGCATGAAATTAAGGGGATCTGGATGAGGTGCAGCCAGTGTTTAAGTCATTGAATGTCTGGGGCAGGTGATACTTTCATATAGAGTTGTGCATCATTGTCATGTTGGTGAATCTTGATGCTATTTCTGTGAGTAGAGCGCCGAGGAGTACCATGTAGAGGTTGCAGATGTAAGACAGTATAAAACCCTGTAGAACTCTGCAGGTGATAGGAATTCTTGGGACCTGGAAGACCCCACATAAACAAACTGGTGTTGAGTGGAAAGGTAGGAGGAGAACCAGTGAAGGGTGTTGCCGGTGAATCCAATTCAAGACTCCAGGTTGTGGATGAAGTTTGGATGCTTGACTGTCAAAGGCAGTTGAGAGTCCCAGCAATATTAGGAGGCAGAGGTCATCTTCATCTGTGGTCAAGAGGGCATTGACTATGATGTCTAAGGTAGTGATATTCATGCTGCATCATAATCTGAAGCCAGATTAGTAGCCGTGCTGGAGATGATTTGTTTTGATGTGATCTTGGAGTTGAGCACAGACTGCTTTTTCAATGATCTTAACAATGAAGGGTAGGTGAGTGACGAATCTTTAGTTGGCAAGATCATCAGGGTCTAATGAAAGCTTCTTTAAAAGTAAGAGAAACTGGCCTGGCCTGTGAGTTTCTGGTAAGAAGCCTTGAGCTACAGAGGCATTGAACATTTTAATTAAGGGTGAGAGAGCTTCCCAGAGAGAGAGTTGGTGAAGGGCAAAGGTAAAACATCATCTTCATAGGAAGTGTCTTTGAGGGAGCTGAGGTATGTTCAAGACATCTGTGAGAGCAGAGATTTGAAGGATGACCACAGTAGGATTTCATGAGGGGGGGGGGGGGGCGTGTAGTGCAGGTGTTTTGTTGCCAATGCTTTTATTTTTTTTCACAAAGAACACAATGGCATTGCACTTGTTTTGGGGAGTGTGGGATAGGTGGATCAGAAGGTGGATGATGCAGTCAGTGCCTGTTTGTCCTAAAAAGTGTTTTGCTGTTAGTGGCTTTTTTGATGGTGTTACTGTAGTACTTTGCTTTGGCTGGTGTAATGAGCTGTCTGTGTGTTGTCCAGAGAGATGTCAATATCATGAGGTCATCAGGAGGTATTTTAGTTGCTCTGAAATAGAGAGGAAATAGATAGGCCTGAAACCCCACTGCTAGGGTTCATGTTGTTCACACATAATTACACCCTTACACGATAGAAAGGGGAACAAGACTGTCCTCTGTCACTCTAGCTATGGAACCATTTACAAATATTTCTCTCAAGACAGGCAGAGAAAGGAGCATAAGAAAGAAAGAAACAATAGCAGCACTGCCTAGTCTGGAATACTGTCTGCTATTTGGAATAAATATAGCATCTTCTCTATTCACTTCAAAACCAGTAAGGAGGTGAGAGGACCTAAGAAGGAGTTTGTCAGCGGTATGAGACTTTAGCATGGCCTGAAGATGTTTTGCCATCATATGCCAGCTGTGGTATATCTGTGTGTTATTTATAGTACAATGCTTTATGTAGTTTCTCAGTTGTTAGTAATATTCATATTGCACAGTGATAATTGTATTGCCTGGTGCACAATTGGGCACATACTGCTTGGTACACCGGTGTTGCTCAAGTAGATGTGATTTTGTCTTACACCTGTGAGGAACCTGTATGTGCACAGGATACACTTGTTTGCACATTCCCTAATGCACCAGGGTTCATTTATGTTTGAACATTCCTAGGTGTTTTTGAATATTTTGCCGTAATTCGCAATTGCACATGTGCAAAGCATACTAAATTGCATTATTTTTCTTACTGAACTGATGAGGGGCCACATTAGAGTTAGGGTTTATCATATGGGAAAATGTTGATGTGCAAGTTTTAGTAAGATTATTTGAAAAACCTTTAAAAAATACAGCACATTTCCTTTTCGTGGGAGTTGCATCTGTCCATGGTCTATGATATTTCACTTAATTCTCAGATTTGATGTGGCTTCCGACATAGCAGGTTTGTCCTTATACACACCCTAATTGCTGACATTGTGCTGATTTCCTGAGGGACTGAATTTGCCACAGACTTTAACAGAGAAATACAGAAGGCTGTGACCTTTCATCGCTTATTTAAAACATGGAAGAATAAATCAAAAAGATAAGCAGCGAAAAGATTATACAGAGAGTGGACAGAATTTTAACAAGTAGAAAAAAGAGGAATTCTGGGCTGCAAGTAATATTGAGCTTAAATAGCTCCCGCCTTCTGCAGGAGTCTGCCTGGGCTTTCGCTCTGGTTACTGAAAGCAAGCGTCAAGAAACGGGAACAATGTTTCAATAAAAAGTGGACACAATGTGTCAGTGGGACAAAACGTGACCAAATCTACAGATCTGGGAACGCGTCCTGAGGGATCTGGAAAACAGTCAGTTCAACTGCACGTTTTTTATTTAAGCTAGTAGGCGATAGTTTGTATTACAAATAACTAATTTACTGCAAAAAGGTTTTTTTGCGCTACGCAGTCCTATCAAAGGACTGTGATTGTACCACACTTTGCGGCTGTGGCCGGGTACCTAAACTCATCCCACTTGTTTTGATCACACGTATCCTCATTACGTCTCCTGAAGCTGAACACACCGGAGATGTCGGCAAGGGTGCCTCGCATGGCGCACCGGGACTGGCGGCGCCGAATGTGCTGGGCCTAAATGGTGTGGCTCGAAAAATAGAAGACTTTCAACCCTGGTTTATGGGTGAGCCAAAAAAGAAAATTCGCTGCTCTAAATCTGGGTGAGAGCACACTAGTAGAATTTCCTCCATTGCACTTTGCGTATGGTGGAAAACTGCCACCAGCGAATTCCGCATCTGGAATTAGGACTTCTTCGACAAATCAGAGGATTTCTCGTTATCGCCCAACTCTAAACCTGGCCTTTAAGTCTCATTCCCAGGTCAAACAGGATTACTTTAGAAGCCATCCCAGAGTCATTTGATGATCATCCAACTACCTTAGAAGTCATTTTCTCATCATCCGGTGTCATCAAGCTCTTGAAGTCATCAGCAAAGCTTAGAAACTTGTGCCTGATGACTTGAGGATGATTTAAAAATGACTACCTGATTACTTCACAAATTGAGATTATTCCTGATGATTTCAGGAAGGGTATCTGATTACATCACAAGAAGAGATTTCTCCTGATGACTGCAGGATGGTTAGTGATTATTGCACTAACATTGTCTTGCCACCCTATCCTTCAAATACTACAGGAGGTTAGTCAGTATTCAGTTTAACATCTAACAGTAAATTGGCCCCAGAGAACACGAGGTAAAATATTTCATGTGTTACACTTCGAGTGCAGTAACACCCTGCATGCCCTGGGGTACCTGAACTATGTTTCACACCAACTTTGCCTTTTAAACAAAAGTAAAAGCTCACTTTTGAGTTTCTACAGTAATTACACTGTTACTTTAAGCGTGCCTACCTTGCAATTTCATGCCTGTAGGTGCATTTAAACTAGCACTCTAATTCAGAGGTGTGACTAATACCTAAAACAAAGATATGTTATTACCGACCTCAGAAGGATTAAAGGGTGAGACAGTTATTCTGGAATTAAAACCTGCAGGCTGCCGGTTCCAGGTGTCTTCAGCAGGCACATTAACCCACTGAACTATCATACATTTTTCTAAACATGAAAGTTAAATGCACAGTTTGAGGACTATGCTTCATCAGAACGGCTTTTTCTGCAGTTATTATGCTGCATGAGCTTGATCAAATGGCGTTAGACAGCTTTGCATGAGCACTGGATTATATTATGCAAAGCAATATTGATGCTTTTTCATTTGTTTTTTATTCATGGGGATATAAAGGGAATCAGAGGATAGTGAGCAGACACCAGGCAGTTCCAAAGTCGGAAGCTCTGGTCAAGTAATTGGAAGTATATATATATAATGCTTAGGAAGTATACAGTCTAAGTTGAGAGGGTTGTCTTGTGTGTGAATTTGATTTCGCCATTACTTGTCTTGGAATGGGAGGCATTAAAAGCGGGTAAAAGCCAAAATAGCATTGTTAGCTTAAAAATCAAATCTCCAACTTGGAGAGAGAGCATTAGTCCATGTGCAACGTACAGTAATTTATTAAAGCCTAACTATAACTCCTAGGATGCAGTTTGTTGTTAAATGATACCTGAGAACTGTGGCCCCCATCTACTTAACAGGCAGTCCCTTTGTCAACACTATTACATTACTATTGTTTTAACATATCCCAAATGTCAGTGTTGGATGATTTTCACTGCAGTAGAAATATGCTCTTCTATAGGAGAGTTTTTGCCTTCCATTCTTTGCTCCATTTGGAGCTGCATGATTGTTTGTCTGTTTGCAATAAGTTTGCAATAAAGATTGTTGAGAACAATTTACAAGGGCTGTCCTGCAACCAACCTTGCTGAAGCCCGCCCGCATTCAAGCCATTTTGGCCAATCAGGAAGGGGATTGTTGTGCTCAAACCAACAATCAGGTTAATCGACCTCAGCCCATTCAGCTCTTTCTTCCACATGTTGCTGAAACCGAGGGAAATAATGCTGAGCCTTGGAGAAGCGTGTATGGAAACAAACAGAAGGGATTATATCAACAGTGTCTCTTTTCAAACTAAATCGAGGACTTTGCAGGGTGTTAAACTGAGCGCAGTGCTATGGCAGGAAGGGAACGAGTGTAGTGATCAGGGAGAAATAGATGAATGAGGTGAGTGAGGAATCGGCCCTCCCCATCCCCCAAAGGTGAGCTGTTGACTAGTTTGGTATTTTTTAAAGAAAATCGGGGGAAGGGGATGCCTCGATCCTCATAATGGGCTTTTTCATTGTGCCTCCTTTCTCTTCTATCAGTCTTTCATTTCTGCAGCGTATTCTACTGCAGCTTTGTTTCTTCCTGCCCACATTTAGCATCTACGCTCTGTTCCTTACCTGTGCACTTTTCACGCTGTAAGGTCTGTCCTTGCATGTGCTGTCTACATTACTTTCACTTTCTTATCTATTTTCACACATTTCTCCAGCTCTTTGCGCTGCCAGCTGCTCTCTGCTTTTCACTAAAACATTTACATCTGATCTCGACCCTCTGCATTAACTCGGCTTGATTTTTGCACCCTGCACACATGCTCTCCTGCTCGATCTGCGCTCGCCATTACACCTGCTCTCCACTGTCACAATTGCTTTACAAACTGTGCTGTCCACACCTATATAAGAATTAGCCACTCACCACTAGCATTCTCAACCCTCCACACCTCTTCTCCCTGCACGCTCTACAACCTGAACATCCATTTACCACTTTTGTAAATGCACGCTCCACCCCCCAAATTGGCTATCTACTTTCCACATGCACTTTCTACATGCATTCTCTCCACCGTCCACGTGCCCTCTTTACATTTAGGAAACCCAAAAGGCGATGCACCGCCACGCAGATATAAATGTTGCATAAAGTACAGAAAGAGTCCAGTACTCCAGTGATGTAGAAGAGTAATTCTTTCTTTTTAATACTTGTTTACAAGTCAGATGCTTGGTGTTTTCACAGTTCCGTAAGTAAAGCACATAAAACAATGGATGAACAGCCAACGCGTTTCGCCCGCAGAGGGGGCTTCTTCAGGGCTGTAATATAACATAAGAACAATGTATACAATGTACACTAAATTGCAAGAGTCCAATTAAATAAGACACCCGTAAAGTTCGAAATAAAAAATATAATAATCAATAAACCAGTGAGATACTATGTACCAATAAGAAAACAGCACTGTGAGACCGAAACAAAAGTGCACAAAATTCGTAAGTGCATACAAGTACGCACACGTTAAAGATAATATGAAAATGCAATGGCATGTATAATCCGAAAACTTAAAGCAGTGTGTAAATATAAAAGAGCCCCAAGTAATGAATAAACATGTGAGAAAAATAAACTCATCAAAGGAATATGCATGTGGAAAGAGGTTAATAAGAAGAAAAAGACACATATCCGTGTTCAAAGAGTCAATAGATAGAAAACATCACCCTGTCCTGAAGAGACGGAATCAAGAGACATATAGGAGATAGTACATAATATGGTAAAGCATACCACAGTGGAATCCAGTTAGTCGCAAGAAACAAAAGCAGTGCGTTTGGGTACAAAAGATGTGTGGCAGGAAAGAAACGCTCATAAGTCAAAAACGAAATAAAATAGAAAATAGAAGTTTCCGCACTTAGATTCAAGAAAAAACAAATGCGAAGCAAGTGCTGAAAAGATAGTCAGAAAAGTAACATGAAGAAACAGTAAACGGGCGGTAGGAAAGTCAGAAAAATGAATAAATAAACAGATCCCATCGTCACAAAATAATGTGATCCAGCATAACAAGAAAAAATATTTTCAAAGAACGATATTACGTGTGTGCAGGAAACGGGGTGCAAATACCAAAAATAATATTTAAACATTAGATCGTAGCCGCTTCCAAGAAGTAGAGCAACATGCCACCGTAATAACAAGTAGAATAAAATGTAGAAAAAAAAAGGGAAGACAGGAGGGTAAAAACATCTTACCAGTTTGGTTGAAAAGTAGTGCACGAAATAAAGGATAACACGGTCCGAACGACCGTTAAGGTAAATGCGGAGCCGGCACAGATATAATGCTGGTACTGAAATGTGCAAACGAACGGAGGCCCCGGTTACGAGCATCTTAAGTAAATTAAATGGAACCCGGAAGTCCGGGTTCTTAGAAAGAAGGACACAAAAATAAAGAAAGGACTATGACGGCGGCCATCTTGGGGCTGCAGTAAGGCACAAGAAAGATCTAAAGATACAGTGAATAACTGTACCAAAAGAGTGTTAGAGAAAACACACAGAATCATTATAACCAAAGATGTGATTATTGAAGCAAAGAAGAAATTTGGTTTATGAAGTGGGGCAACAAAAGGGGTATATAGCGAGAGATTCTCGCAGGGAGAAAGACCTAGTGATGGGAAAGGACATCCTAGAAAGATGGCGGGGAGTCAAATCAGAGAGGACAGTAAAGAAGGGAGATAATGAGAAGGGAGAAAGAAAAAGAATATAAAAAGAAACATAAGTAGAAAATGGATGTGCCCAAAAAATATATGAAAAATTGCAGAAGTAACATAAGAAAGTGGTCAAGAGGAGAGTAGATTAGCCCAGAGGGGGTGAGGTACCCAAAAGAACACCCAAATTGTCTAGCAAGCATGACGAATCAAGTGTGTGAACAATACCATTAATATCCAATCAAAGTTAATATTAGTCTTGATATTGTACAATTCGAACCTGTAAGAATAACAAACAAGGTTACATGAAGTTTATGCAGAACAGTATATACATGCAGTCTATTGAAAAACAAGGAGATCAAACTACAAAAAGTAATGGAATTCATGGTCGGTATTGTGGCCCAATTCCACCGCTCGCAGGCGGCAGATCCAGACTGCCTCCCTTTGGCGTAATGTCAGTTCCCTGTTACCTCCTCTGGGGTGAGTAGGAACGTGGTCGATTCCCTGAAACCAAATCAATGAATCATTAGGATGAGCAGATGCTATGTGTGTTGTTAATGGATAGTCAGAATCCTATTTTTTGATTGCTCGCAGGTGTCCCTGTATCCTAATTTTCAGAGAACGTTTTGTGCTCCCCACATAGATTTTGTTACATACACACCCCAGAACATAAACAACAAATTTAGTATTACAATTAATGAAGTGATTGATATTAAATGTCTTCGTATTATTGTAACAGAAATCCTTAGTTTTGTCACGACCAAAAGCGCAAACGTTGCAATCATGACGTGCAAAATCCCCTAAGTTTGATGGAAAGCCATGTGATGGGACTAGGAGCAGAAATGTAACTAGGACACAAATGGTCCCTCAAAGTTAATCCTCTGCGATAAGTGGTCTTGGGTATGTAGGAAATACAACCTTTGAGGCCCGGGACTTCATTCAATAAGGGCCAATGGTGTTTGAGTATTTTGAAAATGTCCTGACTGTAAGCCGTATAGCGAGTTACAAATGACAGAGAATTTTTTCGATTCTTGTTGTCCCTCTGTGATTTAACAATCAGAGTATTTTTTCTGGAAGTATCCATAATACGTTGAGCCGCTTGTGACAGAGTCTTTACCTTATACCCCCTGTTCATAAACCTGTGTGTAGTAAGTTGAATCTGAGTATAGAATTTATCATTAGTGCTACGATTGCGTCTAACGCGTACCATTTCTCCAAATGGAATATTCCGAATTACTGAAACATTCTTCAACACCTAGGGGGGGAGACCCGGGAGACACTGATCAGTCTAGTGGGAGCTCCATATCCTCAATTGATAGTTGCACCTCAAAAGATAGTTGCTCGTCTAAACAAACCTCTTGTGGTGCCTCCAATTTGTTTGTGGAAATGGAGCGACTACGTTTAGGCACAAAAACAACTCAAAAAGAAACAAGTCCAGAAGGGGTGGGAAACGATGGAAACAAAGATATGGGCAAATCAGGAGTTCGAACCAGGTCCAAGAAGGATTAGAATCCATCCCCAGTAATTTTGACAAGACTGAGGGCGATTTGGCTATTATCAACCTGTCCGATCGTACTTTGAGTACTACTGAATGTAATTTATTGAGTAAAGGCTTGGGTTTCTGCCCAACCCAGACTAACAACCCTGTAGAGGTCCTTTTAGACCTATTTAAGTTTACTCGTCTTCTCAAACTTAACAACTACTTTACATCTACCCGTGATGATGACATAAGTAAATATCAGTCAGAACCGCTGATGGATCAGTCCGTCACGGCAGATATTCATTTACCTACACACTCCGTCTCTGACTTACACGATTTACAACTACTGAAATCCCTATCAGATGATTATAGGGAAATTGAGGGTATCTGAACGGATTTGGTAATATTAGAGAGAATTGATATTACTAGCGGTCTGAAACCACAGTCCAAATTTACGCCAGTCAATACTCATAGCAACATTGAATTGTTTAACAAAAAGGTATAGTCGGATTTATATAAATGTTTTAGCACACGTATTAGCAACTGGCAATGATTAAACAATTTATCTGTACCAGAAAGGGGGGCTCTTCGGAGCCTTAAAAAGGACCATTCGATTGTGATTCGTGAAGCCGACAAGGGAGGTAATGTGGTGGTCATGAACCGTACTGATTATATGGAAGAAATCAATAGCTAATTGTCTGATGTTACCTGTTACAAACATCGCACACATAATCCCATTGGTGACCTGATGGAATAAATCAATAGTAAATTGTGGGGATGGTATGAACTAGGGTTACTTACAATCGATGAATTTAAATATCTCACTGTAAAAAAAACCAAATTTCCCTATATATACATACTTCCTAAGGTACACAAGGGCGGTGATTTCCCCCCTGGAAGGCCCATCATATCAGGCATAGACTCTCCGACAGAAAAAATGTCAGAATATGAGGATTTTTATTTACAGAAATAATTTATCTCCAATCTGCCTCGTTTATACAGGACAGCAAAGATATCCTCAACAAATTTGAAGACTTCACTTGGTCTGAAGCTCTTATTTTTGTTACAATGGACGTGAGTAGTTTATACACATGTATACGTAAACCCTTTGGAATACAAGCAGTTACTTCATTTCTAAACACCAGGAATGCTGATTGTTTTGCACACAACCAGATGCTTGTACAGATGATTGACATTATTTTGTCAAAAAAAAAAATTCTACATGATAATGAGTGGTATCAACAGACACAAGGGACGGCGATGGGTTCAAAATTCGCTCCATCATATGCCTGTTTGTTCATGGGCTGGTATGAAAAAATGTACGCCTGGGGCAAACATGCCTCGCCTTGGACCGATTTCATTGTGTTTTGGGGGAGATACATTGACGATATTATCATTATATGGAATGGGACCATCGAACAATTGATTATGTATCATAATTTTCTCAACAATAATCCTTATAATGTACAGCTCAGTTTACGCTTCAGCAGAAACACCATAGATTTTTTGGACATCAGATTTTTTATAGAACAGAATAGCATACAAAGTGTACTGTATAGGAAATCTACAGCATGTAACAGTTTACTCCATGCTACCAGTGCCCACCCTATTTCGGTAATTCAGAATATTCCATTCGGAGAAATGGTACTTTAGACGCAATTGTAGCACTAAGGATAAATTCTATACTCAAATTCAACTTACTACACATATGTTTATGAACAGGGGGTATAAGGTAAAGACTCTGTCACAAGCGGCTCAAAGTATTATGGATACTCCCAGAAAAAATACTCTGATTGTTAAATCACAGAGGGACAACAAGAATCAAAAAAATTCTCTGTCATTTGTAACTCGCTTACAGTCAGGACATTTTCAAAATACTCAAATGCCATTGGCCCTTATTGACTGAAGTCCCGGGCCTCAAAGGTCGTATTTCCAACACACCCAAGATCACTTATCGCAGAGGATTAACTTTGAGGGACCATTTGTGTCCTAGTTACATTTCTGCTCCTAGTCCCATCACATGGCTTTCCATCAAACCTAGGGGATTTTACACATGTCATGATTGCAACGTTTGCGCTTTTGGTCGTGACAAAACAAAGGATTACTGTTATAATAATACAAAGACATTTAATATCAATCACTTAATTAATTGTAATACTACATTTTTTGTTTATGTTCTGGGATGTGTACGTAACAAAATATATGTGGGGAGCACAAACCGTTCTCTGAAAATTAGGATACAGGAACACCTACGAGCAATCAAAAAACAGGATTCTGACTATCCATTAACAACACACATAGCATCTGCTCATCCTAATGATTCATTGATTTGGTTTCAGGGAATCAACCACGTTCCTACTCACCCCAGAGGAGGTAACAGGGAACTGACATTACGCCAAAGGGAGGCAGTCTGGATCTGCCGCCTGGGAGCGGTGGAATTGGGCCACAATACTGACCATGAATTCCATTACTTTTTGCAGTTTGATCTTCTTGTTTTTCAATAGACTGCATGTATATACTGTTCTGCGTAAACTTCATGTAACCTTGTTTGTTATTCTTACATGTTCGAATTGTACAATATCAGGACTAATATTAACTTCGATTGGATATTAATGGTATTGTTCACACACTTGATTCGTCATGCTTGCTAGACAATTTGGGTGTTCTTTTGGGTACCTCACCCCCTCTGGGCTAATCTACTCTCCTCTTGACCACTTTATTATGTTACTTCTGCAATTTTTCATATATTTTTTGGGCACATCCATTTTCTACTTATGTTTCTTTTTATATTATTTTTCTTTCTCCCTTCTCATTATCTCCCTTCTTTACTGTCCTCTTTGATTTGACTCCCCGCCATCTTTCTAGGATGTCCTTTCCCATCACTAGGTCTTTCTCCCTGCGAGAATCTCTCGCTATATACCCCTTTTGTTGCCCCACTTCATAAACCAAATTTCTTCGTTGCTTCAATAATCACATCTTTGGTTATAATGATTCTGTGTGTTTTCTCTAACACTCTTTTGGTACAGTTATTCACTGTATCTTTAGATCTTTCTTGTGCCTTACTGCAGCCCCAAGATGGCCGCCGTCATAGTCCTTTCTTTATTTTTGTGTCCTTCTTTCTAAGAACCCGGACTTCCGGGTTCCATTTAATTTACTTAAGACGCTCGTAACCGGGGCCTCCGTTCGTTTTCACATTTCAGTACCAGCATTATATCTGTGCCGGCTCCGCATTTACCTTAACGGTCGTTCGGACCGTGTTATCCTTTATTTCGTGCACTACTTTTCAACCAAACTGGTAAGATGTTTTTACCCTCCTGTCTTCCCTTTTTTTTTCTACATTTTATTCTACTTGTTATTACGGTGGCATGTTGCTCTACTTCTTGGAAGCGGCTACGATCTAATGTTTAAATATTATTTTTGGTATTTGCACCCCGTTTCCTGCACACACGTAATATCGTTCTTTGAAAATATTTTTTCTTGTTATGCTGGATCACATTATTTTGTGACGATGGGATCTGTTTATTTATTCATTTTTCTGACTTTCCTACCGCCCGTTTACTGTTTCTTCATGTTACTTTTCTGACTATCTTTTCAGCACTTGCTTCGCATTTGTTTTTTCTTGAATCTAAGTGCGGAAACTTCTATTTTCTATTTTATTTCGTTTTTGACTTATGAGCGTTTCTTTCCTGCCAGACATCTTTTGTACCCAAACGCACTGCTTTTGTTTCTTGCGACTAACTGGATTCCACTGTGGTATGCTTTACCATATTATGTACTATCTCCTATATGTCTCTTGATTCCGTCTCTTCAGGACAGGGTGATGTTTTCTATCTATTGACTCTTTGAACACGGATATGTGTCTTTTTCTTCTTATTAACCTCTTTCCATATGCATATTCCTTTGATGAGTTTATTTTTCTCACATGTTTATTCATTACTTGGGGCTCTTTTATATTTACACACTGCTTTAAGTTTTCGGATTATACATGCCATTGCATTTTCATATTATCTTTAACGTGTGCGTACTTGTATGCACTTACGAATTTTGTGCACTTTTGTTTCAGTCTCACAGTGCTGTTTTCTTATTGGTACATAGTATCTCACTGGTTTATTGATTATTATATTTTTTATTTTGAACTTTACGGGTGTCTTATTTAATTGGACTCTTGCAATTTAGTGTACATTGTATACATTGTTCTTATGTTATATTACAGCCCTGAAGAAGCCCCCTCTGCGGGCGAACCGCGTTGGCTGTTCATCCATTGTTTTATGTGCTAACTTACGGAACTGTGAACACACCAAGCATCAGACTTGTAAACAAGTATTAAAAAGAAATAATTACTCTTCTACATCACTGGAGTACTGGACTCTTTCTGTACTTTATGCAACATTTATATCTGCGTGGCGGTGCATCGCCTTTTGGGTTTTCTCGAGTAGGGCTATTTTAGCCTTTGTGGCTTCTCTTGCAGCAGGAGCCTTGGTGGATTTGCACGCCCATGTTGATGATAAATTACTTTATATTTACTTTGTCTTGTAAATTAACAGGTACTCACATGGATTTGTGCGTTGTTTATGAGCTTGCTGCAATTTTCATGTTAGCCTCTTTACATTTACTCCTCACAATTCACATCCACTTTCTTCCCTGTACATTACTATTCACTCAGACATCTTCTTTACAGTTCACATGTTTACATCCTCCAATTGCAGTCTACAGCCTGTTCACCTGCAATCCTTTCCATGCTATATATCTGTTCCCAACCCTACAAATGCATTCTCCTCCCCCCGATACGCCCTACACCACCCAGACTCACTCTCCACCCACTCTCTACAATGTACTGCAACTTTCCACATGTGCTCTACACTATGCACATGCAACATCCACCCTATAACTCCGCTCTCTATACTGTGATCCACACCCACTCCAAGTCCATTTTTAACACCATTCACTACATCTACTGTGCAGCCACGACATCTACTTTCCACTATGAGCACCAGCACTCCATGACCCACATCCACCCACTAAAATATGCTCTGCATCCACTTTCCATTTATGTTCTCAAACTATACATTTGCCTTACCTCCTATCCATTCTCTTTCCATTGTCTGCACTCCATGCACTCTGCACATACACTACACACCACCAGCTACATGCACTATCCACCCATTCTGTCTACTCTCCAAACCCAATGTCTATGCTTTGCATTCACCCTCTACTTCTCTTCTACACAATACACACTCATTCTAAATCCTCTGCAATCATACTCCACGTTGCCCCCCACATTCACACTTTACATCCGCTCTATTCTCTCTCTTTGAAACACATCTCCCAGTGGCCAGCTGCTTTCTGCCATCTACATTTGCCCTCCTCATGGAGTTTCCACACTTTGCCTACCTTTCTGTTCTCCACCCTCCATAGGTGCTCTTCAATTGATAGATTTGTCCTTCACATGCAGTTGCCATCCAGTACTCTGCTTGCCACCCTTCACATTTGCCTCCCCACACTTCAGATCTGCTTCCCTGCCCTCCACATTTGCTTTTCACATTGCACTTCAACTCTCTGCTCTCCACCTTCACTATCCACACTGTGCATGCCCTCTCCAACCTCCATTTGGGGCTTCGACTCCATACATCCGCTCTCCAACCTCAAGATACCCTGTACATCCACTTGAGATGGTCAACAGCCACTCCTATTATCTATTCTTCAGACTACTGCACCACATCTGCAATGCAGGTTCTACCCATTCTACTCTTATGTATATCTGCACTTCATGGTCTCTATCCTCTCTGCATTCCACATCCACACATTCCACATCCACATGCCCTCAGGGCACTATATAGACACTTTAGACACTGGTCATCTGTTTCACCCTCTAAATGTGCTATCCACCTCTCTTTTTGCTCTCCATACTCTCTCGTCACCCTCCATATGCAATCTTCAGGATCCAGGTATGCACTCCACACTTCACATGCACTCTCTTCTGTGTATTCATTGTCTGTTAACCCTTCACATCTGTTCTTAACCCTTCACATCCAATCAAAGCCCTCTGCATCCACTCATCAAACCTCACCTACACTTTCCACCATATACATCTGCTCTCCATGTTCAGGTTCTACACTCTATCCTTTCACTGCACAACTCCCTTCTCACTGCAGTACATCTGATCGTTGCTCTTTATATTCTCTTGTACTACATGTGCTGACCATACTACATACGCAGCCTTGATCCTCTATATCTACTTTCCACACTGTACACCTCCTCTCCCCTCTGTACATTTATTCCCCAATGTGTACATTTGCTGGAAACACTCCACTGCCTACATTTTCTCCACACCCAGTGCATCTGGCCTCTACCCTGTACATGCTCTCTCCATTTTGTACATATGCTCCTCACACTAAATTTGCACTCTTCTCTTCTACTTTTAATCTATACTTTGACATGTCACATCTGATCTCCACCTTCCACCTGTGCGCCCCATTCTGCACATCACTCTTCACATTTGCTATTCAACCTATACAGGTACTCTCAACCTCCACATGTCTTCACCACCCTAATTACACACTTGCCACCCTCCACGTGCTGTTTTCACTCTCCACATTCATTATAGTCTACATTCTTCCCTCCATCCTTTCTCCCCACTACCTCCCCACATCTTCTGAGCAGGCTCTATATTCTCTTTCTACAATACATCTTCACACCACACCTACATTGACTCTCAAGCATCCCCTCTCCAACAAGTACTTCCACAAATCTGCCCACCACTCTCAATCTTCAAACTTATTGTTCATCCTCGTGGTGAGAATTTCAACTGTCTTCCCCCTCTATCCATCCTGTACATCAGCTCTTCGCGGTACACAACCAATGTAAGCTCTTTTTATAAGCTTTCCAACTCCTTCATATCCTCACCCTGCCTTGTACATTTGCTTTCCACACGTGCCTTATCCATTCTCCACAAACACTCTTCGCGCTACATCAAATCTGTTCTCTTTTTCTGTCGTTTCGTTCTGCCCTCTACCCTACTGATTGACTCTTAGCCCATTTCATTCTCTCTCCAAGCACTTCATCGCTTCTGCATCCTACATACTAGGATCTGCATAACATCCACCACTGACCCTTTCCATCTCTGTCACATTCATATGCTCTCTCTCCACCCTCCGAAACCATCCTGCGCATCCATTATGACCCCTGACTTGAGCTCTCCACGTGTGAATGTCCACTGACTCTTCATCCCTGCTCACCTCCACAAGCACTCTCCATTCTTTTTCTTGAAACTGCTATCTCTTGATGTATGCAAACTGATCCACCCACCATACTTTACACACCATATACATGCTCTTATATTCACATTTGCCCTCCACAGGCACATCTGCTTCTTGCCGTCCACATCCACTCTTTATACTATACATGCACTTTCCACCTTCCATTTGCACTTACTACTCTATACATGTGGTCTCCACCCACTGGATGCATTCTTTAACCACTCCATCCATTCTCCACTGTCCACATACACTCCACATCTTTTCTCCACACCATCTCGCCACATCTGCAGTGCAGGCTCCACCTACTCGATCTGCATCCTCTCTCTGCGTTCCACACCTACTCTCCAATCCCCTTCCTCATACTCTTAATCCATTCTCCACCCTGCTCTCCTTCACCCAATAAATGTTCAGCCCGCCGTCTACATGTGCTCTCTAGCCTGTACATTCAATATCCTTCATGCGCAGTCTTCAGTGTCCTCTTCAGAGAGTGCTCTTTGCGCTTCATGTGCACTCACTCCTCTACCTCCTTTGTCTGCCTTGTCATTCTGCCCTCCACATCTGTTCTCCACCCTACACATCAATTCAAAGTAGGCCTGGTGGAATTTTTTATTATGTTGAGGTAATTCGCATCATTTCAGGAATTTCACATTAAGCTTATGGCATACATTTCCTCTAAATTACACTATTGCACACCATTGACAAGAAAAATTTATCACTGATGCACGATTTACAAAAAAAGGTTTACTGCAAGTGCACAAGAACAACAGAAAGTGAGCGCTGTTTACTGTGCTTTTGTTTTTTACAATATTTAGTCTGAAATGCGTTCTTGCTTGAAAAATTTACGTGAGGGCACATTTTGAGCTAAATTACCACGCAAAATGACGTATTTGAATTTTGCCTACTTCTGCGTAATTTCACTGAAATTTTGTCTAAGTGCACAGAAGCAAATTATGCACCTTTTGCACACCCCTAATTCAACGCGCTCTGTAACCTCCCCTTCAAGCCCCACAATCACTTCTCTACATCCAATCTGTTCTTTGTCCACACCACATTTGCTCTTAGTGGATTACATCCACACTCTGACTTTTACATCATCTGCTACTCTTTTTATTCACTATCTGCATCTGTTGTCCTCCTTTGATATCCACCCAAGCACTCCCAATTTACTATCAAAGTCCTACCTCACTTTCCACCAAGTACAACGACTCTCCATTTTCACAGTTTGCACTCATTCCTCTGTGCACACATCCTTTCTCAATGATTTACATCCACTCATTGCCCTCTAGATCCTTTGACCAAACTCTGCATGCCATCTACTTTGGACTTCAACAAACAATGTCTGCCTGCTATATCCACTCTCCACCCTACACATTCGCCCTGCACATTTGCTCCATCATTGATGTCCACTGTCAACTTGTGTTGTTCATGCTATATTTGCCATCTCCATCATTCATTTTTACGCTCTGCACTTTACCTTCCCTGGCCACTCTGTGTTTTCCACCCTCTGCATGTGCTGTAAATACTCCACATGTGCTGTACATGCACTCTCCACCTTGTACGGTTGCTCTTATTTCCACTCTGCATGTCCTCTCCATTTGGTTCATATGCTCTAATATAGTCACAGCACTCCATGATTCCACCCAGCCAATACATGCCTCTCCACGCTAAATGAACACTCTCCACCCTAACATACGCTTGCCACCATCCAGATATTCTCTCCAAATACTTTACACATTCCTCGTGCTCTCTCCACCTTCATATGTTCTCTCCACCCTCCTTATTCTTTCTACCCAGTTCTTCCCTCTTCAGCCTCCACATGCTCTTTCCACTGTGTGTATTCACTATCTACCCAGTACATCCACTGTAAACAGTCCAAACCCTTCTCTCTGTATCTTTTCTCCACACCCACATAACCTGTTAAAATCATATTTTGCAGTAATTGCAATTAAGGATTGCGGTGACAGAGTTAGTGGAAGTGTAGTAATACTACAATAGTAGGTCAGGCAGAGATATGAAATGCTGTAATTGAGGGGCTTTTTTTGTATTTACTTAAAGATATGGTCTAATATTCTTATGGTGTAGCTGCGGAACAACTCTGAGAGAGAGATCAATCATAAAAAATTAAATGGATGCAATCATCATGGAATTATGCTCAGAAAAACATATCCAGAATTCCCCAGGGTCATACTGAAGTAATAAAAAAGAACCATGAAGTACTCATGGAGTTGTAAAATAATACATACACATCCTGAAGTAATCATAATCTTCTCTCATTCCCTAGTTGTAGCAAAGGCTTTGTGACGTACTCTGGTCCCATCCCCTAGTTGTCATGGAGACATCATGAACTAATCTTCTCCCATCCGCTATTTGTCATGGAGTCATCATGAAGTAATCTGCTCCCATCCCCTATTTGTCAAGGAGTCATCATGAAGTAATCTGCTCTCATCCCTTTGTTGTCATGGAGTCATCATGAAGTAATCCGCTCTCATCCATTTGTTGTCATGGAGTCATCATGAAGTAATCCACTCTCATCCCTTTGTTGTCATGGAGTCATCCTGTAGTAGTTCAAGATAATCACACATTTTCTAAAGAAGTAATCAGAAGACCATCCTGGAGTAGTTATTGTGATGACTTTGGAGTCATTTCATTTAAATATTTCACCCTATAGGCATACTCCATGATGGTTTGGGATGACTTCACTGGATAATTACAGGAATAGCTCAGCTGAAGTCATCAGATGACTTCAAAATGACTCCAGGAAGATCTTCCTTTTTGACTTGGGTTGTTCACACGGATGATGTAGCGAGAGAGGAACTGCAACCTAGAAGAGGACCTGTACAACACAGTGCTGCTGAATTATTTGTGCATTAAGTTGTGTCTGCAGATGGAATCCCTTGTTTGAAGAGAGAGCAACTCACAAGCAGCTGTAGATCAGTCCTAGAAGGTTTGATGCAGGTGGCCAGCTGGGCATTTTCCTAAGATCTATGTGACCAGTTCCCCCATAATTGTTATTTTCTTTATTTGTGTAACAGCATGTAATGCTAAGTACCAGAATACTAAAGTTCACCATCTCTAGCAAAGCTGTCCATGTTGCTATCTTAGACCCTGATTAGGAGTTTGGCACATGGTTTACTCCATCACAAACGTGACAGATCTCCCGTCCACCGTATTACAAGTTCCATAGGCTATAACGGAATGGTAATAGGGTGGACGGGATATCTGTTATGTTTGTGATGGAGAATCCCCTCCGGCAAACTCTAAATCAGGCCCTAAGTTGCTAACAGCAAACACATTACAGTTCATGCATACACTCAATAATGTTTCAATGGGATATTCAGGGTTCAGAATCTGCTCCTCATAATGTATTATCATAAACTCATTTGCACCATCCTCTCTTGTTAGTGTCAGTGACCTTCTCTTCTGCTTTTCCTATTAATTATTCTGATGTGCAAATTGAGCTGCACTTCCAAATTATTGGTTGACAGGTCACTAAAAAGCACTGCTGTTCCAAACAAATAGACAATACACTTTAAAAGGCTAGAATTCAGAATCCTGTACAGCATTAAAGCACTCTGCTTTTGGCTTAGAGGCCCCCTTCCTAAATTACCGGCCTGATCTTCAGACAAGGGTCTATAACAATGGAGAGGGCGTTTAACGATCATTATTGTCACAATCAGAAGGGCTATAATGATATCAGTACATTCCACCCACTGACTGTAAGATGTTCTAGATTAGAAAGGGACAACATAAAGACAAAAAAAGCAATTTTAAAGCAGGAGGTCTATGCAGCCATTTTAGCACCCAAGTAACTTCATTCTTTTCAATGGAGCTTTTAACAATCCAATGTTCTTATATGCAATAATGACCTATGGTGAGAAGAAGCATGCCCTCTCTCTGCTGTGAAAGGATACACTATGGGCATACCCACAGAAGCACATAACTTCTATTCGAGCAACTGTCAGGATTCTCTCGTGGAAATTTTTTCCTTTCCTCTTTGTGACTCAGCTTTCTGATTATGCCATTATTCCCTTTTTCACTTGGAGTCATTCAGACTCAACATGAGCATGTCTAGAAGGGAATATACTAACCCAGAGCTTCTGCTGGAGCTCGTGTTGTAGGTGAAATTCCAGAATTTAAAAGGCGTGTGAAGGGAGTGTTACAAAAGCGCGTGTTGACTTATGCATGATCATTGAATTGTATGTTTTCCACTGCAATCTACAGGTGATGTGTTTCCTTTTTTACTTGCTACTATGTGGTGCTTACACATTATGCTAAGCCCATGTCCAGGGAGGTTTCTGGTTAAAACTGATTTATTGGTCTATCGGTCTAGCTAATCCCATATGCTTTGTATTTTTGTATAACTTTTGATTCTTCTAGTTACGTGCATTCATGAACCTCCAGCGAATGATTAATTACTTATTTTACTTCTAAGCTCCTGTATTCTGCTAAGTACTGGATGACCCTCCCACTGAAGCATGTTTGCTGTTTTGTATTATGTGTTTTACATCAATGCCTAAAAATATACTTTGTATGCAAATGCTCCAAACCTCTTGCAAGCACATTTAAATAATGCAAATTGTGTATATTTATATATCTCTTCATTCACCTAAGCACTGTAGCAGTTTGTTAGCATGCTACACAGGGACTGCATGATTGGTTAGAACAGGTTTGTCTTGCAGTCTGGCCTATATGTGGTTTGTGTTGTGCCTGATTGAAAAGAGTGGTGATCTTATTCAGAGATAGGTCATTGCACCTAGGTGTATGAGGGCTAAAACGCATGCACTTTGCATTAATTTATTGGTATGCCTCATTGATGGTTAATACAAAGTCCAGCTGCAAGGCGATAAAGGAGCAGAACATAGCATGCACTGAATAGATGCATTCACTGTAGATGTTCTATGTATTCCCCAAGGAGTGATAGGTGTGCAACCCACAGGCATGCACAGGTTATAAGGAGCCATGGAAATTCTGTACTGGGTCCACCAAGAAATAAGAGTAGTGTGACCTATCGCCATGCCATCGATGAACTCAGCCAAAGTTAACAACCTAAAAAGTCAACCCAGGAACTATGATGAGTGACCCACAGAAAGGCACAGGAGAATCATAGTATAGTAAATGTGGACCAACAGGACAGAAACCCACATGAGTGTGCTTGTTACAGACAGCCAGAGACAATATTATTTAGGCTCCACTCAGGAGTTACAGGAGAGCATCCCATGCACATGCACTTTGTAATCAGTATTTTTGTGATTAGTAAAGAAGTTTCAGAGCCGACATTTGTAATAAAAGGCCAATTCCCAAAACTCTGAATTGTGGTGGGTCGGAATCTGACATACTTCATGAATATTAACTAAGTAGATCTAAAATTGTGGCTCACCACAATTGGAGGCCATCAGAGGGATGGTGGCCTGGTGGGGTCAGGAGACCACAATAACTGTGATTGCAGCCCATTTTCCTTAAAGAAAAAATGACTACATTTGAAAAGAAAATTCTACTTCTTTTGTTTGTTTAGGAGTTGGTAGTGGCCCCCTGGACCATTCACAGCAGCACATATCGCGGGACCATGGTGTAGCGCTGCCAGTCCTGCGCGCCATCTGATGCACCCTTGCCAATATTCCCAGTGTGTGCAGCTTTAGGACACATAGGGGGTCATTCTGACTCCCGCCGGCGGCGGTAACCGCACGCCTGGCGGGAGCCGCCGAATGACCGCACCGCGGTCAAATGACCGCGGCGGTCATTCTGAGTTTCCCGCTGGGCTGGCGGGCGACCGCCAGAAGGCCGCCCGCCCGCCCAGCGGGAAACCCCCTTCCACGAGGATGCCGGCTCCGAATGGAGCCGGCGGAGTGGAAAGGGTGCGATGGGTGCAGTTGCACCGGTCGCGATTTTCAGTGTCTGCTATGCAGACACTGAAAATCTTTGTGGGGCCCTGTTAGGGGGCCCCTGCAGTGCCCATGCCACTGGCATGGGCACTGCAGGGGCCCCCAGGGGCCCCACGACACCCGTTCCCGCCAGCAAGGTTCTGGCGGTCAAAACCTGCATGCCTGCAGCGCCGCCATGGAGGATTCCTCAGGCCAGGGGAAAACCGGCGGGAAACCACCGATTTCCCTTTTCTGACCGCGGCGGTCAGAATTGGCCTGGATGCACCGCCAGCCTGTTGGCGGTGCATCCGCGGTCCCCGGCCCTGGCGGTCTATGACCGCCAGGGTCGGAATGACCCCCATAATGAGGATACTTGGGAGAGGCAAGAGGAAGAGAAGCCATGGGCAATTTTTAGATGGGCAGGATTCTAGTATGAGGACAGCCATGAATCTGAACCTCTGATTTTCACATGTTTCATCTCAGCTGTTGGCTGTTGCTTGTGAAAGTTATAACACTGAAACTGCTTGTGTTAGGCATCTCAACAAACATTTTCTTTACAATCTCGAGAAAGAATCACTCCCAATGGGACTCATTCCCCTTTGTCAATGCATTTCCACCTTCTTTGAGGTGTTGGTAAAATATCAATATTTTGTGACCAGATTTTTGTTGCAAAACATTGATAAATAAGATACCAATCCAGTATTTGGAAGGGACTCCTAGAGCATGCCAGTTCTAGATACAAAATCTGTGTCCGTTTGGAATCCCGTTTTGGGAGTCGGAAATACTTTTCTCATTCCTAAAATGAGATTAGTACATTAGAAAAAACATTAAATGGTCAACTGAATGCTAAAATGGAGCATTTGCAACTGTTAAAATGCTGAGTGCACCAGTCCTCTAATGGACCATCCACGAGAAATGAGGGGTAAATCATAGAATTCAGAGTAGGAATTCAGCATAATAAATGCTTATTAGAGACTATCCAGGGGCATCAGTGGTGCAATCTGCAGGCACTCACTGGTTGCAGGCAGCCAGAGTCCCCGAGGTACATCTGAGTATTCAGATCTAAACATAAATATTAGATGTAAAAGAAGACGAAGTAGTGCAACAAGCCACGATTCATTGAGAGCAGGTCTCACCAACTTTGTCTCTTGAGGCCTTGTAGATGCTTATGAGTAATCCTAGTGTAGCTCAAAGGAGGTGTTGTGAAGGTTGAGATCTGATACCATATGCCACTTATCACAATCACAACAAAAGATGGAATAATAAGACAGAACTGTTATTCAGCTAAAAGTCCATTACTTTAATAACTTCTTACACACACACAAAAACACACACACACACAAAGTGAAAAGTAATCCAAATAGTAGGAAAACGAAAAACACAATAAACATGCAAAGTATCAGCAATGAAGACAACTTATCAACACTGGATAGCAAAGTTACATAACAAATATACTGTTATTTACCATTACAATGTTGTTCGCAATCAGATGGGTGCCAACAGGAAGGATGCCAATTCTCTCACATAGGAAACCAAAATAGAGATTATCCTATGGAACAGATAAGGTACACTGATACTGTGGCCAAAAACCGTCCTGCTTGCGATCAACTTAAAGATCATAAAACAGTCTTCAAAATATGTGGACACTTTTCCTTTCTCATAGGACACACTGGACTTATGGTATCTGATCGGATGGGACCTGAGAATCCAGTCAGCCCACCCAGACAAATGTTTTGAAGCTTGATGAAGTATTAAGGCATTTGTTTTCAGTTCATTGTGCATATTTGATCAGGGAGATTTGTTCTTCTCTTGGATTAGGGTGAAAGGGTATCTAGTGCAAAAATGTCAGATATATCATAATCCAGTAGTGCTGGAAAGAACGATTCAGTGGCTCTGAGACCAGGAAATACAGATATTTGCGAAAGGAGGCAGTTCTGCTGCACTCTGACCCACAGTGATGTTTGGGAAGAGATCCTACAATGACTAAAAGAAATGCATTGTCGCTGCAGAACATTCTTTGGGCTCTGACTTCAATAAGCAAAAAAGGACGAGAGGCATACTTAGGGGACCCAAATGTAGTTAATGTGTGGTGATGGGCTCATTCTAAACAACATAGTGAAGGTCGCACAATGATGGAACAAGCAAGTATAAGTGCAGGGACAGTGTACACACTAAGGAGAGTCAGCACTCAATGGACTTGCACTTGTTTCTTGAGGAGCTTCTTAGCACTCTGAAAAAAAGGCTTCAGTAATTGCTTTCGATTTAAATGTAGCAAGAGCAAAAATAGCAGCAATGTAGGTTATCAGTTCTTTAGCAGAACATAAGGTGTAGTACCAACCTCATGCAACGATTCATTACTAAACTCTAAAATGTGTATTTAAAGCACCAGACAAGGTCCACATATGTTGACAAGTTGAAGTTGGTGAAAGACCTGCTGGACTGTATAGGCGTTTTACCTCCCATTAATGACAGTCTAATGCCAACCACAAGTAGTGCATTATCAGTTAGCATCAACACTCCATTTTATACTCAAGATTAACAACAAGACCCTCATTACGACTTCGGTGAACTTTGGTGCAGGGAGCTCTGAGGGCCAAAATCTCTGTGATTTGTGCATGGGGGGTAGGTCAGGTTTGTCTGTCTGGAAGGTGAATTGTCTGCTCCCCTGTGGTGCGGCATGGTCAAAAAGGGAGTGAGCTATTCAGGTGTCCCAAGCCCTTGCAGCAGTGAAAATAGGTCCAGTGCTTCTAGGCCCGGAAATATGGTGTGTAAAGTTCACAGAGACACCTGTAATTGTGGATGGCCTAATACCACCCAAATGATGGTCATTGTGAAATTCACAATCAGCTAAGGGTAATCTTATAGACATATGCACTGGTGATGATTCTAATCACTATTTTTCCCTCATATTTGCTACAGCCAGCTATTAGGGCTGGCTTCAGACCCAACCCGACTAGATGTTTTGCAGAAAACATATAGCATATAAGACTTCATTTGATCTGCATATGATATATCATAATTATTGTAATAAGGACTGTAGTGATTAGTCAATTTAAATACCAACTTGCAACTTACCGCGCAATATCTTCACCACGCATCTATTATAATGCATATGACTTTACCAAGTATGCCTTTACCACACAAAATTTTACCATGCATATGCCTTGACCACGCATGCATTTACAACGAAAATTTAAGTATTTCACAGGTAAGTGTTGAGAATATATGTATATTACCTACTGGCAGTTGTCAGTAAGTAGTTAGGACCTAGGGCCAGATGTAGGTAGGCTTTTGCACCTCGCAAACGGCGAAAAACGCCGTTTGCGAGGTGCAAAAGCCCTCAAGCGATGCAGAAACACATTTTGCGAGTCTGAACCGACTCGCAAAATGTGTTTCCGATTCGCAAATAGGAAGGGGTGTTCCCTTCCTATTTGCGACTCGCACCGCGATTTAAGTTGATTTGTGACCGCGAAAGCGGTCGCAAATCAACTCGCAGTTACCATCCACTTGAAGTGGATGGTAACTCATTCGCAAAGGGGAAGGGGTCCCCAGGGGACCCCTTCCCCTTTGTGAATGCTCACAAAATTATTTTTTCAGAGCAGGCAGTGGTCCTATGGACCACAGCCTACTCTGAAAAAAACCGAAACAAAAGGTTTCGGTATTTTTTTCTATTTGCAGCTCGTTTTCCTTTAAGGAAAACAGGCTGCAAAGAGAAAAAAAAAAACTGCTTTATTTAAAAGCAGTCACGGAGATGGTGGTCTGCTGTCTCCAGCAGGCCACCATCCCCGTGAGTGCCTAGACTCGCTATGGGGTCGCAAACTGCGACCCACCTCATAAATATTTATGAGGTGGGTCTTTGCGACTCCATAGCGAGTTGCAGAAGGTGTCTGAGACACCTTTCTGCATTCCAAATTGCGACTTGCAATTTGCGAGTCGCAGGGACTCGCAAATTGCAAATCGCAATTTGGAATCTTTCTACATCTGGCCCCTAGTTTCTATAGAAAAAGTGTTTTTTGTTTCGCTGATAATTTCTGTGCCATTTGATGAATCTTCACGAAATGTTTGGAAGAAAATACAACTTTCACTTCAGCTACGTTTTGGAGTGATCTGTCGAGCAGGGGCAAAGAAAAAGGGGGGGTCTAACATGCATTTTCCCAATTCATTTTGCCATAGGGAGTTTGAACAGCAAAGGCGCCCAAACCTCTGGACGGAATTACACCAAATTTGGCAGAAAGGTAACTCTTAGTCCGGGAAGTGACCTTTTTGGTATTTGGTGTAAATCCATGAGTAGTTTTTGAAATATTAAAACTAATTTGTATATATAGGGACGTGAAGGCTCCGCAAACACTCCTGATCTTGTGCTGAGATCTCATTGGCTGCCAACACTACAACAACAAAGTGCTGTCATCCATCTTGGGACTCGGCTTCAACCGAGTTCCTGAACAAAAGGGTAAAAAATAAGAATAGGGGCCAGGACAGGGACAACCTGGCCCATTAGCTCTGGTGCTGGGGTCCCAGAGGGACCCCCCACTGCAAACAAGCATTTTTATTTTAAATCTTTGCCACAAATCCACAATGGGATCACATATCTGGTGCAAATTGCTTTTAAAAACCATGCATGGGTTCCCGATCTTGTTCTTAATGAAGCCCCCCGGGTGAGCCACTTCCCGGGGGCATGTAAAAAATAAGGAGGGGAGCACATGGGGCTCCTCCTCCTGGGCTTCCTAAAGCCCTGGATGACTGCCCAGTCCCCAGAACCAAACATACAATGAAATGCAGGGGGACACTGGCCTGCTTCATGGATCACCTCAAAACATTCCAGACAGCAGCAGATGTCAGCGTCAATTTTCTTGGGGAAAATTTCGTGAGGATTCGTCTACTGGCACCAAAGTTATAGATAAGTAAAAAAAAAAAAAATGTTTCTATAGAAACTAGGTCCTAACTATAACTATCTACTGTTGACTACCAATATATATATATATATATATATATATATATATATATATATATATTACCTACTGGTGATAGTTATAGTTAGGACCTAGTGCGCTGTTTGACTTGGCTATATATTTGGTGCCATTTGACGAATCATCAGGAAATTTTCCAGAAAAAGTGTGCCCAAGTGTCTTGTTGTACATGCGATGTTTCAGGGTGATCTATCAAGCAGGGGCTGAGAAAAAGGGGGAGGGGTGCAAACAAAAGTGTGTTTCCCATGTTAATTCCCATAGTCTCTTTAGACACGCCTGCAGCCCCAACCCCTAGACAGAATTCCCCCAAATTTGGCAGAAAGGTTGCTTTTGGTCTGCAGAGTACGCTTTTTGTTTTTTGGTGTAAATCTGTTCAGTAGTTGCAGAAATTAAAGGAAATCCAAATTTGTATATTCTGGTGGAGCCTAAGCACAGATCTCATGGTGAGATCTGATTGTCTATCAGCACCCCCACTGACATGCACTGTAGTGAATTGCAGGTTCTGAGGGTCAAAAAAAGGAGACTATATAAAGGGTGATAACAAATCTTAGTTACAATATGTGAGAAAACAGGGCTGATTGCAGAGGCCCCCTTCCACTTTTGGCTGGTGTTTTCCTGACTCTGATGGGGCCATGGGTACTGCTAACCAGTCCCAGGGCCTGTGCTCTGTGTAAAATCAGTATGCAAATTAGGCTAATTATAATTGGCTAAGTCAACCTACCTATAAGTCCCTAGTATATGGTAGGGCATGTAGGTTTAGGGATCCCAGCATAGGTAGTGCACCCATAGGTGCACTGCTTAGGTGCCCAGTGTCATATTAAAGGCAGGCCTGCCTTGCTGGCTGCTTTTAAATTAAAGTTAAAAGCAAATTCGACTTTGGAATTAAAAATAGTTCCAAAGTCTTAAACTACCTTATTGTTACATATTAGTCACCCCTAAGGTGTTCCCTATGTGCCCCTAGGGCTGGGTGCCATGTAAGTATAAGCAGAGACCTTATAAAAATAGATTTATAAGCCCTGGTGAGGTAAAAACAGCCAAATTCGTTTTCCCTCATTGTAATGAATGGCCTTCATAGGCTAGAATGGGGAGACTTTATTTTAATTTTAAAAGTCCCCTTAAGTGACAGATACACAGAGTTTGGTATCAACTTAATTGTTATAATAAATCCCACAACTTCCAGTTGTTGGATTTAATATAACTTGTTCAGGTAAAGAGTTTTAAACTTTACTTGAAATGTTGCCAACTTCAGCCCTACATTTGGTTTTGCTGCTGTGCTCTGATTGGCCAGCCTCTGGCAGCCTGGCCAGGCTACCTTGATGAGGTGTGAAGTGGCCTGGCTTCACACAAAGAGATGTGCCTGTGGGAGGGGATCTCCCATTCAACAGATGGTGAGGCAGGAAAGGTGAGGGCTGCCCAACTGGTCTTCAAAGGCAGAGAAGGACATTTGGAGCAACCCAGCAACACCCCCACATCCTGCAACCCCAGACAGCTAGGTGCCCCCTTATTAAGATTAGGAGAAGGCAGGAGAGGGGTGTGTTTATGATTTTTAGCCACACCAGTGGGTGCGCTCAGCCAGATGTAATCTCCAAAAATCACTTTCAGCATGATGAATTTTTGAGGAATGTTGCCTCCTGGGATTGATTTTTGCCACACTACCCAGGAAGTGATCATCACAGGGGGAAGGACCCTGCACCTGATTGGAGAACCAGGACCTCCCTGTTTTTCACCCAGGAGCAAGGATAAAGCTGGCAGACCTGCACCCACATATCAGTTCCCTACCACATCCCTACCAGGAAGAACTACAGAAGAAGAAGGACTGCCATGCTGGACCCCTGGCCTGCACCTGGACCCTGCACTCTGAAGGACTGCACCAGCTGCACACTTGGGCTTCACCACAAGAAGGACTTTGCCTGGCTTCAACTGGTTCAAGGAGGGATTCCCTGTTTGCTACAGGTGAAAAATTGCTAACCAGAGTCCCCTGCACCAACTCCTGAAGAAATCAACCAGCTGTCCACTGTCCAGTGGCCAAAAAGGAGTTTGTGCCATGTGCATTCTGGGAGTTGTAGTCCACACCCCCAAGGATCATCTCAGAGCTTCTGGAGCCTTGGGGTGAGCTGTGGACCCCAAAAGAACCTTAAAAGAACATCTGGGAGAAGACCCAGAAGTTTGGAGAAGTTTGGAGAACTTTTGAAAAAAAGCTCCATAGAGGGACCGACCCGCCGCAGAAACTCTAGCCGGCTTGCCTCAACCACGACCCGGCCTGATGTGTAGGTTCATCCCGGTGAAGAAAATCTCCAAAAAAGAGCCTAAGTCCGAACGTAGAAAGTTGACTGGGACCTCCCAGCCAGCTTATGTCCTTGGAGGGCTCCAAGGACATCGGATCAAGATCCAGGCTTACCCCGGTCGAAGGATTTTCACCTCGAAAAAACGACTAAGTCCAAAGGTAAAAATCTCCACCGAGGGCTCCCGCGACGTGTATCCGGAGAAGAGTTCCAGGAGGTCAGATTGGACTGGCAGGTTCGTCCAACTGAAGAAAATCTTCAGAAAAATGACTTAAGTGCGAAGGTAAACTTTTGACCGAGGCCTCCCACGGGCTGCAGCCGAGCCGGGCTCCATCGCGGTCGGCCTTAAACTTTGACTCTGCCCCGGTCGAGGTGCGAGCAGATGACCAGATTGGAGCTTTTTGTTTCTAGGCGCTAGAAAACAATAATTCTTTAAAAATTCATATCTCCGGTTCCCCTTATCCGATTTTAAACGTTTTTGTGTCATTTTAAAGATACAAAATATAATCTATTTTTAGAAATTGGTTTTGGATTTTTAAACCATTTCCTGTGTTTTATTTAATTACTGTTTTGTGATATTTGAATGCTTTACACTCTGTCTCCTAAGTTAAGCCTTGTCGCTCGTTGCCAAGCTACCAAGGGTTGAGCTGGGTTTAATTCACTGAGACCTAACTGGACCTAAGTGGAGGTTAATGGACTATTGCTAAGTGTAGGTACCTACCTGCCCTTACCAATAACCCATTTTTCTAACATTGTTGGTGCGCAGTGGTGGCATCCTGTACTTGTGTTCAGAATCACATTACAGTTTTAAGTAAAACACATTAAAAATCATTTAAATTGTCCTAGTGCAAAAATTGTTTTTAATTTTTAATTTGGATTAATTTCAATTATTTAATTTTTGTGATTTTTCTTAATCCTTGTTTCCAATTTTTGCAAAACGTTTTTGTTGACACAAAACTAGGGAACCATGGAGCTTGATCTGGCTAGCCTACCCACACTGACAGTAGTCCAGCTTAGGGGGTTGTGCACTGCAAGGGGGTTGCCTGCAACCACTGACCTCAGGAAGCATGTCCTGATTAAATCCCTGACAGCATGGGCTGAGGCCCAAGAAGTAGGCCCAGAGGAAGCTCCAGAGGAAGAAGAAGTAGGGGAGGATGCTAGCTCCAACCACTCAGGGGAGGGAGGGCATCTGAGCCTAAGTGAGGATGAGGAAGACCGGTCCTCATTACACACAGTCACTAGGGTCATACCCAAAGCTAGTTGGGAGAAGGGGGTCCCTTCAGGAGGAGAGAACCTGTCCCTCATGGAAAGAGAGCTGGAGGCCCAGCTAGCATTTATAGCTTTGGAGGCAGAGAAGCTGGCTCTAGAAAAGAAGAAGTGGGCAAAGAAAGAGAAAAGAGATGGTGGCAGTGACAGAGAAGCTGAGGTGTCCATGGGTGTTTTTTTTTGCCCCAGATTACCCAAGGGGGTGGTTCATGCTTATGTAGAGGGGGATGACATAGACAAGTGGTTGGAGGCCTTTGAGAGGGCACTCCAAATGAGAAGGGTTAGGCCTCAATACCGGGGTTCACTTTTATGGGAGTTGGTTCCCAACTCAGGGAGGGATAGGCTTCTGACCTTAAGTGGGGAGGAGGCAGATTCATACCATAGTATGAAGAGGTGCTTAACCAAGAAGTTTGGCCTGACCCCAGAGCAGTATAGGATGAAGTTCAGGGACACCCAGAAGGTCAGTACCCAGTCTTGTGTTGACTTTGTAGACACCTCACTTAAGGCACTAGAGGGCTGGTTTCATGGCAACAAAGTAAATACTTATGAGGGGTTATACAATCTGATCATGAGAAAGCACATCATGAACAATTGTATCCAAGAAAGGTTACGCCAGTATCTAGTGGACTCTAAGCTGACCAACCCTAGAGAGCTAGGGGAGGCAGCGGATGAGTGGTTGAGAACCAGGGTGGTTGTCAAATCCCAGGCTCCAAGAAGGGGGGTCAGGTCCCCAAAAACCTAAGGAGGGAGGTGGTAAGCCCACCACAGAGACTCCCTCTGTACCCCAGAACCCTAAGAAGAAGGAGAGTAAATCCCACTCCCACTCTGACAAGCAGAGACAGGGAGACCCAGGGTTAAAAATGCTCTTGGACAATAAGGCTTGCTTTGACTGTCAGCAGACAGGTCACTTCAGAGGAGATGCAGCCTGTCCAAAGAAGGTGGTTAGCGCTGGGCTGTCCAGTGTAGCCATGGAGGAGGACTCCTCAGATGATGAAGTCCTCCTAGCATTGAGCTGGGAGACAGGACCAGATGGTAAGCTGGTGATCCCTGAGGGTGGGAGTAGGCACTTTCACCCCATTCAGGTGAATGGGATCCCTACCACTGGCCTGAGAGACACCTGTGCCAGTCACACTATAGTGAGTGACCGGTTAGTGACCCCAGACATGAATGTGCCAGGAGAGACCAGGAAAGTCAGGATAGCCACAGGGGAGGTCACCTCCAAACCTGTAGCAATAGTGCCCCTAGAGAGGGAGGGTATCCTTGACTGGTTTCAGGTGGTAGTCAGTGCTGACCTCCCTCTAGATTGTATCCTGGGCAATGACCTCCCAGAGGTGAGTCTGGTCCCAGATGGAATGGCCCAGATCACTGTACTGGGGGTGAATGTTTGACAATGTTCAGCATTCCATCCATCACTTGTTGTTTTTGCTTTGTCGCCCTAAGTGGGACGGGTATGCCCAGACGTGGGTCCCGTGCTTCCCATGCCACTGGATTCAAGCTAGCCTGGCTGATGAGGGGTGAAACCCCGAAACCGGTCCCAGGATGCTTGTTTCCAGTCCAGGGAAGACCTGGCCTAGCAGTTCGGGCTGGACTGTTCCCATGGGGAACAGGGTCAAGACTGATTTGCATATGGCTGGGTCCAAACTGGAATGGCATGGGCAGCAAAAAAACGATGGATTTAGGCCCAGATCACTGTACTGGGGGTGAATGTATGACAATGTTCAGCATTCCGTACATCACTTGTTGTTTTTGCTTTGTGGTCCCAGATGGGGCAGTCGCCCAGGGCGCCCCCCAACTTAAAGTCCTGGGGAGTCAGTCCCTACAGTTAGGAGACAGGGGTCCCCAAGAAAAGGAGAGAAGAAAAGGAAGGGTGGGCCACTCTTAAAGACAGTTCCAGGGAGCCAAAGGCCTTCTGCCCCAGTGGGGGGGGAGCCCAGAGTTGGCACTGGTGAGGCTTGACCTGACCCCAAGGAAGTCCTGAGTAGTCAGGCAGCTGTCCAGATGCAGGGTGTTGCCCCTGCACTGACAGAAGGGAGAGTGTAAGGAGGGTGTCTGCCACAGGAGGTGGTAGCCCCCCACTCTAGACAGCAAGAGGGGTGCCCGGACCCCACATTTGCCCCTAAAGCAGCTCAGCCACCTGTCAGTGGAGAGCTTAGGGTGTGGTTCTGGGTACTGACAGCTGTCAGTAGCCTCTGCTGGGTGCTAGCCTTCCTGGCAGCACTGTACTTGGCCAGGGAGGCAGACCCCAGGGCCAAAAGCAAAGTAGGCCCCCTCACCCTGTTGGACCATTAATCACAAGAGGCACTCGTTACAATAACACAATTTAACAATATTTGAAAAAAAGTACTATAGAGTCAGTATTCTACAAGCAAAACAATATTCCATGTATTTCTGAAAAAAATAATATGAACTTCAATGCACATTTCAATATCCTGTAATTGAATATCAATATCCAAGTCCAATTCAATGAAGATTAAAGAAGATTGTCATGTGTGTTGCTCCGATCTTATTACTTGACCAAAAATCAAAGTCCAAATTTGTTCAGTCGATGTTCAATAATGTTCTCCATGTATATCATGTGATTGTGTCATCAACGCCGATTCGAACCTCACATCCAACCTTACAGCACGTGTTTCGTCCGGGAATTTCCCAATGACTTTGTCAGGGCTGCAATTGTATAAATTCCTGTTAATTGAATCTGAATCTATCATCCTGGTTATGCAATAATATAAAGAACCTCCACCGGTTCACTAAGAGGTGGGATAGATGATTATTGAAAATATTTAAAACATGCATCCTCAAGCATGTTAGTATCATGTGTAAAATATAAAACACTATTAGCTCATGAATTCTGTGCATCTTTGAATAATTAAAAAAATGTGATATCAGTGCACAAGTGTGGGAAACGGTGAATTATTTCCAATATAGAGATTCTAAATCTCACTACGTCACACACCTTCCACATCATATGGTGACCCCAAGGCATAGTGACCCCTTTGTTGTCCTAATATTTAGAAATAAACCCAAAATCTTACCTAAATGTTACAAATGCCGTATATTTGCAGTGACTCAAATATTGGGAGTAAATACTCCTTGTTAATATGCCCAAATATATTCTGCTTACCAAGCACGTCTATCCTGGTGTTTATATCTTCTGTCAAATAAGTACAAATAGTACCAGCTAAGTGGCTTTACCATTGTATAACATCAAACACTAGCCATACTAAACTACCTTAGACCACACACCTGATAATCTCAAAGCACAATGATAATTCATGACACATGTTTGAAGATGGCTAAAACACTCGCTTTCAATATGAGTGTTGAGTATATATTCTATTGTCAGCACCAACCAAGTATCTCTATTGCTCAAAGAGATCTAAGCGGATCGCTACATTACTGCGTTTGTCTTAATGTCTCACCCGATTACGAGCGCAATTAAGAAATCCAAATATGGAATACCGTGTCAAAAAATAGCTAAAACACGCACAGCCAATATGAGTAGGAAGTGTGTACTATATTATCGGCAGCAACCAAGCATTACTATTGCTCTATGAATTGTAACCGTATCTTAATATTGCCGCATTTGCCTAAATGACTCACCCGAACAATGAACACTGGTCGAAAACTACAAATATGAATAGCCGCTTCCCGAAAGCGAGTCCGTGTCGGGCTCCTGACTGTTATTTCCACCAGCGGCAGCGACTCCACACCTTGAACAAAGAAGACGGGCTGGACGCTCGTCCTGTTCTCTTAAATATCGCGCTACTACGGACGGTGTTTCCCATAGAGATTAAAAAAGGATTACATTACTGGCGGCCATCTTGTGAGTAAAAGTTGTGCGATGTCAGTAAGGAGAGACCCATTAAAAAAATAGTGCTTTAAATACATATGCCAGGTGCCCAAAAAAGGGAGGATCCGTGAATCGTGTTGGTTATTAAGAAAGAGTATTATAAAAATAATTAATGGATAATAAGAAAGAGACCCAGATATAGATTAATATTAGGTGTTCATTTTAACATATCAATTTTTTTTTTTTTATAATTTAGTAGTGTGCAACAATGATCTTGAGTTCAAAGGGGTTGGAATAAATTGCCTCTGTGTGGAGAAAGATGAGTTCTTGCTTGGCAGAATGACAAAATGATGAATTTACCAAAATTATGGAAAACGAAAATTAGACCATAATTGTTGTGCACAATGGACATATCATTTGGCATTTTATACAGAACTTCAAAATATGAATTCCTTACACTTCATTTTCATGTGTAAGTTATCCATATAAAACAAGTCCACATAAATATATGTGCCACTTTAGTCAATATATGTCATGTTCACATAATACATATTGAGTCATCACACAAATACTATCTGTAGCGAATGAATTTGGACCCATCTAATCAATACACTGAATGTTGAATATTTTAAAAACACCTAAGGTGCTCCTGTCCATCAAGCAGCTATCAATATACATACTCATCCTAGTCACCAAGAAAATATTCAAGTTCCCTGTCCGTATTGAGACCTGTTTCTACCGCTCTCAAACGTAATATCCATAATGCCTCTTTTCTCCTTAAAGCCAACTCTCTGTTACCCCCCCTTGGATCCATTCCTATATGGTCAATACCAAAGAATTCAAAGGATTTGCGAGGTCCTTGCAACTCACAAGACATTATGTTGGTCATTACAACCCTGGCGGTCGGTGTTAAAGCGGCGGTAAGACTGCCAACAGGCCGGCGGTAAAAAAATTGGAATTACGACAGTGGCGGAAACCGCCAACAAAGACACCCACTTTAACACTCCGACCGCCATGGCGGTACGGACAAACAGCTTGGCGGCCACCGCCAACAGACAGGCGGAAGACAAAGTAACCATAAACAAAATATACACCAAGCTTAGTAGTCCAGGTAGTGCTCCAATGAAGTCTGTGGAACACTGGGCCCACACGGTATGGGCGAGGCCCACACAAGATCCCCGACCATGACGGAGAGAACACTGCAGGGGCATCAGAGAGCAAGAAAACAGGCACCTCAGGGGGAGGGAAAGGGGGGGCACCTCACCGGCTGAGTGCACAACACCAAATCCACGAGAGGGCCACATGCCCACTGTTCAATCCTGGGGAGTGCAAAGCCACAGTCTCTCAAGTCTATACAGTGGGTGGGTTGCCCACTGTTCCATCCCGGGGAGTGCAAAGCCACAGTCTCTCAAGTCTCTACAGTGGGTGGGTTGCCCACTGTTCAATCCTGGGGAGTGCAAAGCCACAGTCTCTCAAGTCTCTACAGTGGGTGGTTTGCCCACTGTTCGATCCTGGGGAGTGCAAAGCCACAGTCTCTCAAGTGGATGACAGTCTCCACTGGTTCTGGAGGGGGCCTTGTGCCCAGAGTGCTTCATCCTGCTAAGGACTGAGGTAGTGGGTGTATCTCTCCACTGGTTCTGGAGGGGGCCTTGTGCCCAGAGTGCTACATCCTGCTAAGGACAGAGGTAGTGGATGACAGTCTCCACTGGTTCTGGAGGGGGCTCTGTGCCCAGAGTGCTTCATCCTGCTAAGTACAGAGATAGTGGATGTATCTCTCCACTGGTTCTGGAGGGGGCCTTGTGCCCAGAGTGCTTCATCCTGCTAAGGACAGAGGTAGTGGATGTATCTCTCCACTAGTTCTGGAGGGGGCATGGTGCCCAGAGTGCTTCATCCTGCTAAGGACAGAGGTAGTGGATGTATCTCTCCACTGGTTCTGGAGGGGGCCTTGTGCCCAGAGTGCTTCATCCTGCTAAGGACAGAGGTAGTGGATGACAGTCTCCACTGGTTCTGGAGGGGGCATGGTGCCCAGAGTGCTTCATCCTGCTAAGGACAGAGGTAGTGGATGTATCTCTCCACTGGTTCTGGAGGGGGCCTTGTGGCCAGAGTGCTTCATCCTGCTAAGGACAGAGGTAGAGGATGACAGTCTCCACTGGTTCTGGAGGGGGCATGGTGCCCAGAGTGCTTCATCCCGCGTGTGACGGACTCAGTAGCGTCAGTGCCCTTGGCGCTCATGGGCCAGCGGTGCTTGAGGCGGCGGTGCCCTGTTCAGTGGTGCTTGAGGCGGCGGTGCCCTGTTCAGCTGTGCTTGAGGCGGCGGTGCCCTGTTCAGCGGTGCTTGAGGCGGCGTACTCCTTTGCAGTGACTCAGCTGCTGGCGGTCCTCTCTGTCCCAGCGGGGCTTGTGCTGGCGGTCCTCTCTGTCCCAGCGGGGCTTGTGCTGGCAGTCCTCTCTAGCCCAGCAGGGCTTGTGCTGGCGGTCCTCTCTGTCCCAGCGGGGCTTGTGCTGACGGTCCTCTCTAGCCCAGCGGGGATGATGGCGGTGGCCTCCTGGGCAGCGGGGATGATGGCGGTAGCCTCCTGGGCGGCGGGGATGATGGCGGTGGCCTCCTGGGCAATGGGGATGATGGCGGTCTCCTCTGCCGTGCTGCTCTTCCCAGACTTTCCTGGTTTCTTGTGGCCCTTCCCCACCTTGGAAGGTGTCGCAGCTGACTCCACACTCCCACCGGGACCCCTGGGAGCGGCTTTGGTGGCTGGAGTCTTCCCCCCTCTCCCGCCGGGCACTGGCCAACTTTTGATGCTTCACAGGAGGGGGACTGTCCATGCCGTGGCTCCGTGCCACACTGGCTGCCCTGGTGGCCGGGTGCACTCCAGATTCCGGTGACTAGAGGCACCACTGGTCCCGGAGATGTTGTGGCTGAGGTGCAAGTTCAGGACCTAGGAGACGGACGGGGTGGGGGAGGTGTGGGAAAGAGGTCAAGGTTGGACAGGAAAAGTTTTTTGGTGACACTGGGACGGGTAGCTGGAGGGGGTTTGGGAGTGGAGGAAGAGGTTGTGGTTGTAGGAGGTGTTCGTTTGCTGACTTTGGGTGAAGGTGCATGGGCTGGAGGCTATCGTGAGGTGGATGGCTGTTGGGTGGGTGTGTGCCTGCGTTTGTGTATCTTGTGAGGTGGCGTCACAGACACACTGGGAGAGGACACAGGGGACGTGTGAATGGTAGTAGGGGTGGTAACTGCACGTGAGCGGGGTGTGGTGGTGGATGTGCTGGTGATAGCAGTAGTGGCTGTAGATGTAGTGCATGCAGGTGTGAGTGTAGACGACACTGGGAGGGAGGAGGAAGACGGAGAGGAGGGGGACACAGTGGAGGCAGTCGATGTTGGTGTGTCTGCATGTGTGTGATGCTTGCGTGAGTGCCTGTGGGATGTGTGGTGCTTATGTTTGCCAGAGCTTCCCTTGTGTGTTGACGTGTGTGCATGCTGGTCTGTAGGTGTGCTTGTGATAGGCTGGGGTACAGGGGACTGGGTCTGGGTGGAGGTAGTTGGAGGGGGGAGGCTAGAGACAGGGACAATGGCTGCCATCAGTGCTCAGGCCAGAGTCTGAAAAGCTTGCTGAAGGGCCGCCTATCCAGAATGAATGCCCTCCAGGAATGCATTTGTTTGTTGCAACTGCCTTTCTACACCCTGGATGGCATTCAAAATGGTAGACTGCCCAACAGTGAGGGACCTGAGGAGGTCAATGGCCTCCTCACTGAGGGCCGCAGGGGTGACTGGGGCAGGGGCTGAGGTGCCTGGGGCGAAGGTGATGCCCACCCTCCCGGGTGAGCGGGCACGGGGCAAAGGCTGAGGGGCTGCTGGGAGGGCAGTGCTGATAGGGGGGGTGGCGGCTGTACCTGTAGATGGGAGGGTGGCACAGAAGTTGCCACCATCACAAGGGAGCTCCCATCAGAGGACGAGTCCATGTCGCTGGTCTCAGCTCCTGTCCCCGCCGTGGAGCTCCCCTCGCCCTCCCTCCACTGGTGAAGTCCGAGTCTGTAGTGTGGCCCTCCATGGCCATGTGGGATGTAGCCCCCTCGTGCTCCGGTGCCACTGCTCCTCCGCCTGATGATGCTAATGCACACAAGAACAGGGAGACCACAAAAAGGGGGGGGACTACAGAAGAAAGACATGTTGAGTGCATGCATTGCCTCTACCGTTGGCAGACACGACAGACACAGAAGCCCCATGCACTACGCCGCGCTCTTGGGCTCCACTGTTCAATCCCTGGGAAATGGCCTACTACGCTATGGACGACATCTGCACACATGGATGACACAGGTGCATGACTAGGTGTACTTGGCACTCTACAGAGGTTGGGTTGGGTGCCACATGGCCTGCCTTACGGAGGGACCTTGCCTACGAAACTCGCCCTGGCCCAGAGAAACCCACAGCCCACCTCCCCCACCCAGACCCCTCCACTGCGCGCAAAATCAACAGGATGAGAGTGTACTCACCCCCTTGTGGCTGCTGTGATGCCCTCAAGCGCCCATCCAACTCCAGGTACGCCACCACCAGGATCCTGAACATCAGGGGGGTTATGGTGCGACGGGCACCCCTCCCACGTTGCGAGGCCATCCCCAGCTGAGCCTCTGCCCTCTTCTTGCTCCAGCGGTGAATGTCCTCCCATCTTTTCCGGCAGTGGGTGCTCTGTCTGTGGTAGACCCCCAGGGTCCGGACGTCCTTGGCGATGGCACGCCAAATATATTTTTTCTGGTGGGCGCTGACCTACATGAAGTGTACAGGGGGAAGAGAAACTTATTACCAACTGCACCGTCACAGTCATTGGCCCCCATCCCTACCCTTGCCATGTGGCACATGCACTCACTGTTGTTTCATGCACGCCGCAATCTCCCTCCCCTTCTTACATCCACCCCACTCCACACAGGCATAGCCCATACAGCATGCTCCCGGTGTACTTACCTGTTTGTCTGGAGGACCGTAGAGTAGCGTGTACTGGGGAGGATCCCGTCCACGAGTTTCTCCAACTCCTCGGATGTGAAGGCAGGGGCCCTTTCCCCAGACACTCGAGCCATTGTCTCTTCCAGACCGAGGCCACAGCAGCACTTGCAGTGTAGGTCCTCTCTTGTCGAAGATCAGGTATCGAGTGATTGAACAGATAGAAAATGGCAGTCACGTCCGCAGCAGTGCGTACCGTCACTGCCGGCGTACATCGTCATTGGCTCATGGGACCCATAGGGTCCAATGTTAACCAATGCAGCATTGCGCCGCGGTCTTCGACCGCCTACCGCGACGGTGTACAACGCCAGCGCAGTTACCTCACATCCCATTGTCCCACTTTAGAGGTCAGGCAGCCGCCATTTCAGGGACCCACATGGCTTCATTTTTAACTGCGTCACACATACCTAGGCCTAGACTCAACACACATACAGGCCACTTTTTGGATAATGATTTGTGTTCTGTGTAAGCTGTGGGTACGTACCTCTGAGTTGGTTGACTCTGTGCTCACTGTTGCCCTTCATAGGCACCGTCCGCTGGGACATGTGAGGAGATGGCGGCAACCTCCGGTGTATCGACCGCTGGTGGACCTGTCGACAATGGAGGAAAGACATGTGATCATCAGATACAGGCTTGACTGTGCCACAATCCAGGAACTGTGTACCCAGCTAGAGCCAGACCTGATGTAAGTTATCCGCCATAACACAGGAATCCCCCCTCAAGTGCAGGTGCTGTCAGTGCTCCATTTCCTTGCAAGTGGGTCATTTCAAACAACTGTGGCCATTGCATCAGGGATGTCCCAGCCTATGTTTTCCAACATGTTGTCCAGAGTGTTGTCTGCCCTGCTGAAACACATGCGGAGCTACATTGTTTTCCCTCAGGTGGAGGATTTTCCTACAGTGAAAGGTGATTTTTATGCCATGGGACATACCCCAACATCATAGGTGCCATTGATGGGACCCATGTGGCTTTGGTCCCCCCCCGCAGGAGTGAACAGGTGTACAGAAACCGGAAGAGTTACCATTCCATGAATGTACAGATGGTATGTTTGGCAGACCAGTACATCTCCCATGTTAATGCCGAGTTCCCTGGCTCAGTGCATGATGCCTACATCCTGCGGAATAGCAGCATCCCTTATGTGATGGGTCAACTCCAGAGGCACCGTGTGTGGCTATTAGGTGAGCACCTGGAAGCAAGACAGTGGGAATGGTTGTCTGGGTCTGGGGTTATCCCTACAGGTTCGTGTGTGTCTAACTGTTGTCCCTCGCCATTTGCTGGTGACTCTGGTTTCCCCAACCTGTCATGGCTACTGACCCCAGTGAGGAATCCCAGGACAAGGGCAGAGGAACGCTACAATGAGGCCCATGGGCGAACACGGCAGATAATCGATCGGACCTTCGGCCTCCTGAAGGCCAGGTTCAGGTGCCTCCATATGACAGGTGGATCCCTATTCTACTCACCAAAGAAGGTGTGCCTGATCATCATGGCCTGCTGTATACTTCACAACTTAGCTTTGGTGGATGGTGGAGGAATGTCCATGGCAGAGTCCAGTCTATTAGTCTCACAGGTGCATTGCCCAAATGGGCATAGGAAGTGGAGCTGGGACAGTTTAAGGATGGACAGGGTGACAAATCAGGACAGAAGGATGACATTCAGGGTGGTCTCATGTCTTGGCGGGGGTCTTGGCATCGTTCTCTGTCTTTGTCCTGGATCTCAGGGACCGTTTGCGGGGTGGTTCTCCCTCTGTAGGGGGTGGGGTGCTGGTGTGGTGGTCCTGTGGCGGTGCCTCCTTTCCACTAGCGCCGGCGGAGGTGGTGGGCAGTTCATCGTCCAGGCTAGTGTCAGGGGCCCCTTGTAGTGCCGCAGTGTCCGTCCTGGTGTTGAGTACTTCCTTCAGCACCCCTACAATGGTGCCCAGGGTGGAATTGATGGCTCTGAGTTCCTCCCTGAAGCCCAAATACTGTTCCTCCTGCAGGCGCTGGGTCTCCTGAAACTTGGCCAGTACCGTTGCCATCGTCTCCTGGAAGTGGTGGTAGGCTCCCATGATGGAGGAGAGGGCCTCATGGAGAGTGGGTTCCCTTGGTCTGTCCTCCCCCTGTCGCACAGCAGCCCTCCCAGTTCCCCTGTGTTCCTGGGCCTCCGTCCCCTGGACCGTGTGCCCACTGCCACTGCCCCCAGGTCCCTGTTGTTGTTGGGGTGGTGGGTTATCCTGGGTTCCCTGTAGTGGTGGACACACTGCTGATTGACGTGTCCTGGGGACGGAGGTATGGGCCCGCTGGTTGAGTGCTGTGCTGGTGTTTCCAGAGGGGGGAAGCTCTGTAGTGGCCTGTGACTGTGTGATGGAAACCGACTGTCCCGAGGTCCCCGATGGGCTGGGCTGGTCATCTAGATCCAGTTGAATAGAGGTGCTGTCATCACTGTGGGCCTCTTCTGTTGGTGGTGTGGACATGTGTGGACCCTCCTGTCCGGTGACGTTGGGTAGGGGTCCTGCAGGGGTATAAAAGGATGTTTATTACATCTGTGTGTGCCATGGTGTGCAATGGGTGGGTGACCGTGTACCCCAGTGCTTGCATTCCTGTGTGGGACCTTGTGTGATGATGGTTTAGGGGGGTGTGTGGGTGTGTGCAGTGGGCATGCTTTAGTGATGGGTGTCCATGTTTTGTTGTTGCATGCAGGGCTTGGTGTTGGGATGTGTTGTTTGTGATGTTGGGACATTTGTGAGGAGTTGGAGTGATGGGGGTGAGGGTGAGGGTGGGGGTATGTGATGGCATGCAGGTAGGGTGGGGGATGTAATAGTTAAGATTTGACTTACCAGAGTCCATTCCTCCATCTACTCCAGCGAGGCCCTCAGGATGCAGAATCGCCAAGACCTGCTCCTCCCATGTTGTTAGTTGTGGGGGAGGAGGTGGGGGTCCGCCGCCAGTCCGCTGAACCGCAAGGTGGTGTCTTGAGACCACGGAACGCACCTTCCCCCGTAGGTCGTTCCACCTCTTCCTGATGTCCTCCCGATTTCTTGGGTGCTGTCCCACTGCGTTGACCCTGTCCACTATTCTGCGCCATAGCTCCATCTTCCTTGCAATGGAGGTGTGCTGCACCTGTGATCCGAATAGCTGTGGCTCTACCCGGACGATTTCCTCCACCGTGACCCTGACCTCCTCCTACGAGAACCTGGGGTGTCTTTGCCGTGCCATGGGGTGGTGTGTGTGGTGATAAGTGTGCTGATATGTAGTGGGGTGTTGTGTGAGGTGCGTGGAAATTATGGGGGTGATGGTGTTGTGTGCCTGTGGATGCTAGTATTGTTGATGGTGGTGTCTCTCTCTGTGCTTCTTTCTCAATTGTGGTCGTAGGGGTTTGTGGGTGATGTGGGTGTGTGTTTTATATTGTATTGGGTGTGTGGGAGTGGTGTGTGTATGTGTATCAGGTGTGTGTATTTCAAATTGTCCAATGTGGTAGTGTTTTGTATATGTGTGTGTATTTTGAGCTCGGCGGTGTGTACCGCCAATGGAATATTGTGGTTGAAAGACCGCCGCGTGGATTCATGGGTCGTGATAGTGTGGGCGTATTTCTGTTGGCGTGACGGTGGAGGTTTTGTTTTCGCCAGTTTATCACTGACCTTTGGTGTGGCGGACGTGTGTGGGTGTCTGAATATTGGGGGATTCCGTGCTGTGGGTCATAATAGCTGTGGCGGAATTCCACGGCCGCGGCGGTGTGTTGGCGGTCTTCTGCACGGCGGTAAGCGGCTTTTACCGCCAATGTTGTAATGACCGCCACTATGTGCTACTAATGGGTATCTGTAGTCTTCATGAGCAAGTGCCCTCGCATGCTCTCCTATCCTTATTCTTAATGGACGAATTGTACTTCAAACATAATAGCGGCTACATTTGCACAAAACAACATATACCACAAAGGAGGTGCCACTATTGATGTGTGTTCTAATCTTAAATACCTTGACCGAGTTGTCTGTAAATTCCATTCTTTTTCAGCTTGCCCATTTACATAGTCCACAATGACCACAATTATAAAAACCTATTGTGCGGGCAGAAAGCCAATCCTCCTTAGTGTGATTTAAGGGATAACTCTGCCATGGTGGGGTTGCTCAAGTGTTGGGTGACCTCTTTGGGTAAGCTAGGTTTTGCCCTAGCAAAGTTAGGAGTAGGGGAGGTGGGCCCCTCACTACCCAAGTTGGCAGAGAGAGAGGAGAAAGACCCCCCTAGAGGGAAGTTTCAGTTTGAGATGGGTCCTTTCACTGTTGGGATGGATTCACTACCCAGAGGGAGTGACCTTGGCAGGAGGATGTAAGGCAGTGTAGGCCCTGCAAAGGGAGAGCCTGTTCTCTTCACTGTCTTCCTTCCCAGACAAGCCAGGAAGACTCTCCCAGGGTTGGGCTGAGTCTCCTGGGTGTGTGGGCTGGGGGGGGGGGGGGCTTGTGTGAGAAAACAGGGCTGATTGCAGAGGCCCCCTAACTTTTTTCCCACCATTTTCCACTTTTGGCTGGTGTTTTCCTGACTCTGATGGTGCCATGGGTACTGTTAACTAGTCCCAGGGCCTGTGTTCTGTGTAAAATCGGGATGCAACTTAGGCTAATTATAATTGGCTAAGTCAACCTACCCATAAGTCCCTAGTATATGGTAGGGATGTTGGTTTAGGGACCCCAGCATAGGTAGTGCACCCATAGGTGCACTGCTGAGGTGCCCAGTGTCATATTAAAGGCAGACCTGTCTTGCTGGCTGCTTTTAAATTAAAGTTATATGCAAATTCGACTTTGGAATTAAAATTAGTTCCAAAGTCTTAAACTACCTTATTGTTACATATAAGTCACCCCCAAAGGTGTGCCCTATGTGCCCCTAGGACTGGGTGCCATGTACCTATAAGCAGAGACCTTATAAAAATAGATTTATAAGCCCTGGTGAGGTAAAAGCAGCCAAATTCGTTTTCCCTCATTGTAGTGAATGGCCTTCATAGGCTAGAATGGGGAGACATTATTTTAATTTTAAAAGTCCCCTTAAGTGACAGATCAAAGAGTTTGGTATCAAAATAATTGTTATAATAAATCCCACAACTTCTGGTTGTTGGATTTAATATAACTTGTTCAGGTAAAGAGTTTTAAACTTTACCTGAAAAGTTGCCAACTTCAGCCCTGCATTGTTTTTGTTGCTGTGCTCTGATTGGCCAGCCTCTGGCAGCCTGGCCAGGCTGCCTTGATGAGGTGTGAAGTGGCCTGGCTTCACACAGAGAGATGTGCCTGTGGGAGGGGATCTCCCCTCAACAGATGGTGAGGCAGGAAGGGGGAGGGCTGCCAAACTGGTCTTCAAAGGCAGAGAAGGACATTTGGAGCAACCCAGCAACACCCCCACATCCTGCAACCCCAGACAACTAGGTGTCCCCTTAATAAGATTAGGAGAAGGCAGGAGAGGGGTGTGTTTATGATTTTTAGCCACACCAGTGGGTGGGCTCAGCCAGATGTAACCTCCAAAAATCACTTTCAGCCATGATGGATTTTTGAGGAATGTTTCCTCCTGGGATTGATTTTTGCCACACTTCCCAAGAAGTGATCATCACAGGGGGAAGGACCCTGCACCTGATTTGAGAACCAGGACCCCCCTGTTTTTCACCCAGGAGCAAGGATAAAACTGGCAGACCTGCACCCACAGATCAGTTCCCTACCACATCCCTACCAGGAAGAACTACAGAAGAAGAAGGACTGCCCTGCTGGACCCCTGGCCTGCACCTGGACCCGGCACTCTGAAGGACTGCACCAGCTGCACACTTGGGCTTCACCACAAGAAGGACTTCCCTGACCAACCAGCCAGCGTATCTGAGGAGGGCTCCAAGGACGTTGGATCAAGATCTAGGTTTACCCCGGTCGAAGGATTTTCACCTCGAAAAAACGACTACGTCCGAAGGTAAAAATCTCCACCGAGGGCTCCCGCGACGTGTATCCAGAGAAGAGTTTCAGGAGGTCGGATTGGACTGGCAGGTTCGTCCCTCTGAAGAAAATCTTCAGAAAAACGACTAAGTGCGAAGGTAAACTTTTGACCGAGGCCTCCCACGGGCTGAGCCGAGCTGGGCTCCATCGCAGTCGGCCTTAAACTTTGACTTTGCCCCGGTCGAGGTGCGACCAGATGACCAGATTGGAGCTTTTTGTTTCTAGGCGCTAGAAAACAATAATTCTTTAAAAATTCATATCTCCGGTTCCCCTTATCCGATTTTATTTGTTTTTGTGTCATTTTAAAGATAAAAATATAATCTATTTTGAGAAATTGTTTTGGGATTTTTAAACTGCTGCCTGTGTTTTATTTAATTACTGTTTTGTGATATTTGAATGCTTTACACTCTGTCTTCTAAATTAAGTCTTGTCGCTCGTTGCCAAGCTACCAAGGGTTGAGCTGGGTTTAATTTACTGAGACCTCACTTGACCTAAGTGGAGGTTAGTGGCCTATTGCTAAGTGTAGGTACCTACCTGCCCTTACCAATAACCCATTTTCCAACACAATGTAAATCATTTGTTGATGTTACCATACTAATTTTAAGAATTGTGGTGTGTTCTAAGGGGATTGAACCCTGCTAGGATTTCATGAATCATATTTGAGAGAAAACTGTTTTCTCATGAGTTCCCCATAGAGGTGACGGAAGGTGCTCTAGAAGTTAAATGAGACAATATTTTCTGTAAATTCACAATATCGCTCTCATCCATATGAGAATGAAGTTTGACTTTCTCAGTAAAACACGTAAAGAACAACTAGAGAGCTACCAGTCTTACTTATAACAAACGTTTGGCCAACCTGAAGCCATCTTGATTGAATCAGAATGGTAAAATGTAGAACATTTAATTTAGAAAGGAACAAAATGAGGGAGCTCATTTTGTCATATAAATTATGGTTGGTGCTGTAGAAAGAAAAATTAGAACACGTTTTAGGTGAGATTTCAAGTATCTCCCTCTTCTATTTCATCAAAACATTCTGGCATACAGACTGAAACATGCACTTTCGACACCATTAGCAGACTGAAAGTTAACTCCCTGATGATCAGCAGCTTTACTAGTGTTCTAATGAGCAACTAGAGTGCTAACATTCTGAATTTATGTCAAAAGTTAGCACATCTGGACCACATCTTGATGAAACTGAAGGGGAAAACTGTAAGCTTTTTCTACTGAGGATTCTGCAGTATATAAGGAAATTAGGGAGGTTCATAACAAATAAGTCTCCTAAGATGGCCACCAGAGAAGAAAGAGCCCAAATGGAGCACAAGTATTACCCAAATGTAGCCCAGGTATAGCCCAATGGCAGAAGTGTGCAAAAATACGTATTTCTTTTGTTTTGGTTGCAGTTTTATATAGCACAGACTTGACCAAAGGTATTGGAGTGCTTTACATGTGCATCAGTTACATTACACAGGGACACATTCATTTTGGTTTTAGCCATAGGGATATTAAGTGATTTCCCAGAATCACAGGATGTTGAGCTGACGCCAAAACTCAAACCTGGTTCCCCGGTTGCAAAGTCTGCAGCTCTGGCCGTAAAGCCACTTCCTCTCCCCGAAGTGTGAAAAATAATCAATTGATCAACTGGATAAAAAACAGAAAGATAGCAAATAATTTAAAAGTGCTTTGTCGCTATTTGAGAACTCAGAAATTATGTCCCCATTTTAGATTTTTAGAGCACCAACGATAATTTCGATGGGAAGTAGACCCTCTCATTTTTATAATTTTTAAAGGAAATTCTTTACTTATTACAGTTTTGATTACATCAAAATCACATCAGGCATACCACACTTGTAATAAATATAGATGTTAGTAATGTATGCGTTCATTAGAATACTGTGGGGAGGCAGAGGTAAGGGGCACAGACTCAGATTATTGAGGCCAGGGAGAAGGGTGTGGAGGTAACAAGCTGACCACCCTGCGCAGGTGGGGGGGCAGGATCAGCACAAGGAACCATGGAGGGCAGGGGAAAGGGGGACAAGGGCAACAAACCAACCATGCAGGATAGGCAAGAGAGGGCAGAAAGAGGAGGCAGTGGCTGTACAATCATAAATGCCAACAAACCAGATTCTCGCAGGAGACTCCTGATGTTTTTAAGCCGAAGGCTTTATTCCATCCGTGTCCTGCCTAAAATCTCCTCCTTTTCAATGTAAGTCAAAAGGGAAAATCAATTCCCTAGGATTTGTTTCAAAATCTCCCTTTTACCAAGTTTAAAATGTTGGAAAGTATGGTACATTGGATCATGGAGGCAGGAGAAATAGGGTATGGACATTGACTCGGTTAACAGAGAGCAGGAGGGAGATGGTCAGGGGCACCAAACTGGCTTTACAGGGCAGGCATCAGGGGTTGCAGCAGCACAATACACCACACAGGGCAAGCGGGTCAGCAGTGCAGCACAACAGACCATGGAAAGCAATAGGGAGGGGAAGGGCCATGCACATGGACAGCAGAGGGGACAGAGGCAAGGGCAGCAAGCTGACCATACCGGACAGACAGGAGGGACAGTTGCAGCATAACAGACCATGAAGGGTAGGAAGGAGGGGTCAGGGGCAGGAAAATGAACAAGACAAGGCAGGAAGGAGGGCATAGGGGCCTGCACATGCAAAAGGGAGGGCAGGGGGCATGGGCCAGAGCAGGAGCAGCAAGTTAACTAAGGAGGGCAGGCAGGATGGGCACTGGTAGCACAACACACCATGGAGTGCCACAGGGAGACTATAATGGCATGCACACAGACAACGGAGGGAAGATGGGAGAGGGTCAGAGGCAGTACACATGGTCTGGGCACCATAAAAGACCATGCATGGCAAACGGCAGGGTTAGTGGCAACACACAGCCATGGTGGGCAAGAGAGAGGGGGCAGGGGCATGCACAAAGAACCATGGAGGACAGAGGACAGAGGGTTGGGGCACGGGCTGAACACAGACAAGAGAGAGCAGGTGAAGGAGCTTCACAACAGACCATGCAGGGAAGGCAGGAGCAGCTGGTTCAGCATAACTGAGCATGGAGGGCAGAAGGGACTGCCAACAAAATAGACCATGGACAACAGGAGGGAACACTCAGAGTAGATATGAGAGGTAGTGGTGGGTCCATGGAACATGGTGGACAAGAAGAAGGGAGCAGAAGGTGTGACAGACATCAAGATAAATAGAGGGCAGTGGCAGCATATCAGACCATGCAGAGCAAGAGGGAAGAGGCTGATGCATGGACACGGACAACAGAGGGTAGGGAGGAGGTGGAAGGGCAGCAAGCTAACTGTTCAGAGCAGGCAGTAAGGGCAGTGGCAGAACAATGTCCACACAGAGCTGTTATAAGGAAGCAGGGGCATGGACTTGGACAATGGAAGGCAAGGGCGAGGGGGCCAGGAGCAGGAAGCTTGGGTGGGGGCAGCACAATACCAGGCCAGGCCTTACATCCAACCTTCCTCCCCCAACGTGCATTGCGATGGGATTCTTACTTAGTGTTAAAAAAAAAAACTAGAAATTTACTGAAAAAAACAAAGGTTACAAGGATGTTACAGTTGGGAAACAGAATTTTAAAAAAACGTAGAAATTCACTAAAAAACCAAGGATTACAGGATCATTGTATTCAGGTTCAATTGTACATGCACAAAACTATATAAATTCAGCTGGCATAGTTAGGGTTATTTTAAGTAACCATAACTGTAACTATAACTTGCGCCCTCACTATGCCCTGCTTATGACACCAGGTATTACATCACTCATGGCATCTTCTATGACATCATTGATAATATCATTGTAATATTTGCAGTCAAATTATTGATGAGAAAACTGTGAATGACTAGGGCACGAGTTATTGTAACTTGAAATAACTTTAGCTATAACAGCTGAATTTCTATGGTTTAGGGCATGTAGAATCTGAACTATAACATCCTTGTAACCTTTTCTTTAGTGAATATATAGATATATATATTTAATTACATACATACATATACATATACATTTATATATATGGATATACATGTATACATATATATATATATATATAATATATATATATATATATATATATATATATATATATATATATATATATATATATATATATATATATATATATTCAAAACCCAGATGCTCCTTCCGGAGTTGACCCTATAGGTGGCAGAGCATTCACACCAGCGGAGCAAGCGGCTTGCTGCAATATATAAATCCACAGACAGTCAAATAAGACACTCCCTCAAGATTGCAGTGCAGGAACAACTTTACTGCATTCCAAACATGACGCATTTCGTCCTTTCAGGCGGGCTTGATCACACAGACGCTAACACTGAAACAGACACTGACACCTCCAGCTGCATTAAAATTCTGAGTCTATTCCAGAAGCCACTTAACACATTTCAACCATAGCACACCGGTCTTGTTCACAATACTTGACCCCATATTGTTTTCAAAATAAATTCTGTCACATGATTAGATACATCATCAAGGACATAGACAAAATACATCTGAATTGCATTTCTGTATACTGTTAAATTTATTCATTACATAATTAGACTGCTCAAATGCAATTCTTGTCATTCAAGTACCTAATGATAATACAAACTTGCATGTACATGATTATTGGCTCGATGTAAGCATTTCAACTCCATGCTAATAACCTGGCCTAAATTAGGGTTATTTCATATCTCCCAAACGCAATGCACAGTGTTTTTTTCGCATTATCAATAAATCAGAGTTAGGGATTTGAAATTCATAACCCTAAAGTAGGGTATACAATAACTTTTTACACATTCTGAATAAATCATTGAAATTAATTCCCCTGAAGTGCAGTTTAAGCACAACATAAAATGAAATTACATGGTTCAGAAATAAAACATAACAAACAAGTCCCTATTGCTTTCTACATTCATCAGAGGTCAATAGTTCGAAAAAGGGAGAAGAGAAATTTTATAAAAAATATATACAAATGTTCTTCCATTTTCAGTCCATTTGGATGCTTACTGTCCAAATCTGATATATATATCTCGTTTCAAGCAGACAAAATGTTTTTTTCTTTTTCTACCTCTAAGATCATATATAACAGTAACAGATATTTCTCTCCTTTTAGCCCTCCTTTCATCTTTTCTGTCATGTAAATAATCAAAATGCCACCTACCTCAATGTTTTACCTGAACACCACACTGAGGATCTTACTTTTGTCCAGCAATAACATTGGATAGTTGCAGCAATGTATATATATTATATATATATACATATATATGTGTGTGTGTGTGTGTGTGTGTGTGTAGCCTCTGTTGTTTCATCCGCTTTGCATACAATAACATAATGGTTCCCTTTTTTCTTTTTAAACATAGCTGGATGTACTAATATATGTAAATACTTGCCATACATGTGTTGCTTGAAATATAGGCAAGCTCTTCATCCACTTATCTTCAAGTATTTCCACTTTTATTTCATTAATGTCAAACAGAAGTTGGTATTATTTTTTTAATTGCCTTCTTTGTAGGCATGCTTTTGTTTACTTCAGACTAAATGTTTGAGAGATACATTTGTCCATTAATTATCTCAGCTAGCTGCTTAATCAATTTGTGATGTTTAAACTTAGATAGCTGGTTATTGGTCTTATCCAGGTGATCCTGCCACCTCCTGATGTTCCCCATTTCTACTGAATCATCTAATGTAGAAGCCTGCTGAAGACAATTGGACACGAAGCCTATCTTTAAAATATACCTGGGTATAGGTTGCATCCCACAAGGGATGATGTCAACCAAAATAGAGTATACCCACAAAACTCCTTAATTCAGTGCCTCAATGACAATTGCAAAACATTCAGCCAGCTATTTTTAAAGAGGTTTGGATATGAATACTTATAAGCAAACAAAACCCCACCAAATCCCTGGATCCATCATTGCTATTAGCCAATCTCTTAGAGACTCCACAGTGTTATCGGTGGTAAGTGTTTTGAATTGTTTTTTTAAGTCCATGAATAAAATTGAAAAATTGTTAGTGCCTAACCACCTTTTGTTAGAGATTGAAGGCCATATTTACAAGGCCCCGTGGCACAGGAGGACCTGGCCTGGCAGTTCGGACTAGACTGTTCCCATGGGGAACAGGGTCAAGACTGATTTGAATATTGCTGAGTTCAAACTGGGGATGGCATGGTGAGCAAAAGAATTGATTGATTAAACCCAGATCTGTGACTGGAGGTGAATGTTTGATTGGATCTGCATTCCGTCCATCATTTGTGTTTCTTTGCTTTTGTCACCATAAGTGTGCCTGGTATGCCCAGATGTGGATCCCAGGATCACCGTGCCACTGGATTCAAGCTATCCTGTCTGATGAAGAGTGATATCCTGAAACCAGTCCCAGGGTGCTTGTTTCCGGTCTAGGGAGGACCTGGCCTGGCAGTTCGGGCTGGACTATTCCCATGGGGAACAGGGTCAAGACTGATTGCATATTGCAGGGTCCAAACTGGGGTGGCATGGTGAGCAAAACAATTGATGGATTAAACCCATATCTGTGACTGGGGGTGACTATCTGATTGGTTCCGCATTCCTTCCATCATTTTGTGTTTTTTAAATCACTTTAAAGTACAGATTTCCTTTGAGAGCAGATAGAGCTTTGGAGTTTAGGGTCTCTGAACTCACAATTTAAAAATACATCTTTTAGCGAAGTTGGTTTTTGGATGTGAGTTTGAAAATGCCACTTTTAGAAAGGAGGCATTTTCTTGCTTAAACCATTCTGTGACTCTGCCTGTTTGTGGATTCCCCGTCTGGGTCAGTTTGACAGTTGGGCTGTTTACACCTCTCCTCTAGACAGTGACACAAAGGGAGCTGGGGTGTAGCCTGCATATCCTGATGAACCATCTGAACTAGAGTAGAGGGAGGAGTGGTCGCTTGCACCTGAAAGGACTGTGCCTGCCCTCACAGAATGCAGTCCCCAACCCCCTGGTGGGCGTCTGTGGCCTGGGCAAGGCAAGATCTTGCAAACACTTGAGACTTTGCTTTGAAGTTTGCCAACATTAAATGCAGAAAGGGGTATAAGAAGAAACCCCAAAACCCCAGACTTTTAGAATCTTTCTGGAATCAAAAGGAACCTCTGCCCCGGAGAAGAGTTGAAAAGCTGGAGGAGGAGTACTGTCCCTTTGCTGTGTTGCTTTGCTGGACTAGCCTGCAGTTGCTGCTTCTGCCTGAAAAGAGTGCAAAGGGTGAACTTTTCTGTGTATCCTGCTTGAGAAAGTTCTCCAAGGGCTTGGAGTAGAGCTTGCCTCTTGTTGGAAGCCTCAGGGACACCAAAAACTTCAGTTTCCTCAACCTGCATCACTGGGAACTGTATGTTTTGTGCTGTTCAAGAGGAGAAACCTCCGTGAAGCCCCCAACGATGCCGCTGGCCTGCACCATGACCTTCTGACGCCGTACAGAGCCGCACTGCCCCGCTTCGCATCACGACCCTGGTCTCACCGATGCCATAATTGGACGACTTCCGCGTCACGACCTGTGGGCCCGCACTCCGTCATAGCCTGCTCACATCACAGCCTGCGCATCCCTGACGCCGCCAGTCCTGCTGACAATAGCGCTGCTGCCTGCACTGAGGCCTGTGGACACCGCTCGTAAGGTACACAAAGCACCATCCAGTCCCGCACCGCAGCCCCGGTCTACCGATGCCAGTATCATCGACTCCAGTGTTGTCAACAGGCATTCCTGCCTGCACCGTGGCCTGTGGACACCGCTTGTGAGGGTCATAAAGCATTGTCCCGTCCCGCACCACAGGCTTGGGTCTACCTATGGCAACGCTTCAGCAACAATTGCGATGCTGCCTGTACCATGAACTGGTCGCACCACCCCACTTCACACCATAGCCCTGGTCACGGACGCCACTGGAGGGCACCACCGAGCCCCTGCCTGCACCGTGACTTGTGGGCACCGAGCGTCGCATTGTCCCGCTTCGTACCACAGCCCGACGCCATCCATGCCAGTGCTCCTGACTTCATCAGCCCAAAGTTCGATCCACAACACGTGTGACTTCAAGGGCCTGACGACTCTCGCACCGACTCCAGAACCGACACTGAGATGCCAGCTACGCAACTCTCCGGAGCCCACCCCAAGGATCATGACTCCCTGCAAACCCAAGGTACTGTTTGCGGGTCTTGCTGACACCGTAGCTGGCCCACAACGCTGCAGCCGGCCTGAACTGTTGGTTTTGTTAATCATGACGTTGTGATAGCCCCAGATGGAGCTATCGACTTCAAGGAACTGTATTTTTAAGTTAAATCTTCAAAAATTCATATCTTTATCACTGTATGTCAGATTTTTATCATTTTGGTTTTGTTTTACACAGATATATATTGGCTTCTTTTTCTAAAACTGCTATGGTGTGTGTTATGTGTAAATGCTTTACACATTGCCTCTGAGATAAGCCTGATTGCTCGTGCCAAGCTACCAAGGGGGTGAGCAGGGGTTAGCTGAGCTGGTATCTCCCTTATCCTGACTAGAGTCAGGGTCCCTACTTGGACAGGGTTCAAACCGACTGCCAACTAGATACCCCATTTCTAATACTACTGTACTACACTTTATGTTTAGGGCACAACCTTCAATTGTTGCCAGTGAAGCAACTACAAAAACAGTCTGGAAAGAGGGAATAACAAGGTATTCCCATTAATCATGAGGAGTAGAGAAGTAGAATAGGGAACTACATCTACACCAGCTAACATTTGCCACAACATGTTGCAGTCTTCATGAGGAGAACAGCACAAGATTCAGAGACAACTGAAGCAGTATTTCTCTCTGTCATCCCATTCCCCTTGCCCCTACTGTGCTTCAGCACTCTTGGATACTTTCAGTTTCAGGAGCCTTGAGCTTGGTGGAGGTGTTTGAACACAACAACTCAGATTCCAGCTCACTCCTGCAGGAACACTCAGGTTAGAGCTTGACATGGGTCAGTATGCCCTTCCATCTATTTAGCAATCTTTGTACATCATCTGTAACTCTTGTTAAGTTCATATGGCCATCCTTCCCAATTTTAGTGTGATTGTGTCTTCCAAGTATCTAATTTTACTTTTAACATTGGGGATGCTAAAACTGGTATGCCAAACCATTGTTACATATTTGCCCTTATGAATTTTGTATCTAGAGATGGGTAAAAAGAACTCAATTACATCCTTCAACTTTGTTAAGCTCATCTCTGAGTTGTGCCATGAACATTACCAAGCCATTTGCACACAGTGCCACCTTCTTACTATATCCCTTGTCTGCAAAGTGTTTAATTGCTGAAGTCTCTCTAAGTTTGCAGGTCAGGGGTTCTGTAAAATAATTCAATAAAATAAAAGATAGAGGGCACATCTGCCTATTTCCTTAATGGATTTTAATTTCTTGAACAAGGCCATTAATAGCTATTATTCAAGGTGTCTGGTTCAAGTATTGCTCCAATGAATTTGGAGCCCAACCTGCCCCTATATACAGTTTCCACAAAAAAGTCCTTGGTGCAGTCAAAAGACTTTAGACTGCATCAACCGCATATAGGACCTAAGGTAAAGCATGAGTAGCATTTATATCAATCATGATGATAATGGCTTGAGTGAGATACCTGAGATGCATTCCTTTAACTGACCCTTTTTTTATTCCTTTGGATAATAATTCCCACATGATATCGGGGTGTATCCTAGATTAAAATAATACAGTGATCTTTAAGCAGGATTTTGTCATTATATTTTGCTGCCACACACTGTTGAAAATTCTAGTGATAACTGGGATAATTTCACATTATTCAAAGTGCTTTAGCCTCCCATTTGTTGGCAATAATAGAATCTAAAATTGTCTGAAGCATGATATTGTCCTTAATTAGTTCCACAATATACTTACCTTTTTCTTGGCTATTAGTACTTGATGCCATTACTTTTATCGTGAACCTCTTTATTGTAGTTTCTGTTTGCTGCATCTCATCCATCAGAACCTGAATTTGATTTATAATGATAGGATTTAAGCAGCCCATAGGATTTGCCTTTTTTGTGTGCCAGACAGTATGATCCACTGCGGACCTTAAAATAACTTGTACAACTTTGGACAGGCTTTAGTTCTGACACTAGTGATCTAACCAACATCCACTTGAGGAGAGTTTTTTTTCTTTTTCAAATGCTGTCAGCTATATTTCATCAATTGTATATTACAGTTGCATTGGCCTCGTGTATCTTTTTAACAGGGTTTACTAGAGTATTGCTTAACCTCTTTAGGGTGGGTGTCGGCCACTGGCCGACACCCACACTACCTCCCTAGTGCGGGTCACGACCAGTGGACGACACCAGGGAGGGGGTTAAAAAATCCTCAGGTGCGTCACACCCGAGGATTTTTTTTATTTAAAAATACCCCGGAGGCACAGAAAGATCTTCTGTGTCTCCCCCATGCCCCCACCTGATGTCACAGTTTGTTTGTTTTCTCAATCGGAGCAGGAAGCGGCCTTGTGGGAAAAACAGCCCCAAGCGGCCTTCCTGCCGTTCGGAAAGGCCTCGTTTGAAAGGGGAGACTCTCCCTTTTTAAATGAGGCCTTCCTGAAACCCCCACTAGACACCAGGGATTTCACCTGGGGGGGGTCGGCCTCCTCAGCAAACGGGCTGCCCCTCCCCCCACCCCCCGGGGGCATATATATTTTTTTAAAAGGTAGGTTTACCCCTGGGGGTGCGATATGAGATCTCTCTCTCTTTCTCTCTCTCTCTCTCTCTATCTATATATATATATATATATATATATATATATATATATATATGTATCGATCACTTTTGTCAACGCGTGTGTGGTTTCTCTGGGAGTTGCGATGGGCCCCCAGGAAACCCACACCCGCATATAAAAGTGATCTATATATATATACAACATATATATATATATATGTATATATTTATATATATATATATATATATATATATATATATATATATATATATATATATAGACACACATATATATATTCACCACCAGTTGTCTTGCAGTTGCGTCTTCAAAGCAATGCACATACTTCAACTGATGCGTTTCAACTGTAGCTTTTAGGGAGCAATAAAAAAGTCAAGTAAGATTATGTTTCTGCCACAAAAGGATCAGACTTTTGTCTAGTGGCAGTTTTGATGCCATAAAGTAGCGCAGAAGTTTTATATGCTTACTGCAAATTTCAAATCTGTATTTTTATGTAAATAGCTGAGTACATTAGTAAAGTCAGCCATTACCTACGCTATAAGACAAATGAAATGTATGTGCGGGGGTGGGGCCTATGGAGAGATGAAGGGCACTTTTGCTGGGTGGTAGTGAGGGAATACGAGGAGGAGGTCATGGGAGTGAGAGCACCAATAATGATTGTTGGACTAGGCGCTAGAGGCGCTAAAGACTGTGACGATTGGTATGTGACAAGGTGAAGTAATAGTGTGTCTTTTTTTGAGTGTCTTGAAAGAAAGTGCTGATTGAGGGAAGAAGCAAAGGTAAGGTGACCTCTACTGATGCACATATCACACACACACACCCAGCAGCAATTGTGTGACTGTCTACATAGGCTAGTGTTTTAGAGCAACAGTTTAGCCAGTAGTGGAAATGGCATCTTGTTGGATGACTGCTGCTCAAGCCCTCACTCGGGTTATAGAGGACAGCTCTGAAGTAGGATCAGAGACTGAGACAGCAGATACTGAGGCAGCATCTGAGGGATAGGACAATGGCACAGACTCTGGGAGTGATTTATCAGTCGGAGGAGTCCCATTAGATAACTCCTCTTCCATTGATTATGAGGGAGGTGATGAGGACAGTCCTGCTGTCCCTTTGCAAGCACAGTCTGTGCAGTGGGCCAATAGCAGGTTAGCCCAACCCAGACAGCAGGTGCATGTGGTGGCAAGCACAGAGAGAGTGCTCTCTTGGGAGCTCCCCAATTTAGTTCAGCCCCAAGTTCCACCGGCCAAATCGTATTGTGGAGACATCAAAATTATCTATCACAAAACAACCTGGTTTTGTAAGGCAGGCACCTGCGTTTTTGGTCCTGGGCTCGGTGGCCTTAGAGGTAAACATACCAAACCTAGACATTTCTGGAAACTAGACATCCGGGGGAGTCCACAGAGGTGTGACTTGTGTGGATTCCCAACAGGTTTCTTACCCAGAAAACCCTGCAAGAGGTGAATTGTTGAATAAAAACTCAATTTTTTCTTGCATTTCTGTCACACTAACTACAGGAATATGCTTGGATCCACAAAATTCCTACCACCCAGTGTTTCCCCATCTGTCCTGATAAAAACACTACCCCACTTGAGTGCCTGTACCTAGTGCCTGCTTCAGGAATGAATCACCCCAGGGTCAACAGTTGCCCTCATGTAAGGACCAACATTGATCGTTGTGCGATCTATTCCTGTCACGGGCACTAGGCCTACCCACACAAGTGAGGTACCATTTTTATTGGGAGACTTGGGGGAAAGCTGGGTGGAAGGAACTTTGTGGCTCCTGTCAGATTCCAGAACTTTTTATCTCTGAAACGTAAGGAAAAAGTGTTTTTTTTACCAAATATTGAGGTTTACAAAGGATTCTGGGTAACAGAACCTGATGAGAGAGCACAAGTTACCCCATCCTGGGTTCCTCTAGGTGTCCAGTTTTCAAAAATGCACTGGTTTGGTAGGTTTCCCTATGTACCGGCTGAGCTAGAGACCAAAATCCACAGCTAGGCACTTTCTAAAAAACATGTCAGTTCCCAATGTAAATATTTGATGTGTCCATGTTGCGTTTTAGGGCGTTTCCTGTCGCGGGCACTAGGCCTACCCACACAAGTGAGGTACCATTTTTATCGGGAGACTTGGGGGAGTGCTGGGTGGAAGGAAGTTTGTGGCTCCTCTCAGATTCCAGAACTTTCTATCACTGAAATGTGAGAAAAAAGTGGGTTTTTTTTGCCAAATTTTGAGGTTTGCAAATGATTCTGGGTAACAGAACCATGTTGCGTTTTAGGGCGTTTCCTGTCGCGGGCACCAGGCCTACCCACATAAGTGAGGTACCATTTTTATCGGGAGACTTTGGGAATTGCTGGGTGGAAGGAAGTCTGCAGCTCCTCTCAGATTCCAGAACTTTGCAGCACCGAAATATGAGGAAAAAGTGTTTTTTTTGCCAAATTTTGAGGCTTGCAAAGGATTCTGGGTAACAGAACCTGGTCTGAGCCCCACAAGTCACCCCATCTTTGATTCTCCTAGGTGTCTAATTTTTAAAACTGTGCAGGTTTGCTAGGTTTCCCTTGGTGCCGACTGAGCTAGAGGCCAAAATCCACAGCTAGGCACTTTGCAAAAAAACAGTCAATTTTCTTTGGGAAAATGTGATGTGTCCACGTTGTGTTTCGGGGCATTTCCTGTCACGAGCACTAGGCCTACCCACACAAGTGAGGTACCATTTTTATTGGGAGACTTGGGGGAACGCTGGATAGGAGGAAGTTTGTGGCTCTGCTCAGATTCCAGAACTTTCCATCACCAAAATATGAGGAAAAAGTGTTTTTTGCTCCAAATTTTGAGGTTTGAAAGGATTCTGGGTAACAGAACCTGGTGAGAGCCCCACAAGTCACCCTATCCTGGATTCCCCCAGGTGTCTAGTTTTCAAACATGCACGGGTTTGGTAGGTTTCTCCTGGTCCCGGCTGAGCTAGAGGCCAAAATCCACAGCTAGGCACTTTCCAAAAAAACATGTCAGATTTCAATGTAAAAATGTTATGTGTCCATGTTGCGTTTTCTGTGGCGGGCATTAGGCCTACCCACGCAAGTGAGGTACCATTGTTATTGGAAGACTTGGGGGAATGCAGAATAGCAGAACAAGTGTTATTACTCCTTGTCTTTCTCTACATTTTTTCCTTCCAAATGTAAGACAGTGTGTAAAAAAGATGTCTATTTGAGAAATGCCCTGTAATTCACATGCTAGTATGGGCACCCAAGAATTCAGAGATGTGCAAATAACCACACTGCTTCTCAACACGTTATCTTGTGCCCATTTAGGAAATACAAAGGTTTCCTTGATACCTATTTTTCACTCTTTATATTTCACCAAATAAATTGCTGTACTCCCGGTGTACAATGAAAACCCACTGTAAGGTGCAGCTCCTTTATTGGCTCTGGGTACCTAGGGTTCTTGATGAACCTATAAGCCCTATATATCCCCGGAACCAGAAGAGTCCAGCAGGCGTAACGGTATATTACTTGTGAAAGTATGACATCACAGGAAAAAGTTACAGAGTAAAACATGGAGAAAAATTGCTGGTTTTTTACCTCAATTTCAATATTTTTTAGTTTCAGCTGTTATTTTCTGTAGGAAAACCTTATAGGATCTACACAAATGACCCCTTATTTTATTAAAAAATGTGTCTACTTTTCAGAAATGTTTAGCTGTCCTGGATCCAGCATTGGTTTCGCACCCATTTCTGTCACTAACTGAAAGGAGGCTAAAAGCTCCAAAAATAGTAAAAATGGGGTATGTCCCGGTAAAAGGCCAAAATTGTGTTGAAAAATGTGGTTTTCTGATTCAAGTCTGTCTGTTCCTGAAAGCTGGGAAGATGGTGATTTTAGCACTGTGAACCCTTTTTTGATGCCATTTTCAGGGCAAAAAAACCACATGCTTTCTTCAGCAGTCCTTTTCCCCATTTTTCTGAAAAAAACTAACTTTTAGCTGTATTTTGGTTAATTTCTTGGTCTCCTCCAGGGGAACCCACAAACTCTGAGTACCTTTAGAATCCCTAGGATGTTGGAAAAAAGGGACGCAAATTTGGTGTGGATAGCTTATGTGGACATAACGTTATGAAGGCCTAAAGCTAAGGGATTAAAATGAAGTATCTTAATTTGGCATAGTGTGGATGCCTGTTATAAGACTCATGAGGTTCAAATCCAAAATTATCTTTCCAAACAGTGGCCCTTGTTCTGGGAAGTTACTTTGAACTCTATGATTTAATTTGATTATCATTTCCCTAGTTGAAATATTATGCGAGGGAATCACTACTGAATCTATCCAATTTAAAACCAGCCACGTACGAGCTTCCTTCCAAGCCAGGTGAGATTGCTGTATGTATTTTATATCCACCTCCTTATGTAGCACATATTCTAGTAATCTTTCCCTCTTGCATCTATTTCTGATCCTGTATACATTCCGTGATCAGATTTTCACTAACCAGGTGTAATCTCTACCTATACTCTTTACCACTTATCTCGTCCCATTTCCACTTCCATGGACATCCCCACATCCCAAACATGGGGAACCCTCCGATCTTAGAAGTTTCCGTATAGGAGACCTGCAAACCCCCTTGCTCCCCGCAGAGTAGCACACAGAGTACAAAAAAATAAAATCTATATTTTAAACATATTTACTATTCCTTGTATGATTGCTCCTAATATGATCTCATTCAGGCTTAATAACGGCTAAAACTAAAGTGGAGCCTGGCTACTTCATAAGTCTGTAGATAACCTCATGAAAAGAAAATAGAAGGACAAAATAAATAAATGGGCCTATGTTCTGTGAGCTCACATTTTTAACCGAAGCAGCTAATCATCTGCTTCGGTAATGTTTCTAATAATGTACATTCGGTCGTCCAACATCACTTTAGGTAAAGAAAGGAGTTTCAGTTGCACCATTGCTCCCTCGTGCCTGAACAGCTTCATTTTTTTGCATAATTCCCTTCTTTCATCTTCTATGGCTTTAGGTAAATCAGATCGGATGGTAAATTGTACATCCTCAACATGGCGTGTTTTTGTTGCCAGACACTCAGATAAGACTTTCTTTTTGAGTTAGGTGAGAAAATTGACTAGAATCTTGTTTTATTAATACTTTGCTCCAGGTTTGCATAAAAAACGTGACACAAATCCAGGACAGTGTTATGGTGGGATGTACTTTTAATCACAAATCATCGTTTACCTCGGAAAGTTTCCTAAAGTACAGCAAAGAAGCACAATGTGCTCTTTTGCATCAAGGGTGCCTACCATTGGTGGTAGATGAGCATTCCCATGCAGGCACCCTGGGGCTTCAATGCAAATATCCACCTACAAACATTTGTAAACATGGTTTTCCACCTAAAAAGTATGCCTCCTCGAATCAGATGTAACGGTGGAACAACTTTTAAAAGTGTCCTAATTTTTCCAATTTTTCATGTGTGCTGCACTGTACAGCACACATAAAAAGGGAGTGGGGGAGTATTGAAGTATCGTTTTGTATTAAAATGGTTCCCATCTAGTACAAAATCAAAATAATCGCCAAGGGAATCCACTATCTCTGTTATAAACTTAGTACTGCTGTTAAAGACTGTTTTATTTTTTTCACTTTTGGTACTGATATTGATGCCCAACTTCTGATTCACCTGTGTTGAAAATTCCTCTGTGCTACCTGTCTCCTTACTGAATGGTATAAACTTTATCAACTTTATAGTTTTAGTCATTGGAGGTAGATTTGTTTTACAGGCCAAACCTTTCTGTTTTCCCACCAGAACTGTTGGCTCTTCCACAGGGGGTCAGACAGGAACCCTGCTGCCTGTGTCCTTCTACAAGCTGCCCCTTGCCTCTTCCCACACTACTTTTCATTTAATTCAGCAGTGTTCAGGAAAATGCAGCTTTTATGTTTTCATGAACACTGCCAGTACGCAGGTCAGCCCTTTTTGCCTCTCTTGGGTCCCAATGACAGGAGAAAGATGAGGGCTCAGCCTTAATCCATGTGCAAAGTGATGTGTGAGAACACAACATTTTAGAGTGGATATCTGGATTGTGCATGTCTGAAGGTTCAACTAGCGTCCACTCACATAGGAGCAATCCATTTTATTTAGCAGACATACTGAGTATGCCTCAGGCAGCACAGTGTGTCTGCTAAAATGGGGTTGTCAGGGCACACATCAGTGTATGCCTGTACCCAAAGAGAAGTCACACAGAACCGAACCAGTGGGATCCCAAGTCCTGTCACAGCTTCTCCTAGTTCATCCTGTGCCTCTTGCATCTTCTTCCATTGCCAGACTTGAAAAACAAAAGCAGCCCTGGCAAAAATGCTCAAACCAGGCTGCTCCCTTGGTCTCCTTGCACAGTCATTCTCTTTCCATCCATTCACTCTTTCGTTCTCCTTTCTTTCTTTCTTTCTTTCTTTCTTTCTTTCTTTCTTGAATGTGAATGAGTAAATGAGGGGAGTCAGAGAAAGTAATTGTGAAAGAGTGATAATTAGTATGTGTTTGAGTGTCTTGAGTGAGAATCAGTGAGAGTAAGAGAGAGTGAGTGAAACATTGCACCACACAACACAGGAGCGTTCACATGCACCTCCTTCAAGTTGTCATGCATTTTCCAAAACCTTACACCCACCACTCCTCCACCAACAGTATCCAGCACCCCACTTGCTCACACTCATGCAAACCCGCCACCATCTAATGCTCACAAACACCAAACACCACCAACATGTCACACTTACATGCAGGCTCCTCAACACCTGCTCGCTCTCCCAACAAACCATAGAGATATGGGACCTCATGCACAACCTCAGTCTGGACCTGTTCTTCCTCATGAAAACATGGCTAAACTCAACCTCTGCATCTGACATTGCTACAACCGTCCCCGCTGGCTACACGATTGCCGGGCAAGACCATCAGCACAAGCCCGAGGTGGAGATGCCATCATATTCAAAGATACCATTAACTGCACCACCTGCATGTACATCTCCACCAGCTGCATGGAACACTTCACGTTCAAGATACACATCTCAGTCAACTTCTCCCTGAGCTGAATGCTCATATACAGACCACCAGGAAAACACTCCAGGTCGGAGCAGACAAGCCAGCAGTTATGATGTGGATATACCATGCCCTCATCAGTTTCAGCATACCCTTCCAGTAAAACCACAGACTTACCACTATCAGAACTGCCTGTCACAGCTGGAAAAACACCATAGAAGAGAAATAGGCTTCCACTTTCCCTGCACCAACTGGCCCTGGCACACCAGCAACTTACCAAAAGCCATAAAGAACCTCAGCAGCTGAATCACTGCATGGTTTGACACCCTGGCTCCTCTCAAGTGCAGCCCAATAGAAAAAGCCCAAGCACAGGCCAGCTGATACACAGAGGAACTCGGGCATATGAAACACTGCTGCAAGCAATTGGAGTGCAAATGGAGAACAGGTAAGACACTACAGAAAAAGACATCTTCAAATCAGCCCTAAGATGCTACCACTAGCAGATATGGAACACTATGAGCACAGTTCTTGTACATTGCATCAACACTGGCATTAAGAGGTTTTACCACGCCCCCTGATGCCTCTAGCAACATTACCCCCTCACAGGCTCTCAGAATTAGTCAGTTACAAAATCACTTCTCTATACACCAAATTTGACACTCAACAGGACTCCCTCACTTTCGCAACAAAACTTCCCATCCCGGCTGAAAAATTAACTCTGAGCATGTGGCCTGCTGTCACTACCATCAAAATTGTTGCTACCATGAAGACTATCCACTCAGGCGCTCCATCTGACCCTTGCCCACACCATGCCTTCACCAAAGGACTACTACTGATCAGTGAAGCACTAACACCCATTCTCAACTTCTTCATAACTTCAGCCACATTCCCAGACAGCTGTCAACATGCCACTGTCATGTCTCTGCTCAAGAAACCATCCTGTCACCCATCCACACTTTCCAACTACAGACCCATCTCCCTCCTACCATAACCGGTGAAGGGCTTAAAGAAACTAGTCAACCAATGCCTCATCAATCACCTCAGTAACCACTAGTTACTCAATGCCAAGCAGTCCTAATTCAAGCCCAACCAAAGTATAGAAACATCACTCACCGACGCCACAGACAACATCCGCATGATCCTTGAAAGAAGAGACACAGCTCCCCTCATTCTCCTGGACCTCTCTGCAGCTTTCTGACACAGCCTCACCCCCACCCGAGTCCTTCCCCTACACCCCCCACCACCCCTGAAACCCCGCAAAGGTGGCAGGACCCCCCTCCCCACCCCTACCCCGACATTACCTTACATATACACACCCGACACGCACCCAGGCACCACCAACACACATACACGCACACACACCAACATACATGGCAACTGCCACACACACAGTCATACACGCACACCCTCATTCAGACATACACGCACACATCCATACAGACATACATACAGACAGACACGAACTCATTGCCAAACACACAACACCCCCGCATGCATACACGCACTCACACACCCTCCCTACATACATACACGCACACCCCCACGCACGCACACAACACCCTCCACCCCCTCCCCTAACGGACGATCAACTTACCTGGTCCGTTGATCCTCCGGGAGGGGACGGGACCCATGGGGGCTGCTCCGCCGCCACCACACAGTCAACAGAACACCGACACGCCGAATCACAGGACGTGATCCGATGGGCGGTGTTCTGTTGACGTGGCGGGGGAGGTGGAGGTGGAGGTGGAGCAACCTCCACTTCCCCGCCGCCCGCCAGTATGGCTGCTGGTGGCTCTCTGTCCGAAAAAGGACGGAGGGCTGCCAGCAGTCATAATGCGCCGAGCGGAAAACCGCCACCACTGGCGGTCTTCAGCACGGCGGTCCCTCGGCAGTCTTTTAAAAAGACCGCTGAGGTCAAAATGACCCCCAAAGTCCCTTATCTTATGTTTCACATAACCCCAACGACAATACAAGCATTTGACTTGGCAACAACAAATCATGTTTCCAATCAAAAGAAATTTCATTTTTAAATGAATGGACAGTACTCTTCTGAAGTTGTCACCATAGCAACACAGTCACTCTCACCACTATTGGTCTTAAATGCATGGTTCTGGTATTCCTCTGAGCTAAAGCCTGTAGACGAAATGCTCTACTTTTACTAAAATACTAAAATAGTGTTCTGAGATATCCTACTTTGTTTTAGTTTTCCACTGCACAATGTGGCTCTAGTTTTTAGTGTAGTATCCAAGATGTTAAGACACTAGAATTTATGCAAGAGACGTTCAGGGAAGAACACTTTCGAGCTGTGATTTCAAGTTTTATATAATAGGGTGGAGTACTTACCACATCTCATAAATGCTACTACCCCAGGGTAAGGTATTTTCTGGTGAATAATCCTTTTCTACATTTTCAATTTGAAAATGAGGCATAACATGACAAATGCGTTTTTGATGTGCCAAATTATGATTCTTGGCCTTTTTACTGGCCCTTTTACACCAACACATTTTGGCAGGTTTGACCTTAGGGTAAATTGTGAAAGTGTGACAATTATCACACAGTTCACTGTTCTGATCCCTGTTCAAACTCTTTATTGTACAGTGACTGAAATGTAACCCTTAACTGGTATTCATTTCTAAGTGAGCCCTGGTAGAATGGGCACAAGAGTTTTTATGGCCCAGAAGCTATCAAGTCAGATTGATCTACAAACATCTAGAAGTGCAAAGTGATTACCTCTTCCTGCAACCTTTCATCTCACCTTAGTAACAGCACATCATATAGAATCGGTTGAGGCAGAACCATAAAACGGGGCAGTCTACCAGGCATTCTCCAAAATAGTGACCTGCATACCAATGCATTCAAGTGCTTAGAGTCACTGAGCATATGTTCTTCTTCTCTGTAAATGGTTGTAAATCGGTCTGAGTCCCATTGAAACTTGCTTCTATGATATAGGTGTTCCCGTGGGTCTAAGTGCTCAGTTGTGTCCATTTGCAGAATAGGAGTTGGCGCTGGTCTACGAAAATTGATTAGTAAATTGGGCACCACATACTGAGCCCAGAGACCTTGTGGACATTTGATCTTGAGGAAATCACCAAGCTGCCACAGTGGCAGGCTGAGTCTGAAGGTGCACCCTGTTTGGTGATAGGGAGCTCTCTGCAGAGGAAGATGATGCAAATGTTGAGGTAATATGTTGTCTCATTGAAAACTATATGAGAAATGAAAACTAAAATTCTGGATGAATATTAAATATGGGGTGACGCAGTGTGGGATTAGTTAAATGACTGCTAGGTGTCTGGTGTATGAGTCTGATGTATGTGGCAACAAGAAAGGTGATTGCTTAGAATGAATGGTCATGTCAGAGTGATTACAGAAGAGCAGGTCAGATGTGGCAGTCTTCAAGGTAGACTCTGAAAGGAAGGACAACTGAGAGCAAGATGACTTGGAAAGATCTCCAAGATTTTGCATCAGTCTGAAAAGCCCAGAACACCTCTCATCCACAAGCTGGGTGTCAATGCTTTGTTAATGCAGTTGCAGTCTCAAACTATTGTGTAGGATAGCTGCATTGCGGGGGAGATTGTTTTTGTGCAGGAAGGCAAACCTTCCTGCATAAAAGGTGTCAAAAAGAAATGGGTGTTGCGTGGGCACACCCAGAGCAACACCCATTGCACGCCCCTTAGATGCAGAAAACTGCATTGGGCAGCCCATGTCTACAAGACTGTATTAAGCCAGGAAAAGTAGCTTAATGCCACCTTTTAGATGTGGTTCACTACACAGCGCCACAGGAGCATTGCAAAAAGTGATGTTCTGGAGGCACTAGGGCCTCGTAAATGAGGACCTTAATATTTCTGAGTAATTAAACAGGCACCCATGCATACAAGGTTTAGAGGCTGCTGAGGCGGAAATGTAGTTAGAAACTAAATACATATGGAAACTTTGCAGTTCTACTAGTAACAAGCATAATGCTTTACTCCTACATGTCTGCATTTGATAACAAATTATTGTAATTAAAGATATGTATTTGTGTCCCTAAGTATCAATTCTTTCTGAAATCTCTAAATAAAGAGATTGATAATTTTGATGCTGGGGTAAAAATTAGGTTACATCATTATATATAAAAGACAGAGTGGAGGCACAAACAAACATGAAGTATTTGAGCTTTATTTGCCATATGTAGTCATAAAAGGCAAAATGTTTTAAAACCTCAATAGTTAGGGTATGTATTGAAAGAACTCAATATTCACCACACCTACTATAATATGGAGAGTGAGGTCCACTCATTATATCATTCAAAGGGAGGACAGCACTATGAAGTGAGACAAAAGGGGAAAAACACTGTGTACCACCTGGGTTATTAGAGGGTCTTTTTTTAAATGCAAGGTGTGGAGGATTTGTATGTGGAAAAAAGAACACAGCAGCACAAACCATGAAGAAAAGGTAAGAAATCTGCATGAAAGGGGAGCAAAAGCAACATCACCAGACAGAACAATGGTGCCAGAGGGGAGTCAGATTTATGAAAACTAGGAAAGTGATAACCAAGAAGTATTATTGTGTCTTTAATCTGGTGTTATGTTTTACTTTATATTTATTAGTATTATTCTATGCTGTACAGAGCCTTGAAGCTAGTTTGACTTCTAGTTTTTTGTTTGTGATTTATATAAATGAATACACAAACAACAATAGAGTTGCACAGTTTTCAAATGCTACCAACGTAGCTAACAGATTGGCCAGCAAAGTGCCAAGACCTGATGGTAGGGAATATGTAGGAAATATCATAAACTGGATATAAGCATCCAGAAGTTGGGCTGAGAATTGGTAGATCTTCCTGTGATTATGAGCTCAGGCTACCTTGAAATAAACCTAGCTTGATGACAGTGGCACATTTAGTACCACCATCTTATCTACCCTCAAAAGAAACCAGAGAGTAAGGACAAAGATGTTACAGAGAGAGTACCCAATTTGTGTGAGCCATTTATTGTGAGGCTAACTGCAGTCCTTTCATGCAAGGTTGTGCAGAGAACATTCACATAATCAAGGTAGGCATGAATAGTAAATTAAGACCATATGCAATCTGAGAATTGAAATAGTAATGAGTATACATTGTAAATGACAATCCACACAACACAACAGACTACAAAGTATGGTTTAGACAAGACCATAGAAGAAGCTCAGTTTCAATTAGTTGGAGACAGTCAGCATGAAGTTATTCGTACTTTGGAGGCAAAAACTCTTTAAAAACTACACAGCACCCCTTATTCCTCTTGAGATCTCCAGAAACACTTAGGCCCTCATTACGTCCCAGGCGGTCCAATGACCGCCAAGGTCATGGTGGCAGTTGGACCGCCACATTATGACCACAGTGGTAGCGCTGTGGTTGGACCAACAGCACCGCCAGATTACGACTTAACATGTGTCTGGTGGTGCTGACAGTCCTAATCCATCAGGGCAGTGCTGCAAGCAGCGCTGCCCTGGGGATTAGGACTCTCTTGTCCACCAGCGGTTTCATGGTGGCGCAGCGTGATGATACGGCTGGCGGAGATGGGGTGCAGGGTGCCCCGGGGGGCCAATGCACTGCCCATGCACTCTGCATGGGCAGTGCAGGGGCCCCCTATGTCCAGCCCCGCCGCAATGTTCAATGTCCGCTCAGCAGACAGTGAACATTGCGACAGGTGCTGCTGCACCCTATGTACTGCAGCATTGCCGCTAGCTCTATTATGAGCCGGAGATAATGCTGTAGGCTGTTTCCTGCTGGGCATGACCCAGTGGAAAACTCATAATGTGCCCGGCAGAAAGGCTGCCGCTCTGGCAGTAACCTACCCGTGACTTCGGTGGACGGGCTTTTCCGTCCGCCAAAGTCATTATTAGCACAAAACACATATCCATGTGAAACTCGTTTTCAATCAATTTAAATATTATTATATAAACATCTTGCTACTGGTTAACTCATACAAAAATTAGTTAAATTAAGACGAAAATCATCTGTCTAGAATCTTTCAAAAAAGCTTCACTGAATCGAGTACCAACACATATGTGAAAAACGTGTTTTGATTGTTTTGGAAGCTGCATCAGCATATAATGGTGAATCATTTTTATAATTATACTTTAGGAAAATAAACAAGGAGTGATAGTTGAAAAAGTGATCCCAAGTGAAAAAAGAGACACCACACCATAAAGCAATAAGGAAATCACTTATAGTTCTGTGATCTTTGGTGTGTCTCATAAAGACAGCCTCTTGTAAAGTTATAAAGTATGCTTGACAATACAGTGATTAATAATTCAACACATATTTGAAGAGGTCTTGTCGATTAACGTGTCGACCCTCATGCTGGATACTAGGATCTCATCAAGACAAAAATGACCTGGGGAACTGTCAACGAAAAGACCATCAGGAAGGAGTGTGCTATGATGTATAGAAACAAAAAGGGGTATTTTTTAAAATAATATGCATACTGGTGAAAGATTGGAATTATTAAAGCCTCAGCTGGATATCAAATATTGGTATCTGGAAAAAAAGGGAGCACAATTCAGTGAATAAGCTTATATTAAAATTAGTATTTGTGGGAGCAAGTTATATTAAGGCATAACTCACCACTGTCTGACCCAGAATGGTGCTTTTGTCACCTAAAAAAGGAAAAGCATTCATAAGCCTGTGGAAAATAAATGAATGACAGCTTGAGGGGAGAGAACAATCTTTTTCACCTTAATATAAGAGCTGGGTAGACTGGCAGCATCTTCCCACAATGAGGAATGCTGTATTTTCCTAATTCTGAAGTCTGGATACAAGGGAAAGTCAGACCTGACTCTCCTATAAATAGCCTCTGGAGACAAAGCCTGACTTTGGTGCTAGCCTGATGGTAAAAGGCAATTAGAAACAGCTGTGGACCAGTCCAAGAGAAAGGTATTATACGTTGGGCTTGTTTGGATTAGGTAATATAAACAATAATTATGAGAAAGTTGAATGTGAATTGGAAAATGTAATCTATTAAAAATAAATACTGAGCGGAAATAAAAAAGGATAACCTACCCGTCGGGACTTCGGTGGACAGGCTTTTCCGTCCTCAAAGTCATAATTAGACCCTTAGACTCTTGCTCAGCATTGATCAAATATAAAGAGGCCCATAAAAATATACAACTCACAGAAAAATAAATGCACAAAACTGACATAGAATACATCGTTCTATATCGCCAACAAGGGAAGAGAAGTTGGGAGGAACAGGAATGGGCCCAAATTGTAAACATATGTGACATTCCCCAGGGACTCTTTGTTGGCTCTAACCCTGTAAGACAAACTTAGAAGATATAGACATATAAAACATAACATCTGATAAAAGAAATAATACATCTAGCACAAAATATTTGCCTGGTGAAAACAAATCCCAAATTGGGATGATCTAGGCCAATCAAAACCTCTCCATCACTATTGTAGTAAAAATATATAGGTGAAAGAGTTGAACGCATAGAAGTAACACTTGGCAACATCACCAGTAAACAGGCTGTAGTAATAAGCAAGTTGAAACAATTGGAGTAACACATACATTATCTGCAGGAAAGTCTGTAAGAACACTCACATGTCTTAGACTTCAATAAAATTTAAATTTGAAGCAATCAAAGTCAGAATGGCAAATGGAGATCTAGAAAGGTTGATGGGGAACATGCACACAAAGTAGTCTCCATGGGACCCAAGAGTAGAGGATTCCATCCAAACATACTTTGCTTCTTCAAACAAAAGCACCTTAAAGGAGGTAATAGACAAGTGTCTTATTGTTTCAAGATTTTTCTGAGACAACTGTCTGAAGAGTGGAGATGAAGCAAGTTAACACACTATTGAATAAAATGAGTATCAGCTACAGACATGGTACTCCTTTAGATTAATTTCATGCCGTGAGCATTTAGGGGCCTATTAATAAACTGCATTTTGTACTACATTTAGTAGTATTACAATGTACTACTCACATACTGCAAAATGCTATTCACAAACCTACCTTTTCTGCATGGCGATCTCTGCTTACAGCAGAAATCTCTGCACATGTACGCATACCTCCCAGAAGTAAATGTGGAAGGGACAGTGGAGGTAGCTGGAAAAGGGGGAATACTTATTATTAAATGAGAGGGGTTTAGGGAGTAGCAAGAAGGAATTAAGGTAGGGTTAGGGAGGGGTTAAGGGAGAGACATGCACCCACCCACAAAAATGTAAAACTATTGCTATTCACAAACTACAAGGATTCCACTTTAGGAAAGGTGACAGGAATAGGTTGAAAAGCAAGAAATAAGTAAAACCTTATTTTCACTTGAGGTGTGTGTTGTTCCCCCCCTCTTAAATACCTGTTGAACGTTAGTGTGGTAAGTTTTGAAGGATGTGACTATTCCCAAGCACTTCTCAATATCTCTACTAACCCCTCGAATGCCCTGGATGAGCTGGTCTCGCCCTCGGCCATGGTTGCCAAGTGCCGAGGACGAGACCAGCTCGTCCTGCACTCAGCCCATGGTGGGAGCGCTAGCGCTCCCCCTGTGGGCCTCCCACCCCCCTCCCGTGGGCAGAGATGGAAGGGAAATTGCTTCTCTTTCCACCCCTGACCCCCTCCCAGGGACATCTGATGACAGCGCACAATCGCACGCTGACCTCATCAGAGGCTGTTCTGACTGAGTTGGAAGCTCAGCTTCCAGCGCGGATCGGGGGTGGGGGCAGGCAGGGACATGAAAGGAAAGGAAAGGCCTTTCCTTTTCTTTCATGCCTCTTTGAGCAGTTCTACAGCCTGATCGTGAAGCGATTGGGATGTAGAAATCCCCACTAGGCATCAGGGATTTTGTTTTTGTTTTGTTTATTTGTATTTATGTATAAGGGGAGCGACCCCTTTGGCAAGGGCCACTCCACAGGGGGGCAATTAATTATTAGGCCTTTTCTGCCTCCCCCCCGGGGGCAGATCAGCCTATTTTAATTAGGCTGATCTGCCCCCATGGGGGGCAGAACACACTAGGCACCAGGGATACATTTTTTATTCATTTTTCACATGTGGGGAGCGACCTCTTAGGCAACGGTCGCTCCCCCGGGGGAAAATAGTTTTTAGGCCATTTCTGACCCCCTTGGGGGCAGAGTGGCCTATGTTTCTTAGGCCAATCTGCCCCCAAAGGAGCAGAAACCACTAGGCGCCAGGAATGTTTTTTAGTCAAGTTCACGCAAGGGGAGCGACCCCCTCGGCAATGGTCGCTCCCCTGGGGGGCAAATTTAATTGAGGCCATTTCTACCACCTTGGGGGCAGATGGGCCTATTTTAATTATGCTGATCTGGCCCCAAGAGGGCAGAAACCACTAGGCACCAAGGATTTTTTTTTTTTTGTTTATTTACAGACGGGGAGCAACCCCTTAGGCAAGAGTCGCTCCCCTGGGGGGCAATTTTATTTTAGGCCATTTCTGCCCACCTGGGGGACAGATCGGCCTATTTTTCTTAGGCCAATCTGCCCCCAAGGGGGGCAGAAACCACTAGACACCAGGGATTTTTTCACATCAGTTTCATGCAAGGGGAGCGACCCCTTAGGCAAAGGTCGCTCCCCTGGGGCCAAATTTATTTGAGGCCATTTCTGCACCAGGGATTGGTGTGTGTGTGTGTGTGGTGTTTGTGTTTTGTGTGGGGAGGGCAGCCCTTTGGTCTAGGGTCGCTCCCCATGAGAGCACATTACTGTTGGCCATTTCTGCCCCCCCCCCCCTATTTTTGTAAGAACCATCTTCCCCCAATGGGGCCGGAAAGCCCACCAGAGACCAGGTAAGATTTTTTTTCAAAAAAAGAGGGTGGGGGTATAGCATACCCCCACCCCAAATAAATGGGGGAAAGGTTGTTCTGCCTACCTGAGGGCAGATGGGGCAATTACCCCCAGCCACTCCGTGGGGGGCAGAAAGCCTACTTAATGCCAGGGAATTTAAAAAAAAATAGTGGGGTGGTGGCTTCCAACCGGTATGGGCGTGGTTATGGCCCCACCCAAACTGGAGGGGTAACAGTCTTTCAGCTCTCCCCCGTACACTAATACATCTTATCCCATGGCAAGCAACAGGTCATTTGATTATTTTGGGTTTTGGTTTTACATTTGGGCCATGAGAGCTTGTCTAACTCTCAAAATCAACTCACTTGGAAAGGTGAGGGCTGCACTTTTTGGACTTTGGGAAGCTGCCATATAGAAAAATCTACGAGACCTAGACACATCTGTAAACTAAACATCTGGGTGAGTCCAGGGTGGTGTGCTTCACATGCACCACGCAACATTTTCTTACCAACAATGCCCTGCAAACCTCTAACTTTGCTTGAAATCACACATGTTTCCCATATTTTTGTGATGGAACCTTCTGGAATCTCGGGAATCCACACAATTCCTACCATCCAGCATTGTCGCATGTAGACTGATAACAATTCTGCCCCACTTGTCAGCCTAAAAAAGTTTTTTTTCCAAACTGGCCTTTTGGACCCGTTTTGGTTTCCCCTCATTTTCTACATGTTTTTGGCTCCTCCCTGTCACAGGCACTTGGCTCACCTACACAAGTGAGGACACACTCAGATGTCTAGTTTTCAGAAATGTCTGGGTTTGGTAGGTTTCCCTAGATGGCTCCTGAGCCCAAGACTAAAAACACAGGTGCCCCCCCCCAATCAGGCAATAACAGATAGTTTTGATTTTGATTATTTTGATGTGTCCACGTAGTGTTTTGGGGCATTTACGGTCCCAGGCACTAGGCCTACCTACACAAGTGAGGTACCATTTTTATCAGGAGATCTGGGGGAATACTAGGTAGAATGACGTTTGTGGCTCCCCTCAGATTTCAGAATTTTGCAGCACAGAAATGTGAGGAAAAAGTGTTTTTTGCCACATTTTGAGGTTTGCAAATGATTCTGGGTAACAGAACCTGGCGAGAGTGCCACAAATTACCCCATCCTTGGTTCCCCCCGGTGTCTAGTTCTCAGAAATGTCCAGGTTTGCTTGGTTTTCCTAGGTTCCAGATGAGCTAGAGGCATTTCCTGTCGCAGGCACTAGGGCCTTCCCACACAAGTGAGGTACCATTATTATCGGGAGACGTGGGGGAATGCTGGGTGGAAGGAAATTTGTGTCTCCTCTCAGATTCCAGAACTTTCTGTCACCGAAATGTGAGGAAAAAGTGTTTTTTTGCCAAATTTTGAGGTTTGCAAAGAATTCTGAGTAACAAAACCTGGTCACAGCCCCTCAAGTCACCCCATCCTGGATTCCTCTAGGTGTCTAGTTTTCAGAAAATGCACAGGTTTGGTAGGTTTCCCTAGGTGCTGTCTGAGCTAGAGGCCAAAATCCACAACTAGACACTTTGCAAAAAACAGGTCAGTTTTCTTTTGGAAGTGTGATGTGTCCATGTTGTGTTTTGGTGCATTTCCTGTCGTGGGCACTAGGCCTAACCAAACAAGTGAGGTACCATTTGTATCAGAAGACTTGAGGGAATGCTGGGTGGAAGGAAATTTGTGGATCCTCTCATATTCCAGAACTTTCTGTCACTAAAATGTGAGGAAAAAGTGTTTTTTTGCCAAATTTTGAGGTTTGCAAACAATTCTGGGTAAGAGATCCCAGTGAAAGCCCCACACGTCACCCCATTCTGAATTCCTCTAGGTGTCTAGTTTTGAAAAATGAAAAGGTTTGGTAGGTTTCCCTAAGTGCTGGCTGACCTAGAGGCCAAAGTCCATAGCTAGGCACTTTTCAAAGAACAGGTCAATTTTCTTTGGGAAAATGTGATGTGTCCATGTTGTGTTTTGGGGCATTTTCTGCTGCAGGCACTAGGCCTACCCACACAAGTGAGGTACCATTTTTATCAGTAGACTTGGGGGAATGCTGGGTGGAAGGAAATTTGTGGCTCCTCTCAGATTCCAGAACTTTCTGTCACCAAAATGAGAGGAAAAAGTGTTTTTTTGGCAAATTTTGAGGTTTGCAAACAATTATGGTTAAGAGACCGCGGTGAAAGCCCCACACGTCACCCCATTCTGAATTCCTCTAGGTGTCTTTTTTTTTTAAATGCACAGGTTTGGTAGGTTTCCCTTGGTGCCGGCTGAGCTAGAGGCCAAAATCCACAGTTAGGCACTTTTCAAAGAACAGGTCAGTTTTCTTTGGGAAAATGTGATGTGTCCATGTTGTGTTTTGGGGCATTTCCTGTTGCGGGCACTAGGCCTAACCACACAAGTGTGGTACCATTTGTACCAGAAGACTTGGGGGAATGCTGGGTGGAAGGAAATTTGTGGCTCTTCTCAGATTCTAGAACTTTCTGTCCCCGAAATGTGAGGAAAAAGTGGGGTTTTTTGCCAAATTTTCGTGTTTGCAAAGGATTCTGGGTAGCAGAGCCTAGGGAAAGCCCCAAAAGTCACCCCATTCTGAATTCTCCTAGGTGTCTAGGTTTTAATAATGCACAGGTTTGGTAGGTTTCCCTAGGTGTTGGCTGAGCTAAAGGCCAAAATCCACAGCTAGGCACTTTCCAAAAAACACGTCAGATTTCAATGTAAAAATGTGATGTGTCCATGTTGCGTTTCCTGTATCAGACACTAGGCCTACCCACACAAGTGAGGTACCATTTTAATCGGGAGCCTTGGGGAAACACAGAATAGCATAACAAGTGTTATTGCCCCTTGTCTTTCTTTACATTTTTTCCTTCCAAGTGTAAAAAAGACGTCTATTCCCTGTGATTCACATGCTAGTATGGGGACGCCTGAATTCAGAGATTTGCAACTAACCACTGCCTCTCAACACCTTATGTTGTGCCCACTTTGGAAATACAAAGGTTTATTTGATACCTATTTTTCACTCTTTATATTTCATCAAATGAATTGCTGTGTACGCGGTATACAATGAAATCCCATTGCAAGGTGCAGCTCCTTTATTGTAGCAGGGTACCTAGGGTTCTTAATGAACCTACAAGCCCTATACATCCCCGCAACCAGAAGAGTCCAACAGACGTAACAGTATATTGCTTTAAAAAATCTGCCACAGCTGGAAAAAGTTAAAGAAGAAAAGGTGGACAAAAATGGCTGGTTTTTTTACCTCACTTTCAATATTTTTTTAGTTTAGCTGTTACTTTCTGTAGGAAAACCTTGAAGGATGTACACAAATGACCCCTTGCTGAATTCAGAATTTTGTCTACTTTTCAGAACTGTTTAGCTGTTTGGGATTTCGCATTGGTTTCACACCCATTTCTGGCACTAACTGGAAGGAGGCTGAAAGCACAAAAAATAGTAAAAATGTGGTATTTCCCAGTAAAATGCTAAAATTGTGTTGAAAAATGTGGTTTTCTGATTCAAGTCTGTCTGTTGCTGAAAGCTGGGAAGATGGTGATTGTAGCACCGCAAACGCTTTGTTGATGACATTTTCAGGGGGAAAAAACACAAGCTTTCTTCTGGAGCCCTTTTTTCCCTTTATTTTAAACAAAATTGTAGCTGTATTTTAGCTAATTTATTGGTCTCCTCCAAGGGAACCCACAAACCCTGGGTACCTCTAGAATCCCTAGGATGTTGGAAAAAAAGGACGCCAATTTGACGTGGGTAGCTTATGGACAAAAAATTATGAGGGCCTAAGCCGAACTGCCCCAAAAAGCCAAAAAAAGCCTGCCACCTGAGGAGGAAGAAGCCTGGCAGCTAAGGGATTAACTGTGACACAAGGAACCTTCAGATTTCATAAATATGCATTTATCACCAATATGAGTTATTTTAAGCCTAGCAATCCAAGACATGTCTTTAACCACAGAAGTTGCACCACGCGCATTTCAGCAATACGGAAGTTCAAAGTCACTTTCTACAAGACAGTGAACATTTTAGGACGCAGCAAACAATCTTTTGTTTGCTGAAAAATAAATCTTTTGGACCTGTTTTGCCTGTCGAGTTAGTACTGCAGTGTAAACTTGTTTTTGGTTAAATAGAAAATACTCGGTTCAACTCACGGTTTGTCAGTGAGCTTGAGAAATTTTATTTCAGCCCTTTGAGTCAACTTTTATTTGCGAAAGTATACTGCTTTGAAAAAAACAGTCCAATTTGTTTTTGTAAGCATCCTGTATTTGAATAGTTTGGGAGCTTTTAGCAGACTTTCTCACAGGAAAAGGATTTACGATGCATATTGGCGCACTATGGTGTCTTCCTGTGTTTTGTATACCACACTATTAACGCTGTGGTGCCTCTAGACACCCTTCAATCGTCTTTCAGTCAGCGCATGAGCTCTACATATTCTAACGACCCTGCGTAATGCAAAAAATCGAATCGCTCTGCCTTTGAGCTATAGCCTGCAGGCCTTGCAAAATAACGCCTCTTATTTAGGAGAAACGGGAAATACCTTAGTCCTGACATAGGATATTGCACACTTCATTTAGAGAAAGCTTCACAGCAGATGTATATGTCTTTGCAAACGAACATTTTGCTGTTCAATTATACCGAACTCCAGGACTCTAAGGTCTGAGAGCGCTATGTGGACGCCTGGGAGGGCAAACACCTGGATGTACAGGACAAATTCAACAATGGGTTTTGGGAGATATGCTGCTGTTCAGCCAATAATAGCATTTGTCCAATAGGTCAATGTCTAAGAAGCGAAGGTAACATCTATTTATTAATGCTGAATGTATTGATACCACCTTCGGTCATGCATTGCGTCCATTTTTAGGTTGAGCTTTTACCAACGTCTTGGTATCTATGTGGGCTTTTAACCATGCCCACCTCACGCCCATCACTAGCACTCGTTCCTGGGCTTGCCTTTCAAAAATCCTTCGTTATCATTGGTAAATGCTTTATGTTTGTCCCTCCTTGGGTGGTTTTGTTACTGCCTTGGAGACAGACCCTTGTTACATGTATCACACGTTTGCCAATATGTTTGGATGCGAGCGAAATTCTTTTTCCTTTTGTGTTTCTCCTTCGCGCTCACACTCATTGCGGCTGTGGCGCTTTGAATAGGCTCGCTTATGTAAACTGTTTTACTTTTCATTTTATTAAGCACGCTGTCACTATCTGCCCATTCAGTTTCTGCATTCCTTATTCGCATTCGGAATGGGCACACCAACGTAATTAGTATATTTTTGGCTAACTCGTCTTTCAATTTGGCCACATGACCTCCTCCAATGGTTGTTTCACAATAAGTTAGTATACATTCCGGTCACCGTATGAGTCCTTTTCTACCACTGCTGACTAGTGACACTTACAATACTTTTGTAGCGACTTCTAAAGCGGCCACAATATTTCCAGCAGTATCCTTGTCACAAAACTGCTTGAAGGGCTCCACCTGGTGATACTGACTCGGAGCAATTTTTGCACGTGCTTGACAACTTTATTAGCTGTGGCTTAATCTGGCCATTTGCTCAACTGCAGTTGCACTTACAAAGCAGGATCTCATTCTCACCCCGTTTCAAGCATGTTTCAATGTGGCCCACATTACGACATTGTGATTGAACATACACAGCCTCCTTTATTGCGACTCTGAACTTAATATATTCAGAGATCGTGCCCTTAAGTTCTTGAACGCAATTAATGTATCAGCAGGCTAAAAGCGCATGTTTGTGATTTGCAGGAGCACGTGATTGTTTCTCAACCAAAGGCAATTAAAAAGTGTATTTTTGGGGAACAAGAAGGCTCACTTTGGCTTCCATATTTCAAGTGAGTGTACTCCAGTTTCGATTACTCACTTGTGCTTGCTTTCCCTCTTTAGAAGAACGCTTTGTTACAGAGCATTGTTTACTGTGTTTATTTTTTAAGACTCATATAATACACAGATGCTGTACACCAATGATGTTTTAATGAACACAGCATTGTAGGTCGCAAAAAATAACAGATGTTAAGTTGAAGAGGGGAAGGCGTTTTGTATATATTTTATAGTCCCTTATAATAATTCATAGTACTGATTGTTTGTCCTGGATTTGTTTTTAGGTCGAGCGTGCAATCGCTCTGACATGTAATCTATCTGTAGGCTTTTAACCACGCCCACTGCACATCCTTCACTATCACTCGTTTGTGGGCTTGCCATTCAAAAATCCTTTGTTATCTTTGGTAAATGCTTTATGTTTGTCCCGCCTTGGGGCAGTTTTGTTACCGCCTTGGCCATCAATCCTGTTAAATGGATAATTGCACTTTTGCCGATATGGTTGACTGTGAGCAAACTTCTTGTTCCTTTTGTGTCTCCCCTTCGCACTGATGCTCATGGCGGCCATGGCGCTTTGAATCAGCTAACTTATGTCAACTGTTTTACTTTTTATTTTTAATTTATGTGGCAAGAGAAGTCCAGTTAGGAATTTACAGTACTAATATCTCTAACTCGAGCAAAAGCGAGACCCATTGCATTACAAATGCTTGTTTAATATGTGTTTGACTCTAAATTTCCTTACATTTTCCGTCTTTTGCTATAGTGCAGTGGCTTGACATACCCTGTTGTTCAGTTGTGAACGGGTGATGAATGTGATAAGGTCAGCTTTCATCCTCTGTGTACTCACATTTACCCCAAAAGTAGGGTAGACAGAGGGTTTGTGGGTCCCAGGCGATAAACTATTTGTGAGATCCCACACTTGTTCTCTCCCGAAAATGTTTTTGAACATCCAAAGCAAGTGTTTAATTTTAAAGCATATTGTGTGACTGAGTCATCGAACAAAAGTTGGTAGTATTTAAAGAAGCTTTTACCTGGGTTCAGGAGTTCTCTTTTGGGAGCTTTGGGAACAAGAGTGACACAAATTGAGTTTTTAAAAACAGTGCAGACAAGTAACAGTGATTTAAACACAATGGCCCTCATTATGACATTGGTGGTAAATGCCGCTTACCGCCGCAGTGACGGCGAACATCCGTTCGCCGTATTATGACACACATACACTAAACCGACAGAATACTGCCACAAACACAAATCCGACAGATCAAAGGTAAGTGGTAAAGTGTCAGTATGAACACCCACACCGTTACACCAACAAAACAACGCCCTCCACATCATGAACCACAAATCACTAAGGCGGACATTCAACGGCGGTAAACCATTGGGGTACACACCGGCGCGGTCAGAATGGCCACCCAAAAACAATATAACACAACATTGGCCAATACCAAAAACACACACCTGTCACTAATACACCCACCACACCCACCCACCCACAGCACTATAAAACACACACCAATTGTACACACAGCTCTGTGATTGTGGTATTGTTCAGTCTAAAGGTCACTATTTTGTGCTTGTCCTCCAGTGTAGCCAAGTACACAAGGGGTCTATACACAAAATCTTATCTCCTCCTCCCATTCCACCACAATGGTAGGTATCTAAGGCACACAAGAGCTAGTAGTGTGTCACAAATTGAACAATGGAACCACCACCCCAGTGTACATAGAGCATTTATGTAATCAGACAATGTGAATGGCAATGTATGTGCAATTTACAGCAATGACGCAGTTTCTAATTTCTGAATTTTGTTCACCATCATAAAATGGCGACCGCCTGTCCTGTAAGTATGGACAGTTGGAAGTGAGGTAACTCTGCCGGCGTTGGGTGTCATGGCGGAAGGTGGTCTTGCACCGCTGTGCTATTCCTCATTGGCAAAAATTGGGCTCTATGGAGGACAGTGTCCAATGGGGATCACCGACGGCGGTGACATTGTACACCGCCGCGGACATATCCACAATTTTCTGTCTAAAACCTCACTTGATTCCTGATGCGTGTGTTCTGTGACCTGTGTCTGGATCCTGCCATGGCCTGTGTGACCAGGGAAAGGGCCCCTGCCTTCATTTCAGAGGATAATCTAAATGTGGGGGTGAAGTACGAGTGATAAGGCGCTCCTGCCTCCAAGGATAAAGCAACAAATAATACTTTAGTGCACGGTGCCAAATATTGGGGTTGCACCCTCCAATCTCCCCAAAAGAGGTAACCTAATGTTACCCGTAATTAACTATAAGGTATTCGCACACCTGCATTGATTCAAAGAAAATAAACACAGGTCTGTAGATAATCACAAAAATTAATTGCATACAGTTATATATACACAGAAAAACAAATTTATAGTACATCAGAAATTACGATAATCAAATAAGAATTCCATCACATTGATACTATACATATAAAGTTCATGAGGATTATTCACATCCAATTGTCCTGATTTCCACAATGAAATGTTATAGCTCCGCAGTTGCACAATTTGAATCCCAAATATTCATAAATGTCCAATATTAGTGCATTCCTATTCAAAGATAATCCATAAATGAATGTCCTTCACATCGTCCCATTGTCGACACGTGTTTCATCCCGGGAGTACCCATGGATTTCCTCAGGACCTCCTACAACAATATTTACAAATATACTCTTGTAGTATATCTTGTAATTATGAATTATTACATAAGTGTCACAATAGGTGTGCTGTGAGAACCCTTAACATTCTCATACCCCAAAATATGTGTCTAGGTAATTTTAACACATCCAGGTGAGCAAACCATTCTCTGTGATTCAAACCACTCCTGTAAACAAACAAGTTTCTAAGTGATAGTCAAGGGTAACCATTACCTCTTACTACTAGAGTGATGCCTAGTATACCACTCATGTGAACTCAATCCATGCATCAGTCCTACCTGTAAAAATTGCTCCACTTTTTGTATTGTGAATATATCCCTTGTCCTCTTATTGCCTTAATCTGGACCTTTGTCAAGACAAAATTCAAAATAAGTTTTCCAATTATCCGCTAATTTCATATTTCCAGATGTCTAAAGATAAGCTCCAATTCACTTCTTACCGCTATTATGTAATATTAGACCGTCAAGCGAGTACGCTAATCACTCCGTCTCCCGATAACTAGAAGCCGCGGCCCCTCGGCTGCCCGCATTATATACAGCTATATGATGTAGAAATCGAAAACGGACATTCCCGTAAAAGCGTCCGTGTGTTTGCCAACAGTAAAAATAGAAAACGGACAGCAACCTGAAAGCGTCCATGTGTATCTCTAAGTAAAAATAAAAGACGGACTCCAGAGTTCGGAAGGTTTCCACTATTATAAACTGATATCAAAGCTCCACATCATTCCTATAATTAGGAATGGATTGTATCTTAGTTAATAAATAATATATATCAAAACAACAAAGTATTATTCTTTCTCTTAGCATGAAACTATGATAAGTCCTATAATTGTTCGTATCTCAATACTTTCCATAGAACCCTATATTATATAACCAAATTCTAATAAAGTATAATTTGATAAATCAAGTTGGACTCAAAACAAATACATTATATTATGGTGTAACCCACCCACCCTCTGTCTTATATATATCGACCTCAAACTATTCATTAAGTATCTCCCAAGAAGTACTCCATTTCAAAATCTGTATTTAGACCCTGCTCTACAGCTCTTAATCTCAAAATCCAGTATGACTCCTTTCTCCTAAGGGCTAATTCCCTATTTCCACCACGGGGATTAACTGCACACTGGTCAAAGCCAAAGAATTTAAATGTTTTGTATTTATCCTGTACTTGGCATACCTTCATATGAGAAGCTATAGGGTAGCGCTCATCCCCTAAATTTATTGCCCTCCAGTGTTCGGAGATTCTGACCTTTAACGGACGTATCGTGCTACCTATATATATCTTATCACATTTACATGTGATCATATATACCACAAACTTCGTATTGCAATCTATATGTGATTTAATGGCCACTAAGTTACCATTAAAATCCACAAATTCCTTCTTGGGCTGCCAAGCCCATTTGCATACCGTACAGCAACCACATTTAAAAAAAACTAGATTGCGCTTCCCTAACCAATCTAACTGCTTTTTCTCCAACGGGTAGCTGGGGCTCAATATATTATTAAGGGTGTTGCCCCTTCTATAAACAACATCAGGTCTATTACCGATATACTTCTTGAGTATGTCATCCTGAGTTAGTATTGACCAGTATTTCTTCATACTCCTAATCAGTCTCTTAGACTTTTCCGTGTAATCTAAAATAATCCTAATCTTATGCATTTTATCTCTAACTTGGGTGTAGCCATGGGATCAAAATTTCCCCCCTCGTATGCCAACTTGTTTATGGGGTGGTTCGAGGAAATATGGATATGGGGCCCAAATGCAGCGAAATGGCACACCCATATTTTATATTTGGGGACGATACATCGATGATTGTTTTATGTTATGGACAGGAGATGTTAGTACACTGGAAGAATTCTGTACATATTTGAATAGCAATGATGTGAATATCAAGTTCACATATAAATATAGTGAGACACGGTTGGAATTTTTGGTTGTGGAACTGTTCATCGATGATAACAAAATAGAGAGTAGACTGTATCGTAAACCGACATCTTGTAATAATATACTGCATTCCACCAGTGCTCATCCACAGCATCAGATTGAGGCAATACCCTTTGGAGAAATGATTAGAGCAAGAAGAAATTGCAGTAAAAATAGTGACTTCCTTGAGGAAATTGAGAATATGGGACGGAGATTTCGAGCCAGGGGATATTCTGAAAACATTATTGGAAAATCCATGCAGAAAGTGAGGAAAATCTCACGCAGACAGACATTAGGGCAGGATACACATGAGGGTGACACCCAAGTTAGAGATAAAATGCATAAGATTAGGATTATTTTAGATTACACGGAAAAGTCTAAGAGACTGATTAGGAGTATGAAGAAATACTGGTCAATACTAACTCAGGATGACATACTCAAGAAGTATATCGGTAATAGACCTGATGTTGTTTATAGAAGGGGCAACACCCTTAATAATATATTGAGCCCCAGCTACCCGTTGGAGAAAAAGCAGTTAGATTGGTTAGGGAAGCGCAATCTAGGTTTTTTTAAATGTGGTTGCTGTACGGTATGCAAATGGGCTTGGCAGCCCAAGAAAGAATTTGTGGATTTTAATGGTAACTTAGTGGCCATTAAATCACATATAGATTGCAATACGAAGTTTGTGGTATATATGATCACATGTAAATGTGATAAGATATATATAGGTAGCACGATACGTCCGTTAAAGGTCAGAATCTCCGAACACTGGAGGGCAATAAATTTAGGGGATGAGCGCTACCCTATAGCTTCTCATATGAAGGTATGCCAAGTACAGGATAAATACAAAACATTTAAATTCTTTGGCTTTGACCAGTGTGCAGTTAATCCCCGTGGTGGAAATAGGGAATTAGCCCTTAGGAGAAAGGAGTCATACTGGATTTTGAGATTAAGAGCTGTAGAGCAGGGTCTAAATACAGATTTTGAAATGGAGTACTTCTTGGGAGATACTTAATGAATAGTTTGAGGTCGATATATATCAGACAGTGGGTGGGTTACACCATAATATAATGTATTTGTTTTGAGTCCAACTTGATTTATCAAATTATACATTATTAGAATTTGGTTATATAATATAGGGTTCTATGGAAAGTATTGAGATACGAACAATTATAGGACTTATCATAGTTTCATGCTAAGAGAAAGAATAATACTTTGTTGTTTTGATATATACTATTTATTAACTAAGATACAATCCTTTCCTAATTATAGGAATGATGTGGAGCTTTGATATCAGTTTATAATAGTGGAAACCTTCCGAACTCTGGAGTCCGTCTTTTATTTTTACTTAGAGATACACATGGACGCTTTCAGGTTGCTGTCCGTTTTCTATTTTTACTGTTGGCAAACACACGGACGCTTTTACGGGAATGTCCGTTTTCGATTTCTACATCATATAGCTGTATATAATGCGGGCAGCCGAGGGGCCGCGGCTTCTAGTTATCGGGAGACGGAGTGTTTAGCGTACTCGCTTGACGGTCTAATATTACATAATAGCGGTAAGAAGTGAATTGGAGCTTATCTTTAGACATCTGGAAATATGAAATTAGCGGATAATTGGAGAACTTATTTTGAATTTTGTCTTGACAAAGGTCCAGATTAAGGCAATAAGAGGACAAGGGATATATTCACAATACAAAAAGTGGAGCAATTTTTACAGGTAGGACTGATGCATGGATTGAGTTCACATGAGTGGTATACTAGGCATCACTCTAGTAGTAGGAGGTAATGGTTACCCTTGACTATCACTTAGAAACTTGTTTGTTTACAGGAGTGGTTTGAATCACAGAGAATGGTTTGCTCACCTGGATGTGTTAAAATTACCTAGACACATATTTTGGGGTATGAGAATGTTAAGGGTTCTCACAGCACACCTATTGTGACACTTATGTAATAATTCATAATTACAAGATATACTACAAGAGTATATTTGTAAATATTGTTGTAGAAGGTCCTGAGGAAATCCATGGGTACTCCTGGGATGAAACACGTGTCGACAACGGGACGATGAGAAGGACATTCATTTATGGATTATCTTTGAATAGGAATGCACTAATATTGGACATTTATGAATATTTGGGATTCAAATTGTGCAACTGCGGAGCTATAACATTTCATTGTGGAAATCAGGACAATTGGATGAGAAGAATCCTCATGAACTTTATATGTATAGTATCAATGTGATGGAATTCTTATTTGATTATCGTAATTTCTGATGTACTATAAATTTGTTTTCGGTGTATATATAACTGTATGCAATTAATTTTTGTGATTATCTACAGACCTGTGTTTATTTTCTTTGAATCAATGCATGTGTGTGAATACCTTATAGTTCATTTCAGAGGAGTTAGAGCACTTGGTGGATGGGGTCCTACCCCTGTATTGACATCTGTATGGGCCTCCAGACCAACAGGTGAGTACACCATGGGCACGATGCATGTGACAAGGTTGCATGGAGATGTGTGTGCTCACAGCATGGCATTTGGGTGGGGGGTATGTCTGGTGGTAGTGTACATGGTGGGCGCCGGGTGATGTGTGTCCCAATGGAGCTGGAAATGGTATTTGTGGGCCATATGTGTGACAGGATAGATTGTATGGTTAATGGTGTCCTCCTGTCTGTATTACCTCTGCAGGTCTGCACCCATCAGAAGAAGGGACTGTGGCGTGCCATCGCCAAGGACGTGCAGACCCTGGGGGCCTATAGCTGTCGGAACACCCACTGTAGGAAAAGGAGGGAGGACCTGAGACGCTGGGCCCAGAAGACCATGGAGGTCCATCTGGGGATGGCCTCCCAACAAGGGAGGGGTGCCCGTCGGAACCTGACCCACCTGATGGCCCGCATACTGGTGGTGGCTGGCCCGCATACTGGTGGTGGCCTACCCAGAGCTGGATGGGTGCTTGAGGGCAACACAACAGCCACAAGGGGGTGAGTACAGTAAGTGTGGTGGGTTTCAGTTAATGGGTTCCCCTTAATGCCAGCTCAGCCATTGCTGTGTGATCCAGCTCAAGGTAAATGGGTGTATAGTAAAATATAGTAACCTAGCTAAGTTGCATTCCATGTCAGACAGGGGTTAGTGGGTCCCAGGAGGGGTGCAGTTGGTGGTGGTTGGCTCTCATCTTGCTGTGTTATCTAGCCAATGGAATGCCAGCGCAATGCATAGTGCACAAACCTGATCCCTGTGTGTGATGGTAATGTGTATGCTAACTGTGGTGTTGGCTTTGTAATTGACCCAGTGCTCCCTTTCTCGGTCTCCCCCCTATTTTCTTCTGTCATCCTGTCCATGTGTGCATTAGCATCATCTAGTGGAGGAGCAGGGGCACCGGTGACGGAGGGAGCTGCATCCCACAGGACCCAGGAGGCAGAATCCACTGATGCCGAGGGGACCAGTGGGACGGAGGGCGAGGGGAGCACCATGGTGGAGACAGGAGGTGACAACACTGACTCTGATTCCTCTTCCGATGGAAGCTCCCTGGTGGTGCGGATACCTCTGGAACCACCCCAGCTACAGGTAAAGCCACCAACCCTGTACCTGCATCTCCCTCTCAGTAGCCCCCCACAGATTTGCCCGTGCCCGCTCACCCAGGAGGGTGGGCATCTCCTTCGCCTCAGTGAGGAGGCTATTGACCTCCTGAGAGCCATCTCTGTAGGGCAGTCTACCATTGTGAATGCCATCCAGGGGCTGGCATCCAAGATGCAGCAATGCAATGCATACCTGGAGGGCATTCGCAGTGGCTTGGTGGCCCTACAGCAACCGTTTGAGGCTCCCACATCCCACCCCAACATCTCTAAGAAGTCTTTCCTTGACCAACTTGACCTGTTCCCTTCCCCTCCACCCCCCGTCCTGCCCATAAGAGCAGGGTCCCAACGACCCAGCCCAGCACCTCAGCCAAACAGTCTGCCACTGCTCCCATCAAATCATCAGCTGCTGGCACAAAGGCGTCACAGAATGTGCCACCTGCCACTCCTACTGAGAGCACACCTCTGGCTCAGAAAGTGAGGATTAGGCTGCTGAAAAGCAAGGGACAGGAGACGGGGACAGTGGAGGCAACTCCTAGTCCTGGAGACAAGGACACATGTGACATGTCAAAGGCCAAGGTGATCCATCACAAGAGGGGACACTTAGATCCCTCTCTACCACCAAAGATTACTAAATATCCCCTTCCACCAGACAAAGAAAGGGGAGGTTCCCACTCAGCCACCAATGAAAGGAAAGGTTCCGAATCAGCCACCAATGAAAGGAAAGGTTCCCACTAAGCCACCAATGAAAGGGAAGAGGACCACTCAGCCACCAATGGAAGAGAAGAGGCCCACTTCACCAGCAGAGGGCAAGGAGCCCCCACCTCCAGCTGAGGCACAGGAGCCCTCACTTCCAGCTGAGGCACAGGAACCCTCACCTCCAGCACAGGCACAGCAGCCCTTGCCTCCAGCTGAGGCACAGGAGCCCTCACCTCCAGCACAGGCACAGCAGCCCTCACCTCCAGCACAGGCACAGGAGTCCTCACCTCCAGCACAGGGACAGCAGCCCTCACCTCCAGCAGAGGACATGTATGCCACCCTCTGTTGAGGACTGTTGTGCAAGGAGCCCCCTCCAGAACCAGTTGGCAAGTTCCCCATTTCAGAGACCGTGGCCTCGCACTCCCCACCAAAGACAAATGGGCATGGAGCCCCCTCCAGAACCAGTGGGCAAGTTCCCCACTTCAGAGACTGTGGCCTTTCACTCCCCACCAAAGACAGATGAGCATGGAGCACTCACTTCAGCTGAGGTGGCCCCTCCCCCCTTCGCTATGAGGTGCCTCCCCATTTCCAATATGATTCCCCTGAACAGTGGATTCCGGAACTTGTCAGGAGTCAAGTTGGGCCTTGGACTGTGCCCTGTGGCCATGTGGCCCTTTTGTACTTTGGACTGGCCATTGGCCCATTATGGACATTGTAACCTGCATTTGTAATCGAATGGACAACATGTTGGCTGTTGGCATCAAATTACAGTGTTTGCTGATAATCATTGATTTCATTATAACGTGTGACCTGTGACATTGGTTTGACTCTGCAGCAGGTTCTGTGTATGGTGTGTATGTGAATGGTGTGTATTGTGCATGTGTGTGTCACTCTTCCTTTCCTCTCTCCCTCCCATGTGTGCTAGGTGGCTGTACTCACCGTCGTTGTTGGTGTTCAAGGAGGGCCATGGCATAGAAGAGCATCGGGAAGACTTGAAGTTCTGGTTACCTGGCGGCGGCGGAGTCCTCTGTGTACTTGTTGGTGAGTCTTTTGTTTTCTGTGTTATGTTTCCTCCAGGCTTCTGATGGCATTAGTACAGCCCCGGAAATCCTGGTGGTTTGAGGTGTCATACTATGGTGGGCAGTACCTTATCTTCCGCCTGGCTGTTGATGGCCACCGCGCTGGTCAGTGGTGTTAACACCCTAGTGGTTGGTGTGGTACATTGGCTGTCTATGGGAGGTATCACCGCAATGGTCATAATTTGGCGGTAATTACTGCCAGCTTGTTGGCGGTATTTTACCGCCACTTTAATAGTCACCACCAATGTCATAATGACCACCGATATGTTTTACATTCATGGGGAAGGGGTTCCCCCATCAGGAATGTAGGGAAAAACTGGTGAATGGTGTATTTAAATGAATACTGAGTCAGCAACACTACATAGAACACACTATGATTTAAACAACATTTTACATGGGACTTTTATCTTTTTCTTAAGGAGTATTTAAAGAAACAACATGGTGCATTTGAATAAATTTGGGCAGTCAGTAGCAGTGATCAGTCTAGAATGGTTTGAAGAAAAAGCACAAAAGAGAGCAATTTGAAAATGCATTTAGAAAGAGGGAAATTTCATAACAATTGGCGTCTTTGAAAATGGGCAAGGGGCACGACTGATTCAGCCAAATACCATGTAACAGTATAATTGAGGTATTCTCTGACATGTTTTTGACTCCGATCATGCCTGCAATGAATCTTTACCATTATTCATCAATTGATGATTCATTGTATTGTAAAAAGCAGCAAGTAGTGGACCAGGTAGGGCCCAATCCTTCAATGCTTGGATGAGGAAGGGAGTTGGTTGCTGTGTCATCTAAAGTGCAGAATGAAAGGTATAAGTGCAGAAAAAGTGTGCTCCATAGTTGTTGCAGCAGCATGTTACAGCAATCTACGCATGAGGTGGTATGCAAAAATGAGCAGAAGATACACGTTCACAGATGGAACAGATTGGGCTACAGCACAAATGCCTTAACTCGGGCAGCCAAGGAGCTTGAATGTGGTAAGTTCCGGGCATGTGCTACAGAAGCTTTTGGCTTAGGGCTGTGCTTGTAAGCATGAAAATACTAAACACAGTAGAGTACAGTAGCTAAAGAGGTGAATAGGCAGCAAGGAGGCATTGGCAAGAGTAGGGGTGTGCAGATTTGACAGAGTTTGATTCTACAGAATTCCTCAGAATTACATTAAAATTCCATGAGATTCCACAGAATTCTGCAAAAGGAAGTTGTGGGCATTTTGCACTATTTCCCTCGCATCCAATGTGGATGGATGTGAGGATGCATTTTGCACTAAGAAAATAGCACAGCCAAATACTACTCAGCTCCCTGCATACTCTGCAATGATTAAAACCTTTAATCACTTTAGAGTATGTAAGACGCTGCCGCCGAGTGGCATGCTATGGTTTCTAAACTTTAGAAACCACTGCATATCACTATGCAGTGCATACCCCTCAGGACCCTTACATACTCTGCAGTAGTCACTGCAGAGTATGTAAGGCCCCAGTGTTATGCACTGCTGTGCAATGGTTTATAAACAGGGCTAGAAGATGAAGAAGTCCCTCTATGTTTAAAAATCCTCTTCAGGTTAGAGGTTTTTAAACATAGAGGGACTGCATCTCACCCTGTTTAGAAATCACTGCAGTGCATACCCCTGTTTCCCCTTACCTACTCTGCAGTAATCACTGCAAAGTATGTAAGGGCACTGAGGGGTATGCACTGCAGTTCAGTGGTTTCTAAACAGGGCTGGAAGAGGGAGCAGTCCCTCTATGTGAAAAAAACACTGCAGATTACCTTTTAACCTGCAGTGTTTTTTAAACATTGAGGGACTGCTCCCTCTTCCTGCCCTGTTCGGAAACCAACCACTGCAGATTAATTCCACTGGTGGAGCATCGGAATTGACTAGTAATTCCTCTGATTTTGCCAGCAGAATCACAAATTCAACCCAGGCCTACACAAGAGGTGGCTGGGGAGCCGAGAGGAGGGGTGTGGTGGAGAACCACTGGGGTGAAGATTGGGAGACCGATGAAGAGCAGGTTATGTTGAAGGGGATCTGGGTTGAATGCAGAAACTTAGCTGGATAACATGAAAAATAGATTAGCTGAATTCACTAACAGAAAAAGACTAATCAACACTCCCTCCATCACATTAGAATAAACCAGTGATGAGAAAGCCAACTTTACGAAAACATAACAAACAGGACAAGCATGCACTTGCATATCACATCGGCTTGACGTGGAATGTGCAATGATAAGATATCCGCTTTGAAAACCACTCTGGACCAACTGATGTTTGTAGAGCCAGCTCTAACCCTAAAACTAAACATGTCACAGGTTAGCAAGAAAGTCTTATGCTGCCAAGGCTATGCATAGTCCCGACAAATCTTGTGTCCTGGCATCCCTATCCGCATTGTGAAACCATACATGGCCAAACATGTACCGCTTTCACTATTGTTGGATATATGCATACAGAGGCATTAGCAACATGTAGTGCCTTGTAAACTAGAGTACAGTCACCTGTAGGCACATGAATAGATTTAGTGCTTCCACAGTTACATTGCTTTTTAGAGTGGCACAGCTTGGACGGTTATTCTTGCTGCATGCACCAGCATAACATCTTTGCACCCAAGTGCAACAACTGTTATTTTCATATTGAACCTTGAAAAATCACTGCAGACTTCATCTTGAAGACTTTGATCTTAGTAGGAGAAATGATGGGCCAGGAAGCTGCATAAAAGGGAAGATAACAATTAGCAAGGAAGAAGTACCTTTGGGTACCTGTAACTTGACTTTGAGAAACCAGTTGCTAGTTCACACCACAGCAGCAGGATACCATGTTTCCAGTACTGAGCTGTTCATGTAATAACATAAAACATGTTAGAAGTTCAAGTCTGCTTCAATTAAACTCAATGGGATAGCACCTTGATGATTATTCGAAAAAGAAATGCAAGGTATGTTCTCAGAAACATTGCTTGCTGCAATCATCCAAAGATGTGGCACTCCTGATCTTGGGGGAATGATAATGGTCAAGTGCCATCAATTTGCATGGATGTGCTGTGGTAGACTCTAGAACAGAGACAGAGCAGGTTGTCAATATCAGGGCCAGGCACAGACTGTCAACATCAAGGTGCAGACATAAAGCTCAGTTTATATGTAGCTGAAAGCATGATGCCCATTTAACACAACTACAAAGTGGGAGAGTTGCACTGTGAGAAATATGCTCCGCTCATCAAGTTCCCCTGGAGTTTGACTCTCACTACCTGAGTCTCTCTCACTGTAATCTCTGCCATAATGGATTGGGATTGTCAACCATTTCACCTAGCCCAGGAGCTGTGCACATGTAGCCTGTGGCAGAAAGAATCCTTCAGGGATAGGTTGTGGCCTGTGACAGCCTTATGACATGAGTGGACATTAACAGTGTGAGAATGTACATCTGTAGGGATTACTGAAAAGTTGTTTACTGTAGTATACACTATGAACAAATTCTGCACAAATCTTCAGTTACACCACAGTTAGGTCTAGAGACCTGGATGACACACTAACATTATGGTACATCAGGATGTTGATCTGATATAAATTTCCACATATCAGCACTCTTTAAGATTTATCATTTTACTCTAACTTAATTTCTAATAAAACTTAGCCCTTTGAATCGTCTAGCTGAGCCAAGGTCAGCTGGAGTATTTAACCCCTCCCCACACAATAGGGCCATAACCTAGTAATTAGGCCTGCTCCTGGGCGAGGAGAAAAAGGGCTGCATGTGCTAATTAATTTTCACACCGCACCTGGCCTGAGAAGGCTCAGCCTCACAGAAAAAAGAGACTAGCCAGACCTCTGAAGTCAGTCACAGGAGGGGCTGCTCTTTAAGGTTTTTGAGAGGAGGGGCCAGGCAGCTGTGGCAGTTAGGAGCAGAGTTTAGGCTCTCAGAAAAGTTCCTTCATCATACCACTTGACAATGCCACCTTGGAAATTCCACACTGCTGTGCAGGGGGTGGGGCAGAGATTGGACAGAGGTTTCTTACTTCTAGAACTCGCCACCCCACTTACAAATTCCTACACAAGTGGAGATTTTGAGAACAGTCATGACCTGGGGCAAATGATACCGGAGGAATGCCCAGCTGAAAAAGTAAAGACACCTGACCCCTAATGCAAGGATGAACTCAACAAATTCTGATTACTGTTGGTATTCAGAGACTAGGATTTCTTTCTCCAGGTCAGTGGTGCTAGTCCCCCTACAGTCTCAAAGGCACAGTAGAGGAAAGGACTTACTGGATAGAAACCTGGAAGGCTTCACTGGATCACATATGAGTGTGGCTTCCAAAAGGATCTGGACCCTGACTTCTACTGATACAGATGCTTTGCAAGTGGCCAAAGGAGGCTGTGGGACCTGGAAGGTACAGGCAAGGAGGGCACCCTGCCTAGGGTCCTGGGGTGCTGCTGAGGAAGGCCTCAGGCTAATGAGAAGTGTCAGGCATCCAGACGGGGGACATATCATGTGTGAGGATTTAGAGCTGTAAAAATCAGTCTCCTCAAGAACTGCAACATTTAAAGGCCAGGAGGCCTGAAGAAATCTCTCCTGCCTGGTGGCTGGAGCACACTACCTGGAGCAAATGCAACTTTCCATGTGCAGTGAATCATTACAAGTATTAATGCTTGTCTTTGTGAGAGGGTACCATCCTTAATGATTTTAATGATGTTGCATTGGTTCGTTGCAGCACATTTCTGCTTTTAGTAATGTGGCGACACTATGACAAACCCACTAAACCTGTCTTTTTATACCACAAACCTTAGTATTGGATGTAATATATGTGGAGGGTATTGTAGTTGCAGGGCTCGCCCACATATTTAACAATGATACAACTGCAGGAAGGATAGAGTGAAGTAAAGACAGAGGTGGATTGGAGTTTGTGGGGACCTTAACCAGTCCGTTGTTACTTTTGCCCCGCTGTCCACAGAAGCAGCTGGGCGCCTTTGCCCCAGCAGCCCCATGTTTCTTCAGACACTTGTCTTTTGCCTTATGTTCATATGTGATCATGCTCCCTTTAGTGCTCAGTCTCTGACCTGTCAGAACTCCCTGACAGAAGAGGTAGGCAGGTGAGCCCTAAGAGGGAAAAGGCGTGATACCTCTCCTATGAAGTTAAAACGCTTTTAAACCCCATCTAAAAGACACCGTAAGGACATTATTCATCGAGCTAGAGCCTCAGGAGCTAGTGGTCCTGGTCTATTACCTATTACAGTTATGAAGCTGAAATTTAGATATTTCTTCCTTTCTAGAGAAGTACATACCTAATAGAGGGGTAGTTTTATCCTTCCATTACACAAGAAAGGTTCCGCCTCTCAGCCTAGTAACTAAAGGGAGATAATGCTGCTTTCTTCCATCTGGAATGTATTTGGCAAGAGTGTATTACAATCATCTTCAATACTGGGCAATTGATAACAATATTGTCCAGTTGGAGCAACCATGATTTAAATCGAATAGTTCAACTCTTGAAATGGCCAATAGCCATTATTTGAAAATTAACATCAAGAAAAGTAAAATAATGACTTTTCAGGATGGGAGACGTTGTAAGAATCTACAATATAAATAGGTTTTAGGGCATGAGGAGATGTATGTTGAGGAGATGCTTCCAACATCATTTACAAGCTGTACCACCATAACGCAAGCCAGTCCAACCCTGCACACGGCTAGTGGGCAGACATGGTGCATCCTGATCCATAAAAGCATCCATAGTAACTATCTCCCAATTACAGCTGTAAATCCTTCTTCTGCTATTCAGCCATAGAAGAACATAAAAAATATATACAATTGCTTCAATAAAATTACTCTCTGTTACATTTTTGCAATTAAAAACAATTTCATTTCAATGCAGTGCATAGTCTGATAGTTAAGATCAATGAGCATTAATAGTACTTCTAATTTGATTCAGTAATTAAAAATCTTATAATAGAAACTAATCGGTGTCAACCAAACCCCAACTAGACTACCGAATAAGACATATGGTACCTACAGTATCCTCCCAACAAGTTTCTAGTGGATACCAAATACTTCTGGGCACAAAAAACTAAATGGAGGCCTTATGTGTGGATCATATACGAGTATGTTACACCTGCACTCGTTTTTGCCTGGCCTTCCACATACCAAGCAAAAAATGACAAACTGCAGAAACTATGCGTTGTCTTGTGTCACTTTTCAGGATTCTAATCAGAATAAGCTGGACAGAAAAATAAAACGTGCTCTACCTATGTGTCATTTTAAATCAAATTTGCATCAAACACAAGAAAGAGCATGTCAGGTCTCATAAACGTAAGGCTGGCTTACTCAGTTTCAGATTAGCTGTAATAAATAGGACATTGATCAATACTCTAATCTCTTCTATTAAACCAGATGTTCTCTTCTCAACATTGAGCAGTTAAACTAAGCATGCGCCTCAATAATGAAGGAATTACTAACCCTGAACACAAAATCTTTTGTCAAGATATAGCAAATATGAAAAGTGGGAGTGTTGCTCTAATAATAATATTCAGATGTCTAGGATTTCAAATATATGACTGCACTAAACTGACAACAAAGGGTCCATGGACCTTCCCACAAAGAAGGTCACACACTAGATACATCTCATTTTAGTGCCCCTCTTTATTACTTATTCAGAATCCAATGATCACTATTTGGTATGACCATTAATCTTATCATGTTTGAAATAGAAGGAAATTATTTTCTCTAAAAACATCATTACTGAGACAGTAAAAAAACTTGAGAAACAAATGACCAAACTACCACTAATGACAAAAATGCTGATGTATGCAAACAACACAATAGGAGATAGGGAGGAGACATGCAAAATATACATTCTCCAAACATCAACACATATAAACCCAAAGACTATGGTTCACACAAACTACAGAAACAAAGTATATTCTGTATTCTGTAACCTTAGGCTTGAGTTCTAGAGCCACATTTTCTGGATGAAAAAGTCTCGCCCACGTAATGTGGCATGCTTCATCATAGGCTTCCTCAACCCACCCTGGTAAGATAGTGATACCAGGGCAGTCTCAATCTCACAGTGAGAGGGAGTTCTTAATAAACTATGTTTGATGGATAGAACCAGGATACAGATTTAAAAATACCTTAGGGTAAACCTGTGGGAATTCTCTTAATTGATAGGAACACTGGATATGATTAAAAACTAAAAAAAGGAGGATGTTATAGGTGCTATGACCTTCTCATCCAATCACATATCAACATTTTCCTGTCTATTCTCTAGCCTAAACAAGGTCACAGGAATTCATCAGAGCTAACCAAAGAAAGGATACCTAATTGTCATAAAATCACAACGTCATGCAAATGAAAGAGGAATTTCCTACCTTCACCTAAGGGGAAATAATAACCAAAGGAAAAATATAATAGTCAAATTTATGTTTGTAAATATTATTATAGTTGCCATGATCAATCCATCAGTGAAAAAAGACAATCAGCACACGTGGTTCTTTTTGTGTCACTACAAATCAAAAAGACAACAACACACGTGAAGTTGTGATTCTGTGGAGACAAAAAAATATATGCATACATGCAACCTCAATTACCCTACAGTTGTTGGGTGCCTACAGCATAGTCAAAATCTAGGACGACAGCTTCTGTAGTCACACTCTTATTTTAGTTTATACGCCTTTTGCATAGTTGTAGTAACAGGATTGTTTGCTGTGTTTGGAAAAATCCCATTCCTGGAATTGTCTTTTAGAGTGTAGGGAAATTTGGAACTCAAATTGGCAGGGAAGTTCATAAAGTCTCAAGAAGATGAGTGTCATCAACACACTGTAGTGATAGATCATGACATATGTCATTTAATTAATAGGCCTATCATCATCTGTTGTTCAGTTTGCCAGTACTAAATACATACAATAAAGTACTGGAAGTGGGGGCCCACGGGGTAAGGAAGAGGAATGTGGAACACTCTCACAAAGCCAATACAAAGGTACTGCCAACACCTACTTCATTGAGGGGAGGCATTGACTGGTTCACCTCACCTGCAGTATTGCCTTTGGTCAGCCAAAATTGAGGCCAAGACCAAGGGCAATGCAGCTAAAAGCATGACAGCTGCCATTTTGGGGAGTGTTTCTGCCCAAGCATGGCATGGTTGCATCGTTATGACATGATGCAGTGGCATCCCATTGGAAGTGAAACAAATGGAAAGTCCCAACAGGGTCATGGGTAGTTTATTACCGAAAGGGAACACTGACATTGAGTAGGAAGACCAGGACAACAAATAGCTATGGCCATTATGAATCACTATTGTAAATTAAATATCAAAGAAATATATTTTGAAACATTTATTTTGAAAGATGTATGTCTTCCATGATACACTGAAGCAAGATAGCTTTTATATGTTATTATGTACAATCATGGGAGTAAGTGAATGTAGAGGAAGCTGTCTGCCTAGAATCGTTAAAAGAAGCTAATGCAACATTAGACATTTCTTAACAGGTGATAGAATGTTTTGCCAAGTGTGGCAAAACAAAAGAATACACAGGTCATATTTGTGGAGACTGGATCCAGATATAGATATTTAGGTAGGCTCATCAGGTAACTACAGGTGCTTAAAGAGTGAAAAAAACATGATATTACTGAGAATAAGTATGTGTAACCCGGGTAAATGATGCTATTTCTCAACTCATTAAGACAATGGCCCTCATAAAGCCAGAAGCTGCCCACCAAAGTCGTAATGAGGCCATAATGTTTGCTATTTGTAAGAAAAAACAACCCCTTTGCAATAGTATATGTCTGTTAAGCTGTGCCCAGGGGATGTTTTAATTGAAACCCTTTTTAATAGTTCCTACCCTATATATCTATCGTTGTTCATAATGTAAGAGTGATTGGGTCATATTGGGGTGTATGGCTTTAGTTTGTCAAAACAGACCACTCCATTTCATTCGCAGAATGTTTTTTGTTCAGGTAGTGTCTTGTTACCTTGGTATTGTCTTTCTTACATCGTATTGTGCTCCGTTGTACACTGACCCTACTTATTTTTCATGTGGCCATGCCAGCATAGAGGAGGTTACAAGGACACTTGATCAAATAAATTACATTCATTGAGTTACAGTTAGTAAACCCTATCAGTTGCCAAGGTGTTGCAAATCCTAGTTCCAATTCTACGATCTTTTTAGTAAACTGGCACACACTACGTTTCCACAGGAATAGTGACCCTGGATTGGGGCTATGTTCCATAGGGTTGGAGATCTGTTGGTTTTATGTTGTTTTTTAGGATGTATACGAACTAGAAAATTTCATAAACTACGTTCTTTTGAGAATGAGAACACAGGCCCTCCAATAATAAGGTTGCGTGAGCTTAGTATTTTCCAATGTTTATTTGCTGCTTTTTTAAATTCAGGAGAGCTTAGGCAGCTAGTAACAACAGAAACAGCTACTGATCCCTCAAATAAGAAATGAAACAGAAAAATGTATTTGTGTGACAACATTCTGCCCCAGCTCTCGTGAATAAAAAAGCAGTTATGAAACACTGGTAGAACCTCAGCAGTTCAGATAGGAAACTTCGGATCAAATATGCTCCTTATCAATGTGGGTGCACCACAAGGATCCCCACCGTTGTCCTCTTGTATAATCCATATATTGGCAGATTAGCCTATCCTCTACAACAGTTCAACACATCCCATATTTATATGCACATGATACACAGAAAATCTTTAGTCTTTCTACTCATGAGCAAGTGGACGTTAACAATACGGTTCACATTCTAAGCAAAGTCAAGGCATGGCTTTACTCCAATGTCTTAAAAGGTAACCCTTCAAAAACAAAGATTTTATTAGTAAACAATAAGTTAAAAACCTGGGACTTCATTTTATGATCGAGTACCATGGGCTCCATTCCTGTTCCAGCTAAGGAAACATGTAAGCTTTCACAGTACTTACCTTTCAATTAACGTGAGAAGGCAATGTTAAATGCATATCTAAAATCTGTTTTTAACAATATGTGATTTCTGCCAGCATTTTTGTTCCTTCATTTTAACAAAAGACCAATATCAATGCCTTCATCCGGTCCAGAAAGGATTATGCAACTACATGGGATGTCTTCTCTCAATTTCACCATAACACAACAAATGCTGTTGCTAACCTCTTGCTCAGGTTGTAAATGTTTGACCATCTATGTAAACTCCATTGGTTACCAGTCAGAAAAACAGTCCAATTCAAGGTGGTATCTATTGTTTATTCTGCTTTTCATGCAATGATCCCAAATTTCTCCAAAAGAAATGTGTTCAATATGTACCTTCAAAATAACTTTAGTCCGTTTCTGCAATGAGATTAATCACTTCAAGAAAATCACAAACGCAGGCTTTTGAGATATATTCTCAATAAAGGAAGGTAACCTTAGGCACCATTAGGTATTGCTATAAATCCAGAGAAGGGCCTCACATCACCTTTGTGACTATAGGCGCATAAAAGCTTCGGCCAATCCTGCCTAGCTATTATCTTTAATCAGTGCGAGCAAAGACAAATGTGAAAATATATATGTGAATTGGCCTGCTCTCCAGCCCGTGAAAGATGTACATTGCATTTATTTTCTTTGGATGAAAAGAGAACAAAAAAAAGAACATAATAATTCTCCTGTCCACAAAATTCTAGCAGATAATTGAAATCTCTTTTTAGATGTTTTCTTGTCCGACTACCCAACATAAATTCGGAATTCTTGGCATCAAGGCCAATTTCAGCAAATAACAAAATGTAAACTTGCAGACCAGTCTATCTGCTCTGTGCTGGGCCCTCTGATATCAAAATAAGTTTTATGTCTGGGGAGCTCCACAAGTCCTTCCCTGAAGAGCTGCTCATTCGCTTCTCTTTTCATTGTTTCCCTTTTATCTGTTTGTTTGTCTGTCCCAGGATAATTAGGTAGAGTCCCTTTTTCAGTTATTTGCTTATGTGTTTTATGTTCCTGCTGTTTTTTTGCACTTTTAATTATTTTTCTCTCGAGTTATGTGCCTCTTCTCTAGCTTGGCCTCTATTATATTTGTGCTGGATGTTGTTAATCCTCGTTTTCTCACACATTTTTGCTTGACTTTTTATTTACTCTCGCTTCCAGTTTCTTTCCAGTTTCAATCCTTTTCTGTGCCGTTTTGACAGCTCAGTCCTCTATTTAAGTTTCTTTTCCTCACTTATAGGACTTAGTTGCATTTTCTTCTGTTTCATTTTCATGTCACTCCTTCTCTCCTCTGCTCTTTCTTCACTGTTTTCATTGGAATCTATTTCTCTCCCGTTCCTCTTCCTCACGATTTTCCCCTGAGTCTTGTATTGTGCACCAGTCTCCAGTAAAGTGACAGCTGCAGTCCCCAATATGGGTTCGATAGAGTTGAGAAGTCCGATAGGAAGGACTCGATAAGGCACAGTCAGCTCTGGGCGACCAAACCCACATGATAAATCAGCTTCTGCATAAAATTAAACATTGTTGTGAATAACACCAGCCCAAGCTTTCTCCATCTACCCATTGGTGCAGTACTCAATGGTCACAAGCAGCATATAGCTTCTGCACTTTTCCCATAGTTTGTTTCCATGTAGCATCTGACCGCATCTTTCCTGTCAGCTACGATGGAAAGAGACTTTCTTTGCAATAATCACTGCAAATAGAGCCAGACTGGGAGCCCAAAGCTGCCCTGGCAAATTTTGTCAGTCTAGTCCCCATAGGGTACATAGGGAGCAGGCATGACCACTACAGTGGGGCTTGGGGGGGTTCCTCCCCCAAAGAAAATTTGGAAAAAATGGCAAAAACAGTGCAATCTACAATGCATTTTTCATTATATATTCAATTGTATTTGTTTTAAAGTATAGTAAAAGATGACCTTACAGAGCACCAGGATACACCAATCTTGATTGGGGCTCTTTAATAATTCTGTTGTAACTTGAATTGTTGCTATGCATTCTCTCCTTAGTTACCAGTTTCCTGCTGCTCAATCAATGTGTGTGGGATGTCACGGAATATTGAGGAGTGCCTGGTTAGTGTAAAAGGTCAGTTAGTGACAGTGGGCTGGGCAGCAAGGATGTTGTTCCTAGTGGGGCATTACCTGCAACCTGTAACTATGCTGAATAAATCAACATCTTGTAATCTATAAATTATCTATCTTTATTTACAACAAATTCCCTTACCATCATCTCTAAAAGTGTCCATCATTTCTCCATAGCCCCTCTCTCACATGCATTTCATTTGCTTTGTAGCACCTCTCTTACTAGCAGAGGTTGTTGGAGCACTTTGCATCACACACACATACAGAGACAATGCATCATACTTGTATATATCTGTGTATAGAAAATGTTATATAAGACAAAGGGGACTACAAGGTATAGGATTCACATGCCAGCCACACTGGTAGGCATTTTTTAAGAGTGCTTGGTATGGGTAAGCTTAAACTCAGGATTCAGAATATAACACACTGGTTAGGGTTGACCATTTATCTCTACCCAAACAAACCTTTTTTAGCAAAATTATGATAATCAAACAATGGAAAAAACATAACTTTCTAACCTGTACCTTGCAGTTTGAATGCATCTCTTTAATGGCAGTTCATAGCTCACTGTGCTAGATTATGGTAGGAACTTATTGCTGGACCTGGCCCTTTTTGCAGGGTCATCCCCAAACGTTTTGCCTTCCTCTTTCTGTTTTCCTGACCCTCTCTTGTTGACTTTAGGACTCTGGGCACTTTACCACTGCTGATCAGTGCTAAAGTGCATGTGCTCTCTCCTTTAAACTTGCCACAATTGGCTTATACCTGTTTGGCACATTTAATTTACCTACAAGTCCCTTGTACAGGGGTATTCCATATACCCAGGGCCTGTAAATTGAATGCTACTAGTTGGCCTGCAGCACAGTTTGCGCCATCCACAGAAATAGCCTTACAAGCTTGTCTCAGGCCTGCCACTGTAGGCCTTCATGCGCAGTTTACTGCCACATTGGCTTGGCATCTAAAATTACTTGCCAATCTTGGAACTTCCCTTTTACTACATATAGGTCACCCATAAGGTAGGCCCTCATAGTCCTATGTAGCCCTATGGGCAGGGTGCTGTGTAGATAAAAGGTAGGATGTGTGCCTTCATTGTGTGACATCCTGGTAGTGACAAATAACCTATCTGGTTTCTCAATACTATGAGTGCTGCGACTCATAGGGTTGTATTAGGAATTCCCTTATATATGTCTCAGTGGTAATTTCTGATCTATGAGGAGTAGCGTGGACAAGTTTTGTATGTTTGGAATGGTAGTGAGAAATCCTGCTTATTGGTGTAGGTGGATTTTGTATTACTATTGTGCAAATGCCACTTTTAGAAAGTGGACTTTTCACTGTGCGTATGGCTCTCGTGCTTTGCAGTCTGACTCCAATCCACCTCTGTGGTAGAGTGACAGCTAGGCCTTGTGCAAACTCCAGACAACCATCACACAGGGAGGGTGGAGGTGTAACAAAATTACATCTGCATACTGAATGGTCTTCCTGGGCTCGAAGATTGGGAGGCAGTACACACTTACATTTGTATAGGCTGTGTCCTGTCCAAGGGGCTTGTTTACCCCTTACTGATGTCTGGAGCCAGGGCTGGGATTGAGAGCGTGTGTTGTGCACTTCTAAAGTTCCTTTGACTTGGCCCCTAAATCAAAGACATTTTGAGTAAAAGCACAGGGGTGTAGCCTCATGTTTTTAGACACTGTGTGGACTTGCAACCAGATGTTGCTGGAAAGAGCTATTATGTTAGGAGGGACTGCCATTAGGGCTCACCTGCTTTTTTCCTGACCTGTGGCCTGCTAGGCCACTAGAAGGATTTCCACTTTGCTCCAGGACCCAGATGTGTTGGCCTGCTGCAAGCTCCCAGCATCTTTGTGCTCCTCAATTGTTCTCCAGGGGTAAGGGTGGTGTGTGTCCCCATCCAGTTTTGTCATAAATTCTACATCTAGCGCAAGGTCAGCACTGTACCACAGGAGACGTAGCGCGAGGTGAATGCTATTCTCAAATCTGCCGGGAGCACATGGTGGGCTCTCCTGTTCTCCCTGTGACTGTGTGCCCTGTTGGCCATGTGTTCCAGGCTGCATCACTGTTTCCCCATTCCTCTGTGGAGGAGTCAGGAAGAAGGCGGGGAAATGTCCTTTATGCCGAAGTTTTCATAACGAAGTCGTGGTTAACGAAAGCGGAACAACGCTTTCTTTAACCACGACTCCGTTATTTTGTGCCTTAACTACGCATGTCCTGAACAACGAACATGCGTGGTTAAGGTACAAAGAAGGGAGTCGGCTAAGGAGGACGACGCAGGTGACGAGGGGACGACTAAGGTAAGTGGGGGGTTTTAGGTTTTGGGGAGGGGGAGGGGGTGGGGATTAGGGGGTTTTAGGTTTTGGGGTGGGGTTGGGGGGGTGGGGCGTTTTATGTTTTGGGGAGGCGTGGGGGTCAGGGGTTTTTAGGTTTTGGGGTGGGGTTGGGGCGTTTTAGGTTTTGGGGAGGGAGTGGGGGGTCAGGAGGTTTTAGGTTTTGGGGTGTGGTTGGGGGGGTGGGGCGTTTTAGGTTTTGGGGGGGTGGGGGGTCAGGGGGTTTTAGGTTTTGGGGCAGGGTTGGGGGAGTGGGGCGTTTTTGGTTTTGGGGAGGGGGTGGGGGGTCAGGGCGTTTTAGGTTTTGGGGGCGGCTTTGGGGGGGTGGGGCGTTTTGGGTTTTGGGGAGGGGGTGGGGGGTTAGGGGGTTTTAGGTTTTGGGGCGGGGTTGGGCGTTTTTGGATTTGGGGAGGGGGTTGGGGGTCAGGGGTTTTAGGTTTTGGGGTGGGGTTGGGGTTACGGGGGTGGGGCGTTTTTGGTTTTGGGGAGGGGGTGGGGGGTCAGGGGGTTTTAGGTTTTGGGTTGGGGTTTGGGGGGCGGGGCGTTTTTGGTTTTGGGGAGGGGGTGGGGGGTCAGGGGGTTTTAGGTTTTGGGGCGGGGTTGGGGGGTGGGGCGTTTTTGGTTTTGGGGAGGGGGTGGGGGGTCAGGGGGTTTTAGGCTTTGGGGCGGGGTTGGGGCGTTTTTGGTTTTGGGGAGGGGGTGGGGGTCAGAGGGTTTTAGGTTTTGGGTTGGGGTTGGAGGGGTGGGGCGTTTTTGGTTTTGGGGAGGGGGTGGGGGTCAGGGGGTTTTAGGTTTTGGGGTGGGGTTGGGGGGGTGGGGTGTTTTGGGTTTTGGGGCGGGGTGGGGGGTCAGGGGGTTTTAGGTTTTGGGGTGGGTTGGGGGGTGGGGCGTTTTTGGTTTTGGGGCGGGGTGGGGGGTCAGAGGGTTTTAGGTTTTGGGGTGGGGTTGGAGGGGTGGGGCGTTTTTGGTTTTGGGGAGGGGGTGGGGGTCAGGGGGTTTTAGGTTTTGGGGTGGGGTTGGGGTGTTTTTGGTTTTGGGGCGGGGGTGGGGGGTCAGGGGGTTTTAGGTTTTGGGGTGGCTTTGGGGGGGTGGGGCGTTTTTGGTTTTGGGGAGGGGGTGGGGGGTCAGGGGGTTTTAGGTTTTGGGGCGGGGTTGGGTGTTTTTGGTTTTGGGGAGGGGGTTGGGGGTCAGGGGTTTTAGGTTTTGGGGTGGGGTTGGGGGGTGGGGCGTTTTTGCTTTTGGGGAGGGGGTGGGGGGTCAGGGCGTTTTAGGTTTTGGGGCGGCTTTGGGGGGGTGGGGCGTTTTTGGTTTTGGGGAGGGGGTAGGGGTCAGGGGGTTTTAGGCTTTGGGGCGGGGTTGGGGGGGTGGGGCGTTTTTGGTTTTGGGGAGGGAGTGAGGGGTCAGGAGGTTTTAGGTTTTGGGGTGGGGTTGGGGGGGTGGGGCGTTTTAGGTTTTGGGGAGGGGGTGGGGGGTCAGGGGGTTTTAGGTTTTGGGGCAGGGTTGGGGGAGTGGGGGGTTTTTGGTTTTGGGGAGGGGGTGGGGGGTCAGGGCATTTTAGGTTTTGGGGGCGGCTTTGGGGGGGTGGGGCGTTTTTGGTTTTGGGGAGGGGGTGGGGGGTCAGGGGGTTTTAGGTTTTGGGGCGGGGTTGGGCGTTTTTGGATTTGGGGAGGGGGTTGGGGGTCAGGGGTTTTAGGTTTTGGGGTGGGGTTGGGGTTACGGGGGTGGGGCGTTTTTGGTTTTGGGGAGGGGGTGGGGGTCAGGGGGTTTTAGGTTTTGGGGTGGGGTTTGGGGGGTGGGGCGTTTTTGCTTTTGGGGAGGGGGTGGGGGGTCAAGGCGTTTTAGGTTTTGGGTGGCTTTGGGGGGGTGGGGCATTTTTGGTTTTGGGGAGGGGGTGGGGTGTCAGGGGGTTTTAGGTTTTGGGGCAGGGTTGGGCGTTTTTGGTTTTGGGGAGGGGGTTGGGGGTCAGGGGTTTTAGGTTTTGGGGTGGGGCGTTTTTGGTTTTGGGGAGGGGGTGGGGGCTCAGGGGGTTTTAGGTTTTGGGGTGGGGTTTGGGGGGTGGGGCGTTTTTGGTTTTGGGGAGGGGGTGGGGGATCAGGGGATTTTAGGTTTTGGGGCGGGGTTGGGGGGTGGGGCGTTTTTGGTTTTGGGGAGGGGGTGGGGGGTCAGGGGGTTTTAGGCTTTGGGGCGGGGTTGGGGGGGTGGGGCGTTTTTGGTTTTGGGGAGGGGGTGGTGGTCAGGGGGTTTTAGGTTTTGGGGTGGGGCGTTTTTGGTTTTGGGGAGGGGGTGGGGGTCAGGGGATTTTAGGTTTTGGGGTGGGGTTGGGGGGGTGGGGTGTTTTTGGTTTTGGGGCGGGGTGGGGGGTCAGGGGGTTTTGGGGTGGGTTGGGGGGTGGGGCGTTTTTGGTTTTGGGGCGGGGTGGGGGGTCAGGGGGTTTTAGGTTTTGGGGCAGGGTTGGGGGTTGGGGTGAGGGATGCAGGATCAATGGTGGCTATTACTAATGCTTTTATCAGAAATGCATTTACAACGAAATATCGTTGTTAAGGCATTCGTGGTAAAGGCATTAGTAGTAACAACGAGGTCGGTGTTCCGACCTCGTTGTTAAGGCACTCGTTGTTTCGGAAGTCGGTGTTCCGTCGTATAACCAAGAAGGAGAAGTACGGCAACAACCGCTGACTGTTCTGAAGTGCGCTAATGAGGCATTCGCCATCTAGTGCTCCTGGGGCCCAAGTGAGCATCCACTTTGGGGGGCTGAGGCACAGAGTGATGAGCACTCTCCTCGGCTGGTCTGTTCACTGCCCGAGGAGAAGCAAGAAGGGAGCCTGAAGGGAGGCCCTGGAGGGCTCCATATGCTTTACTCCGTTTGAAGAGTGGCTGGAGTTCAGCAGCTGCACTGCGTGGACGTGGGCGGCTGCCTCAGAGGAGTTCACTGCAGGGAACTTGCACACTTTGCTGGGTGCAGGCGACTTGTAGCAGATGCGGGTGGCTGGCGGTGTGTATGTGCCCCCCACCAACACTAGCAGCATACCTTGTGGGGCCATTTTTCTTCTAAATCCAGTGGCAGGATAGGGAGGAATCCTCATCGGAGGCCCTGATCCTGTCATTTCTACTGACTGTGGCAGGCATGCAGGTGTCCCAGTGCCCCACAGTCTCCCTGAAGTCACCATATTTACCGTAGTAGGTGAGCAGGTAATCCTGTAGCCCATGGTTGGTGCAAATTACCACATACCAAATAATAGGAGTGCAGGGGCACTGGATCTATGTATTTATGAAGGTAATTTGGAAATCTGATATTAGTGATGGTGTCCTATGACTGTAGTACAGGGATGTTTGGTAATTTATGTGTTTTCTAGTGCTCAGTGGCTTCACTGCATTTCACGACCTGAAGAATCTGATATGTCATTTTTATTCTACCAGGATAGCGAGTACTGTTCATGACATGTCTTGTATGCAGTAGGGAGGGTGTGTATATGGAATGTGCAAAATAGAAGTGTTTCCTTCATTGCACTATGATGGTTTGACAATTGCCTAATTGGCAAAATAATTACTGATTTTTGTCATTTTGGTCTCTGTTTCACATGCAATACAGTTTATTTTCACATAATCTGGTGTGGAATCTCTTGTGTGGTGTATTAATTGTGTCACTGGAGTGTGTGTGTTGTAAAAGCGCATTACACCTTGCCTCTGAGATAAGTCTGACTGCTAGTGCCAAGGTACCAAGGGGGTGAGCAGGGGTTCTCTTGGGTGTGTAACTCTCTTACCCTGACTAGAGTGGTGGGTTCTGTCTGGCTTAGGTGCATACCCTAGTCAACCAGAAACCTAATTTCTAACACTTATGAACTGGGCAGTAACAAAAGGATATCTATGACAAAAGCAGTATGCCACTGAGCTATGCACATAAAATACAGCTCTGTAATCTGCATAGTTCACTTTCATTGCAGCAGGCATATTAACCCTCTTTGCTACACTAGATGAGTCAAAACTCCACCTAGACAAAACTACAATCTCTCCCCAGCAGGTATATTAATCACCAGAGTTATCTTGGCACTCCTAGTGTTGCCTAAACAGTGCTGGATATACAATCAACTTTGCAGTTCTTTTAAATCTGCTGCACTTCAACAAAACCGTTCCCAGTAACAAAAACGCCTCCCTTCAAGCCGCCCGGGAAACGCCTGATGCCCGATAGGACCAATCCAGCCTTGACTGTGAGAAGTAAACATCCCCTGAAATACTTTTAGCTGATCCAAAATGTGAAAGACATTTGTTACAAGCTAGAGGCTGAAGGGGTCTGAACCAAAGTACCACTCTTCATTTGTTGTTCTGTCAGTTACATAGAGGTCACAAACTGGCAAAGCTGCCTGTACTGGACCTAAACAAATGGTACTAACATTTATATCCTTAAAAAGTGGAAAGGGCTAGTCTCATAACTCACCCTTCCTTGGCTAATGTGTGATTCAGATTCAACTTTACTTTAGTAGATGCAGAGAAACACAAGACAACATAGATAAGAAAGCAGGCATACAAGACTGTCCAAACATCTCCTGCCAAAGAAGCTATTGAATTCAGTGTTGTGCCTTTCATAAAAAACGCCTTTGTTTAGATGAGGTGACTCGAGCGCGCTGGAACTATGAGATTAACGATGAGAGAGAGTGAATGGTCATGTACATATGTTTTTTTTTTATTTCCTGTTAAACGACATGACTCATTGTTATTGCTGTGTAGCAAACTACCTAATGCTTGGTCATCCTGCCCGCAGGCTAATACGTTACTTGAGGGTGGGGCACAAGTCCCTCAGCTGCCTTGCTCATTAAGTAGGGGTGAGAAGAGAAATGTATCTAGAAATGGAAGAGGCGGGAACGTGAGAAAAAGCTAGAATCCGCAGACAGATTTGGAGAGCACAGAAACTTTAGTAGGAAACTCAGAGTAGATTTAACTTATTTTTTCCACATTCGATCTCAACCGATCCATCGAAAGATCGAAAGGCACAATCTGATTGGCTAGTAAGAAAGGGCCATCATTGTGGTAGGATCGAAGGTCGGAGGGAAATTGCAGTCACATAGAAAAAAGTAAATGTGCTCGGATGACGAAGTGATCTCATGACCCAATGCAACTGCAAACATTTTCACAAAGAGAGCACAGAGAACAGAATGCATTGTCTAAACAATTCTTCATGCAATATGTATTTATAAAGGTACTGAAAACCAGTGATGTTGCTGTGGTCTGCAGACCTTGTCCCATATAACTACCCTTATTATAGAATTGGGTCATTGGCGTTCCTCAGAAGAAACGGGGCCGAGGGTTCGTCTGCAAACACTTACCCTTTGATGCATGGTTACTGAGACTGAGTGCATCACTCTTTGTCACACCGTTTCTGCATGCTTTCTGTGCAGCTCAGTTGTAATACACCCGGCTTAGCGCTATCTAAAAAAAGCTCACCATAAAAGAAGTCTCAATTACCAGCCAGGTGGAAAGTATACCCGGGGGGTGCAGCTCTGCCCGATCACAACTGACCCAGTGTTCCCAAACCTGCATTTACTGGGTTGAACCAGTGGCCTAGCCAGTGTGTCATGGGCCCTAGTGCAAGGAAGGACATTGTCACCTTGGCTGCTGTTAAAATAGTAAAATACACCAATGATAAGTGTTCAGTGAGCCCTAATGACTCTGGGCCCCTGTGCCATTGCACCTTTTGCACCAGTGGAAACTGTACTCCTGGACTCAACTCGTAAATGGACAGTTCTGTCAGGATGTTGCTGCACAATACTCGTAACTCCGCGCACAGGGTTTGCCCTCTGCCAACACCATGCAACTCATAATTAGGGCCAACGTGGTCTCAAAGAACAAGGCACTATATTGCACCCACAATGAAAGGAGCTAGTTAATTTTATGGTGGGTGGAATGTAATATTGGGTGAGGAGAAATATTCAAATACGGGTATATTCTCCCTCTCAATTCATCACCTCCAATTAGACCCTGCTGTGTGTGGTGGGTGGAGGCATGTAAGAGCATCATCGGCCAGAGGTACAATGTTCCCTCGCTCCCTGCACTCATTTAAATGCATTGCAGTAACTCAAAATGCTCGGTCTACTCTAAGCTCTGCCTAAACAATGGAGTGTTTCCAGTATGCATATGACACCTCTACAACTATACATATATAGAGCCTAAAGACTCACTCTTGCTTAAATCCAACACACCTTGCAGCATATGAGTTTTGAATCAGTGGGACCTGACAACCTTTAAATTCAATGAAGGTACTCATAGTGCTGACAATGTTTCCCCAGTACAGCCCCTGGTTGTGCTTGTGAGGGGTGCTTGCATAGTCAAGCATGACCATTGCTTGCACAAGGTAGGTCTAGGGAAGCTGGTGGTTGATGGTGTATGATCCTTGATTCAGCGGGACAGGCCTTTTTACGTTAACTGTTTATGGGGAGTAGAACTACTGGCTCTTCGAGGTACAAGCAAGGGGGTACTTTAATTAGCTAGAAGTGTAGGTCTGTTTTTTCTGAAAAACTGGAAAATATCCATTTAAATTGATAATGCAACAAGCAGCGAGGAGGGTATTATCGAGAGGGCTCAACCCCCAGGTTCCAGGCTGCAGTCCCAATTCATTTCCTCAGGAGGTTGAGAGTCTGCTACAGTGGTCTGCATATAACCTGCAGGTATTAGGTTACAATATGAATAGCTTGATGAGTTAATGCACCTGCTGCACAAAAGTGTGTATGGTCCCCAGTGTTATAATAAATTGTATTTGTAAAGCGCTTACTACCCCTGACGAGGCATCAAAGCTCTTTGCTGCAAATAGCATGCTACTCTGTAGCCAAATTAGTGGTCAGTGTTCTTGTTATTGGGGTTAGGGTTAGTTTTACATGCACATTCCATGCATTCTGTGGTAACTGGCCCCATAGATGTGATTATTAGGGAGGGGGGGTTAGGTGAGACACAATTTTTAGCTGGAATTAATAGATATTGTTACGGTTTCCAACAAGATTTAAGGCAGTTAGGCATGAGATTTTTAGAGTGAATTGTACACAGAAGATGGAGATAGAAGGTAGAAAGAAGCAGAGGGCAATTATAAAAAACATAAGTGATGGAAAGCCAATTTTTCATGCAGGATTTTAAGGGTTATAACAGGTTGAGAATTTTTGCAGGCAAATTGTGGATGTAAACCTGTTGGAAAAAAAACAGTTTCAAAGATACCTCTTAAAGTAATAAAGGAAAGTCAGGAGACCATATTTAAAACTATGCTATATAAAACATTGTTAGGTTATGCAAATTATATGCACCACAAACTACATATTATAAAAAATGGTATGTAAACACCCCACTAACTTAAAAATATAAGAAAGCAATTAATATAGAGACATTGCAGTAACCATTAGAATATTCAGTGCCATGTATGTCACCCATGTAACGTATGGTTTGGATGGTGCTGCCCTCTTCATCTGCCCCAAGAGCACCCCATGTCCAGCAGAATGGATGTGTCTGGGGTTACCCTAAGCTTCCAACATCCACCTTGCCTCATATGTTTATTCCGTATTGCAGGAACCTAATGCCTAAAAGCAGAAGAGTGCTTTAGAGAGAACATTTAAATGCAAGCAGGAGTATCTCAAACTGTATTTCCTACAAATAAATCAGATTGGAGTTCAGTTGAATGCAGATTACAAGAAACAGAATATGAGACTAATATCTCATTGTAACATTAGTAAATTTCATAATGTACTGTCAATTTATACATTGCAATTAGTAAGTCATGAAGACCCTGCTGGTCTGTCCAATGAGGGCCTGGAAGAAACAATGGCCAAGCTTCTACCCTTCCTGCAAACCGCCTCCCTATTTCCAGTGAACTACAACTCTGAAATGTAACATCCAGAATACTGTCACCAAAATATCATGTGACAGAAATATTATGTCATTGGCCCTAGTGTACGGAAGGAAATGGGCACCTTGGCTGCTGTTAAAATATTAATATACACCAGTAATAAGTGTGTTGTGAGTCCTGATGACTCTGGATCCCAGTGCCACTGCAGAAGCTGTAGTCCTGGACTCAACGGTGTCATACGAACTGTTTATAAAATATTGCCTCATTGGATTTATTAATAGAAAATGTACACACTAAGGGACCATATTGTTGTAAAAGATATTTAGTCAGAGACTGCTCCTCCATTTGGGCGGAGGAGAGTCACCTCCCCTCCACCACCAGCAGCGGCAGCTGCAAACTTTTAAAAGGAAACGATAATAAACAGTGTTTATTATTGTTTCCTTATAAAGGGGCGGGCCACGGGGTGACGAGGAATGAGGGGGAGTGTACAGCACTCCCCCTCAGAGCGCATGTGTCTTTGGCCGGCCGTCTTAGGCCAGCCAAACACACATGCGCAGTAGGCAAAGTTGCTGGGCTGGAGAGAGCCAGCACATGCTCCCAGTCTGCCTGGGAGCGCAAGTTGCTGGGCTGGAGAGAGCCAGCACATGCTCCCAGTCTACCTGGAAGCGCCCTGGCAGGGCACTCCTAGCCAATCCTGATGCTGCTCTGAGGAGCGTCAGGATAGGCTGGAGGGCAGGCTGGGAGCAGGCGCAACGGAGGAGGTAAGTGTTTGTTTATTATATTTTTTAAATTTCATTTTCACTCCTGCCTGATTCCCCCCACCCCTCTGTGTCTCCCCGCCCCTTCCATGCAGCACAGGCCGTGACTGTATTTAGTACACAACATTCTTTCAGACAATGTTTTTGCAAAATGTATCCTAGCATACTACCTGCTATGGCGGTACATTCTGACAAGAGACATAGGGGGTCATTCTGACCTCGGCGGTAAAAGGCCTATACCGCCGGTCAGAACTCCGCCATACTACCGCCGCGGCCGCGGTAAACCGCCACGGTCATTCTGACCACCAACTGTGAATCCGCCAAAAACCCGACATCCAAGGAAGGCCGCCTCATCAGCGGGCCGCGGAAAACTGGAGATGACCAAACCTCCACCGCCACGCCAACACAAATACGCCCATGCCATTCTGACCCACGAATCCACGCGGCGGTCTTTCAACCGCGGTATTCCATTGGCGGTACACACCGCCGCGCTCAAAATACACACACAGCTCCAAAACACAGCCACATTGGACAATTTGAAATACACACACCTGACACACATACAAACAACACTCCCACACATCCAATCAACTATAAAACACACACCCACATCACCCACAAACCCCTACGACCGAAGATCAGAGACGAAGGAGAGAGAGACACATCACAGAATAGAGAGCTACATCACACAGAGGCACACTACACCATCACACACACCACATAGAAGCACAAAGCACCACACACCAACACACTCATCACCATATACACCACCCCACACCTCATCCACACCACCCCATGGCACCCCAAAGGCACCCACGCTTTTCGGACCAAGAACTCCGGGTCATGGTGGAGGAAATTATAAGAGTTGAACCCCAGCTCTTCGGCTCACAGGTGCAGCACACCACTATAGCCAGGAAGGCGGAGCTATGGCAGCGGATCGTGGACAGGGTCAACGCGGTGGGACAGCATCCCAGAAATCGAGACGACATCCGCAAACGCTGGAACGACTTACGGGGAAAGGTGTGCTCGATGGTCTCGCGACACAACATCGCAGTGCAGAAGACTGGCGGGGGACCCCCACCCACTCCACCCGAATTCACAGCATGGGAGCAAGAGGTACTAAACATCCTGCATCCTGATGGCCTCGCTGGAGTACACGGAGGAATGGACTCTGGTAAGTACAATCTCAACTACTTCACCCCCCCCCCAGCATGCTAACCCCCACCACCACCCTCACCCCCAAGCCCCCATCACACATCCTCCCTGAGAATGTCAGGACAACCCACCCAACACCAACCCCTGCATGCCACCACAAACTATGGACACCCATCACCTAAGCATGACCACTGCACATACCCCCCCCCCCCCAAACACCCCCACAACACCTCCCCCAAGGGAATGACAGCACTGGGGGACAAGGGCACCCATAAATCGCACGCAATAGCACACACAGAAACAATAACCATACTCTCTTACCCCATGCAGGACCCGAACGCCAACACACCGGCCAGGAGGGTCCAGAAATGTCCATCCCCCCCGGAAGAGGCCCCCAGAGATGACAGCAGCTCTGTCGACCTGGAACCTGATGACCAGCCCGGACCATCGGGGACCTCTGGACAGTCGGTTCCCCACACACAGGCCACAGCAGACCCAACCCCCTCTGGGAACAACAGCACAGCTCCCACCCAGCGGGCCCATGCCTCTGTCTCTAGGACAGGTCAATCAGCGGTGTGTCTGCCACTACAGGGCACCCAGGCTAACCCACCACCCCAACAACAACAGGGACCTGGGGGCAGTGGTAGTGGGCACACCGTCCAGGGGACAGAGGCCGGGGGAAACAGGGTAACTCGGAGGGCTGCTGTGCGACAGGGGGGGGAGGAGAGGCCCAGGGAACCCACTCTCCAAGAGGCCCTCACCACCATCATGGCAGCCTACCACCACTCCCAAGAGACGATGGCGACGGTACTGGCCAGGTTCCAGGAGATCCAGGCACAGCAGGAGGAATGCTACATGGGGTTCACCAATCAACTCACCAACATCTCTACCACTATGGGGAGCATAGTCCAGGCCCTCAACCGGATAGAAGACACGTTGCGGGACCATGTGGCACCACACAGGGCCCCTGTCACTAGCCCGGACCAGGAACAGCCTACCACCTCCGCCGGCGCTAGTGGACAGGAGGCCCCACCACAACGACAGGCCACCAGAACCCCACCTCCTGCTGAAGAACAACCACCCCGCAAGAGGAGCCTGAGATCCAAAAAATAGACAGAGTAGGATGTCAAGACCCCCGCCAGCATGAGATACCCCCTGAAGTCATCCCACTGTCCCACATTGCCACCCTGTCCAACCTTGAACTGCCCCTGCTCCATCCTTCCACAGGCATATGGACAATGCACCTGTGAGACTGAGAACTGGACTCTGCCATGGACATTACTCCACCCCCACCCATCACCGTGTTAATATCATGTACCATTATCTAGCACAAAAAATAAATCACTCAATGCACTGAAAACAATCAGGAGTCAGGCTGTATTATTTACAAATGTATAACACATTACCGATCAATTATGTTCTGTTAACTTTGTGCTGAACACATACCGAGATCAATAAGCATTAGTCCATGGGCTAACCAAGCAGAAGTCACGCAGTGGGTCATACAGCACTGAAAAGGGAAGGGAAAATCAAACATCAGTTAAAAAGAACTGGGGGGTCATAGACAAAGTTGAGAAGCAGGAGGCTTTCAGGACAAGTAAAATGGCGTGGGTGATTCTTACCTGTGTGCTACTGAAAATACTGTTGGATAACTCTGTCCCTGTTGTCTGTGTCGTCCTCTGAGTCTTCCTCCTCTTCACTCTCCGCAGGCTCCACAGCTGCTTCAACACCACCATCTGGACCATCCTCCTGCAGGAAAGGCACCTGACGTCGCAATGCCAGATTGTGAAGCATACAGCAGGCCACGATGATCTGGCACACCTTCTTTGGTGAGTACATCAGGGATCCCCCTGTCATATGCAGGCACCTAAACCTGGCCTTCAGGAGGCCAAAGGTCCTTTCTATGATCCTACTAGTTCGCCCATGGGCCTCATTGTAGCGTTCCTCTGCCCTGGTCCGGGGATTCCTCACTGGGGTCAATAGCCAAGGCAGGTTGGGGTAACCAGAGTCACCTATTAGCCACACACATTGTCTCTGTAGCTGTTCCATCACATAAGGGATGCTGCTATTACGCATCACATACGCGTCATGCACTGAACCAGGGAACATGGCATTCACATGGGAGATGTACTGGTCAGCCAAACAGACCACCTGGACGTTCATAGAATGGTAATTTTTCCTGTTTCTGTACACCTGCTCATCGTCTTTTGGGGGGACTAAGGCCACATGGGTCCCATCAATGGCACCAATTATGTTGGGAATATGTCCAAGGGCATAAAAATCACCCTTCACAATGGCCAAATCAACCTCCTCAGGGAATGTAATGTAACTCCGCATGTGTTTCGTCAGGGCAGACAACACTCTAGACAAAACTTTTGAAAACATGGGCTGAGACATTCCAGATGACATGGCCACTGTTGTCTGGAATGAGCCACTTGCAAGAAAATGGAGGACTGACAGCACCTGCACCAGAGGGGGAATTCCTGTGGGTTGGCGGATGGGGGACATCAGGGCTGGCTCCAGCTGGGCACACAGTTCATGGATAGTGGCACGGTCAAGTCGGTATCGTAGTTCCATTGTCGACAGGTCCACCAGCGGTCGGTACACGCGAGGATTCATCCTTCTCCTCGCAAGTCCCAGCGGACGGTGCCTAGGAATGACAACATGGAGCACAGAGTCAAGCTAATCACTGGTACGTTCACCACAGCTTGCATAGCACACGGTTATCTATGTATTGAAAGGCGTGTATGTGTGGCAATGCAAGGCCTAGGCCTGTGTGTCGCAGTAGAAATTATGCCATGTGGGCCCTTGAAATGGCGGCTGCCTGACCTGTGAAGTGGGACAATGGGATGTGAGGTCAATGCGCTGGCGGAGCACACCGTGGCGGTAGGCGGTCGAAGACCGCTATACGAAGCCGCATTGGTTAACATTGAAGCCTATGGGTTTCAGGAGCCAATGACGATGTGCGCCGGCGGTAGCGGTACGCACCGCCGCGGTACGCACCGCCGCGGGCGTGACCGCCATTTTCTATCTGTTTAATCACTCGAGACCTGATCATCCACAGGAGAGGACCTATACTGCAAGTGCTGCTGTGACCTCGGTCTGGAAGTGACAATGGCTGCCGCGACTGGGGAAAGGGCCCCTGCCTTCACGTCTGAAGAGTTGGAGAAGCTCGTGGATGGGGTCCTCCCCCAGTATGCGTTACTCTACGGTCCTCCAGACCAACAGGTAAGTACACCGGGTGCACATGGAATGGGCGATGCCTGTGTGGAGTGGGGTGGATGTAAGTTGGTGGGGTGGGGGGCGAATGAGGAGTGCAACGCACGACAGATGAGAGCATGTGCCATATGGCAAGGTTGGGGAGGGGGGGGCCAATCACATCTAACATGCAGTAAGTTGATGAATGTTTCCTTCCCACCCTGTACATGTCACATAGGTCAGCGCCCATCAGAAAGTGGAGATTTGGCGTGCCATCGCCAAGGAAGTCTGGGCCCTGGGGGTCCACGTCAGACGGGGCACCCACTGCCGCAAGAGGTGGGAGGACATCCGCCGCGGAACCAGGAAGACCGCCGAGTCACTGCTGGGGATGGCCTCCCAACCTAGGAGGGGTGCCAGTCGTACCCTGACCCCCCTGATGTCCCGGATCCTGGCGGTGGCCTACCCTGATTTGGATGGGCGCTTGAGAGCATCACAGCAGACACAAGGGGGTGAGTATCAGCACATTCTGCTATCTTTCTGCGCAGTGGAGGCGTCTGGGTGGGGGAGGAGGGTTGTGGGTGACATTAGGCCAGGGCGCTTTCTGTAGTGTAGTCCTCTCCCTTAGGCATGGCCCAGTGCTCCCGGCCCCCACCTCTGTAGGGTGACAAGTACAGCTATTGATGGTCCAGCCTCACACATGTGCGCGTTTGTCGTCTCTTGACCTGTTGTCCTAGTCAGAAGTACTGAGTAGTGTACCCCGAATGCGCGGCTTAGTGCATGAGGCTCCTGTGTCTGTCCTCTCCGCCAACGGTGTTGACATTGCATGCACTAAACCTGGTCTTCTTTTTTCTCCCCCCACCCTTCTTCTTCATCTTCTTGTGCATGTGTGCATTAGCATCATCAGGCGGAGGAGATTTGGCATCGGAGCACGATGGAGCTGCAAGTCACAAGGCCCCGGTGGGCCCAGGAACAGACACCGAGGGCACCAGTGATCCGGAGGGCGAGGGGAGCACCACAACGGGGACCGGTGGTGAGACCAGCAACACAGACACGTCCTCGGATGGGTGCTCCCTAGCGGTGGCGGCAACATCCGTGCCCCCCCGCCTCTACAGGTACAGCCGCCACCCAGCGCACCAGCCCCGCCCTCCCTGCAGCCCCTCAGCCTACGCTCCGTGCCCGCTCGCCCAGGAAGGCGGGCGTCTCCTTCGCCCCAGGCACCTCAGCCCCTGCCCCTGTCACCCCTGCTGCCCTCAGTGCAGAGCTCATTGACCTTGTGAGGACGCTCATTGTTGGGCAGACTACCCTTTTGAATGCCATCCAGGGGGTAGAAAGGGAGGTGCATCGGAGCAATGCCTACCTGGAGGGCATTCATTCGGGTCAGGCTGCCCATCAACGATCGTTCACTGCTCTGGCCTCAGCACTGACGGCAGCCATTGTCCCTGTTTCCAGCCTCCCTCTTCTGACTGTCTCCACCCTGTCTCTGTCTCCTGTTCCTCAGCCTATCCCATCCACACCATCTGACCAGCCTGCACACACCTCAACACCCAAGGGCAGCTCATCCAGACACAAGCACCACAGATCCCACAAACACTCACCCAAGCAACACCCAGATGCAGACATTCCAACAGTCACTACCACCCCTGTGTCCCCCTCCTCCTCGTCTCCCTCCTCCCTCCCTGTGACGTCTACACTCACACCTGCATGCACACCAACATCAGCCAGTGCTTCCATCACCACCACACCCTCCTGTACAGTCCGCACGCGTGCAGTCACCACCCCCACTGCCATTTACACGTCCCCTGTGTCCTCTCCCACTGTGTCTGTCACCCCCTCTTCCAAGACACACAAACGCAGGCAGCCACCCACCCAACAGACATCCACCTCACGACAGCCTACAGCACCAGCACCTTCACCCAATGACAGCACACCTGACTCTCCTACAACCACATCCTCTTCCTCCACTCCCATCACCACTTCTCCTACCCTTTACCTTGGCCCTAAAAAACTTTTCCTGGCTAATCTTAACCTCTTTCCCTCCGATGACCTACCCCCTCCATCTGCAAAGAGTCCCAAGAGCACCACAGCCACCACCAGCCCAGCTTTGAGTGTCACTGTTGTGCATGGGTTCTGGAGTCCACCCTTTGCCAGCAGTGACACATCAATCAGCAGCAAGGACACATCCAGCCCCCCCCCCGGCAAGAGGACCAGGAAACAAAAGGGCCGCCGTGCGAGGACTGACACGGCTGCCCCCAAGGAGCAAAGTTCGCCCACTTCACCAGCCACAACATCTAAGGGAGGCAAGGGCCCGAGAGCCCCATCTAAGGAGCGAAAGGGCAGCAGGGCGGAGAAGTCAGCCAGCAGGAGCGCGGAGCAGGTGGGCCCCACATGCCACATCCCAGCTGTAAAGGAGGACACCAAAGGGCCCAGGACTCCGTCACCGAAGGGTCCAGAAACATCACGGTCGGAGGGCGACTGAGCAGGGAGTCCAGCCCAGGTCTGGCTCCCTTGACCTACTGGATGTGCACCGCTGAAGAGGGCCCGCCGTGCAGAAGAGCACCGCTGAACAGGGCCCCGCCGTGAAGATAGGCACCGCTGAACAGGGCCTGCCGTGCAGAAGAGCACCGCTGAACAGGGCCCGCCGTGCAGAAGAGCACCGCTGAAGAGGGCCCGCCGTGCAGAGGAGCACCGCTGAACAGGGCCCCGCCGTGAAGATAGGCACCGCTGAAGAGGGCCCGCTGTGCAGAAGAGCACCGCTGAACAGGGCCCGCCGTGCAGAAGAGCACCGCTGAAGAGGGCCCGCCGTGCAGAGGAGCACCGCTGAACAGGGCCCCGCCGTGAAGATAGGCACTACTGAACAGGGCCCGCCGTGCAGAGGAGCACCGCTGAACAGGGCCCGCCGTGCAGAAGAGCACCGCTGAAGAGGGCCCGCCGTGCAGAAGAGCACCGCTGAACAGGGCCCCGCCATGAAGATAGGCACCGCTGAACAGGGCCCGCCGTGCAGAAGAGCACCGCTGAACAGGGCCCGCTGTGCAGAAGAGCACCGCTGAAGAGGGCCCGCCGTGCAGAGAAGCACCGCTGAACAGGGCCCCGCCGTGAAGATAGGCACCGCTGAAGAGGGCCCGCCGTGCAGAAGAGCACCGCTGAACAGGGCCCACCGTGCAGAAGAGCACCGCTGAAGAGGGCCCGCCGTGCAGAGGAGCACCGCTGAACAGGGCCCCGCCGTGAAGATAGGCACCGCTGAACAGGGCCCGCCGTGCAGAGGAGCACCGCTGAACAGGGCCCGCCGTGCAGAAGAGCACCGCTGAAGAGGGCCCGCCGTGCAGAAGAGCACTGCTGAACAGGGCCCCGCCGTGAAGATAGGCACCGCTGAACAGGGCCCACCGTGCAGAAGAGCACAGCTGAACAGGGCCCGCCGTGCAGAAGAGCACCGCTGAAGAGGGCCCGCTGTGCAGAAGAGCACCGCTGAACAGGGCCCCGCCGTGAAGATAGGCACCGCTGAACAGGGCCCGCCGTGCAGAAGAGCACCGCTGAAGAGGGCCCGCCGTGCAGAGGAGCACCGCTGAACAGGGCCCCGCCGTGAAGATAGGCACCGCTGAACAGGGCCCCGCCGTCTCAAGCACCGCTCCACTGGGCCCTTCCTGTCAAGCACCGCTCCGCTGGGCCCCGCCGTCTCAAGCACCGCTCCGCTGGGCCCCGCCGTCTCAAGCACCGCTCCTCTGGGCCCTTCCTGTCAAGCACCGCTCCGCTGGGCCCCGCCGTCTCAAGCACCGCTCCGCTGGGCCCCGCCGTCTCAAGCACCGCTCCGCTGGGCCCTTCCTGTCAAGCACCGCTCCGCTGGGCCCTTCCTGTCAAGCACCGCTCCGCTGGGCCCCGCCGTCTCAAGCACCGCTCCGCTGGGCCCTTCCTGTCAAGCACCGCTCCGCTGGGCCCCGCCCTCTCAAGCACCGCTCCGCTGGGCCCTTCCTGTCAAGCACCGCTCCGCTGGGCCCCGCCCTCTCAAGCACCGCTCCGCTGGGCCCTTCCTGTCAAGCACCGCTCCGCTGGGCACCGCCGTCTCAAGCACCGCTCCGCTGGGCCCTTCCTGTCAAGCACCGCTCCGCTGGGCCCCGCTCACTCAAGCACCGCTCCGCTGGGTCCCGCCGTCTCAAGCACCGCTCCGCTGGGCCCTTCCTGTCAAGCACCGCTCCGCTGGGCCCCGCCGTCTCAAGCACCGCTCCGCTGGGCCCTTCCTGTCAAGCACCGCTCCGCTGGGCCCTTCCTGTCAAGCACCGCTCCGCTGAGCCCCGCCGTCTCAAGCACCGCTCCGCTGGGCCCTTCCTGTCAAGCACCGCTCCGCTGGGCCCTTCCTGTCAAGCACCGCTCCGCTGGGCCCCGCCGTCTCAATCACCGCTCCGCTGGGCCCTTCCTGTCAAGCACTGCTCCGCTGGGCCCTTCCTGTCAAGCACCGCTCCGCTGGGCCCCGCCGTCTCAAGCACCGCTCCGCTGGGCCCTTCCTGTCAAGCACCGCTCCGCTGGGCACCGCCGTCTCAAGCACCGCTCCGCTGGGCCCCGCCGTCTCAAGCACCGCTCCGCTGGGCCCTTCCTGTCAAGCACCGCTCCGCTGGGCACCGCCGTCTCAAGCACCGCTCCGCTGGGCCCCGCCGTCTCAAGCACCGCTCCGCTGGGCCCCGCCGTCTCAAGCACCGCTCCGCTGGGCCCCGCCGTCTCAAGCACCGCTCCGCTGGGCCCTTCCTGTCAAGCACCGCTCCGCTGGGCACCGCCGTCTCATGCACCGCTCCGCTGGGCCCTTCCTGTCAAGCACTGTTTATGGTTCACTGTGCCCACCATGCCTCCTCCTTGACCAGTGGAGACTGTTATCCACCTGATGGACTGTGGCTTTGCACTCCCCAGGATGGCACAGTGGGCAGCCCACCCACTGTAGAGACTTGAGAGACTGTGGCTTTGCACTCCCCAGGATGGCACAGTGGGCAACCCACCCACTGTAGAGACTTGAGAGACTGTGGCTTTGCACTCCCCAGGATGGCACAGTGGGCAACCCACCCACTTGTGAGACTTGAGAGACTGTGGCTTTGCACTCCCCAGGATGGCACAGTGGGCAACCCACCCACTGTAGAGACTTGAGAGACTGTGGCTTTGCACTCCCCAGGATACATCAATGGGCATGGTGGCCCCTTCGTGGATCTGGCGTTGTGGACTCATGTGGCTGTGGTGCCCCCCCCTTCCCTTCCCCCTGAGGTGCCTGTAGTTTTTTCATCAGATGCACCTGCAGTGTTCTCTCCAAAGGACTCAGGTCTCCTGTGTGGGCTTTGCCCTTGTGTCGCTACACTGTGGCCCACGGACTGTTCTATTTAATTTTGATGTAGAGGACTAATTGCCTCGGTTCTCCATGGCAGTGTATATAGTATTATTTTGGTATGGATATTTTGAATAGTTGACCTATATTTATCAGAGTCTATTTTTTATATAAATTTTTCTTCACAATTTAATTATGTCTTTGCATTTTTCAGGGGGGTTTGGGTGGTGTCACTGTGCATTGTTGCTCTGCATTGGTGTGTACATTGTTTGGGGGGGTGGGGGTCGCATATGTGTGTGCCGTAAGCTTCCCTCCTCCCCCCTCCCGTGTGTCGTAGGTGCAGTACTCACCGTTTTTCCAATACATTATGACAAAAAAACCTTCAACGATAGCCATGCGTGAGTGCACAGGTGGCCATCTTTGAATGTTTCAGGCCATAAAGTTAAACAAAAGCATTCATTGATTAATGCCTATGAATGCACAAACAAGCTTTAGCAAAGACAATAGTTCCGCAGCCAGAGATTAAAGACGAGACTGCATGGCTTCACCAGTGCTTAACCTCTCCCCTGCATTGGACGAGATAACCTCGTCCAAGGCACCAGTTCCCGGGTGCCTTGGTGCTCAAAGGGAGGGATGGAAAGGGAAGCCCTTCCCATTCTACCCCCGACCCCCCCACCCCCCCTCTGACGTCAGCGCGCGAGCGCGCGCTGGTTTGTCACAGGGCCTCCCCCATCGCGCAGGAAGCTCAGCTTCCAGCGCGATCGAAAGAGAAATGCTTTGCATTTCTCTTTCGATCACGTGGGGGAGGCCCGGAGAGGCTTCAAAGGGAAGGAAATGTATTTCCTTCCCTTTGAAGTCTCTCCGTGCGTTTCAAAAGCCGGATTGCTTGCAATCCGGCTTTTGAAACGCACACTAGACACCAGGGATTTTTTTTTTGTTGAAAGTGGCATAAGGGAGCGACCCCTTGGGCAAGCGTCGCTCCCAGGGGGGACATTTTTTTGGAAGGCCTTTTCTGCCCCCCCCTGGGAGCAGATCAGCCTATTATTAAGCCGATCTGCCCCCAGGGGGAGCAGAAACCTCTAGGCGCCAGGGATCATTTTTTTTTTCTTTTGTTTTTTTTTTAGGTGGGGAGCGACCCCTTAGGCAAGGGTCGCTCCCCTAGGGGTCAAATTATATTTAGGCCATTTCTGCCCCCCCTTGGGGGCAGATTGGCCTATTTTGATGAGGCCAATCTGCCCCCAAGGGGGACAGAAACCACTAGACACCAGGGAGGTTTTTTTTTTTTAAGTGAATTTCACGCAAGGGGAGCGACCCCTTAGGCAAGGGTCGCTCCCCTGGGGGGAAAATTTATTTTAGGCCATTTCTGCCCCCCTGGGGGGCAGAGCAGCCTATTTTGATTAGGCCGATGGCACCGGCGATTTTTAATTTCTTTTTGTTTTACAGATGGGGAGCGACCTGTTGGACAAGGGTCGCTCCCCTGGAGGGGAAAATTGTATTTAGGCCATTTCTGCCCCCTTTGGGGCAGATCGGCCGATTTTTGCTACGCGAAACCACTTGACACCGGGGATTTTTTTTTGTGCCAATGTCACGCAGTGGGAGCGATCCCGTAGGCAAGGGTCGCTCCCAGCGGGGGGGCTGGGGTGGTGGGGGAGCAAATTTATTTTAGGCCATTTCTGACCCCCCGGGGGCAGAAACCTCTAGGCGCCAGGGCAAATTTTTTTTTTGTGTTTTTTTTGGGTTTGTTTTTTAGAGATGGGGAGCGTCAAATTAGGCAAGGGTCGCTTCCCTGGGGGGAAAATTGTATTTAGACCATTTCTGCCCTCCTTGGGGGCAGATTGGCCAATTTTCAGTCAATCTGCCCCCAAGGGGGCAGCAACCAAAAGGCACCGGGGATTTTTTATTTTTTGCGCCAATTTCACGCAAGGGGAGCGACCCTGTAGGCAAGGGTCGCTCCCGGGGAGGGGTTGGGGGGGGGCACATTTATTTTAGACCATTTCTGCCCCCCCTGGGGCTGGCTGAGCTACAGGAGAAAATCACAGGTAGGCACTTTGCAAAAAACACCTCTGTTTTCTGTGAAAAAATGTGATGTGTCCACGTTGTGTTTTGGGCCATTTCCTATCGTGGGTGCTAGGCCTACCCACATAAGTGAGGTACCATTTTTATCGGGAGACTTGGGGGAACGCTGGGTGGAAGGAAATTTGTGGCCCCTCTCAGATTCCAGAACTTTCTGTCACCGAAATGAGAGGAAAAAGTGTTTTTTTTTGGCCACATTTTAATGTTTGCAAAGGATTCTGGGTATCAGAACCTGGTCAGAGCCCCACAAGTCACCCCATCTTGGATTCCCCTGGGTTTCTAGTTTTCAAAAATGCACTGGTTTGCTAGGTCTCCCCAGGAGCCGGTTGAGCTAGAGGCCAAAATCCACAGGTAGGCACTGTTTTCTATAAAAAATGTGATGTGTCCATGTTGTGTTTTGGGGCATTTCCTGTCGCGGGCGCTAGGCCTACCCACACAAGTGAGGTATCATTTTTATCGGGAGACTTGGGGGAACACTGGGTGGAAGGAAATTTGTGGCTCCTCTCAGATTCCAGAACTTTCTGTCACCAAAATGTGAGGAAAATTAGTTTTTTTAGCCAAATGTTGAGGTTTTCAAAGGATTCTGGGTAACAGAACCTGGTCAGAGCCCCACAAGTCACCCTATCTTCGATTCCCCTAGGTCTCTAGTTTTCAAAAATGCACAGGTTTGGTAGGTTTCCCTAGGTGTCGGCTGGCCTAGAGGCCAAAATCTACAGGTAGGCACTTTGCAAAAAACACCTCTGTTTTTTGTCAAAAATGTGATGTGTCCACGTTCTGTTTTGGGGCATTTCCTGTCACTGGCGCTAGGCATACCCACACAAGTGAGGTATCATTTTTATCCGGAGACTTCGGGGAACGCTGGGTGGAAGGAAATTTGTGGCTCCTCTCAGATTCCACAACTTTCTGTCACCGAAAAGTGAGGAAAATGTGCTTTTTTAGCCAAATTTTGAGGTTTGCCAAGGATTCTGGGTAACAGAACCTGGTCAGAGCCCCACAAGTCACTGCATCTTGGATTCCCCTAGGTCTCTAGTTTTTGAAAATGCACAGGTTTGGTAGGTTTCCCTAGGTGTCGGCTGGCCTAGAGGCCAAAATCTACAGGTAGGCACTTTGCAAAAAACACCTCTGTTTTCTGTCAAAAATTGTGATATGTCCACGTTGTGTTTAGGGGCATTTCCTGTCGCGGGCGCTAGGCCTACCAACACAAGTGAGGTATAATTTTTATCGAGAGACTTGGGGGAACGTTGGGTGGAAGGAAATTTGTGGCTCCTCTCAGATTCCAGAACGTTCTGTCACCAAAATGTGAGGAAAATATGTTTTTTTAGCCAAATTTTGAGGTTTGCAAAGGATTCTGGGTAACAGAATCTGGTCAGAGCCCCACATGTCACCCCATCTTGGATTCCCCTAGGTCTCTAGTTTTCAAAATGCACAGGTTTGGTAGGTTTCCCTTGGTGCCGGTTGTACTAAAGGCCACAAGCTACAGGTAGGCACTTTGCAAAAAACACCTCTGTTTTCTTTCAAAACATGTGATGTGTCCACGTTGTGTTTTGGTCCATTTCCTTTCGTGGGCGCTAGGCCTACCCGCACAAGTGAGGTATCATTTTTATCGGGAGACTTGGGGGAACGCTGGGTGGAAGGAAATTTGTGGCTCCTCTTAGATTCCAGAACTTTCTGTCACCGAAATATGAGGAAAAAGTGTTTTTTTAGACAAATTCTGATGTTTGCAAAGGATTCTGGGTAACAGAACCTTGTCAGAGCCCCACAAGTCACCCCATCTTGGATTCTGCTAGGTCTCTAGTTTTCAAAAATGCACAGGTTTGGTAGGTTTCCCTAGGTGCCGGCTGAGCTAGAGGCCAAAAGCTACAGGTAGGCACTTTGCAAAAAACACCTCTGTTTTCTTTAAAAAAATGTGATGTGTCCACGTTGTGTTTTGGGTCATTTCCTGTCACGGGCACTAGGCCTACCCACACAAGTGAGGTATCATTTTTATCGGGAGACTTGGGGGAACGCAGGGTTGAAGGAAATTTGTGGCTCCTCTCAGATTACAGAACTTTCTGTCACCGAAATGTGAGGAAAAAGTGTTTTTTTAGCCAAATTTTAAGGTTTGCAAAGGATTCTGGGTAACAGAACCTAGTCAGAGCCCCACAAGTCACCCCATCTTGGATTCCCCTAGGTCTCTAGTTTTCAAAAATGCACAGGTTTGGTAGGTTTCCCTAGGTGCCGGCTGAGCTAGAGGACAAAATCTCCAGGTAGGCACTTTGCAAAAAACACCTCTGTTTTCTGTCAAAAATTGTGATGTGTCCACGTTGTGTTTAGGGGCATTTCCTGTCGTGGGCGCTAGGCCTACCCACACAAGTGAGGTACCATTTTTATCGGGAGACTTGGGGGAACATAGAATAGCAAAACAAGTGTTATTGCCCCTTGTCTTTCCCTACAGTTTTTTCCTTCCAAATATAAGAGAGTGTGTAAAAAAGACGTCTATTTGAGAAATGCCCTGTAATTCACATGCTAGTATGGTCACCCCAGAATTCAGAGATGTGCAAATAACCACTGCTCCTCAACACCTTATCTTGTAGCCTTTTGGAAATACAAAGGTTTTCTTGATAGCTATTTTTCACTCTTTATATTTCAGCAAATGAATTGCTGTATACCCAGTGTAGAATGAAAATGCACTGCAGGGTGCAGCTCATTTATTGGCTCTGGGTACCTAGGGTTCTTGATGAACCTACAAATGCTATATATCCTCGCAACCAGAGGAGTCCAGCAGATGTAACGGTATATTGCTTTTGAAAATCTGACCTTGCAGGAAAAAGTTACAGAGTATAACGTAGAGAAAAATTGCTGTTTTTTTCACCTCAATTTCAATATTTTTCTTTTTCAGTTGTTATTTTCTGTAGGAAACCGTTGTAGGATCTACACAAATGACCCCTTGTTGAATTCAGAATTGTGTCTACTTTTCAGAAATGTTTAGGTTTCTGGGATCCAGCATTGGTTTCATGCCCATTTCTGTCACTGACTGGAAGGAGGCTGAAAGCACAAAAAATTGTAAAAATGGGGTATGTCCCAGTAAAATGCCAAATTTGTGTTGAAAAATTGGGTTTTCTGATTCAAGTCTGCCTGTTCCTGAAAGCTGGGAAGCTGGTGATTTTAGCACCGCAAACCCTTTGTTGATGCCATTTTCAGGGAAAAAATCTCAAGCCTCCTTCTGCAGCCACTTTTTCCCATTTTTTTGAAAAAACGAAATTTTCACTGTTTTTTGGCTAATTTCTTGGCCTCCTTCAGGGGAACCCACAAAGTCTGGGTACCTCTAAAATCCCTAGGATGTTGGAAAAAAGGGACGCAAATTTGGCTTGGCTAGCTTATGTGGACAAAAAGTTATGAGTGCCTAAGCGCGAACTGCCCCAAATAGCCAAAAAAAGGCCTGGCACAGGAGGGGGAAAAGTCCTGGCAGCGAAGGGGTTAAAACATTAAAACAATGGTTAGTTTTAGCTTGACCCCAATATTTGCTTTTTTCGATTTTCAGTGCTATGTGTTAGATGCGTTAATAAAGAGTCTTTCTTAAGTTTGCCAATACAAACTATGCCCACTATTAAATAACAGTTTAATTTGTGTTGTTAGTTAAAATGTCCATCTTTATCACTGCAGAATGGAAACCTTGAACTTGGCTTGCAATCAGAAAGGCTGTCACAATAAAACACTGGCCTCCCTTTGGGCTTTCAATACTTCAATTTGGCAAGAGATCTTGTAAGTGACTTTTCTATTCCTTTTCCTAAACCTGATCTGATTGCGCCCTGAGAAAAAAATTAAAACGGAGCAAAAATAATTAACAAATTGCTTACAAGAAAAACATTAAAAGATATGCATAAGAAATGAACTCGATGCCAGAGCTACAAACTAGCCACCTAGCATTGCAAAGCTATAGAATTATCGTGAATGACAAATGGCAAAATAGCAAGGTGGTGTGTACAAAAATAAACTTTAAAGATGAACCCCATGACGAAGGTTCGGATTCCAAAGTTAAGATATTGCTATTACAAATGGAAATCATTTGCGAGTAATAAATTCCTTGTCGTCCCTGTTTGATGATCTTTCAACCATCCTGAAGATGTCAAATAAAATAGTGAATTTAACAGGTGTTCCTCCGTCCAGTCCAGCAGAAGAAGCGAGAAATCAAAGTCAGCAATAGGTATTGTGTGAGATGCATGTCAGTTTGCACACCTCCAGGCACACCAGAGCAACCTTGTAAAACTGGAGAAATGGAACCTGAGACGTATTTTCTCCCTCCCTCTTCTGAGCAAATAGGTTTTAAAACAGTTTGAATAAGAAAAGTACTTTATAATTAAAGGAGAAGATGAAAATCTGTGGCGCATCCTAGGAGAATGCAGATGGGTGTCATTGGGCGCTGGTTTGGTTTGTGACACTATAGTTGGTATGGGAGCCTCATTTACTTGTCACAGAAGAGCACGCAGCACAAATACAGTAACGAATAATAAGAAAGAAAATGCAGATAAAGGCAAGACTCGGAAGAAGAATAAGAAACTAGAGTAACTGGAGGAAAGGGGAATTCAAAGTCTGAGCAAATCATAAAGCAGGAAACAACACAACTTGTGTTCGCGGTGTCACTGCACATGGCTTTGGCATGGCACAGCCCAATGAACAAAGGAAGTTTTACTCTACACTCTGCCAGCCCCAGAAGAAAGTTCAGAGGAATTAATTTAGTACTGGGCCTTATAATACAATCGAGAACTAACCCCATGTGACTAATGTGTTTTGGTCCAATAAGAAAATAATATTGAATCCTCTCTGTTGAACCAGTATTCAACACATCGCTATGCAGAAGGCACGATGGAGTACCTCCACCATAAGACAAAAGAAGCTACAAAAGGGGAACCAAAGCAAGAAGACAGTCCAAAGTTGGAAATGGCAGAGGCTGAGTAAGGATCACAGGCTCTGGCAGCATGTTTTAGAGTTGTCAACGTGAAGCTGCAGACTCCAGATATCTGAAAATGAAGAAGAACATAAACAAATGTGACCAGATAAGCAGCTTTAGAGAAAATCTGGAGACTAGAAAAACCTCAAACCTCAACAGAGGAACAGGGGGACAGGGAGCAGGGACTCCAGAGAAAATCTGAAGAATACAGAGACCTGGGAAAGAAGAAGCGAGACCGACTTACAGGAAACATAGGGTAGCATTTATAGCGAAACAGCACATAGATCAAGGTCTAGAAGCAATGAAATCTAGAAATTGCCAAACCAGAGATGAAAGAAAATCCAACCAAAGTGGAGAAGTGCCAGACACCGTCTCTATCAATGTATGAGGGAGGTGCTCAGGAAACAAGAGGAACTAAGATGTAGCTGTGGGAAGGTAGCCTCTTTCTAGTCTTGTTACCCCCACTTTTCACCTGTTAGTGAGTATATGTCAAGGTGTTTTTACTGTCTCACTGGGATCCTGCTAGCCAGGGCCCAGTGCTCATAGTGAAAACCCTATGTTGTCAGTGTGTTTGATATGTGTCACTGGGATCCTGCTAGCCAGGACCCCAGTGCTCATATGTTTGTGGCCTATATGTGTTCCTTGTGTGGTGCCTAACTGTATCACTGAGGCCCTGCTAACCAGAACCTCAGTGTTTATGCTCTTTCTGCTTTCTAAGTTTGTCACTGCAGGCTAGTGAGTAAATTTACCAATTCTCATTGGCACACTGGTACACCCATATAATTCCCTTGTATATGGTACTTAGGTACCTAGGGTATTGGGGTTCCAGGAGATCCCTATGGGCTGCAGCATTTCTTTTGTCACCCATAGGGAGCTCAGGCAATTCTTACACAGGCCTGCCACTGCAGCCTGAGTAAAATAACATCCACGTTGTTGCACAGCCATTTTTCACTGCACATAAGTAACTTATAAGTCACCTATATGTCTAACCCTCACTTGGTGAAGGTTGGGTGCCAAGTTACTTAGGTGGTCATTACAACCCTGGCGGACGGTGTTAAAGCAGCGGTAAGACCGCCAACAGGCTGGCGGTCTTTTTTTTAGTATTATGACCATGGCGGTTACCGCCATGGTCATCCGCCGCTTCCCCGTTCCACCCGCCAGGGCGGAGACAACCGGTGGGCTGGAGACCTGGGTCTCCAGCCCGGCGGCCGTGACAATACCGCCACCCGTATTGTGACCGGCTTACCGCCGTGGATTTCCAGGGGTAGGAACCGCCATGAAATCCATGGCGGTAAGCACTATCAATGCCAGGAAATTTCTTAACTGGCACTGATAGGGGTCTCACCCACCACAAATCCCTCCCCTACCCCCCCACCACCGCTGCCACCCCCCAAAGGTGGCAGGGCCCCCCTCCCCACCCCGACCCCGACATGACCTTACACTGACACACCCGACACGCACGCAGGCACCACCAACACACATACACGCACACACACCGACATACATGCCAACATCCACACACACAGTCAGACATGCACACCCACATTCAAACATACATGCACACATCCATACAGACATACATACAGACACGCACCCATTTCCAAAACACGCAACACCCCCGCAAGCATACACGCACTCACACCCCCCTACATACAGAGACGCACACCCCCATGCACCCACACAACACCCCCCTCCCCTAACGGACGATCGACGTACCTGTCCCGTCGATCCTCCGGGAGGGGACGGGAGCCATGGGGGCAGCTCTGCCACCACCAAACCGCCAACAGAACACCGCCGCACAGAATCACAGGACGTGATTAGCTCAGCGGTGTTCTGTTAGCGTGGCGGTGGAGGTGGAGCAACCTCCACTTCCCCGCCGCCCGCAAGTATGGCTGTTGACGGCTCTCCATCGGAAAAACGACGGAGGGCAGCCAACGGTCATAATACGCTGAGCGGCAAACCGCCACTACTGGCGGTCTTCTGCACGGCGGTCCCTCAGCGTTCTTCTTTAAAGACCGCTGAGGTTGTAATGACCACCTTAGTGTGTGGGCACCCTAGCACTAGCCAAGGTGCCCCCTCATCGTTCAGGGCAATTTCCCCAGACTTTGTGAGTGCGGGGACACCATTACACGTGTGCACTATACATAGATCACTACCTATGTATAGCGTCACAATGGTAACTCCGAACATGGCCATGTAACATGTCTAAGATCATGGAATTGTCACCCCAATACCATTCTGGTATTGGGGGGACAATTCCATGATCCCTCAGGTCTCTAGCACAGAACCCGGGTACTGTCAAACTGCCTTTCCGGGGTTTCCACAACAGCTGCTGCTGCTGCCAACCCCGGCCCAGGAAGGCAGAACAAAGGATTTCCTCTGAGAGAGGGTGTTACACCCTCTCCATTTGGAAATAGGTGTGAAGGGCTGGGGAGGAGTAGCCTCCCCCAGCCTCTGGAAATGCTTTGATGGGCACAGATGGTGCCCATCTCTGCATAAGCCAGTCTACACTGGTTCAGGGATCCCCCAGCCCTGCTCTGGTGAAAAACTGGACAAAGGAAAGGGGAGTGACCACTCCCCTGACCAGTACCACCCAGGGGAGGTGCCCAGAGCTCCTCCAGTGTGCCACAGACCTCTGCCATCTTGGATTCAGACGTGTTGGGGGCACACTGGACTGCTCTGAGTGGCCAGTGCCAGCAGGTGACGTCAGAGACCCCCTTTGATAGGCTCTTACCTCTCTTGGTAGCCAATCCTCCTTTCTTGGTAGCCAAACCTCCTTTTCTGGCTATTTAGGGTCTCTCCTCTGGGGTATACTTGAGATAACGAATGCAAGAGCTCACCAGAGTTCCTCTGCACTTCCCTCTTCAACTTTTGCCAAGGATCGACCGCTGACTGCTCCAGGACGCCTGCAAAACCACCACAAAGTAGCAAGACGACTACCAGCAACATTGTAGCACCTCATCCTGCCGGCTTTCTCGACTGTTTCCTGGTGGTGCATGCTCTGAGGGCTGTCTGCCTTCACCCTGCACTGGAAGCCAAGAAGAAATCTCCTGTGGGTCGACGCAATCTTCCCCCTGCTAACGCAGGCACCAAAAGACTGCATCAGCGGTCCTCTGGGTCCCCTCTCATCCTGACGAGCGTGGTCCCTGGAACACAGGAGCTAGATCAAAGTGACCCCCACAGTCCAGTGATCCTTCAGTCTAAGTTTGGTAGAGGTAAGTCCTTGCCTCCCCACACCAGACAGCAAACCTATGTACTGTGTGATTTGCAGCTGCTCCAGCTTCTGTTTGTGGTATTTCTGCATGGAAACACTTCTGCAACATCCAACACACCCCAGGACATTTTCTATCCAAAGGAGAAGTTCCTAGTCCTTTTCGTTGTTGCAGAATCTTTGGCTTCTTCCACCCAGAGGCAGCCCTTTTGCACCTTCATCTGGGGTTTCCTGGGCTCCTGTCCCCCCCTGGACACTATCGTGACTCTTGGACTTGGTTCCCTTGCCTTGCAGGTCCTCAGGTCCAGGAATCCGTCTTCAGTGCTTTGCTGGTGTTTGTGGTTCTTGAAGAATCCCCCTATCACGACTATTGAGTCCTTTTGGGGTAGTAGGAGTACTTTACTCCTACTTTTCAGGGTCATGGGGTGGGGTATCTTGGACACCCTGACTTTTTACTTACAGTCCCAGCGACCCTCTATAAGCTCCCATAGGTCTGGGGTCCATTCGTGATTCGCATTCCACTTTTGGAGTGTATGGTTTGTGTTGCCCCTAGACCTATGTTCACCTATTGCATCTTATTGGGATTCTACATTGTTTGCACTACTTTTCTTACTGTTACTTACCTGTTTTGGGTTTGTGTACATATAACTTGTGTATATTACTTACCTTCTAACTGAGGGTACTCACTGAGATACTTGTGGCATATTGTCATATAAATAAAGTACCTTTATTTTTAGTAACTCTGAGTATTGTGTTTTGTTATGATATTGTGCTATATGATATAAGTGGTATAGTAGGAGCTTTGCATGTCTCCTAGTTCAGCCTAAGCTGCTTTGCCATAGCTACCTTCTATCAGCCTAATCTGCTAGAAACACATCTATTCTACAAATAAGGGATAACTGGACCTGTAACAGGGTGTAAGTACCATAAGGTACCCACTATAAGCCAGGCCTGCCTCCTACAGTAGCGGTTGCCCAAGAATAGGTCCCATAAATAGTGAACATTCAGAGAACCTTAGGCTTTTGCTCTTTATTAGTAGTTCCAACCAACTTCACTCCTGGAAGTAGTCATCAGGAATGTAACTTAACAGAAAGACATCAGAGAGCTGGATAGGGTCAAAAGCAAAGAAACAGTCAACAGATGACTGGAGGGCTAGCAGAGCTATGAGAATGGAAGTGGGCTTTAGCTGTGTCATAATGTGGTGATCTTTGAAGAGCAGAGGCTTCCATTTTTTCCTAATATTCAAGCAGAGTTGACAGAATTATGATGGTTTAATCAGTGTTTTCCAGGTCCCAGGTGCATTGGTGGGGAAGGCTTGTCACCTTGTTTTTCCTTTGACATTTTTTTGTATCCACTCTGACTGTGTCCTGGCTGTGGGCATTCAAAGAGCCACAGGGAATGGTGAGCTTGTCTTCCAAATAGGTGGGTGCTTATCATGACAGTGAAGAAGAGAATGACATGTGTGTGCTAAATGTATGCTGCCAGCACCAACACAGGCATCCTTGCACCACAGTGCAAGGGTGTCTGTGTTGAAGGGAATGATTGTTTATGTGCAGGAAGGTGTCCCTTCCTGCACATAATCAATCTTTAATTGAAATGTTTTACTTCTATGTGTGCTGCAGAATGCAGCACACATAGAAGTAGCAAGTCGTCATTATTGAATGATTGTTTCACTTTCCTGCACATAAACAATCATTCATGGCGTTTTGCTCTTTCTATGTGTGCTGCACAACGCAACACACATAGAGAAAGTAAAAACAAGGAGAAGTAAAAGTAGTTCTCCTCTATGTGCCATGCTAATGTCACCCCTGGGGTGGTGTTAGGTTTTCACACCACAGATTTACGAATTCTTGTAAATCTGGGGCAGTGTTAAAAGCAATGGGTGAATGCCCAGAGCAGCACCCAGCACCCCCTTCTGTAGCAGAAAACTGCGTTGGAGGGGCCCATATTTACAAGGCTGCGTTAGGCCACAAAAAGTGGCTTAGCGCTGCCCTGTAAATATGGCACTTTGCACAGTACCACCAAAAAGTGACGCTCCAGTGGTGCTAGGGGCATGTAAACACGCCCCAAAGTGTTTACAATGTAGACAAATACATTTATTGGCCACTTTAGGATACTTTCTAGGTCAGATTCGAAAGTTTTCAAGCAAAATAAGAACAGTGCTGTTTGAAGACAGAGAAGACGCAGAAGAAAAACTGCAAATTGCTTCAGTAAGGGAACGTCTATTAATATTCTGGGTACTTATGCCTGCCGTCCTGACTATGCTCACGCAGTATATTTTTACAGTGTGCGCAATTATGATTAAAGGCAGTTTAAGCCCACTCTAGCAGCCTGCCACTTCGCACATCAACTACTTAAATCAAGTCGGACTTTATTTATTCAGGGAACTTACTGCATCAGCTAATTTTTCCATGCAGTCGACTGCTTATAGGACAGCACCTTCACAATAGTCACCTTCTGAGTATCTGCCACGGAGAATGCCTTGAAACTAGCAAGAATAAGGTGTTGCTGGATTAAAAAAGTTAATGGTATTTAATTCCTGCTGCTTTATTTTAGCATTCTGTCTCTTGCGAATGAAAGAAGGTGGTGGCTTTTCACTGACAACCTCTGGAAAAGTCGCCCATATTTTAGTCAGATCGTTCATTTGAAATGCAATATGGCTTTTGTGCAACTGTAAATCGACCCAAACGACTGATCTGTCAAAACAATGGTAGATCATGGATCGATGTTAAATAATAATAAAGGGGGCATGATGGACCCCTCGGATGCCATGATTTTGAGTGTGGGGAGCTGATGTCAAAGGTGGCAGGCAAATCATACTTTGTCTCATGTAAGAAGCAATTCATTTGAGGACATTTCACATATTTCAAAATGATAGGATCTATACAGTAGTGTGGGGTGGTCGACAGCAACTGATTGGGTGTTCATTATCACAATCCTACACACGGCTTTGAATAGTAAGTTGCTCTCTTCTTCTTCTTCACTTTTTTCTGTCCCTGGGTGTCCTTTCATCCACACGCGGGACTTTTTGCTCATAATTTTCACTGTGGTTTGCCATGCCTACCCAATCTGACGTCACAAATATGAATACGTGCACACACTCACATGGGTAAATTATTACACTGGCACCTGTGCCTTTGGACTTAGACCAAGCCTACTTACCCATGTTTACTCCCACATACTGTATACACCGCTTATTGTTTTACAGCCTTGAAAAAGTCACTTGTGTGACGAAACACGTGTTGGCTGTTCTTGGATGACTACGTCAAATTGTGGCGAATTGGGCCTACAAATAAAGACACTTACATCACCAACTGAGGACTCTTCAGATTTATTATCCACGTCTACAAACTGAACACCAGGGACACTTGTCTTTCTCTATATTGGTTGTTGTCATGTGATGGGGTGGTATTGTGTGTGTTCTCCTGAAAGCAACTTTCTATCTTAATAATTTTTTACTTCAATTCAGAAGTCTTGTGATTGTGACATTTCTGTGTTTTGGCACTCTGGACTGTGAAATTCTGCTACAATCTTGTAGAGTTCCTTAGAAGGGCTATCAGATTAAGTAGGGTTGTCTTTTCATGGTTGTGATGGCCCTTCTGGAGGCTCTGTTGTAGTGATGAGGTGTAATTTTGTCGTTTTCATCTTGTGATTTTCTCCACGTGTGTTGTATTGCGCTGAGTTGTATTTTCATTATTTTTATATTGCCATTAATCCTTGTGGTGTCTTTTTTGTGGTTAGCCCTGGATGTGGTCTTTGTTGACATCTGTTTTTCCAGTGCTGTGGAGATCCAATTGTAGAAGGTGTGTATGTCTTGAGGTCCCGTATTTATTGTGGTTCTTTCAAGGTGAGATTTGAATTTGTGGAGGTCTAGTTTTTTACTTGTCCATATGAGTGTCGGTTGTTGGAGATTTTTTGTGTCTTTGACATGCTTTTATTATTAGGTATATTGATCCCGAGGCCATGATATTGTAGTTGTTCCAGCTTACAGGGAAGTTGCCTGCAACTTTGATCTTTCCCAAAGGGGCATATATGAGAACCAGAGTGTGTCCAAAAGAGCAAGTTAGGCAGGAAACAATTTATTAGAGGTTGAAGGCCTCAAGGTTGGTTGTGATAGCTGTGGTTACATCCTTCATATCAAAACACATGTTGACTGTTCCTAGAATGTATTGGTTTATGAGGTTCAGATAAGTCTTGGTCACTGCGTCTGGTAACACATTTTTAAATTGTACATTGGTGGGTGGTGGTGGTGGTCTATAAACTAAGAGGAAGGAATAAGCAATATTTGAATTGGGGTGGCATCTTATCATCAAAGATTCACAACCGTCCTTTGTGTGGACTTTTATGTGCTGTTTTTAGTGAATGTTTATGGATGGCACCCAGCCATACTTCAATTTTGCCAAATACGATTTTTGTTGATGATGCCAAATTCATTTAGGATGACTTTGTGGCATATGGGTGCAAAGTCTTCGATGAGCCATGTTTCTGTAATGAAGGTGAGATCTGGTGTGTTTTCTGAGAGTAGATCAAACATATGAAGTGATCCTTGTTTGTGTATATTGTGTTGAATAATACTGCTTTCATTTATGCACAAGGATTGCTATTGCCCTTATGTGTTTACTTATACACAACTTGTACTTTGCAGAGATTGGAAAAACGTTTTCACTCAGGCCCTAAAGTGTTTACTATTGGAGTGACAACATGTTTTTGAAACATCTCTTGGCCAGTTGTTCTTAAAACTTGTGACTTCTGTGGTCCCCACTGAATCAGAACTGAAAGCTAGGACCCCAAAGTCATTTCAGCGATTGGTAGAGCAACAATAGTAAATAAAAAACACATACCGATACACTCTATTTGAACTCAGCACAGCTACTTTCCTCTGTAACTGCATTATTAAATATGAGAATGACTACTGATATCAGACCTAATCGACTGATCAACAGGTAACTCTGACATCCGAGTGCTCAGCAGAAGTGATGGGACAGACGTAGTAACTAGATTGACTTTGACCTTGGAAAGACACAGCAGTCCATTAACAAAGAGATTTAGGAATGCCAGTGATCAGAAAACATAGATATAGAATATTTCACATTTTTTACTTAGGGAGTTTCAGTTGAGACAATTGCACAACTTCAAAGATAACTGTAAGACTCTTTTATTCCCTTTTCTTCTTGTTCCAGTTAAATATCTGTGATGTACTATCAACAAGTGTTTTGTCCCCTGGTGGCGTGCGGGCTGGGGCTCTTTCAAGATTGCAATGGTAACATGAATAATACATTAATTAGTTTAGATTAATGTTACTGTTTACGTGTAAAAAAAGGAATGTAGTACTTACTTTAAATGTGTGCATGAAATGGGAGGTTCACTCTGTGCAACACAGCAAATTTGATAAAGTCAGACAGTGGGAACGGTTGGAGGTAAATATTCTGGTGATACTCGAAGGTGATGAGTACAGTTCGAACACTAGAGTCTTTATACATTTATTGAACAAAATATTAGAGAATATCTTTTCAGTCAAGGGAAATAAAGGTCTAATATTTTAAATTCAGCTTGGTAGGGAGATTCATACACCTCTTAAAGGACCCAAAAGAATGATAAATATAACTATTGAATCATATAGGTGCTTGAAGTTAATATGTAGCCTATAGGGTAAATGAAGTATTTGTTGCAATTTGGCTGGTGGTGGAGTAAAGGGGCGTCTCATGGGGAGAACTGAATTGGTGAGATTTAGTAAATCTGACACCAAAATCCTAAGGGCATCATTATGTGGTGTACTCTGTACATTGCACCAAAATTGGACCCACGGAGTGTAAGTTAATCTATATTATGGACCTCAGTACGAGTGTGGCGGTCTGTAGACTGGTCTGGACTGCCAAATTACAACCCTGGTGGTCTGACCACCAGCTCCTCTAGGATCTTGGATCCCGGCAGTCTGGCGGTGGCGGAGGCCCTAATCCGCATCTGCATGCAGCACTGCCCTGGGGATTACGACCTCGTTCACCGCCATGAAAAGGCTGGCAGAGAATAGGTTCAAGGGGGCATAGGGAGGCCCCTGCACTGCCCATGAGCTTGGTATGGGCAGTGCAGGGACCCCCCTGGCCAGCAACCAGCTCTGTAGACAGTGAACATTGTGAGGGTGCTAGTGCACCCTGTTGGCTACAGCATTGCCGCCATCTCAATTACGAGTTGGAGACAATGTTGTAGCCTGTTTCCAGCTAGACCAGTGGGCAGAAACTTCGGTTTCCTGGCCGCTGACCTAGCAGGAAACCCTTAATAGCTCCGGTGGGGAGGTTGCTGCATCGGCGGCGGCTGCCCTGTCGGGAGTTTGACGGATGGAGTTTTCTATCCTCAAATCTCAAAATAAACTCCTATGTGTCTTAGAGATAAGGAGTTAATTTATCAAGGTGTTTGTAGTAGTGGGGGAAGGTGTGGGTACAAGTACATAGTACCCTCCCTGAACAACAAGCTATTTAATAACGGGAAAGACATGAGGCATCTGTAAATTCTGTATGGGGTATGACAGAGAGGGCATACCTGGTTGGATGGAGTGATAACTCCTCTGAAGAGTCAATCTGCTATGAGCTCTAAAAGACATCAAAGAAAGAAGTATATGTATGAGGCTTTCGGGAGATAAGAGAGTGGAAGTTTGGATGAGCAAAACATGGTTGATAACCTACATTGAATACCAGGACAATGGGAAGTTAGGTTTTCTATTGGTGAGAGGAGTGAAAAAAGTAGCCTAAACAGCAAAGGTCTTAGCAAGAATTAGTGCTAAGAGTCTGTAGCAGGCAGGGAACAAATAACAGTCTTGTTGGAGCAGGTGAAGTTGCATATTGGTACTTGCTGTGTTGCGTGGCCTGAAATGGAGAGAGCAAAAATGTGCCATATGTACTAAGAAATATTATTTTCACCTTCTCATTAAAAATTTTGCAGAGGCACATTTCTTTTACAATCTTCCATTTCAATTCCATGTCTCTGTAAAAAGTGCCTTTTCTGCATCCATGATGTCCAGTGAGCCACATCAATGGTGGCAAACAGCATATGTATTGAAGTTTGTAGAGCAATTGGGCCATACACTGCTACTTATGGGTACCTCTGCTCTTCTTCCAGAAAACAACAATTGTATACATTATCCCACATAAAATAAAATATTTTAGAATATGGTCAATATGGCCTTTGTTGTATTAAATTACCTTTTGGGGAGACCATCTGAGATCTGAAAGCAGAATCTTTTTTCAGATCACTTTTTGTCTATATATCTCTAATTCTATAATGGGGGGTCATAGAACTTACTCCACTACTGTGCTGATTGTGTTTTATAGTTGGCACATCCTTCATTAGTCTGGGAATATGATGGCTGTGCTTGGGCAAATAAGACTGAAACTGGATATATAAAGCAATTTGTAGGCTTACAATAAGTTTACACTTGACTATATGATGGAGGTGTGTTGCACATATGAAGTAATGTGTCAGCAAAGAACTAACCTTGTACTCTGGCTCCAAAGGGGGTGATGTACCCTTCCTTCTCACCACCACCACCAATAACAACATACAACACACATTTGAGGGCCAGGAGTAAAACTAAAGGAGAAAGGAGCTGGGGGTAAGAGAGAAAACAGTGATCAGAAACCATCACTCTGACTCATTTCTGATGGGCACTGACAGAGTCTGGTTGATTCCTGCTTCCAAAGATATCTTGTTCATAGGCCGAGTCTCCAACAGGTAGGTAAGCCAAGAATGTTAATTACACTTGATCTGGTAGTCCCTCCCCAAACTTTTAGGGCACAGCTATGAAGAAGAGGTATAGAGGAGAGACACTGGGACATTGCAGAAGAAGGTTTAAATTCAGAAATGCACTTCAAAGCGGACTATTTTTGCATGCTGGTGAAAGGCTGAGAAATGGTGGAACAAGGTATCCCATTTCAAGTTGATAGGACCGTGACCTGCCTATAGCCCTCTGATCTGAGCATCACATTATTCTCAATAAGAAGGTCCTCCAACTGTTTCTGGAGCTAAGGATTTGAGGTTTGATGACTGTCCAGGCAAAGAGCTATTCATAAACATGGGAACACGGAGGAAATAAAAGCACAGGAGTATATTCTTCAAACAATGATTAAAAAGTGCTCCTTACTAGACACAAAGTGAGTGGGAATACCAAACTGAAAGAGTTAGGGATCACTGATAATCCTTTCTAAAGGATGAACAACCTCCCCCACTCTTCGGTTGCATATTTCGTCATTGGCCCCCTCACTAATCCAACTCAGAGAGTGCTGGTGCATGTTACTACGCTTGTTTTTTCTGAGGCAAGTAAGGTGGAATTGCATCTGAAAATCAGGTGCAGGTGTGGGTAGCTTAAACTATATATTGGTGGAAATCATAAACTTTATTCAGATCCCCAATATTAGATTAAAATGGGTCAACAGTGATTGAGTCGACCTATACAGAAAGGTCAATATGTTTCTGTCTGACAGGCACCCTCAAATGAGAGGTAAAAGCAACCTTCAGGACAGCATATGCCCTCTGTGATAATGGTCCCAATGTATGGGACGAGAAGAAAAAGAATCTAAATTAATACAGCCAAAGCCCAATCATTTCCAAATGCATCTTTGGATTGGTCCAAGTAGTAGTATGACCTTTATCAGAAAGAGTGCCTTTGACTTCTTGAAACTTTAGATTTTGACGTAACTATATAGACACTTGTGTACCCAAAGACATGGAATCGTTTTACACCTGTATAGCCGAGGAAGATGCTTTGAGAACTATTAAACACTTCCTCTTATGAGCATATGATTCCTATAGTTTTGTAATAGATGTTGCTCCCCTTGTCACAATGGAAAATTCTTCCATTTTGAGGAACAGTTATATCTTCAGCCACTGAGACGCCAATAGGCAGTGCGCTCACCCTTATTCTGAGAAAAGTTTATATGCACCAATTTGAGGTCTATGCACCTGGCAAACCATATAGCCACGTCAAAATATGGAAATAGTGCATTGATGACTTTTTGATCAACTGACAAGGGGATAAAGAAATCATATCATCTTTTATTATCTGGCTTATTAGTCATTAGCCCCATCTCCGATTTACCAGCCAATACAGCATACAAAGTCTCCCCTTCCTAGACCAGTTATTCCACTCTGGAAGAAGAAGTTTGGTTTCAGGGGTCTATAGGAGACACACAAATAGGAACTCCCTGATCGAGTTTGACATTTATCACGAAAGAGCACTTAAAGACAATCTTCCAGTTGAACTGTTTTTAAGTCTTAGAAGAAACTGTTTCAGTATAGAAACGTTCACAAACTATGCCAACCTACTGACTGGATGACTAAGACAACACTCTTATGTGTTCAGACCTATAGAATGAGCAAAACAAAGGGCCAAGTATAGCAATAAAGAGTGTCTTTTTGGAAACCTACAACAAGCCTCTGATAGAAAAACTGATTTGTGTCAATACTTTTACAAGCTTTTCAAATGACATAAAAAACTCATCAATAAACATTGGCACCTACTCAACACAGGTAGTTTGTCATTACAGAAATCAATTTTTGCCTTCAGACAGACCCAAATGTAAGGGACCAAGTGGGGCACACTTGTCTCAGAAAGACACCTCACAAACAAAATCACTATGGGACTCCAGACAGCCTGGGAATTACAAACCTTCACCATCTGTAGTAGTGAAGGGTTGATGTACATGATCACCTGTCCATGCCATCTATACTGCATAAGCATGAAAGCCAGGAAAGTACATACAAGAATCACTGAATACAGGAGCAACATTAGGTGCAAATGCTCAACCACTAAGATGACCAATCACTTGCTTCAACAAAGGCATAATGAAGATGACATAAGATGGACAGTTATTGATAACCCAGCTTTTAGTGCCACCCAAATAAAATATACAATTTCCTCTCTTGGTGGGAACAACTCTGAGTCTATAGGTTACGAAAAGATATCAAAGGCTTAGGACCTGATTCACAAAAGCCTCCTCAATCATAGCGGAGGCTCTGCAGTTGTAGCGGCATCTCCTAACTCATTGTGGGATCTCTACACTGCAGTTTCTCATTGTGGAGATCCTGCCACAAGTGCAGAGATCCCACCTCGAACCTGTGCCACGAGTGTGGAGGCTTTTGTGAATCAGGCCCCTTATGGATGATATTCCATGGACCTGTGTTCGCAGAAACAATAAGAGAAGCAGACCATCACCCAGTTTCTCAACTGATTTGAATACTATTGTCAAGATAAAAAGCATGATTTATGCATTAGGCATTCAGCGCAAACACCCATTTGCTGCCGGCTCTTAAGCAGCCCTAAATAAACTTCCTTGGTATTGTAAGCTGCATCCCATTGCCCATAATCTCCCACTTTGTTTTTCAGAGGTGGCGCTAATTAAGACTTCAGCTGAGGGAAAAGCCCGACCGCCAAAGTTCCATCTGGGAGGTTGCCGCCAAAGTGCCTGCCTCCCCGCCGGGGCCATTGCAATTTTCCCGTTGAGTCAGGGGTGGAAATTCAGTTTCCGCCTGCTGGCCCAGTGGGAAACAGCCTACAGCATTGTCTCCGACTTGTAATCGAGCAAAGCGGACAGTGAACTTGGTGATAGGGCTGACCAAGGGGGCCCCTGCACTGCCCATGCCAAGTATATCTACAGTGCAGGGTCCCCCCAGGGGCCCCTGCACCCCTTCTCCTCCAGCCGTTTCATGGGGATGCTACTGCCTTGAAACTGCTGGCGGAGAAGAGAGTCGTAATCCCCAGGACAGCGTTGCTTGCACCGCTGCCCTGGCAGATGAGGACCGCCAGCACCGCCACACCACCACACCGTCCTGTGGAGGAAAGTGGCAGTGCTGGTGGTCTGACTGCAGTGCTAATGGCGGCGGTCCGACCGCCCCTGTGACCCTGGCGGTGTTAAGACCGTCAGGGTCTTAATGAGGGCGTTAATGTTCATAATGGGCATCCTCCTAAATTGACATTAACACCCTCACTTTCTTTCATTGTCATCCTTCCAGGCCGGAATAATAAGCCTCATTTAACTTTTTAATCCTTTGTGTGTGTGTGAGTGCCTCTGGATGCTATGATATACCACATTGATATGTGCATACACTTTTGCACATCATACACGGTAGGAACTACCATTCCTATGATGCCTCAGTCCCTCCATGCACTTCATGTAATGTTGTGTCGCAGCCACACACTTCCTTTTCCTTGGCCGATTCAAATTTAAGAATCTGCATAATGTCCTGCCGGCATCTCTTCTATTCTTGAGGCAACAGAAGGATTCAAGGTAAGCGGCAACCACAATAACTACATTAGGGGCTTTTTGGTACTTCCACGCTTTTTCCGACCCCAAATCATCCTAAAGCTGTATTCATCTGATACAACAACTTTAAACCGTATGGCTGCTCAGTTCATAAATAATTTGATGCATTTGTCTCTGCATGTGAACCTACATTTACTTTAAACCATAACAGTAACATCAGGCTATTCCTCAGTACTTCAGGATATTTCTTATGCATTTATCTTCGCTAACATACTAAGATGCCCAAAGTCTATCACATGGATATATAATGCATTCAATACACAGGGGGCTATTTTTCATGTATTTTATATATATTTTCCTGATCCCCTTCGATATTGGTTTTCATATACATGCATTCAACTCTTTTTAAGACTGTTTTAATATATACTGTCATACAGAGAACCTTGACCTGGCCTGAGAAGAGTTGGGAGACTACTCCAATTAACATTAGGGAAGAGAAATGAATGATCACACTTATTTCACTGTATTGTTTTTCGAATGAATCCAGCCTTGTTGACCTGGTCACCCTACCTCCTACCCTGCCCCCTTCTCTCTTCTTTCTGATACAGGTCATACTACCACTTGGGACAATCTGAAGATGCATTTGGCCACTAGTTGCATTGATTTGCATTTTTTCCCTTCCCACATATTGGGACCATTAGTAGAGAGGGAACATATGGTCCTGAAGAATTCCTTTACCAATTCATTTGAGTTTGTCTTTCGAGCAGAATCGTGTTGAGTACTCTGGTAGGGTAGCCACTGTTTGTCCTTTTTATTGTTCCATTGGGATTTGAACAACGTTCCTGATTTCCTCCAATGTGTGGTTTTTGCTATACGCATGCCTTCTGCATGTCGTTAATTTCCACCACCTATAATATACACCCACTCCTTCTTTCCAGAAGATACCCACTTCTTGATTTGTATCATAAAACACCTCAAGAGTTCCCTGTATCCTGGCAGTAGCTTGCACAAGCACTGTTGGTGCTGGTTTAAGGAGAGGCCCAATGCCAGGCAGTCTCTCTGGCAAAATTAGGCTAACGCAACTTCAATTTCGCACACTCCCTTCACTAGATTTGCTACTGAAATGGGCGTTAGCGTTCTCCAGAAATAGACGGAGATTCTGCTCCTTCAAGAAACTCTTTTGCTCTCGCTGTGTATCTGCCCATGCATCCTTCCTGAGCAAAGATATTGGCTATGGCCGGTATTTCTTCAGTTTGGCATAAGAACGTGTGAACAAAGAAATTATTTTTTGCATAAAAGGAGCCTTCCCTACAGTGTCTGTTCGTTTTATTACATTTATGGATAAAACAGAGCATCTTTTGATTAACAGTAACTAACCTCAAGTAGCCAAGGAGATATAGATGGCTTTGCTTATCAGCCCTTAGGATAATACAGAGTTGGCCGGGTCAGTCAACAAATTCTCTGTAGTGACTGCAATTTACAAACATATTACATAGTAAAACTTGGTGGCGTATAATTTGTACCTATCCAGCTGTATTACCTACAATATATACTTGGTCAAATTCAGAACAGCGAGCACAATAAGGGAAACTCACAATTTGGATGGGGTTATAATTTTATGCCTAACGATTGTAATGGAATGCAGTGTTTGACGTATTCGGTATAACGTGTGTCTTAACCGCATCCTGTTACCATGAATTTGATCACATGTCAATTTTTTTGTCATGATTATCTGTTACTTTAGTGATGTCGGTCTAATTTGTTGAAGCGTTAGTTTTTTAGGGTCGAGCCTGCATTGCATGCGCTCGCGCATGCGTATCGCAGCGAGATGCTTTAGTTATTAGAAAAGGGCTCGGAGCCCTGTCGACATCACGTCAGTGTGTTTGATTGGTTCGTGGGCTTGCCTAGTAAAATCTGCTTGCTTTCATTAGTCGAGGGCATGCCCACGTCATGCCTTTTCCGGTGGTTAGCCCTCCTCGAGCGCAGCAACCAAGTACAGAAAACATGCGAGGCTCGCTGTTTTCTGTCGGATCGTGGTCTACTTTTTCTCTATTTTCCTAGCATGATTTCGCTTGGCAGAAGTCGAGCGATTTACACAGTTAATTTCACTTTTTCGGGTTACGTACATAAAAGCACTTTTGCCGATAGATGAACAGTCGGGTTAGGAGTTTACAACGTGATCAGCTCTAACATGAGCAAACGCGAGACGCGTTGCATTGCAAATGCTTGTTTATTTTGCTGGAATTTGACATGTGTATTTTAAATTGATGGAATCGACATTGTGCACCTTATGAGCTCGCTGAAAGCAGGGGTAGTATATCACTGGATGCTCAGTTCTATTTTCCTAGCGTGATTTCGCTTGGCAGAAGTCGAGCGCTTTACACAGTTAATTTCACTTTTTCGGGTTACGTACATAAAAGCACTTTTGCCGATAGATGAAAAGTCAGGTTAGGAGTTTACAACGCAATCAGCTCTAACATGAGCAAACGCGAGACCCTTTGCATTGCAAATGCTTGTTTATTTTGCTGGAATTTGACATGTGTATTTTAAATTGATGGAATCGACATTGTGCACCTTATGAGCTCGCTGAAATCAGGGGTAGTATATCACTGGACGCTCAGCGGTTGGACACGATTGTAAAATAATTGCATAGCACTTTGCACTGTTGGTGCATTTGGCGGAAGTTTTATGTACGCAGATTCTGTATTTGTGGATAGTTTTTATAACCAGTAATAAAATTTACTTTACTTTACTATGACCAGTGTAGGTCAACCATGGGCCAACACATGATGGCTACCCAGTTGTTCATCTGTGACATCCAAGCCACAAAAGTTTTGGATCCTGAAGCGCACAAATCATCACCCTCCCTGGTGGATTCCTGGAGCATTCAGAGAAATGCACAACCACTTCAGGAGCCACATGTGGAGGTGGAGTGAGGAACAGAACATGAGACTAATAACAGAGAACTTTTCTCAAGCCAAACGACACCCGGAAGCTATCTATCTACACTGGTTTAGGCACAGGGGCAGAAAGTCTGTGAAACCCTTGTGTGGAAACTACACCTTGTATACACACATTGGGAGCTCTAAAGTACTGATGTTAATTATTTGAACCAAGTTTGCTTATGTTATGTTATGTTGATTTATATAGCACACTATTTACCCGAGAGTGTTTCCACGCCTTTGCGCAGTTGTGTAGGTGTGTGGTCCCCAAGGTGTTTATACAAACAGCCAGGTCTTCAGCCTCTTGTGGAACTCAAGAAGTGAGGATCAGATTCTAACGTGTTTAGGGAAGTCATTCCATTGACTGGATGCAACGTAGGAGAATGAGTGGCCTCCAGTTTTGCTTTTGCAGATGCAGGCAGTGTGCGCGAGTGAAAGTGAAAGTGAGGCAGAGCGTATGTGTCTGGTGGGTTTGTGAAAGTGTATGGAGCTGTTCGGGTTTTCTGGTCCTGTGTTGTATAGGGCTTTTATGTGTGCATGAGAAGTTTGAATTGGCTACCTTTGTGAATGAGAACCCAGCTTGGCAGCGGTTGGGGAATGAAGCAACTATTGGCAGATGGAGAAAAGCAAGATCAAGAAAGGAGTCGTGGGGGTGCTTCATTGTGATAAAAAATGTATACTTTTTATTTTTATTTTAAAACAATTACTTTGTACTTGTTGTATTGGTGGTCAAAGAGTTGTTTGTCTCTATGGTGAGGTCTCACTTTCAGAAAGTAAAAACTGTGATGATGAACACAGACTAGGAGGGTATAAAGAACCTTAGCATAATAATCTCATTAAATAATTTGCCACTAGAACTTCAGGTGAACTCCATCTAATTTTGCGGATTTATATAGTGTTAACCTGACAGATGAGTGCTCCCAGATTGTTTCCTCTGGGGTGTGTTTCGGTATACATATACTGAATGAAGCCTTATTTGAACATATGTTTTTCTATATTATTCATAATAAACCTCTTCCTGTCTTGGAGATTTCCCAATGTATACAGAAGAGTCTCTGGTAGCTGCACCTGCACCTGCAGCAAGTGCTGCTGTTTTTGATGCTGTGATTTCTCCTTTCAAGACTTTCATTGAGATGGTGCAGTGCTGACTTTAGCACTGACCTTAGCGCTTGCTGGCAGCCGTGGAACCGGCATAGTCCTGTTCTAGTGTGTTCTTCTAGACTTGTACCCTCCTTATGATGTGCAGTTGTAGCTTGCAGATCCAAGCCCAATCATCCTCTCATAATTTTGTGGTTAAAAAAACTTAGCATTCTTCAGCCAAATTTAGGGACATATTTACAAGCCCCTAGGGCCATATTGTGGCACTCTAGTGCCATTTTCTTTTAGGCTAAGGTGGCATTAAGGAGGCCTTTCTCGTGTGCTGTATTTACAAAGAGGCGCAATGCTTGCATTTTTCCACTTTGTGAACTCTTGCACCACATTATATCTGCACCAGGCATAATCTATGCAAGGGGGCGTTCTGACGCAGGGAGGCCCAAACAATGGTGCAGTGAAATTTACAACATTTCACTGCACCATTTTTTCGTCATTTTTAACACCTGTCCAGAGCAGGCATTAAAATGATGCACCCATTTTAACAAATGGGCCTCCCTGCGTTTTGCTGCACTAGTGTCCAAATTTTAGACGCTAGTACAGCACAGCGCCAAAATAGCATAAAAAATGTTGATGCTGTTGTCCTAACGACCGCAATGGTGTGCCATATTGTAAATACGGTGCAACCATGGTGTCATTAGGAGGGGCAAGGGTGACGCAAGAAAAGTGTCGCATCTGGACCAATGCGCCACTTTCTTGTAAATATGCTCCTTAATGTGTTTTAAATAAGGTAAGTCTCATCTTTTCTGCCACGCTTAAGATATTGAACATGTTGCAGCTGCTCTGCTGTTAAAGGTTCTCGAGAACACAAGTTTGACGTTTTGGTAGGCCTGGGTCAAAAAACGTGAAGCAGGCTAATAGTGGGCCACATTGTCTCAAATAAATAGGGCAGCTTTGCAGAAGGAGCACAGGATAATCAAAACATGTGGGGCCTGTGGAATAATCACCCCTACACTTTACCTTTCTGAAGGGGCTTTTCAATAGAGAATGCAGTTTGTGTATCGCCAGCTCTGGCCGCCACTACCTGCCAAATTAAAATGACTTAATGGCGTAACAAGTTACACGCATGTTGTAAAATGTAATAGCAGGCAATTAATTGACAAAACAGCAGATTGGCACTTATTTATTTTTGGTTTTGACCCAAAGTTATGTATGACCGTAACAAGAAGACCCATTTCAGATGAGCTTCACATTAAGGGCCTGATTTACAGCTTGGTGCTGGCGAAAAATTAATGGAAAATCCATAGGAGAGGCCAACAAAGGGATGTCCTCCATTTTAGGCATAGTATGGTAGAAGTCAACGGTCCGTTTTAGCGCTGATGACATCTGGTGCAAAAATCTTTTTTGCCATCCTCCCATGACCTCCCCCTCGAATTCCCTCACTACCACCCAGTAAAAGTGCTGCTCTCCCTCCATGCGCCTCTCTCACATACACTTAATTTGTTTTAAAGTGCTGGTAAAGGCTGGCTTTACTAATCCACTCAGCTATCTACAAAAAATACAGCACTGTTCTTTGCAGCAGGCATATTAACCCTCTGCACTACTTTATGGCGAGTCAAAGCTACTACTAGACAAAACTCCATCTCTCTGTCTCTCTCTGTAGCAGGAACATGAATCATACAAGTTATCTTGACATTGGTATTGCTGCGTGAAATCTGGAGGCACAAGGAACTCTGCAGAAGGAGCTTCAAATCGTACATTTTGCTCAACACAGCGCCCTCCCTCCCCTTAGGTTAGTGACCCCCCCTCCAGGTCAGCACCCAGCACCTGTCACACCACTTTCTGCAGGGCTGTGGGAAAATTAAACAGTGCTGCGTTGTGCAAGTAGTAATATAAATGTTCAGCTCCTATTTATTAGAAGTTGTTTGATGTTTGTATTACTGGAGACGGTCACTCTAAGAAGCTGTTTTACAGCTATGTTGAGCTTTGCACTACAGATTTCAACTTTATAACGCGTCCCGTCCTAGCTACTTTACCTCATCGGGGACTCGTTTTAGGTCAATGAATCTTTTGACCCTGAATGGAGACACCTTAAGACGAGATATACATATTTGGCATTTCAATCAATAGATCAATATCCTCATAAATATTCACAATAACAAATCAATCAACTTAGTTAATGACATTAATAGGAATCGAAACACCCCATGACCTTTCAGCCATGAATAACCACACAAATTTAGTAAGATATATGATATTCATTCCCTATTTGTTACACTCTACTAGCAAGTTTATTAGTCTCAATACCAGAATACACATCAACAATGTCACAATATGGCAACTTAAATAAGACTTCATCAAAACAAAGATCATGAACATTAGAAAAAAGCACGACGTCAACATGAATTAACTTTAGCAGAGTATCATTAGCACATTTATTCAACTGAGCAAAGATTCAGTCATTTGTCTATTTGCATTTGTTTAGTGAACTCCTTAACTAACCTCGAATTAGCATCTGCATGTTGGGCTTCATGCAAAACAATTCAGTAACACAAATGCCACTTTAGTGCTGTCTTAGCCTAAAAGAAATGACTCAATAGTGGGGCTAAGGTGGCGCTAGGGGCTCTTAAGTCTGCCCTTTATTTTTCTGTCTCAAGCATTTACTGCGAGAAATAGACACACATGGGAAAGACGGAGGAAGAGAAAAACAAGAAAGCCTCACAAAGGAAGGTAGCAGAAAACGGCAAGAGTGAGCTGAAGGGGCAGGGAGTGGCTGTAACTGATTAAAGGGGGGCCCAAGATGACGTTAAGATTATGCTGCTTTAGTTTTCCGTGGTCACACATTTAATTGCAGCAGCCCGGAGTTTCAAAAAAGAGCTTTGGGCACCGACACATTCTTATTTAGAAATTAAGCACTGAATATTCTATTTGCCCTGTGTTTGTCGCTTGTTTCACTTGACATTAGAATTTCTCACAAAGTCAATGCTGACCACTTTAGTAAATCTGCTGTTGTGTCAAAGGCTATCAGTCAATGTACTCTTCATGTCCCTTTAACCCCCTTTTCATAAATAATGAGTGGGCTTGGCACTCCGCAATACAAAGGCATTTTGCTCTACACTCGTTTTAACTTTACAAAGCAAAATTAAAATTTGTTTTAAATTAAATTTTGTTCCCGGAAGTTGATCAGCAGTGCTGTTTGCGCCACTTCGCATCACAGAGTGCGGCTTAGAGTCACATGAGCACCGGCTCGAAATATTAGTAAATATAAACCAAACACAGGGGGTGATTCTTACCTCCGCCGCCCGCCAAAGTACCCCCGCCAGAACACCGCACCGCGGTCGTCAGACCGCTGCGGTGATTCTGGGTTTTCCACTGGGCTGGCGGGCGACCGCCAAAAGGCCGCCCGCCAGCCCAGTGGAAAACAACCTTCCCACGAGGACGCCGGCTCCGAATGGAGCCGGCGGAGTGGGAAGGTGCGACGGGTGCAGTTGCACCCGTCGCGAATTTCAGTGTCTGCTGAGCAGACACTGAAATTCTTTGTGGGGCCCTCTTACGGGGGCCCCTGCAGTGCCCATGCCATTGGCATGGGCACTGCAGGGGCCCCCAGGGGCCTCACGACACCCCATACCGCCATCCTGTTCCTGGATGGCGGTATGGCCATGGAGGATTCTTTTGGGCAGCGGAAAACCGGCGGGAGACCGCCGGTTTTCCACTTCTGACCGCGGCCAAACCGCCGCGGTCAGAATGCCCTGCGGGGCACCGCCAGCCTGTTGGCGGTGCTCCCGCCAACCCTGGCCCCCGGCGGTCAGACCCCCACAGTGTCTAGTGGGCATTTGTTTGTGTCCCAGCATAGTGGTTCTTAACGTATGGTCCAGGGACACCTGGCGTTGGGGACGGGTCCACAGCACCTACTCAAGGGTTGCGCAACTGCTTAGAAAATTAAATATTATTAACAGATTAATAAAGTGTGAAGAAATAATAAAGCAAAAAGTAAAACTGAAAATGTTAAGACATTCTGTAAATGTAAAGTTATTTGTAATTGAAGGTTAAAAGTTAATTTGGTATTCTCACATTAATTCATGGGAGCGGTACAATTGCATCAGATAGAATATAATATGGACGATGGATGCCCTCAGTTGAATGTAGAAGAGCTCCATCCTTCCCATTAAAATCAAAATGGTGATTTTTTAAAAATAATTGTTTGTGAATTAAATAAAATATTTCATCATGTGTGTATTGTTTTGCTGTTGAAATAATCGAAATTGCTTAGGCTAAGTAATGACTCAATGGGGGGGTGGGACTCATTGAAATCCAAAAATAATCCAGTGGGGAATCAAAGAGTCAGAAGGTTAAGACCCACTGTCTTAGACACTTGATAGAGGCGATGTTGTGTGCTGGGCTGTAGTGCAAATGAAACTATGGCCCTCAATACAACCCTGGCGGTAAATCCCGCTTTCCGCCATGCTGAAGACCGCCAACATACCGTTGCAGCTGCAGAATTCTACTACAGGTATTAGCCACAATACAGACACCCACACTAGTCCGCCACACCAAAGGTCAGTGATGAACTGGCGATAGCAAAACCTACACCGTCACGCCAACAAGAATACGCCCACACTATCACGACCCACGAATCAACGCGACGGCCTTTCAAACGTGGTAATCCATTGGCGGTACACACTCCGCGCTCAAAATACACACACACTTACAAAACACAACCACATTGGACAATTCAAAATACACATACCTGATACACATACACACACCACACCCACACACCCACAACACTATAAAACACACACCCACATTACCCACAAACCCTTACAACGTGAAATTTTGAAGAAGGCCAGAGAGAGAGATTAGCAAACACAACACCAGCATCCACAGACACACAACACCATCACTTATACAACATCCACGCACCTCAAATCACACACACCAACACATCCTCCCACACATCACAACAGACAGCACCTCACACATCACCCACACCACATCATAGCACCTCAAAGACACCCCAGGTTTTCTGAGGAGGAGCTCAGGGTCATGGTGGAGGAAATCATCCGGGTAGAGCCACAGCTATTCGGATCACAGGTGCAGCACACCTCCATTGCGAGGAAGATGGAGCTATGGCGGAGAATCGACGACAGGGTCAACGGAGTGGGACAGCATCCAAGAACACGGGATGACATCAGGAAGAAGTGGAACGACCTACGGGGAAGGTGCGTTCAGAGGGATCCAGACACCAGATTGCTCTACAGAGGACTAGCGGTGGACCCCCACCTCCTCCCCCACAACTAACAACATGGGAGGAGCAAGTCTTGGCAACACTGCATCCTGAGGGCCTTGGCAGGAGTAGCAGGAGGACTGGACTCTGGTAAGTCATATCTTTATTACCATATCCCCCACACCCCACCTGCATGCCAAGACATACCCCCACCCTTACCCTCACTCCCATCACTCCATCATTTCACATATGTCCCACTATCACAACCCACACATCTCAATACCAAGGCCCTGCATGCAACACCTATGCATGGACCACCGTCACCAAAGCATGTCCAGTACAGATACCCACACAGACCCCAAACCAACTATCACAAAAGGGCTAACACAATGATCCAAGCACAGGAGTAGGGGGTACCTCAACCAATGCACAAGATGGCACATACAGATACTAAAACTATGCATTTAAACCCCAACAGGACCCATACCCAACATCTCCGGACAGGAGGTGCCAGACATATCCAGTCCCCCAACAGAGGAGGCCCACAGTGCTGGCAGAGGAGAAGTGGCACCGGGACAGGAGGGAGCAGCATCCCACATGGCCCTGGAGGGTGAAGTAACAGAGTCTGAAGGCACCAGTGGGATGGAGGGCAAGGAGCTCCACGACAGGGACAGGAGCATACACCAGCGACAGAGACTCCTCCTCTGATGGGAGCTCCCTTGCGGTGGCGGGCATCTCTGTGCCCACCGCATCAACAGGTACAGCCGCCACCCCCCTACCAGTACCACCCTCCTAGCAGCCACTCAGCGTGTTTCCCGTGCCCGCTCACCCAGGAGGGTGGGCATCTCCTTTGCCCCAGGCACCTCAGGCCCTGCCCCAGTCAGCCCTGCTGCCCTCAGTGAGGAGGCTATTGACCTCCTGAGATCCCTCACTGTTGGGCAATCTACCATGTTGTACCTGGAGAGTATTCATTCTGGCCAGGCTTCCTCCACCCAGACCCAATCCCCTGTACCTCAGCCTATCCCAAGCACACCATCAGACCAGCATGCACACTCATCAACACACAAGAGTGGACATGTCAAACATAAGCACCACATCCCACAGGCACTCACACAAGCACCATCCCCATGCAGACACAGCAACATCCACTGCCTCCACTGTGTCCCCCTCCTCCACGTACTCCTCCTCCCTCCCTGTCTCATCTCCACTCACACCTGCATGCACTACATCCTCAGCCACTACCTCCATCACCAGCACGCCCATCACCACACACCGCTCATGTGCACTCACCACAGCCACTACCATTCACACATCCCCTGTGTCCTCTCCCAGTGTGTCTGTGAGCCCTCCTCCCAAAGTACACAAACGCAGGCAAACACCCACCCAACTCACAACAGCCTCCAGCCCATGCACCCTCACCGAAATTCAGCAAACGTACACCTCCTACAACCACTACCTCTTCCTCCACTCCCAAACCCCCTCCATCTTCCCGTCCAAGTGTCTAAGAAACTTTTCCTGGCTAACATTGACCTCTTCTCTACACCCCACCCCATCCTTCCCCTAGGGACAGGCTGTCCAGATCCCAGCCCAGCACCTCAGCCACCAAATCCGCAAGCACAGTGGTTCCAGCAACTTCGGTCTCATCGCGGGTGCCACCCATCAGGGCTGCCAGTGTGCCACCTAGCGAGGCCAAGGAGCAGGCCATTCCGCCACCTGCCAAGGTGAAGAAGGTGCCCACATGCCGGAGTGAGAAGCCGCACCTACCAGCAAGTAAGGGCTCCTCCAAACCAAAAGAGGACAGTGGCAAGACACCAGCAAGGACATCAAAGGTGAGGAAGGGACACAAGCTGAAAAGCAGAACAGGGCACGAAGGCTCCGGCTGAGGGACCAGAGTCACCCCTTCTGTCAACCACAACACCAACCTGTACGGCGGTGGACACCGCCACCAGCACCGCCACCTGCACGTCTGCTGCCTCAGCAGCAGCCCCCAGCATCATTCCCAGTGGGCAGCCATCCGAGGCTGCAGGAGACATCCTGCTGTGTCCCTCAACAGGTACAGACACTTGCACCTCTGCCACAGACACCGGCGCAACCACCGCCACCAGCCCCGCGACTTGCTCAGACAGTGCCACCACAGCTGACACGGCAATCATCCCCATTGGGCAGCTGTCCGAGGCTGCAGGAGACATCCTGGACCCTCCCCAGCGTCCATGAGGCATGACTCCCAGCACTGTTTGTACCTCCAGGTGGCGGGCGAAGTCACAGCAGGGTGGAGTGTGTCTCTGCCTCTATGGCATATCATGCTACCTGTTCCCAGGCAATCTCGTGGCACACACACCCAGGTGAGGGAATGGGACCTGCCACACTGCATGTGAAGCACTCTGGGCACCAAGCCCCCTCCAGAACCAGTGGAGATTCACATCCACTACCTCAGTCCGTGGCAGGATGAAGCACTCTGGGCACAAAGCCCCCTCCAGAACCAGTGGAGATTCACATCCACTACCTCAGTCTTTGGCAGGAAGAAGCACTCTGGGCACCAAGCCCCCTCCAGAACCAGTGGAGAATCACATCCACTACCTCAGTCCTTGGCAGGATGGAGCACTCTGGGCACAAAGCCCCCTCCAGAACGAGGGGAGATTCACATCCACTACCTCAGTCCTTGGCAGGATGAAGCATTCTGGGTACAAAGCCCCCTCCAGAACAAGTGGTGAATCAAATCCACTACCTCAGTCCTTGGCAGGATGAAGCACTCTGGGCACCAAGCCCCCTCCAGAACCAGTGGAGAATCACATCCATTACCTCAGTCCTTGGCAGGATGAAGCACTCTGGGTACAAAGCCCCCTCCAGAACCAGTGGAGACTGTTATCCACTTGAGAAACTGTGGCTTTGCACTCCCCAGGATACAGCACTGGGCAAACCACCCACTGGAGAGACTTGAGAGACTGTGGCTTTGCACTCCTCAGGATACAGCAGTGGGCAAACCACCCACTGGAGAGACTTGAGAGACTGTGTCTTTGCACTCCCCAGGATATAGCAGTAGGCAACCCACCCACTTGAGAGACTTGTGAGACTGTGGCTTTGCAATTCCAGGGATACAGCAGTGGGCAAGCCACCCACTGGAGAGACTTGAGAGACTGTGGCTTTGCTCTCCCCAGGATACAGCAGTGGGCAAACCACCCACTGGAGAGACTTGGGAGACTGTGACCATGCACTCCCCAGGATACAGCAGTGGGCAAACCACCCACTGGAGAGACTTGAGAGACTGTGGCTTTGCACTCCCCCGGACCAATCAGTGGGCAAGGAGCCCCCTCATGGAGCAGTGGCGTTGTCCGTTCATCCGGCTGAAGTGCCCTCCCCCCCCTGAGGTACCTGTTTATTTTCCATCTGATTCCCCTGCAGTGTTCTTTCCGTTTCGAGTCAGGTATCTTGTGTGGGCTTCGCCCATGCATTTTGGGACAGTGATATATGGACAATGATTTGATTAATATCCGCACTTGTGTAGTTGGTGTACATATTTATATATACTGATTTTTTAAATTGCCCTATCTGATTTGTATTGATTACACTTGTTACAATCATGTTATTTTGTCCTTGCGTTCTTCCAGGGGGTGACGGGGTGTATATGTCATGTTGCTGCATGTATTTGTGTGTATGGTGTTGTGGGTGAGGGTGGGGGTGGGGGTGTTGTGTGTTGCATGTGTATGTCACTCTCTTTTCCCTCCCCCCTACCCTGTGTTGTTGGTGCAGTACTCACTGTGGTCACCGACGGCGTCTTTCCTGCTCCTGATACAAGAGGAGGAAGAGCAGCATGGGCAGGACCTGTAGTTCGGGCTCCATGGCGTCCTGGTTCCTCGTTGGGTGTCGAGAGGTGAGTGGTTTCCCTTCCAAGTCCTGTTTCCGCTGTGCTTTTGATAGCGTTGGTACCGCCCCGGAAAAGGTGGCAGATGGGCCTGTTGTAATACAGTGGGCAGAACCTTGTGTTCTGCCTGTCTGTTGGTGGTTACTGCCACGATGTATGTTTCTACCGCTGTGGCGGTCGGAGTGTTAACCCCTTCCCCGCCACGGACGTAATGGTTACGTCCATGGCAGCGCCCGTGTGGCGCCATGGACGTAACCATTACGTCCTGAATGCTGCCCTCAGGAGAATCGCTAGCGCTCCTCCCGAGGGCCGCCCCCCCACCCCCCTAGGTCAGGGCTGACAGGGGAATCCCTTCCCCTTCAACCCCCGACCCCCCCCACCCCCCCGTGACGTCAGCGCGCGAGTGCGCGCTGACAATCACACAACCTCATCCAGCGCGATCGAAAGAGAAATGCTCAGCATTTCTCTTTCGATCACGTGGGGGAGGCCCGGAGGGGCTTCAAAGGGAAGGAAATGTATTTCCTTCCCTTTGAAGTCTCTCCGAGGGTTTCAAAAGCCGGATTGCTTGCAATCCGGCTTTTGAAACCCCACTAGACACCAGGGATTTATTTTTTTATATGAAATTGACAGAAGGGAGCGACCCCTTGGGCAAGGGTCGCTCCCAGGGGGTCTTTTTTTTTAAGGCCTTTTCTGCCCCCCTGGGGGCAGATCGGCCTATTATTAGGCTGATCTGCCCCCAGTGGGGGCAGAAACCTCTAGACACCAGGGATACTTTTTTTTTGTTTGTTTTTTTATTTGTTTTCTTTTGTTTTTTAGGTGTGGGTTGCGACCCCTTAGGCAAGGGTCGCTCCCATAGGGGGAAATTATATTTAGGGCATTTCTGCCCCCTTTGGGGGCAGATTGGCTTATTTTTATGAGGCCAATCTGCCCCCAAGGGGGGCAGAAACCACTAGACACCAGGGAGTTTTTTTTGTTTGTTTGTTTTTCACGTAAGGGGAGCGACCCCTTAGGCAAGGGTCGTTCCCTTGGGGGGCAAATTTATTTTAGGCCATTTCTGCCCCCCATGGGGGCAGACCAGCCTATTTTTATTAGGCCGATCTGCCCCCACGGGGGCAGAAACCACTAGGCACCAGGGATTTTTGTTGTTGTTGTGTTTTACAGATGGGGAGCGTCCCCTTAGGCAAGGGTCGCTCCCCTGGAGGGGCAAATTGTATTTAGGCCATTTCTGCCTGCTTTGGGGGCAGATCGGCCGATTTTAGGTCAATCTGCCCCCAAGGGGGGCAGAAACCACTAGGCACCAGGGATCTTTTTTTTGCGCCGTCACACAAGGGGAGCGACCTTGTAGGCAAGGGTCGCTCCCCGGGGGGGGGGTGAGGGGGGGAAATTTATTTTAGGCCATTTCTGCCCCCCCTGGGGGCAGATCGGCCTATTAGTATTAGGCCGATCTGCCCACAGGGGGGGCAGAAACCTCTAGGCGCCTGGGCAAATAGTTTTTTTGTGTTTTTTTTTTGTTTGTTTGTTTTTTTAGAGATGGGGAGCGACGCAATAGGCAAGGGTCGCTCCCCTGGGGGGCAAATTGTATTTAGACCATTTCTGCCCCCCTTGGGGGCAGATTGGCCGATTGTAGGTCAATCTGTCCCCAAGGGGGGCAGAAACCACTAGGCACCAGGGATCTTTTTTTTGCGCCGTCACGCAAGGGGAGCGACCTTGTAGGCAAGGGTCGCTCCCCGGGGGGGGGGGTGAGGGGGGCAAATTTATTTTAGGCCATTTCTGCCCCCCCTGGGGGCAGATCGGCCTATTAGTATTAGGCCGATCTGCCCACAGGGGGGGCAGAAACCTCTAGGCGCCTGGGCAAATAGTTTTTTTGTGTTTTTTTTTTGTTTGTTTGTTTTTTTAGAGATGGGGAGCGACGCATTAGGCAAGGGTCGCTCCCCTGGGGGGCAAATTGTATTTAGACCATTTCTGCCCCCCTTGGGGGCAGATTGGCCGATTGTAGGTCAATCTGCCCCCAAGGCGGGCAGAAACCACTAGGCACCAGGGATCTTTTTTTTGCGCCGTCACGCAAGGGGAGCGACCTTGTAGGCAAGGGTCGCTCCCCGGGGGGGGGGGGGGGTGAGGGGGGCAAATTTATTTTAGGCCATTTCTGCCCCCCCTGGGGGCAGATCGGCCTATTGGTATTAGGCCGATCTGCCCAGAAACCTTTAGGCGCCAGGGCAACATTTTTTTTGTGTGGGTTTTTTTTTTGTTTGTTTGTTTTTTTAGAGATGGGGAGCGACGCATTAGGGAAGGGTCGCTCCCCTGGGGGGCAAATTGTATTTAGACCATTTCTGCCCCCCTTGGGGGCAGATTGGCCGATTGTAGGTCAATCTGCCCCCAAGGGGGGCAGAAACCACTAGGCACCAGGGATCTTTTTTTTGCGCAGTCACGCAAGGGGAGCGACCTTGCAGGCAAGGGTCGCTCCCCGGGGGGAGTGGGGACACACATTTATTTTAGGCCATTTCTGCCCCCCTGGGGGCAGATCGGCCTATTGGTATTAGGCCGATCTGCCCCCGGGGGGGCAGAAACCATTAGGCGCCAGGGCAAATTTTTTTGGGGTTTTTTTTTTTTTTGTTTGTTTGTTTTTTTAGAGATGGGGAGCGACGCATTAGGCAAGGGTCGCTCCCCTGGGGGGCAAATTGTATTTAGACCATTTCTGCCCCCCTTGGAGGCAGATTGGCCGATTGTAGGTCAATCTGCCCCCAAGGGGGGCAGAAACCACTAGGCACCAGGGATCTTTTTTTTGCGCCGTCACGCAAGGGGAGCGACCTTGCAGGCAAGGGTCGCTCCCCGGGGGGGTTGGGGGGGCAAATTTATTTTAGGCCATTTCTGCCCCCCCTGGGGGCAGATCGGCCTATTGGTATTAGGCCGATCTGCCCCCGGGGGGGGCAGAAACCTCTAGGCGTCAGGGCAAATTGTTTTTTTTGTGGTTTTTTTGTTTGTTTGTTTGTTTTTGTAGAGATGGGGAGCGACCCATTAGGCAAGGGTCGCTCCCCTGGGGGGCAAATTGTATTTACACCATTTCTGCCCCCCTTGGGGGCAGATTGGCCGATTGTAGGTCAATCTGCCCCCAAGGGGGGCAGAAACCACTAGGCACCGGGGATTTTTTTTTTGGCACCAATGTCACGCAAGGGGGGGCGACCCCATAGGAAAGGGTCGCTCCCGGGAGGGCAGGGGGGTTGGGGGGTGGGGGACAAATTTATTTTAGGCCATTTCTACCCCTCCTTGGCCCGGCTGAGCTAGAGGCCAAAATCCACAGGTAGACACTGTTTTCTATGAAAAAATGTGATGTGTCCACGTTGTGTTTTGGGCCATTTCCTGTCGCGGGCGCTAGGCCTACCCACACCAGTGAGGTATCATTTTTATCGGGAGACTTGGGGGAACGCTAGGTGGAAGGAAATTTGTGGCTCCTCTCAGATTCCAGAACTTTCTGTCACTGAAATGTGAGGAAAACATGTTTTTTTAGCCAAATTTTGAGGTTTGCAAAGGATTCTGGGTAACAGAACCTGGTCAGAGCCCCACAATTCACCCCATCTTGGATTCCCCTGGGTTTCTAGTTTTCAAAAATGCGCTGGTTTGCTAGGTTTCCCCAGGTGCCGGCTGAGCTAGAGGCCAAAATCCACAGGTAGGCCCTGTTTTCTATGAAAAAATGTGATGTGTCCAGGTTGTGTTTTGGGCCATTTCCTGTCGCGGGCGCTAGGCCTACCCACACAAGTGAGGTATCATTTTTATCAGGAGACTTGGGGGAACGCTGGGTGGAAGGAAATTTGTGGCTCGTCTCAGATTCCAGAACTTTCTGTCACCGAAATGTGAGGAACATGTGTTTTTTTAGCCGAATTTTGAGGTTTGCAAAGGATTCTGGGTAACAGAACCTGGTCCGATCCCCACAAGTCACCCCTCCTTGGATTCCCCTAGGTCTCTAGTTTTCAAAAATGCACAGGTTTGGTAGGTTTCCCTAGGTGCCGGCTGAGCTAGAGGCCAAAATCTACAAGTAGGCACTTTGCAAAAAACAGCTCTGATTCTGTTATGTGTCCACGTTGTGTTTTGGGGCATATCCTGTCGCGGGCGCTGGGCCTAACCACACAAGTGAGGTACCATTTTTATCGGGAGACTTGGGGGAACGCTGGGTGGAAGGAAATTTGTGGCTCCTCTTAGATTCCAGAACTTTCTGTCACCGAAATGTGAGGAAAATATGTTTTTTAGCCAAATTTTGAGGTTTGCAAAGGATTCTGGGTAACAGAACCTGGTCAGAGCCCCACAAGTCACCCCATCGTGGATTCCCCTAGGTCTCTAGTTTTCAAAAATGCACAGGTTTGGTAGGTTTCCTTAGGTGCCGGCTGAGCTAGAGGCCAAAATCTACAGGTAGGCACTTCGCAAAAAAACACCTCTGTTTTCTTCCAAAAATTTGGATGTGTCCGCGTTGCGCTTTGGGGCGTTTCCTGTAGCGGGCGCTAGGCCTACCCACACAAGTGAGGTATCATTTTTATCGGGAGACTTGGGGGAACGCTGGGTGGAAGGAAATTTGTGGCTCCTCTCAGATTCCCGAACTTTCTGCCACAGAAATGTGGGGAACATGTGTTTTTTTAGCAAAATTTTGAGGTTTGCAAAGGATTCTGGGTAACAGAACCTGGTCCGAGCCCCGCAAGTCACCCCTCCTTGGATTCCCCTAGGTCTCTAGTTTTCAGAAATGCACAGGTTTGGTAGGTTTCCCTAGGTGCCGGCTGAGCTAGAGGCCAAAATCTATAGGTAGGCACTTCGCAAAAATCACCTCTGTTGTCTTCCAAAAATTTTGATGTGTCCACGTTGCGCTTTGGGGCGTTTCCTGTCGCGGGCGCTAGGCCTACCCACACAAGTGAGGTATCATTTTTATCGGGAGACTTGGGGGAACGCTGGGTGAAAGGAAATTCTTGGCTCCTCTCAGATTCCAGATCTTTCTGCCACAGAAATGTGAGGAACATGTGTTTGTTTAGCCAAATTTTGAGGTTTGCAAAGGATTCTGGGTAACAGAACCTGGTCCGAGCCCCGCAAGTCACCCCTCCTTGGATTCCCCTAGGTCTCTAGTTTTCAGAAATGCACAGGTTTGGTAGGTTTCCCTAGGTGCCGGCTGAGCTAGAGGCCAAAATCTACAGGTAGGCACTTCGCAAAAAACACCTCTGTTTTCTTTAAAAAATTTGGATGTGTCCACGTTGCGCTTTGGGGCGTTTCCTGTAACGGGCGCTAGGTCTACCCACACAAGTGAGGTATCATTTTTATCGGGAGACTTGGGGGAACGCTGGGTGGAAGGAAATTTGTGGCTCCTCTCAGATTCCAGAACTTTCTGACACAGAAATGTGAGGAACATGTGTTTTTTTAGCCAAATTTTGAGGTTTGCAAAGGATTCTGGGTAACAGAACCTGGTCCGAGCCCCGCAAGTCACCCCTCCTTGGATTCCCCTAGGTCTTTAGTTTTCAGAAATGCACAGGTTTGGTAGGTTTCCCTAGGTGCCGGCTGAGCTAGATGCCAAAATCTACAGGTAGGCACTTCACAAAAATCACCTCTGCTGTCTTCCAAAAATTTGGATGTGTCCACGTTGCGCTTTGGGGCGTTTCCTGTCGCGGGTGCTAGGCCTACCCACACAAGTGAGGTATCATTTTTATCGGGGGACTTGGGGGAACGCTGGGTGAAAGGAAATTTATGGCTCCTCTCAGATTCCAGATCTTTCTGCCACAGAAATGTGAGGAACATGTGTTTTTTTAGCCAAATTTTGAGGTTTGCAAAGGATTCTGGGTAACAGAACCTGGTCCGAGCCCCGCAAGTCACCCCTCCTTGGATTCCCCTAGGTCTCTAGTTTTCAGAAATGCACAGGTTTGGTAGGTTTCCCTAAGTGCCGGCTGAGCTAGAGGCCAAAATCTACAGGTAGGCACTTCGCAAAAATCACCTCTGTTGTCTTCCAAAAATTTGGATGTGTCCACGTTGCGCTTTGGGGCGTTTCCTGTCGCGGGCGCTAGGCCTACCCACACAAGTGAGGTATCATTTTTATCGGGAGACTTGGGGGAACGCTGGGTGAAAGGACATTTTTGGCTCCTCTCAGATTCCAGATCTTTCTGCCACAGAAATGTGAGGAACATGTGTTTTTTTAGCCAAATTTTGAGGTTTGCAAAGGATTCTGGGTAACAGAACCTGGTCCGAGCCCCGCAAGTCACCCCTCCTTGGATTCCCCTAGGTCTCTAGTTTTCAGAAATGCACAGGTTTGGTAGGTTTCCCTAGGTGCCGGCTGAGCTAGAGGCCAAAATCTGCAGATAGGCACTTTGCAAAAAACACCTCTGTTGTCTTCCAAAAATTTGGATGTGTCCACGTTGCGCTTTGGGGCGTTTCCTGTCGCGGGCGCTAGGCCTACCCACACAAGTGAGGTATCATTTTTATCGGGAGACTTGGGGGAACATAGATTAGCAAAATAAGTGTTATTGCCCCTTGTCTTTCTCTACATTTTTTCCTTCCAAATATAGGAGAGTGTGTAAAAAAGACATCTATTTGAGAAAAGCCCTGTAATTCACATGCTAGTATGGTCACCCCGGAATTCAGAGATGTGCAAATAACCACTGCTCCTCAACACCTTATCTTGTGCCCTTTTTGGAAATACAAAGGTTTTCTTCATAGCAATTTTTTACTCTTTATATTTCAGCAAATGAATTGCTGTATACCCGGTATAGAATGAAAACGCACGTCAGGGTGTAGCTCATTTATTGGCTCTGGGTTCCTCGGGTTCTTGATGAACCTACAAGCCCTATATATCCCCGCAACCAGAGGAGTCCAGCAGACGTAACGGTATATTGCTTTCGATAATCTGACATTGCAGGGAAAAGTTACAGAGTAAAACGTAGAGAAACATTTATGTTTTTTTCACCTAAATTTCAATATTTTTCTTTTTCAGTTGTTATTTTCTGTAGGAAACCCTTGTAGGATCTACACAAATGACCCCTTGCTGAATTCAGAATTTTGTCTACGTTTCAGAAATGTTTAGGTTTCTGGGATCCAGCATTGGTTTCATGCCCATTTCTGTCACTGACTGGAAGGAGGCTGAAAGCACAAAAAATTGCAAAAATGGGGTATGTCCCAGAAAAATGCCAAAATTGTGTTGAAAAATTGGGTTTTCTGATTCAAGTCTGCCTGTTCCTGAAAGCTGGGAAGTTGCTGAGTTTAGCACCGCAAACCCTTTGTTGATGCCATTTTCAGGGGAAAAACCACAAGCCTTCTTCTGCAGCCACTTTTTCAATTTTTTTTTAAAAAAACGAAATTTTCCCTGTATTTTGGCCAATTTCTTGGCCTCTTTCAGGGGAACCCACAAAGTCTGGGTACCTCCAGAATCCCTAGGATGTTGGAAAAAAAGGACGCAAATTTGGCTTGGTTAGCTTATGTGGACAAAAAGTTATGCGGTCCTAAGCGCGAACTGCCCCAAATAGGCAAAAAAAGGCCTGGCACAGGAGGGGGAAAAGGCCTGGCAGCGAAGGGGTTAAAGTGGCTATGTTGGCAGTTTCCGCCATGGTCGTGATTAAATTTTTTTTCCGCCGGCCTGTTGGCGGTATTACCGCTGCTTTAACACCGACCGCCAGGGTTGTAATGAGGGCCTATTTCTTGCTCCAGTTTCTTGAGTCTGCTCTCCAGCAATGGAGGGATATCATGGATCTCTCTTGTGAAGTTCTCATAAGTTGGCAGGATAGTCTTTGGATGTTTTATGTTTTCTTCTTAGAATGCCTAGTAATGATGTCAGTAGTTTCTTCCCAAAAGCATCTTTGAAGGAAGAAACCAGATAAGCAGACTTCTTACCCCAGCATCCATCTCCACCGGAAGTGACATCAATGCAGTTCCCAGCATCCAGCTTTACAGGAAGTGAATTGTTATTTTCCTGCCAGAAACATCTTTTGAAGAAGCAGTCAAACAATGAAATTGTATGCCACAGCATCTCTCTACGGAAAATGACATTTGTGATTTCCTTTCAAAAACCTTTTTTTTAAAGAAGAAGCCAGACACACAGACTTTATTCCCTGGCATCCATCTCACCAGGAAGTGGCATCACTGCAGTTCCCAGAATTCATCTATAAAGGAAGCAACAATGTTTCCTGTATCCTGCTTACTTCAAACCATTCCTCAGAACATCCTACCACCCCGGCATCCCCAGCAAAGGATGGATACAGAAAAGAGCATCTCCTCTTTGGAACTGTAAGGCAGAGTAGGTCCTTGGTCAAGAATCCCTCCTCTGTTGCAACAATGAAAAAGCACTTAAATAAAATCCTCACAACACACAGACCCAACCTCATACATATCCCACTAACTACCATACACCCTCAAACTTCCAAACACAAGCTCTATCTTATGCTTATCAAGGTAGGTGCACTCTGCACTACTACATGCTTCAAACATCACAGACACTCTGTCCCGACTACAGAGTCTCCAGTTGTGGAGACCTCCGCACACATAATTATAGGGAGTGCAGAGCTGTAAAACTCCACACAAAGTTTGTGAATTCTTGAGATAGCAATAAACTTGAATCAAGCCAACAACATGGTACTGTATGTAACTTATCCAGAAAACTCCTAAGGCCACATCCTGGACTTTGTCTACTCAAAATCATCAACAATTCAGTGAATGTCTCCCACACCACTACAATGGAACAAACACCTTGCCATCCTCCCCTCCCTGATTGGCATCCCACAAACGCATCAAGATAAACCCAAAAGAGAACAATAACCATTCAGATCCTTCAAAGACTTCTCCATAGACGACCTAAATCTTGATCTTATCTCTCATCCTGTCATCTCCACGTCCAATGTCAAACACCTTCTAATTAATTTCAATGCAATTTAGGAAAATAATATTAACTTTAACTAAAACACGAATGAGCAAGCCAGAACCTTCAGCACAATCGTTCTCCAAAAGCCTTCTCAAAAGCAAATGCTCCATCTACAGACAAGAAAGAAAATTGAAGAAAAACTGACCTCCAAAGACATCACAATACCTAAGTTCCTCCATGTAACACGCAGACAACTTATCGCATAATACAAAGCCAAGTCCTATACCAATAAAAAGAATGAATCTGCAAACAGAAGTAGAACATTATTCAAATCAATCAAACACTGAATCACCCCTGTCTGAACCTCATATCCCACATTCCACAGACAAGTACAATGCTATCAATCACTTCTACAGTGGAAAAATATAGAAGATCCAACAGCACCTTGACACCTCGCTGACATCCTCACTTTGATCAAAGCCCCTAGCTAACTAGTACTGATTGGTCACACTTGGTTTAATGTAGCTCAAGCAGCATTTTAATGTGACGCAGTCTGTCATTTATCCAGTCTGCCTATAAGCCTGAGTGGCATTGATGATGCCTGAGCACCCCTGGCTTTTTTGGAGCCAAAAGCATGTGGCTTGCTGTGCCCAACTTAATATCCTTTGAGAAGCAAGCACCTCACAGGTGACAGACTGTTCTCTTGTTCTGCTGTTTGTCCAGGGGCATCTTCATGAACAGTAGCCTGGTTTTTACTCATCATAATACCCTTACGAGGATACATACTGAATGACTGAAATACTCCACCCTCAGGCCTCTTTATGCATCAATCGAGCATATGATCGACTGTTCCCTGGGACACACTTTTCATACACTAAATAAATCACCACATGCTTAATGTCTAACATGCTCAACATAATCCACACACTAACTCCATGGAAGCACATCATACGTACTTAGTCTAAAATGCCATCATTACCTACCAAATTGCAGGAATATTACCTTCCTCGTCTCTTAAAAGAAGAAAACCATGCACCAAATATTTTCCCTGATGGTTGGGAGAAGGAGAAAGAGTGGAGTACAACATACAAGTTAGGAGGAAATCAATAGTATGACATCAGAAGAAATACAAGGATTAATGTGACTACAAATGTAGACCTAAACTGCAAAAGTGGGAGGTAGGACGTTGGACATATGTCAAAAAAGCTGTGGGAAAAGATGACAGTGATTCCAAATTCTATGAACACATTTGCATTGCAGATATCAAACACAATATAGCTGTAATGGACGATGGTCAGAAAATGAGCATGAACAGCCTAGCTAAATACAACCCCATAGTGGGCAGCACAAATAAAGATACTCTCTCCCTATCCAACTGCGATGACTCAAACACAAGAAGAAGAATAAAAAATCCACCAGCCTGGCACAAAGATTACGTTATGAGAAAATAACTCTCCTTTCTGTGGTTTTCTTTCTTTTCCAGGAAACTCTGTTCAATAAATTGTTGAGGAAGATGTGTTATAATGGGCAATGTTAATTTAGTATCCTCTTTTATTATATTGATTATACATTTATAAGTCATTATTCTCTTGTATATAATAATTTATTCCCTTTCCTTCCCCCTCGTTTAGTCACAGTTGGTATATTCCTTTTGTTGAGGAATTTGGCCTGTCTTAGAATGTTGTGGTCCTTGTAATTCTGTTCTGTCAGGGTAGTCACACAGAGCTGAATGGAAGTGGAAAGAAGAGAAGCATAATAAAGAACTCTACTTTAATTCATGTCGTCTTTATAAAATAACCTTTTCAACATCTTATGCCCTACAACTTACACACCCATAACGGAAATATATTACACCTCAGACACCACCAACCTTCTCAAGCTCAAAGCTATTCTTCTTCAATAAAACATGGCTCCATCCATATGCATTCAAGAAGTTTTTATCTCCATATTATGCAGCACTCAACACATTAATAAAAAAACAAACATGGAAAAGATTTCACAGTCACCTAAAAGTCGTTGTTGTCCGCACTCTCTAGAAAAATCTTGAAATCACATCTTAAAAGCTGCCAAACACTATGTCAGACACTTACTGAATCCACCAGTTCTCCAGGCAAGTCATACATTGAATGCCATAAATGTACTTTTCATAGATAAAAACTGACATGATTAGAGAAACCATAGACAAGACCTAAATACCATCACACTAGCCATTCCACCATACACCACATCCGAATGGTCCACAGTTAAGACTCTTTACAGTGCTTACCTCATGGCTATTCCCACAGCTCATAAGATAGCCACATTATGTCCTTAACATCCTCCTCTTACCCATCTTGAAATCTTTCAAGAGAGACCTACATGCACCACTACTTATCAATTCCTTTATCACTGAAGGAGTCTTACGGGGTGCTATCAAAACTGATCAGGTCCCCCTATTGCTAAAGAAATCCTGCATAAACCCCAGAGATCTAGCAGTCTATTGATGCATCAACATCATCAGAAAAAATGACAAAGCAGTTGAAAGAAAACTGCAAGAGCATGTTGACACCAACAGTGTTTGTATTGATCTAGCTTCAGAATTTCCTTCAACACCAATACGCCTAACACGCACGTTGTGGGATGCACACTTGTCAAAGCAGGCAAGTGGAATTTCCACCTTTCTCCCTAATTGATCTCAGAGTTCCTTAAACAATGTTTATCATCAAGTTCATATTAAAACCTCTCAATATCTTACGTTTTTGTCTTAACTCTTTGATCCATCCTATATTTCCAAATGGTCAACTCCAGATCATTTTTGCTACCTGTAATTCTTAGAGCCCAACAATGTTTAATTGCCTAATCAATTACTTCAAGCTGTATATGGAGCAACTCACAGTCATTTTTTCTGAGCGAGAAATTACATTTACCAATTGCTGAAACACAAATTGTCCCTAAAGTTAAAGACATCAACCACTTCAAAGACTGCCTCATTTTTTATCGGAGCACGGATGTCTAAGCACCTCCAATAGTGGAAAAGAATCTAAGGCCCTGACTTATGCCAAAGTGGTGCTGCACTGCAGCAAAAATAGCAGCGCCACACTGCGCCACTTTTGAAACGCAGGGATGCACCGTATTTACAGGAATACAGCATAGCCCTGCCTTTCTCCCTGCACCGGTGCTAAATTAGGCTGCCTGGGCCAATGCATGCATCCTTGCACCATAGTGCAAAGGGTGTCTGCATTGAGGGAATAGATTGTTTATGTGCTCGAAGGTGACCCTTCCTGCACATAAACAATCCATTATGGCGATTTGGCACTTCTATGTGTGCTGAAGAATGGAGCACACATAGAAGTACCAAAGCACCATTTTGGAATGATTGTTTATGTGCGGTAAAGGACACCTTCATGCACATAAACAATCATCCATGGCATTTTGCTTCTTCTATGTTTGCTGCATAATGCAGCACACATAGAAAAAGCAAAAAACGAGGAGGAATAAATGCATTCCTCCTCGTTTTGCCATGCTTATGCCACCCCATTGGGTGGCGTTAGTTTTTGGCGCTGCCTCAGGTTTACGGCAACTCGTAAATCTGAGGCAGCATCAAAAGCAATGGGTGGAACGCCCACTGCAACACCCATTGCACATCACTCTGATGCTGAAAAGTGTGTCAGAGGGGCCCATATTTACAAGGAGGTGTAACGCCACAAAAAGTGGCTTTACACCTCCTTGTAAATATGGAGCAGTGGTTAGCGCCACCGGAGCATCACGAAAAGTGATGCTCCAGTGGCATTAGGGGCTGTTAACTCTGGCCCTAAGTTCTAAAACTGGCTCTCTGAGACAAAACTTGACAGATTTACACAACCATTCACCACAAATGAAAAATCACTCAATTGCACCTACCACACAGGCAGCTTGAAATTAATTACAACTCCAATTAAAAGTCAAGTCATACCCCCACAACCAGACTTTGGAACCGCAGTAGAACCTTGATCCTCTCACACCAAAATCATGGCTAATCCCTGCTCATTAGCATTCCTCACTCTATTGAAAGCAACCTGACTTCAAGTGAAAGCACCTCTATGTTTCTACACATTTCATCAAAGGCCTGAAAAGATTTAACATATATCTCAACTTGGTAGGCTACACTGGGTGCTCCAGCAAGTCTGTAAACTTTTGAAAACCTGTTGCTTTACATAAAACAAAGTGATAAACAATACCCCTTCCTGTGTAGCATTAAAACTGAACAATTCAGTGGGTCAAACGATCACAAGAAGATAATATATCATACTGATGGAAAAAAGAAAGTACACAAAATCATCATATAGGAATATCATATCCAACTTTTCCCCCATAATTTAGAACTATCTCATTTCACCCATCAAGCTTGCCACATCATACCTACAATTAGGGAAAAACAAAAGGCATGCCCCTCAGGGGACGTCTTATCCATCAAAGAGCCTTCCCAGCTCACAAGCAAGTCCATGACAAAAGGGATTCACCTTCAATTCCCATTTCATGTATGCGATCCTGAACAGTCTCCGTATCCCTCGATGTACAGTTCTCTGTTGCTATCCATTAGCTATACCAAGGTAAGGAAACATACTCTATCCTGTAGTAAATCTTCCTAAAAGTGTTAGGCTGCTGGCAATATGTCAATACCCTTATGAAATGTTGCAATGTTTCTTGATTAAGCCCAATGTAACATTTGCAGCGTGCAATATGGACTACCAACCATGATGTCACATGCACAGATAAAGGTGGACTATAGTTTCCTAAAACAAGCAATCTCAAAGCAAGCAGTAGCTGTTAAGTTATATTGCATTTTTACAAATACCACAGCTGTGTCCTCCCCAGCGTGGGTACTTTTAAATGAACACGACATACAGGAACTTGGTCTTACACATCTTTATTCTTCTGCTATAAAGAGTGAACCCGGCATTCTAAGCCTGCAATCCAGACACCACACCCAAGCACTTACGTCAGACTTCTACAGAGTCCTTCAGGAACCAAAAGGGTCCCGTCATTGCTACTCACACAACACTACATCTTCCCCCGGTTAAACAAAAAATAATTTTTACAGACATATATACATATATTACAACTCCTCTATAAGTGTCTTTAGAGCTTTGACCAAACGCCCTGATTGTGTCCGCTGCAGCTGGGAGGACAGATGGGAAGCGTTCATGACTGACACAGGCGATGCAGGAACAGATGCAGTCAGGGGTTGCTCTGCAGTCTCACTCAAATCAGTTTCATCTCTGACATTAGGAACTGGTAAATATTAGGGTAGATGTCTAAAGTGCAAAGACTCTCACATGATGGACTTCCTAGGACAGTGAGCAGCCACCATGAGTCCCTTACTCGTCACAACTTCAAACGGTTCAACATCAAAGGGAGTATCAGATTTACATTTCCTCTTTTGTCACACCAGTACTCGATCTCCTTCATGGAAAGTGATGTTCTTGGCACATTGATGCTTGTCAGCATACACTTTCCTTTTTTTGTTTCCAGCAGTCTTTCTGAAGAAGTTCACTATCTGTAGTAGATATCCTGTGCAGTCTTTTTTAAGGTGCTCATAAAGCATTCAAGAACAGCATTTGCTTATTGCCAAAGAGTTGTGATTTTGTAATGCTTCACATTGAGCTGAGTAAGAACGTCTTTGAATTCTCCACTGTTGAATGGTAGACCATTGTCGGACTTTAAAATTGAGGGAATACTCCATAATGCAAAGATTCCATCTAACCTTTCAATAACCTTTTCTTGAGTGATCGATGAGAGATCTTCGACAAATGGAAAATGAGAATATTCATCAATAACCACCATCAGGTGATTTGCATTGTCAAAAGGACCAAAGTAGTACACATCAACTCTCCCCCATACATGTTTCAGAAAGTCTGTCATATTCAAGGGATGTGGAGTGTTTTTGGGAGACAAGCAATTGCACAAATGACAGGCTTTCAACTCTTTCTCGACTCTCTCATCAAGCTGGTGAAACCAAGCTTGGTCTCGAAGAGCTTGTTTAGTTGCAACAATTCCATAATGTCCTTCGTGAGTCACTTCAATTACTTGTTGTTGCAGACTCTTTGGTATGACAATTCCTGAACCTCGTAAAATAATATCTTCTTGAGTAACTGAGAGGCCATCTTTTACATTCTTGAACTTCTGATATTCGTTGTCACGTGTGAGAGGTCGAGTGTTCTGTTTCCAGGATTGATGTGTAATCAGGGGTGTGGCTTCGGGGGGGGGGGGTTCGGGGTGTTACACCCCAGCCCCAAATAAATAGATTTTCTGGTAAATGGTTAGGTGCAGTTGCTTTTAGTCGGGATGGTGAGGTATCTGTGGGATTTCAACAGGACTTTTTACATACACACAGACAAAAAACACACACCCACTCTCTCCCTTTCTCTGTTTTGAAAGTCTTCAAAAATGCTGGTAAGTTTACAAAATACTGTTTTCCCTCACTTAGTACCACTACCAACTGTATTCTTCACCCTTTCCATTCCAGCTCAAGCTCCTCTCATGCACCCTACTCCCATATAATGTATTTTACATTATATGTCAGCTCGCTTGAAGAAAAATCTGAAGTTGCCACTCTCCAGTCTTACTGGCCATGCTACAACCTTGTGTGTAATGCTATCTTTTAGTATCAACGTGTTACTATCGCTGCAGTAATAATTTGTTCAAGAGACATAGTGGCAGGGGTATTTGACTTTATAATGAAGGTATGTAGGCTTCAGCCACTTTGGAAGGGGTACCATGACACTGTACTGACACATGTGAAAAGTAATCAGCAGGGTTTTGATCCTTCCACAATAGTGTAGTCATATCCCTTGCAGTTGCAAACCCCAACGTTCAATTCTGGGAGGCCTCTTGGCTTTTGAATTGCCAAAGATAGCATACAATGGTTAGTGATCAGTTACAAGAGGGAAAGATTTTCCATACAAGGAAATGTTCACAAGCCCATACCAGTGCTAAAATGTATTTCTCTGGTTGTGAATAGGCACGTTCAGTTGTGACAAACTTCTGCTTGCATATGCCACAATATGCATTTGGGTGTCCATTGTTTTAAACAAGGATCTCGCCCAACCCAAGTTGGTTTGTGTCACCAACAACCGCCATGTGCAGCTTTGGGTCAAAGTAGGCCATTTCAATTGCATGCTTGATTTTTTTAAGCTCTCTTCACATTCAGGTGGCCAGTAAAATAGAACATTCTCTTTGTTGTTGTCTCTCAAGGGAGCACTTACTGTGGCAAAGTCACATATGTATCAAGAACAGTAATTGCCCATGCCAAGGAATGGTAGCATCTTGTGGGTGATTGGTGTCAAACAAAGCTTGAACTTTAGCTGGTTCTGGCATCATACACCCAATCAGAAAAGATATGGCCAAATAATTTGAGTTTTGATTTGTGAAACACCGTGTCCACCCACTGACCCAGCAGGAAAACTCCTAATGGGGCCTCCTGGTAGGCGGCCACACTGATGGCAACCTGACCACGGGAGTTTGGCAGACAGCCTTTTCCGTCCGTCAAACTCATAATGACTCCCTCAGTGTTTATCGATACACCACTGTCAATAATAAAAGGTATGGAACAGCCATTTTTCTTTGGTGTGATTTTCGGACAATGTTTGAGCGACCTCTGTGATTTTGTCCACTGCCTTTACTTTGGCTCATATTGACTATAGTCCAATATGCACAAATTTTTCTGAAGTAAACATCAACATTGCACATCCATCTTCTTCACTGTCACTTGACTCTGAAACTGAAGAACTCCTGCACAAAGATTTAGATGACAATTTACTTAGTTCATTGTCAATTTGCCTCAGCTGATGTTGCTTGCCTTGACCTTGTGGGAGTGTGCAGAATGTCGCTTCTGGAACATTCAGACACCCACTTTGTTTTCTTAAAGTTACGCAATTGGGAGCACATTTACAATAAAGTGGAGCGGCTCTGCACCGAAACTGCCAGTGCCATGCTGCGTCACTTTAGAAACACAGGGATACAAAGTATTTACAAAAATACAACACACCCCTGTGTTTCCCCTAGCTCTAGGGCTAATTTAGCTGCCTAGTGCCAATGTACGCATCCTTGCACCATTGTGCAAGGGTGTCTGCGCTGAAGGGAATGTTTGTTTGTGTGCAGGAAGGTGTCCCTTCCTTCAAATAAACAATCTACAATGGTAATATGTCACTTTTTTGTGTGTTGCCGAACGCAACACACGTAGAAGTAGCAAATTGAGATTAAATGATGATTGTTTATGTGCAGGAAGGGACACCTTCTGACAAATAAACAGTAATTCATGGTATTTTGCTCTTTCTATGTGTGCTGCAGAATGCAGCACACATAGAAAATTGCAAAAACGAGGAGAAATAAACTAACGCCAGTGGGGTGGCGTTAGGTTTTGACCCTGCAACAGATTTACAAATCTGGGGCAGCGTCAAGAGCAATGGGTGTTGCAGTGGAACGCTCACAGCAACACCCATTGCACGCCCCTCTGCCGCAGAAAACTGCGTCACAATGGCCCATATTTACATAGCGTGTTATGCCACAAAAAGTGGCTTAGCACCACCTTGTAAATATTGCGCAGTGCACAGCACCACCAGAGAGTCACAAAAAGTGACGCTCTGGTGGTGCTAGGCGCTTGTAAATATGCCCCATAGGTTTCCCTCAGCATTGCAAGCCATTACAAATTGTTTTTCTTTCCCGCATCCCTTGTATATTTGCCCAATGTCGGAACATTTAAGTTCATGTGGAAAGGGAAATCCACATCTGAAGCACAGTTTCTTTTTCTCTGGAGACATCACCTTGTGTCCTTCCACAATGTGCTTTTGCTCACTTTTCATGTTCATGACAGACTCACTTTGGGCACCTCCAACCTCCATCTCAGCAGTTTGCCATTCCACACATTCCTCATCTCTGGCAGCTACAAGTACTCGCTCCAGACTAAGGGCCATGTTTATGCCCTGGTTTGAGTCACTTTGCACCACGCAACATGGTGCAAGAGCAGCACAAGCCTTAAGTGAGATTTATAAAGCCACGCAAAGCCACCTTCCGTGGCCCTCCATGGCTTCATAAATCTCGAGTAACGTAACACAGCACAAATCACTGCGGTATATTACTCTGAGCCAGGGAGAAGTTTCAATGTGTGTTGCCTGGGTGTTCCCACACAATATCCATGGATTTTGACACATTCCCAGATTTACAAGAACTTGCAAACCTGTGAATGCTCCAAAATGATATGCCTCATCAGGAGAGGTGTAACAAGGAGAAATATGTTTATTTCTCCTTGTTTTTCCTCTTTCTATGTGTGCTGCAAAATGCAGCACACATAGAAAGAGGTAAAAGCAACTCAGGATTGTTTTGTGCAGGAAGGAGACCCTTCCTGCACAAAAACAATCCTGCAGTCAATGCATGTACCCTTGCACTATGATGCAAGGGTGCCTGTGTTGGCGCTAGGCACTCAAAAGGGCACCAGCGCAGGGTAAAAGGGCAGAAATGTGCTGTATTGGATAAATACAGCACATTCTTGCCTTTTCCCTGTGATCCAGGGCAGTGCAGCAAGATGACTTACTGTACTGCCCTGCATGACAAATTCAATAAATCTGGGCCTAAATGTTTCTCTCAGCATTTGTCTGAACGAATCTGACAAACAACCATCTATAAATCTGAGACATATGGCTTCTTCATCGTTGAATTAGTTACACTTACAGTGTTTTATGAGCATATCAAGTCTCCCAAGAAACTTATCAATTGTTTCACCAACTCTTTGTCTTTCCTGACTGAAAATATATCTTTAGTAATCAACATTCGGCATTGGATTGAATTCTAAATTCAGCGTGTCTTTGATGTGAAGGTATGAGACTTCATCAACATGTGGTATTTTCTTTATTACTTCTTTTACCCCTTCATCTGCAGATTCGTAAGATATTTGATAATCTCTTTGTCATCTGTTTCTTCCAGTGCATCAAAGAAATCATCAAAAGTCTCTGTCTAGGCAGTATATCTATCACCAATATTTTGCTTTTTGGCAGTATCAAAAGGAGGCAGTGGTTTTAAGAAAGAAGCTACATTATAAACATTTGTGAAACTTACTGACGTTGACAGCAGAGTTCTCTTCAGCACCGTCTGCTGTTCGACAGGATGTGTTCCATTCATACCATCGGCAAGGCCCTGCAACATGCTGGCACCGAGGTCATAATGCCCACTCTCCATCTGTGCGGAGCTGCCTTCTCTCACAGTGAGTAGCGGCTTTGTTTCTGGCACAGGTTCTTCACCCTTCTCACTACTTTGCATTGTATGTGATGTGCGTGGTTTTTACTGCCTTTAGCATTATTGTACTTCATATCTTGTAGCTCTGTGTTGCAACATGGTACCTCTTTCAGGGAATCACCAGCAGGTTCCTGGCCAATAATACACAAATTTATCCAAAAGCCAAACGTTGATCTTAACTTCAACTGAGGCGTGTGACAGGCAGTCTGCTGGACCACGACAAATTCTCTGGGAGAGCACTGTCAGTTCCTTGTGTTACGTATCCCCTGTCTCTTCACCAGCTGCAGCATCCTCCCCAGCCTGGGTACTCTTAAATGAACATGCCACACATGGAGCGTGGTCTTACATGCCTTTATTGTTCTGCACGCAAGCACAAACTCACCATTCTGAACCTGAAATCCAGTCACCACACCCAAACACTTGTATCACAGTTCTACTGAGTTCAAAATGAACCAAAAGAGTCCTGTCATCGCTATTAACACAACACTACAGTCACTAAAACAATACAGGACAGATTTAAATTTGGTGAATGATACTCTATCAGCCAAGATGGTGGAGGACATTTCTTCTGCCACCCTGACAGACTACTGTTTGCAAAATGTACAGATCACCACTGGCTCAGTAGTGATCTCTGTACCTTGATAGGAACCACCATCATGGTGATTCCTATCAAGGTACAAAAGGATTGTTGGACAAACAAAGTTTTACTGAGTTTTTGTTTTTCAAAAATTGGATTGGAAAACAAAAACCGATTTTCCCCCTCACCATAGGTGTGATGGTCATTATTTGTGTTCTTTCTGTCCCTCAGTGCCATGTTTTAGCTAGTGATGATGGACAGAAAAAGGGACATCACATTGTTCACATTTAATAGGGCAGAGAGTGTAATGGCCTTCATCCGATGGCTCTCTTTTCTGCGGGGCCAATGGAGGAAGCTGTCTGTCAATGGAAGTAACAGGAGCCTGTCAACGAAATGGTGGCGTCCTCCTGACACTAAATAGGACATGCAGACAGTCAGTGTTCTGGACAAGGTACTTTGTCACCTGTGAAATGGAGTACCTTGTCAGCCAAATTCTAAATCTTGTCTATATGTGGAGGGAACTAATTCTAGAAAGAGACAGCAGAGTCAATTCATGTCATGTCTATTTACAATCTGCATTTATGGGACAGGCATTGATCCACTTTCACAGAGATGAGCATTTGCTGTTGAGAGCAAGACTGGTTAAATTTATGGAAGTAGCTGAGAAACTGTTGAATGTGAATGACATAAAATAGATATATTGAGGTAATTATCTACAGCTGTCAATGTGGTGGTCAGAAATAATTTATTTTTAATACACACTATGCAACACCACTCAATGGGCGCCATGATTAATAGTATTTAATTTTCTACATTGTAGGAGCGGTATCACAATGAGTAGTAAGTTCCTTTGCATTGTATTGTATGTAATGAATTGTTCGTTTTAAATTAATTTTGTGACTTAAACAGGTTGGATAATTTTAAGCTTTGTGATAATGCAAATTTTCTAAGCCTTTGTGTACAGGTTTAAATCTCCATCCAAATACATGTATTCATTTATTAATGCAATTGGACAAATGATTTTACTGTCTCCTGAGCACAATCTAGAAGGTAGTAGAGACTGTGTCAAGGGAGAGAGTTGTCAGTCACAACAGTAACCTACAGGGATACATGTTCCAGAATTTACTGGTTTGTCCTGGATGGTCTCATATCTCCGCAGGCTGCTGTTCCAGTTCAGTCATGGGCCAATCCATCTGAAAGGAAATAGCCTGAAATAATGCAATGTGGCTACATGTGCGCCTGGACTGGCAGCACATGTGGAAGCAGGCTCTGGAAAACAACACTGCATTACATAACCTTGCACTTAAGGAAAGAGTTAAAGGTACTAAATTATGAGGATGATGGTGGGTTCCTGTCAAAGTACAAATCTACTAGCTGTCTTTTCCATTCCAATAAATGTACCCCTAGCCAAAGGAATAGTCCCTGGCACAATGAAAGATGCCATTATCACTTTCGTCTGTTAAAAAAAAAAACTCAAGACCTGGCAAACTGAAACCATTTTCTAACCTGCCTTCTCTCAGTAAACAGATGGAGAACTAGAAGACAATGCAAGTTTAAGAATGAGTGGAATTGATAAATGTTAATTCTCTATCTTGACGATCTGTACTTCGTGTGTGTGTTCCCAGCACCACTATTTCTAACTTTGGTTAAACAATGTGGTTATATTGAAACATTGTCAAATAAAAAAAGACATTTAAAAAAAGAATGAGTGCATAATCATCCTATATGTGACCTTCACTTCAGTTTCAGACCCACGTGAGAAAAATAAACCACACTTGCTAACATAAGGAAGTCTTCTTAATCACCCTTGATGAAGGAAAACAAGCAGTATCGAAAATCGTCACCGGCTCGGTGGCTAAAATAGCATGGACCCTGAGATCGTACTGAAAAGACTATGGGCCTCAATACGAGGCTGGCGGTCTTGAGATGGCCAGCCTCGTGGTGGTGGTCAGGATCGCCGCTGGTGTGGTGGTCCGACCGCCACATTAAGACCCTGGCAGTGAGACCTTCAGAGTGCTGCAATCTCCACCCGGATCGAACTCAGCTAAAGTGAATTGGGGCAGAGAAATCACTAATTTGAAAGGTGATTCAAATCTGCTCTTCAGTATTTTGTAGGATCCTGCTGTCATACGTACTTGAATTTCCATAGGTTAAATTTAAAAATTATTGCATCCTAAATTGACGTGATTCAGTGAGAAATCTGTGACCCAGACAAATATCTTGAATTGTGCAGATCACATATACCAGTATGTGAAGTAAGAATTGCCTCAGCTTAATGTAGTGAAAATTATATCTCGGTAATGGGGAGTCACATGACATATCATAACATGTTTTTTTGAGTTGGCTGACATCTTGCACCCCAAAACCACATATCAGAAAGTAGTGAATACAGGTGTAATTGTCAGTGCACATCTTTAATTCATAGCCCAAATAAAGCCTTTGTCAGAGGTGCCAAACTTCAGTTGGTATGTTTCAAGAAAAACATCCTTTTATCAAACTAGTATCCAAACTAAACCATTGCAGGCCCTTTGTTCATGAGAAACGGGGCCTTGCTCTGAGAGGAAACTTACAGTGTGTCAAGTTCAGTGCTTTGTTCTATTTAAACATCAAATATTGCTTTGACCACTGAATGATGAAAAAGATACCACCGGGTCAGTTAAATCACTTTTGCTGGAATGATCCCCACCGAGCTGGCAGGGATCTCTAAGTTTGGCAGGTGGTTCGCAATGAGTGAGTAGAACTGAGGGCCTCGACTAAAGCAAAGGATATGTGGACCACAGTCATACTCTAAATGACCCCAGAGTCTATGGAGGACTCCCAAAAAATCCCACTGACATATCGCGATGGTTACAAATCAGGTTCCCAAATTAAAGGTAAACATTTGGAAAAGGCCATGGATACTTGCAAAATCTCAAAGCTCATTATATAACAGACAGAAACCGACTGTCAGCTAATTGGCACCTGATCTGCAATCAACCTTTCAGGCAACAGAAATGTGGATGCATATTTCACGGCAACCATGGATTCAGACTGTCTTTAACACCATACCGAGATCAGAACGCAACCAACTTCACTTCCAAAAACCTAAGAAAAATGGACACACTGGAGTTTTACTGAACTCTATCAGTAATAAGGATAATGTTGGACATGGCCTTTTCTCTGAGGTCACCCCAGATTATTGGATTATTGCCTTCCTCTGCCTTTCTTGATTGTACTTTTTTTAGTTGTCTTTTAGGACTCTGTGCACCATTCCCTTTCTAACCAGTAGTACAGTGCTTGTGCTCTCGCCCTAAAATGCCCTATACTTAATGGCACATTTATTTACTTATAGGGTCTCTAGTAAATGGTACAACATGTACCTGGGGCCTGCATATTAAATGCTACTAGTGGGCTGCAACACTCATTGTGCCTCCCACTATAGTAGCATTTTGAAACAAGCCTCAGGCATACCACTGTAGCCCGTAGTGTAGTTGTAAACTGTCATTTCGACCTAGCAAAATAAAAAGATTTGTCAGGCCTAGCCCTTCCTTTTTAGTGTTTATAAGTCATCCTTAAAGTAGTCCCTAAAGACTCAAATGGCAGGGTGCCTGGTTGGTAAAAAGAATAACATAAGTACTTACGTTTTATATGTCCTGATGCTGAAAAACATCTGCTGTACAATTATCTCTCTCATAGACTAAGACTGGGTTGCCTTATTACACTTAATAAGTGCTAACGTCAGATTGGGAACAGATAGGTAAATTTTGTTTGCACTCAAATTAATACCAATTTAACATCCTCTTTAATAGTAAAGTAGGATTTTACAATACAATTTTAAAAATGCCACTTTTAGGAAGGTGGCATTTTTCTGCCCAAACCAACTGTGCCTTCCTGCTAATGTCATGTGTCACCTGATTGTGAATGGCTCTCCCATTGTGAGTTGTATATTGCTTCTAGACATTGAGATAAGAGAGACCTAAGTCTGAGGGTAGAGGGTCTTCCTGACAGGATGGTTGGGGAAGAGTTGTGTCTTGCCCTGATTATAATTCTAAGAGCCCTGCTTGCAGCACACACAGAAGAACCCCAAACCAAGGCTACCTGTGCCTTTGTCACTCTAGAGTTTGGAGCCAGAAACAGGCGAAGGAGAAGAACTGACCAGAACCATTTTTTGGGTGTTGGTGAGGGAAGTTTTCCCACACAAAGGCTGGCACCAGGTATGAAATTAGGACCTTTAGAACCTCTCATTGGAGCACTCCTGGAACTGTAGAAGATTCAGAAGAGATACTGCCCTGCTGTCTGAGGAAGAAGTGCGGCCCTGCTGTCTGAGGAAGAGGGACTGTCCTGCAGACCGAAGAAGGTTGGTTAGAAAGCTCTAGTGTATTTTTTTTTTAGCAGCAGGAGGATATAGTTTGTCTGGAGAGCTTCTGGGAAGATGCTTTGCATGAGGGAGGTATTCACAATGGTAACTCAGGGGTAAGAGAGCATCCCTACAGAGAGCTTTGATGAAGGACAGTGCTAATACATCATCTACATAAGAAGTGGCTTTAAGGCAGTTGAGTAAGTCAGCAAGGGAGTGTTAGGGCTTTGAAGGCTGACCACTGTGGGATTCTGTAGGACGGGGTGGGTGAAAGTATGGAAGCACGCTTGGTGTCCTTGATGTGGTGCTGGATCCTCTGCATTTTTTTCAAGTACCAAAGGTTGATGGCATAGCATTTTTCTGTGGAGTGAGGAATAGGTGGGTCCAGCAGGGGATTGATGCAGTGCTAGATTGTCTTCAACAACAATTCACTTCTGTTGGTGATGTCATCGATGGTGTTCGTAAAGTACTTTGCTTTGGCTTACATGATTAGCTGTCTGCGTGTTGAGCTGAGGGACTTCAGGATCAAGAGGTCCTCAGAGTGTTGTTTTTCTTCCATTTTCTTTTCTATGTGCAAATGGATTGTTTATTGTCAGTAAGGCCCCAGAAACATTCTCACCATGGAGAACAGAAACAGCAGTCTCACAGTCCACTCCTAGCAGCTTCCAAAAGGCAGTACTTAGGAAGAACTAATGAGCAGCCCATACCTAACAAGCAATTAATGGATTTTCAAAAGGTAGTCCTGTCTCTATCCTCTTCACTTTAGTGTCTGGATTTACACTCTCCAGCCAGAAAATACACCTCCACTGCCTTAGAAAGCTGCCCTCATCCGCCATCTTGTGCCATGCTAAACCAGCGGCATCTAGAGTGGATCCCATTCACTTCAGTACTCAGACTTGTACATCCTGAAAGCCTTACTACGGCACATATATACAAACACCTGCACTTGACGTACACATGGGATGTCAGCACAAACTTCTGGGGTACACATAGCAGGAGGGGCCAGTACACCACACTGCCACTGAGACAGATTAAAAGGTCTGGTCGTACTAAGGATTCACAAAAAACAGTGTATTACCACCACAGGGACATTACTCATCTGTCCATTATGAAGACATGCTTGATGCACACCACCAGATAACAGGCCGGTCCCATACCTGGCATTGTTTAGATCAGCTCTGTACCTCTGCATAAATGCTAGATCAGCAGGACACCAGGGTCAAAATAAAAGCCACGGTATCAGATTGACACTCAGATATGCATTCTTGGCAGGAGAATACATCTGTATACCATATGGTAGACATTCCTGTTTCAACAGTCACAATGCATAATGACTGCACCCTCTGCCTGGACTTGGCAGTTTCATCCAGACCAAGAGGCAGCTGCTTTGTGCCATGATAAAGGTGATTTGTTTGATGCTTCCACTAGACAGAACATATTATAACATTAATAAAGAATCATTGTTTCTTACAACTTTTGATAAGGTTAGTAATGCACAGTTTATTTAGTGCCCATGTGCAAGTGTATAAATTAAAACCTATCTACAAACATTTGATTTTATTGTGGAATTGGTGGTGCTTTGTCCTTAAGTTATGCCTGTTGAGCACTGATAGACAATCTGCAGTCCATCCCGCAGAACACATTGCTATCCCAAGCCTACAATGTTGGACCAAAACATTGCAAATATGTATCTCCTCTGTGGTTAAAGTGTCAATTGGCTCCTCCGCTAAGGCGGAGGAGCGCCGCCCCACTGGATTTTAACAAAAGTAAAAATTAAATGATAATAACGGTACCTTATTATCATTTTATTTTTCCTGGGGGTAAGGAGGCGGGACTGAGCTGGAGAGGGCCAAAGGAGAGCTGGAGGTGGGGTATGTGCACCATAAAGTGCACATGTCTGTTTGGCTGGCCGTGTTTGGCCGACCAAACAGACATGCGCACTTTGCATGTTTTCTACCCGGTTGTATTGCACAGTCTAGTGAGAAAATGCACAGACTCCCAATCCCAATCTGAGTGCTAAAGCAGGCTGCTCAGACCAATCACAGCGCTGATGTCATGTGACGCTGCTGTTAACTGCACTCTGCAGCTTACCACTGTGATGTTATTGAAGTAGAAGTAGATCATTATGTTCTTTATGGGATTTAATTCCTTTCATCAAAGCATTCAGATTGTACTTTAGAGCTGATCATACAGAGCTTTTGTAGCATAAAAAAAAAATAGCATTAACACAATGCGTTAATGCTTCGGTTAGTTGGAAGGTTTTCACTGTGCCATTATTTGTCCTTGTTGAGAAATGCACTATAGGGGTCATAATGGAGGTCCATGGAACATCACACCATGTGGGTGGTTCTCACCACATGGAATTTGTATTGGTGTTTGACTGTGCATGCATTCATCAGCTAACAGATGTAATGGACAGAGGAATAGCCAACTACAGTAAAGAGGAGATGCTAACAAGATAGCTGCCACATTGTTGCAACTGTGGTTTGGCAGTAGCTGACCGCTGTGAAGCACCAACAGATCAGAGCGAGCACACATCAGCATACATCTTATTATCTATATCTTGTTCTCATGTGCCCCGTTTGTAGAGTGGCATGTGCCTTTTATCGGGGCTTTTATAGAGTTACAACATGTTCCTTTTTATCAGGACTGTTTATTTGAGAGACAGAATATCAGAGTGTCCAGATACACTCTATTGATACACACATTTATGTCTGTTCCTACCTCCTGTGATATGTGCTATGTGGGTAACATTGTGCCTACGAAGGTGCTGACTGCCTCAGCAGTTGGGCCTTGCAGTGTAGTGTCCAGTCAGCCACTCTCCCACTCCTGAACTGCCATGGAGGAACGCCAAGAATTAGTTTACTAAATGTATTGGAAAATGACCATATAAGCCTTATTGGAACTGGGGATTACATTCTCACTGGATAATGGCACTTGCCAATGACTGGCTCACTGAAAAATGGAGATGACTCACTTTATGGAAGACAACAATGCAGTGTCTATTAGGTACTGGTGATAATGTGCTTATTAAAAATGACAAAATAAGCCTATGGAAACTGGTGATGGTGTTCTTGCTTGATGAAGGGGCTCACTGGAAAATAGCAATGACTGGCTTGCTGCAAATTTAAAATAATGCCTTTTCTGGGAAACAGCACTGCTGTGGTTACTTGCAATTATATGCTGGCTCGAAAATAGGAGTAAATGGGGACTCATAACAATCCTTCTACCCAACCTCACTCTCATTGATTCACTCATCCATCTATTTTCACACTTTCAGTCATTCACCCATCCATCCTCCCACCAATCCTCTCATTTTTATTTGTACATCTAACGTTTCCTCATGCTGCTTTACACATTTACTCCCACACCAGTTAGGAGAATTTTCAATAAAGATGACTTGTTTAACTGTAACTTGAAAAAAAACATTTTGTAATGTTTGCATAATATAATTGAAAAATAGAAGTTGAACAACCACCTCATTCGTTTCTGTTAGTAAAAATTTATTTTACTAGTTGCAAGTCTAAGATCGATACTTTGGGCCTCATTATGAGTTTGGCAAGCTGACCATCGGACCTCCAAACGTGCGGGGTCCAGGCTGCCGTCATAGCTGTGCCCTCACCCCTAGTCATATTACGATGTTTCCACCGAGCTGACCTGCAGAAACATTGTATTTCAATGTTTCTGGAAGTCAGCCGGGCAGAAACAGTCCCACGGCATTGGCTTCGGCTCCCTTAAGGACCATGATAGTGGAGGCGCTACCTGTGGCCCTAAGCACTGGCTTTCCGCCGGCCTTTCAATGGCAGTGAAACCACCGTGTAAAGTGGACTCGTGATCAGCATGGGCACTGTCGTGGCTGACCACAGCTCTGACCACCACCACCCCTTTGGGATTCGTGATCCCGGCGGTGGCAACGGTCCCCTGGCGGTCCAATCGCCCCCGCAAGTTTGACTCTCATAAGACCACCACGCTCGTAATGAGGCCCTTTATTCCCTTTGGAGCATTCCTTTGTTCACATTTTTGTGACTAGCTTATTTACACAAACTGCTTGTCCCACGGTATGGTGCAACCACGTAGAGTTGGGTCTTAATCGTTATTTGGTCTAAACCAGTGGTCTGATGTGTGCAGAGTGACACGTGAACACAAAATAAAAATCTGTATAACCAAATAAACTGAGCTTAGCAATGTATTAGTTACAGCTGACAGGTCGAAGAGACGGACGCTCTCATTGATAGCTTGTGATATTGGAGTATCTGGTGCTAGAATCCTAGCTGGGAATGTGGGAACGCAGAGCCAGTCTTTACTGCACCGTGGCCAACTGTTCCTGTTGTATTGTCTGGCCTGGGGGAGAGGATACATCCTGTGTAAAGGAGGAGCCATAAAGGGGCACCCAGGAGCACAGAAATGAGTTGAGACTCCTGCGGCACACCATGGCCCTTCGAGGACATGGAAGTCTTTCGTTCAGGTATCCTCACACTCTCATTAATTCATGTTCCCATCCATACATCTCTTATTTACTTCCCATGCACTTCATACTCGCACTTCAATTTTTTTCATTCATCCATTAATCTCTCTATTCTTGACCACACACAGGGCAGCGTCACGCACAAAGCACACACCAATACACAAACACATATGCTTATTAAAAAAAGTCACTTAATTACTTTGCATTGTTCATTTTGTGAACCCCAGAACATAGTTGAACAAAACATGAGTTAACAATCAGTCTTTAAACACGCCTGATGGCATTTAACAACATAAATGTGTACTCCAGTGCCACTGAGAGATATAATGTTACAACATCCATCTGTTTTTAATTGAAGTCCATACGGGACCTTTCTTATCTGTCACATCCCTCAGTAAACTGTTGATTAAAGTGATTAACGCTATCTCTAGCAGCACACAAGTTTGTGCCTGGGAGAGCTATTGGTTGATCTCACTTCATCTGCTTCTATTTCACTGCTATTTACTGAGTTTTACAATCTTCTCATTCAAAACAGGGCTTTTTCCTGACTCAGCCTTGAAAGTGACTTTGGCTTGCATCATCCAGCCTTTTACTTCAGTGATGCTTGGCTGCAGCAGAGGTGCCAGGATTCAGTCAGCGTTATGGAACATAGCATTCACTGAGGGAAAGGTGACCTACAAATGAAATAATTCACCTCAAGGTACACTTCATTCTCTTTCTTTGGCATGCCAAACTATTGCGACCCGATTCACAGAAATGTAAATGTATACTTGCTACGGTTTACGCCATGTTTGCATCACAAAAGTGACGCAAATCGACGTAAAATCTTTTTTACCTACTTACTTTCCAGCGCAAAACTTGTTTTGTGCTTAAAAGTGCCCTAAACATAACTGCTTTGCTTTCATTAGCACAAAGGGGGTGTTACATGAGTGGTACATGCATGTTCCCAGGCAACCTTTTGATGCAAAACCCTACCTACAACCAATAGCAGACAGGGTTTTGCATCAAAAGTTAACGCCATGTGAAAGCAGGCCTTAAAAGAAGAATTTTCTTTTCCTTTCTTTTCCGACTTTGCATGCAGACAGTGGTCTCCTGTCACTTCTCAAACAGGGGCATATCTTAGTCAGTGGTACTGGGGGAGTGTAAATCTCAAATTACCCAACTTAAAGGTGATGGGCCACAGGCTGGAGGGATGAGATGACCTAGTTTCGGGATGGACTGCTCAAATGAACAACAGGGTAATTTTGTATTGGAAATTGCAACATGCTCTGTAAATGTTTACAGAGAATGATGCATAATTACACGAAGTGGCTTAATAACATCATTTTTCGAACTTCGTCTAACAAGAGTAATGAGAAATTCCTGGAAATACATTGGCTTAGTTTAATTTTCATCCTGGCCTGGTTAAAATACTATTCAAAACAATTTCCAGTGGTTAGGCTATTTCCAAGATTTCGTCCAATCACCTTTTGGGTGTCTGATTGCCAGTAATATGCATGCAAACCTGACAATGGTAAAGCTTTCCATGTGAATTTCAAGAAGTAGTAAACTTGCATCCATTCAATAATATTTCTATGGGTGCAGATTTACTATTTGTTTGGTAAACCCCGCATAATATATATTTAAGTTCTCAATCCAAAAAATGAAGAAATTGAAACCTCTCAGCGAAATGATAACAAGAAAATCCAACACAGACATAGCAGACCAACTCGGGTCCCCCAGACCCAACTACCAAGCTGAGAATGCATTATTTGTGGGGGGGGCACACCCCACACATCCTCCTCCCTGTTCTGTAAGTTTACATGTTTGGTATTTACAAAATTATTTCACTAGTAGTATCTTTATGGCTGCGAAGTGTCCACACATAAAACAATAGAACAGTCCTATCTTTTTATGTGTGGACACGTCACAGTTGTAAAGTTCCTCACAATGAAATTGCTTTGTAAATAGAAAACAATTGCAAACTCAGACAAAAGTTTAAGTTTACCTTTGTGAATCAGGCCCACTACTTTTATTGTCAGAAGCATTGCCTGTCAAAGACGTTGAATGGATTATGGTAAAGGGGTTATAAAGTGGTCTCCTAAAGCCATACACCTTTACAATCCCATTGCCATGGACCATCTACTCATCCTCAGTAATCTTTGCATATCTATGTCTTTAAATATTTTACATTGACAGGTTATGATGCTTCTTCAGGTTGTAGAGAAACACTGCACTTTCTTTTCTTCCCTTTTGGACAGTGTGGTGTTGGCTGCATCAGTGTATGAATACATTAGCAATTTATATAGTGCAAGCATAGATGGCACCACTCGAGCACTCTACATTGTAGGGGGTTCTGCAAAAAAAATACAAAATTTTGTACATGAAGTCTGGATGTGCATATGAATTGCAAAATTACATTTTACACATCTTCTTTTTTCAGGCACAGGGAGATTAAGGGCCTGATCACAAGTTTGGCAGTCTGGGGACTGCCAAGGTGGGGGTCTGACTGCTGCCATGTTGGTGGTCCTACTGCTGTATTAGGATGTTGGCGGTTTGCTTAGCTAGACACTGTCTGAGTCCTACCAACACCACCAGCCAACTGCAGACCGCCTTGATGGTGGCTGGGGAAAAGCAACCGTCACAGGGTGGTTAACTCAAGGGTACCACCATGCACATTATGATATGCTGTTCCGCCAAGCCGACTGTAGCGGGAGAGACCGCCTGCTATGAAATGGTGGAATCACAGGGAATGGGGTGCTAGCTCCTCCAGTTCCTTCTTTTCTCTTCAGTCTCCAATGTGGGCCACTTTGTCCAGGCCCCACCCCCTCACGGCAGCATCTCCACCACTGAAAAAAAATATATATATAAGTAAGTACAATTTACATTTTTCTGCCATTGACTGGACTCAGCATTTATGGCCCAGTCACCAGCAATGGAATGGTACATGCACAACGTATTTTTACGCATGTCATGCATATGTGTAGCTTTTATTTTAAACAAATATAAAAATATACCTTGTATTGCTGACCACATGCCCCGCCGGTCCACCGCCCTCAAGTACACTGCCTCTGGGCCAGTGATAACATTATCATACAGCAGGTGAGAGACAGTAGACTCAGCTCCCTTTTTGGGACCACCACCTTTGTGGTCTGGCAGTCCAACCACCAAACCCTAAGTGATTTGCCCAGAACCACACAATTTTAAGTCATGTGCTGTGGTCAGGATTCAAACCCTGCTTTTCAGGTTCCAGAGCAAACAGCTCAGCAGCCCGATGGCATCTGCTGTAGCAAGTGGTGTTCACCTCCATGCATGAACATTTTGCAGTTACAGGATGTTGTCAACATTCAGAGGCCAAATGAAGAAAGGGTACCCTAGACCAAAAAACGAGGAGCGGGACAGGGACAAACTGAAAAAAAGAATAAATAGAAGAGGCTGCCGCTTAGATTAGTTATGCGACCCCCTACAGTTCCTATATGTGTAACTCTGAGGCTACATTATCTTTGATGTATATTATACATATAGTAGAATGGATATAGGCCACATGCTGTGCCCTTTTCTTCACAAAAAGTATGAGATGGATAGATATTAGCAGAGATTGACTTTATGGATAGGACCTCTCTTTCCGTATATTTTAATAAGCCATGGACAATATATCTGTGCCCTGAAGAAGGTGTGTGACCTGGTGGCCACATTACACCGAAACGTACGTCTGCACGCTGTTTCGCTAGGAGGTGTTTGGAAGTTCCTGGATTTGAAATTAGATGTACCAGGTGTCTACAATATATACAGCAAAGGAGTATATAAAGAGGAAACAATAAAAGAAACCTTCAAGGAACAGTTGGGATTAGAGATGCATCCTGGCCATTGGAGGACATTTAGTTATATTTAATTTATTCCTGTATATAAATTATATTATGGACAATAGTGCCCTCCCTAGTGGAACATTTTTGATGAGATTTGTACCGACTAGGCAACTTTTCTATTGTATTTATTTTTTATTGATGTATGTGTGTGGTATACATGGGTATGAGTGATGGTAGAGAGAGAGTTTTCTATTGTGTCCCTAGAGCTCTCTTGCATACACATACTAGTAATTGGTGAAAAATAATTCTATACATCCATTGAAATAGTTTAATTTTATATGTATGTGTATATATTTCATGCTCAACGTTGATTATCTTTTCAAGGATTCCTGTTGGAACCTCTATGTGAGGTGGGTGCTTTTGTCAACATTCAGAGGCACATTTACAGAATTTATTGGTATGTCATTTCTAGCAGATTGTCTGGGAATTTTCTGCAACAGTCGAGCTAGTAATAATGTTGCATGAAGGCCCATTTTAAATGTAAATTGTCCCATATTGTACCCTAAGGTGTGCTACACACAGTATTACTGTACACACCTTCTTTTGAAGGTTCGACTGTAGTATTCTAAATCAAAATAAAAGGCCAGAAACCAGGGCAAATTAGTGAGATGCAAGCCATCTGCTTAAAGGACCAGTTTAAAATGTAATAGTTGATGTTCCTGTGTACACTATTCCCTAAAGGAGACAAGCCTTTTGTGCACCTTCCATATTATCTAACTTATGATATATGCAGTCTAAAACACCAGTCTCTGTCAGCAGAGTTTACAGGTAACTGCAGCATGTCAGTGAACTCTTAGGTGGCCCAAAATAATACACATCAACGCAGTGTTTTGATGTGCCATGACAAACATTCATCTTTATCCTGCCAAGCCCTGAAAGCCTGACACATAGGTTGCCTGGGTTTTGCATCTATAGTGAATATTCTTGTGGTGCCTGAGTAAGAAATCTGCCTCTTTGCAACTGGCTGTTTTTTCAAACACTTCTTTTCAGGCATGCCTTTTACCAAGAGGTCAACATTGACTGCCTTCATTTCACACTTGGAGGAGAAATCCTCCAGGTTGTGCCAGACTGCATTGTTTCTATATTATGTTTATGCATGATGACAGACACTTACCTCAATTGCACACTGTTATAAAGAGGCCATCTTGGAAAAGCAGTTTTGCCATCATCACAACCTTAACTCATTATGTAGTAGGTCACCATGTTTCCATGAAAGGTTTCTGGGCTGTCTGTGAGAACGTTTTACTCATGCCATCCCTATCATTGTCTAGACTTCCCACATAAGGTACAAGCCATGCTTGTTTCTCACACATCCAGACAAGCCAGTGATTATACCTTGAAACCCATCTGTTTGTTCATTGCAGGCACAATTAGATCCAACTTGCAGCCCAAAAACAGTTCCTGTATATCTGAATTTATGAAAACCCTCACCCATGTAGCAATTTATTAGCTAACAGGGGCAAGACATGTTTCCTTCATGAACCTAGCATCACCCACCATGCCATCCATGACAATGGGTAGATCTTCTTACAACACAAGCGCCACCTCTACTGCCAAAAAGAACCCTTAGTTCCAAATTAGCTCTGCTTGTAACCCTACATATAGTCAAAAAGCCCTACAGTGGTGGCACACCAGTCGTGGCAGAGGTAGCCAAACTCAGATCTCTTTCCTAGCAAGAATGAAACACCTCCACATCCACATTGAGCAACCACACTGAGTTCTGAAGTGCAGTAAAGACAAAGCTGGTCCCAACCAACTACCTTTGCCTTAAGGGCTCATCCCATAGGTTGACCTCGATTGCCTGTAGAGACAATAAGGATGTGGTATGTATCCACAAGTGAGACCCTAACTTCTTCACATTCTTCTGCCTCATTTAATTGCCAACACAGTTGAAGTTTAGTGGTGTTTGAACAAAATATCCCAAAACAAATATTGTGAGAAAAATATTGTGTCAAGAATATTGGCGTGCCATAAATATTGTCTGCAGAATCATTGAAGGTAAAAATATAATTTTAAGTGTTGTTTTTAATATTGTTGAAAAATAAATTGATTTAGAAAATATTATTGTATATCCTTTGTAAGAATGAATTAATATGTAATTTATTGTAGTGTGTTTGAATCTAGGTTTATTAATTTTGTATTTGTGTTTTTAGAAAGAAAATGTATTAATTATGAAATTGTTGAAATTTGTATTTTTAGTTGTATTAATATATACAAATTATGGATTTCTGATCTTTTTTAGCACTAGCAGCCGAATTTTGGGTACATAGGTGATAGTGGTGAGGAGATTTTTAGAAACTGGATACTTTAATATATATTTAATGTTAATTATTTTAGTGATATGAAAATTAATATTGTGAAATTTCCCTTTGAATTTGTTACAGTAATAAAAACTGAAACCTATAATTAATGAAAATATATATCAATAATATTACATTTTAAATATTATTTAATTTTAAAAATTAACCTAAATATTTAAATTACAAAATTGTTTTGACAAATATATAGATATTAAATTGAATACAGTAAAATGATTTGCAAATATAAATCACAATTTTAAATGTTAACATTTTTGCAAAAAAAGTCATAATTACAATTTTCAAATTCTTTACATGTTGAAAATTATAATGTCATAAAAAATTATTTTTTTTTTGAAGAAATAGTTTTTTTATTTTCTAATTTTATGATTGTTTTTTGTGACTTATGATTTTATTTTTTGTTTATGGTTAAACGTTTTGGAATGTAGTAAATATTTTTTAAAGATATATTAATTATTAAAAGTGATAAAATATGCTTTTATAAGTTAAAGTTTAAATATGAATATAGAGGCTTTATAGTTTTGGTTAGTGTGTTTTCTAATTAAATGTTCGCTCTTTTTATAGATCGAAAATAATGTGTGAGTATGGAATATTGATTGGGTACATAACATTTTTAGTCTGTAGAACCTTTAATAAAATGTTTTACATTTCAGTGGAAACAGTACATTTCACCCCTTTGCAGTCCCAAACCTTCTCCAAATTGGCATAGATTGGATAAATGTCACTCATTAAGAGTTCAACACCTTCCCCCAGTTGGGTGGAACTTGAGTATGAATAGTAAATGCCACAGCTTTAGTGTCCAACACCTTCCTCATGTTGGTATAGGTTAGATAGGTACTAGTAAATATCACCCCTTTACTGTCCTCCACCTTCCACAAATTGGTGTAGACTGGAGTGGTAATACTACATGTCACCCTTTTAGTGTCCAACACCTTCCCCAAATTGGTTTAGACTGGAGTGGAAATAGTAAAAGTCACCCCTTTAGAGTACAACACTTTCCCCAAACTGGCATAGATTGGAGTGGGAATAGTAAATGGCACCCTTTAGTATCCAATATCTTGCTCAAACTGGATTAGATTGAAGTAGTAATAATAAATATCACCCTTTTCGTTCTAACATCTTCCCGAAATTGGTTTAGATTGGAGTGGGAGTAGTAAATTTCATCCCTTTGAAAATGGTTACGTTGTAATATAATTATTTAATTTTATAATTTTAGCATGAAGTCTTTTGTTTAAATGGTATTTGTATGTAGTAGAAATGGTTTGTGTTATTTAATTAGTATTGTTGGACTTAGAAATACAATTTTAAAAATAGTTGCTTCTATATATGTAAGAAAAAATATAACTTATTGCAACACATTTGTCTAATGTTATTTATGTTTTTAAAGATTATTGAATATATCGGATTACATTTGTAAACATATATATTTCAATTAAAAAAAAAACATTTATAAATAGATATAGAAAACATTTTAGTGTAATTTTTATTATTAAATCCAAAATGCAAATTATATTGAAATAGTATGTTGTACATTTGCCCATTTTTCCATTGTTTAACTTTTTTCAAGATTTTTCAAGATTTCTAACAGTGTTTTTTATATATATATATATATACATATATATATATATACGAGAGACCATGTTTCCACCGGACAGATTACAAGGTTGCTCATCACCAAGGTTTCCGCCACGGTCGCAGCACCACAGAAACCCAGGCGGAAATGAACTGTATAAAAGGAGACACTCACCTTCAGGAAGCCGTAATTGTCCGGAGCCACTATGGATCCAGAACTACACATCTTTCCCGCTGCTCCTGCTTGCCCAGTGACTTCTGAGTCTGCAATGACAAGGACAACAGGAACCATAAGTACACACTCTTACCCGTTATTGTTTATATTGACAATTTTCGTACACAGATACAACATACATTCAGGAAGAGGTTCTGAGGGCCTCACACGTCATGCACACTAACACACACTCACAGACAGCCACACACACACTTGCATGTACACAACAAACACGCCACTGCTACCACACATACACACACAAACATCACAAACACACACTTGTATGCATTGAAAGACCGCATGGGCCCACACTCACACACTACCACAAAACACCACAATACGTACCAAAAACAACACATCCTCACCATCTACAATCACTTGGCAGGGACACACAGGGGACACTACCTAGGATCATCACACAGACTTCACAACGTAAAACAAACATGCAAAACACACATACAAATACACAATCATACTACTTACCGATCAACTTACAAAGAACTCTGAGTCCAACATTTCATGCACATAACTATCACACACTCAATGCACACAAAGCCACACAACACACCAGCAAACATATCACCACCCCAACAACACACAATACCAACACAACTAATCCCTTCAACACACAAATGCCCATGACACAACATATTCCCTACCATTTTCGGACAAAACCACAGGACAAAACCACACATACTGCCCAAACAACACATTTTGCCCAAGCAGAACACACACACAGGTACATACACAACTAGTGTCAGCCAGGAACAACCCCATTCTAGGGAAAGAAAGTCATGGCAAAGATGTAACCAGGAAATCAACCACTGGTTGGTTCAAGTAATTATTGCAAGTCAACATTATATGTATAACAAAGGCCTCAGGCCAGTCTACAATGCAGACATGCCTCATGCACATAGTGCACAGATGTGTGCCCCAAACTTGACTCCTGACTGACATGTACCCTCCATAGGAAGGGGCATCAATGGGGCAGGCAGGCACCTCAGGGGTTGTCTGGGGGATTGGAGGGGGGTATGGGTTTGGGTTTTGGAGGGGGACTTTGAGATCAGACTTGGGAGGGGCATTTGATTTTGGACATAGGTTTAGAGGAAGGATAGCTTTTAGGTAGAGGGGTAGACGTCTTGGCAGGGGGAGGGGCATGGGAACTTGCAGGGGAGCAGGGGAGGTCTTGGAGGTGAGAGGGGCCAGACTTAGGGAGGGATACTGAACATTTGGGGGTATCACTGGGTGGGAGAGGAGTAGGTAAAAGGGCAAAATCTGGAAGGAAAGTTTGCTTTGTTACACACGTGGATGGTTGTAGAAAAAGGTTTGGGTGTGGAGGGAGAGGGAGCAGTTGTCTGAGGTGTTGGTATGGATGTCTTGTGTGCACGTTTGTGCGAGGTATGCTTGTGGGTGGTGGGTGTCTGTTGGGTGGGTGAGTTTGGGTGGTTATGTGTCTTGGAAGGAGGGGACGGAGGTGCTGTGAAATGCCGTTGTGGGTGGGTGAGTGACTGTTGGGGTGATAACTGCAAGTATGGTAGATGCAATGCATGTAGACTATCTATGGTCCTGGTGTCTGCAGACTGCGGTAGATGTCTGAGGGTCTGTTGTTGTGCTGTCTGTAGGTAAGATAGGTGTAGTGGCTGGATCTGTGAATGTTGGTGTGGTGTCTGCAGGTGTGTCAGGTGTTGTGTCTGTGATGCTTGGGGTGGTGGAGGTGTCAGAGCAGGTTGTGACTGTTGATGGGTGTGCAGGTGTATGTTGCTTGTATGCTTGCCTGTAGTGTGTCTTGTGGTGCTTACATTTGTCTGAGCGACCCTTGGATGTTGAGGTGGATTCATGCTTGTTTGTCTGTGTGCTTTGGGTGGGTTGGGGAAGAGGGGTGTGAGATTCGGAAGAGGAAGGTGGGGCAAACAGAAAACAAAGGGTGACTGGCTGCCTTCAGTGTGGAGGCCAGATCCTGAAAGGATCTCTGTAGGCCAGGCAGTACACTGTGAATGCCCTCCAGGAACGCATTGCTCTGTTGTATCTGAGTTGCCAGTCCCTGGATGCCATTCCCGATGGTTGACTGGCCCATACAGGTCGACCTCAGGAGGTCAATAGCCTACTCAATGAGGGCAGCAGGGCTGACAGTGGCAGGGGCAGAGGTGCCTGCAGCAAAGGAGATGCCCACTCTCTTGGGTGCTGAGTGGGGAGCTACAGGGAGGGTGTTGGTAGTAAGGGGGTGGCAGACTGAGATGTTGCTGGGGTGGTGCCAGATGGGTCTGCCACCACCAGGGATTGTCCACTAGAGGAGGATTCCGATGATGAGACATGGATCCTGTTTCCCCCTTGGTACTCCCCTTGCTCTCGGGGCCACTGGGTCCCTCAGTGTTGTTGATCTCACCACTTTGGGTCCCGTGGCCAGCAGCTTCCCCACTCAGCTGTGCCCTGTCTCCTTCGCCCGCCGATGCTGATGCACAGAACGAGAAAGAGAGAGAAAGAGATAGAGAGGGTCATCACATTCTTGACATACACATACGTTACAACATGCACAACAGTAACAACACATCTATGTCAAATAAAGCCCCAGGAGGAAACCATTCAGAGCCTACATCATGTCACAAGATACTTCCACCATTCCCATATGACCACAGTCTCACCCACCACAGAAGCCAACCATCTGACCACTACATCACCATCCCATCAAGTCAGCAGTAACTCAAAAGCATCATGGACACGATGGATTGGTTACATCTAAAATCTATCCCCATACAGATCATCAATGTCTATCAACAAATCAGTCTAGGGAAATGAAGTTTACCGACAACACAATATCATGCCTCCTCCTACTCCACACCTGCCCAGTCCATCGCCCATAGTCATGTTCCATGAAAGTAAACTCATCTCACTTCAAATACGACACAGCATGTTGCTTTCTAATCACATGCATAACATCATTTTGTACAAAACTTATACAATGGCAAACACATCAGATGAAGACACTACATATGGCATACCCATAAAGTGTTCCTCACAAAATGATATAGCATGTCATTGAAACATCTATCTAAATACCAGGAAAAGATTTGTCAAGAGTATCTGGGCCCACGTATCTAAATCATTGACACATAGACAGCAATCTATGTACTGCAATAGAGGCCTGCTTAACACACAGCATATATCCACAGACAAGCACAGGGAGCATAATAACACCAACAATACAATGGACACCAAACAATGTGAATGAAGGTCTCATAGCATTTCACCATACATGCTGATTAGAAACCTCTACATGACAACATCTAAACACCTACATCACTCACAACTGTCCGGGCATGTGATTCCTATTACCTAAGTTGAGAACTAACACTTACACAACTAATTCCTAATGTAACCATGAATGACACATACACCTGGAGTCAAGCAACTTGAATGACAACATATCCCACAACACCAACATGTGTATGTCAAATGGAACACCTGCTACACCATTGAGTCAGGCAGAAATGAGCAGAGCCATTACCAAAACTGTCCAAACAGCCTCAAATTAGCAAAGGTAAGTGTGGTAACGAAGAGGTTTCAAAACAAAAATAGTCACAAAGTATCAATTGACACATGATGTAGGTACAAAATAGTATTTGTTGCACTCATATAGGTATGGTATTGCCTTATGTAGCATGGACAATATACATGGGCTAAGGGATCGACAGCTTAGCCATTTACCTTCTCAACACCAAATACATTAGGATAAAAGGTATTTGTACACATGTCAATGTTATGATGTGAAATGTCAATTTATTATTGTCATCATGATTTTCACAATGTCGGATGTCCACCCTGATCAAACTTCACATTTCCCAATGTATGTCTCTGACATGACCATGGGGACACCTCCTCAAACCTCATAGGGAGTGTAGTAAGTTGGCCATACCAAAAGCCTGATTGGGATGACAGCCTCACATGAAGTGTCCATCTATTTTAGGACACAGGATTATTTGGCCCGGTTACTCATCTGTCAGACCCAGTGTTGCACACAGAGCTAGATCCAGTGAAATAGGACTGCTGAGATACCAAAGAGCTATACAACTTACCATTCGGGTAAATTGACTTGGGAACAATAGGTTGGAAGGATGACACAGCAGGTTACACATATGTATGGCTGAATAGAGTTACACATATGACACAGTCAGATGTGCATCTCCACATGCAGCCATACTATTTGCTTGACATAGGTGATTAACATATCCCTATACACAATACAATGGCCACATCTGTGTTTGTATGTTGGCAACTGTAGTACCAAGTCTTCCTAGTAGACATTATACCTGTAGCACTTGCCACATTATCATAGATGCAAATCTTAGACATCACACACTTAACTTGCAGAGGCAAGTACATGGGTTCTGTCAGTATTTACCCCCTTGTGGCTGCTGTGCTATCCTCAAACACTCAACCACCTCAGGGTAGGCCACCATTAAAATGCAGGCCAGTAGGGACATCCCCAGCTGGGCCCAGCATCTCAGGTCCTCCCACCACTTCCTACAGTATATGCTCTGCCGGCTGTGGACCCCGGGGGTCTGCATTTGCTTGTTGATGGCATGCCAAATTCCTTTCTTCTGATGAGCGTTGACCTGCATGGATGACACAGACAAAAGGAAAAAGTCATGTCAACATGCACGATACCAATAGTAGTGGAGAGCACACTTCAGTGACAACAAGTAGGAAAACTTTCCCATCCTCTCAACTAATACTTATTTACAAATTATCATCTGCATGCATCAACACCTTTACTATATTACATTTCAGGTACACACATTGGTATTGCATTGCACTCACCTGCTCCTATGGTGCACCATATGGCTGTTCATAGGGGGGTAGGACATCCTCCCCGAGCTTATCCAGCTCTTCAGGGGTGATGGCTGGGACCCTATCACCTGCAGGACATGGCATGATAGCTGCCAGAGACAGTACACAGCAGCTCAGGTAGTGGGGGACTTGCTGTCAGCAGTGTCAGGAGTCAATTGAGCAATACTGCAGAAGATGGCGGTCATGTCTGCCATGTACATGACTGTCACCGCCGGCAGACATTGCCAAGTCCTCCAAAGGCAGCAATGTCTTCCAATGGCAATTTCCACTGCAGTTGTGACCGTCTACCGCCATGATGACCTCCGCCAGTAGACTTAGGTCACTTCCAAATGTCCAGTACAGTAGGTCAGGCAGCTGCCATTTTAAGCACATTACATGTATGGAAGAGTTTTATAATCTGCGTCATCTACTATACCCCATATTGTGCAGTATATCTGTAAGTACTGCCTGTGCCGTATATGCTGTGTTACTGGATGACATGTGGTGATACCAATGTATATCTACTCTGAGGTTCCTATGTGCTTTGAAAATGTAGATAATGTGCAACAACATGTGTAAGACATGTCAGGTCAGTTGGACTTACAAACATATACAATAACAGATGTGTAGTTCAATAGTTATTTGAGGGAATGTGCACCAAGGTGGGTGTCATTGGATGCGTAGCTATGTGCTGTACTGAAGATATCAGAGTTTGTAACCTAGCTAGATCAGCAGATATGTTTGTGTTGTTTATTTAACTTTATAAACTATCTGCATGCTGCATGCCACATACTATGTTGACATTTTGTACATAGTTATCCTGCCATGAGAAGGAGAAAACAACCATCAGTGTACTGTCCACTAGTAGACCTGCACAACATGGAGGAGAGACACTGAATCCAGACATATCAGCAGAATCGTCATACTATCATGGATCTTTGTGATCCATTGCCATTCGCAATCCCTATAGCATACCTCCCATCATTCAGGTCTTGTCAGAGCAACACTTCATAGCCACTGGGTCCTTTCAGAATACAGTGGCCCTAACTGCAGGAATGTCTCTGCCCACGTTCAGGCTGCATCAGGTCTCCCTAAAGTGTGGATTTGGCCTTTATGAAGGCAGAGTTTTGTGCTATGGGACACATTGCACATGTGGTTGAAGCTATAGGTGGCAGCCATGTAGCCTTGGTTCCGCCCAGTGCCAATGAACAGATGTATAGGAATAGGAAAAAACACCACTCCATAGACGCTCAAGTGGTGTGTCTGGCACACCAGTACATTTCACAAGTCAGTGCACCGTATCCAGGATCAGTCCATGATTCCTTCATCATGCTGAACAGCAATGTCCCACTGCTGATGACACAACTCTACACAGAGAGTGCCTGACTGGTTGGTAAGCTACAATTGAAATGTGTGTTTGCAATGCATGTCTCCTGCCATCATAATATTGCATGTCCCACATATATGTTTGTGTTGTTCTACCAATTTGGTCACAGGTGACTCTGGCTATCCAAACCGTCTTTGGTTGTTGACACCAGTGAGGCACCCAACCACGCCAGGGGCAGTCCACTATAACGAGTTGCAAGAAAGGCCATGGCATGTCATGTAGCAGACGTTTGGGCTCCTGAAGGAAATATTTAGGTGCTTAGACATATCAGCAGGAGCACTCCTCTACTCACCCAACAAGGTATGTTAAATAATTGTTGCCTGCTGTATGCTCCACAATCTTGCCCTGAGATGACAGATACCATTTATACCAGATGAGGGGGAGTCAGCAGAACCTGTGGGTGGAAATGAAGATTTGCCAAGTGATGAAGAGCCAGAGGAAAATGAAGCAGGAGTCTCTAGGGCAGATCTCATCAATCAGTACTTCAACTGACTGAAAGGTATGAGAAGTAGACATAGGGGCTCATTCTGACCCCGGCGGCCAGGGTCGGCGGGAGCACCGCCGACAGACCGGCGGTGCCCCGCAGGGCATTCTGACCGCGGCGGTTCAGCCGCGGTCAGACAAGGAAAACCGGCGGTCTCCCGCCGGTTTTCCGCTGCCCTTGGAATCCCCCATGGCGGCGCAGCTTGCTGCGCCGCCATGGGGGATTCTGACACCCCCTACCGCCATCCTGTTCCTGGCGGTTCGCTCGCCAGGAACAGGATGGCGGTAGGGGGTGCTGCAGGGCCCCTGGGGGCCCCTGCAGTGCCCATGCCAATGGCATGGGCACTGCAGGGGCCCCCGTAAGAGGGCCCCACTGTGTATTTCAGTGTCTGCAATGCAGACACTGAAATACGCGACGGGTGCAAACTGCACCCGTCGCACCCCTGCAACTACGCCGGCTCAATTCTGAGCCGGCGTCCTCGTTGCAGGGGCATTTCCTCTGGGCCGGCGGGCGCTCTTTTGGAGAGCGCCCGCCGGCCCAGAGGAAATGTCTGAATGGCCGCCGCGGTCTTTTGACCGCGGTGCGGTCATTTGGCGGCGCCCGCCGGGCTCAGAATGAGCCCCTTAATGTTGTGATACAATTTTGCAACCAGAAGTAGATGGGTAGCATGTCACCCCCTTTCTTGCATCATCTGTGGGGTTGTAGATAGCTCCAATGCCTAGAAGTGAGTTGTGCATGCAAACTGAAAATATGTATTGTGTAAAGGACAGAGTAGTCTACAATATCATGTATTGCTATAGCAGATGCAAAATTACACTTGTGGCTATGACTTCTCTGATTTGAAGAGTGTATTCTTCTATGTCCCATCCCTTTTCTCTTTCAATCACAGATTTGCATACATCATGTTTGGCTCATCAACCTTGGCAAATGACAGACAGTGTCAGAAGAAGATGGAAATTGTAGACAGACATGAAAAGTGGACATGGCTTAAACCAGGTACTATAAGTCTTGATTATGTGGAATGTAACTAACATTGTTAGACTGTCATGACACTGGGGTGGAAAAGTGTTTTCCAGTCAAGTTCACCTGTACTGTACAGGACGTTATCAAATGTTGTCATTGTGTCGGGATATGTGTCTGGCTCATGTCTAAATGTAGGACCACAGCCTCTCCCATCACAATGGTTTCAGTTGTATGTAATCTACCTTGAACCTAGTTGTCAGTGTGTTCCTACTTTGCAGACCAATGTGCCTGTCACTGTGGACTGACATAGGTGAGTGACAAGCCCTCGGGTATTTAACCAATGTAAGCGAAAGGTTCCAGGACTGGGTACATCTGTACTGATCTCTGTCTGTACCATGCGATATGTATATTTGGAACCCATGTGATAAGGCTTTACCAGTTGATTCAAAGAACCAATCGGTGTGCCTCCTGCCTTGTGGGTAGAGTAACATTACCCTAACGTCTGTGTTGTGTGTTTTAGAATTGTGTTATACCTTAGCAAATATCCTGATGCTACTCTCAGTCATGCTCTTTGTGCTGTCAGCATATTTATAACTGATTGCGTGTAGTTGTAGTTTACAACTTTTTTGGGATCTGTCCTGTTACAATCCTATTTTAATGAGTCTCCTGCTGATGGAGTCCACATTTGATGTCCATAACAATGGGTGTACAATACAGAGGGACATGATCAGACTAGAGTTGGCATGCATACATATTGTACATGGATGATAAATGGGACATACACAGGACCTGTGTTTAAGTGTGATATATTGTGGAAATAAAAACAACATATGTGATTATGAATGTAAAACACACAAATAGTGATAGGTTCAGTCATGGTGGATGAAATCATCAGGGTAGCTGCTACACCATTTGGAAACACAAGTCCAGTGTCCTTGCACCTTAGGAAAAGGTAGATTGGTTACAGAACAGTCAACAGGATGTATCTGTGGCACTCAAGGGGAACAAGTCAAGAGAGGTTTACTTCCTGGCAGTGGGTTTGGTCTTGGCATCTGCTCCTGCTGAGTGTCTGGGTGTATGTCTGGGCGTGTTCTTCAGCTACAGAGGGTGGGGTGTCTGAGGCATGTCCTTCCACTGGCAGGGCCTCCATTTCACTAGCATCCTCAGATGTAGAAGGATCTGATATTTCATCGCTAGTGGAAGGGGCCAGATATTGGGTACAAAACCTACTCAGTGTGGTATTTATATTTCTCAGCACCCCTGAAATGGAACCCAAGTGGGCATTTTGTGCCTGCCACTACTGCATAACTTCCTGGTGGTTGTCCCTCTGCAGCTTTTGGATTTCCCCCAACATGTGATAACTTGGCACATCATGCCTTGGGAACTTTGGTAGGCACCCAAGACTTGTGAGATATTTTTCTGGCCAGTATTATCCCTTTGAGACCGTATCCTCTAACGCACAGCTTCCTTACCCCACATCTTACCCCCACATGTCTGTGCCCCTTACACAGTGTGCCCACTCCTAGTAGTGGCAGGTCCATCATTGTCAGGGGTGGCAAGGGGAGACTCAGGTGCCTGTACTGTGGTGCACACAGTGGATGAAACAGTCCTTGGGACACAGGTTTTGGGGTGAATGGTTGCATGTGATGTAGATGCAACAGGGCTGGGAGGAGTTGATGTGGGTAGGGTAGGGCTGACAACTGACCAGGTGTCCCAGATGGGCCAGGTTTTTCATTAAAGTTCAGACATCCAGAGGTGTTGTCCTCACTGGGGCCTTCATCCAGAGGGGTAGTGACAGTCTCTGGTATCCTCTCCATGGTAACAATAGCAAGGTTACCTGTGAAGGGAGTGAAATACAGAGTTCAGGTTAAAATGGGGGTATTGTAGCAGTTGTGTGAGATGCAGACTGTGCCTTAACATGATCACCAGCAATGACAATGACAGCTGCTGCAAATCTAACTTAGCACAACATGAAACTCTGTAACTTCAATTCCATACACCATGTTTTATGCCGTTGAACTATGTTGGTAGTGATTGTACTGCTGATGGCATCTGATATTGTCTGATTATTGACATGGCTGTTCACCTCTGTTACCTAGTGAACTGTCTGACATGATAGATGGCACAAATAAGAGCTGTACAATACACATTGGTGTCCTTCTAGGAACACAGTCTGTAAGTAAACAATAAATATTGACCTGTATCTGGATGTACTGCATGTGCATCCACTCAGCCATCTGACTTTCCAAACCAGGTGAGTATATTTCTAGCTTGGAATCTTTAACCTGTGTCCATTATTTATGGGCACTGAGCTATAGCTGTGTTTGGCTTGGGATGCTAGTGTGGGTGAGCCATTGCATTGCTGTCATTGCCATGTACTGTTCTACACTAGAACAATCAAGATGGGTTAGATAGAATATTTGTTTAACATGCATGACAAGTAATATTTGGTGCAGTGTACTGGTATTGAAAATGTTGGGGTATTGCAGTCTGTGAATTGTAGGGCTATAATTAGCCAATACTTCAAGTGCCATTTACAAGGGCTGTGGGGCGAGACAAGTTTAGTAGACATGTGGCATGCTAGAGAGAGGTATTATGTGATTAGGAGAGAGTTGTAGTGGGTGGTGGGGAAATTGGGGTGGGTATAGGTGTTGAGGGAGCATGCAGGACAAGACAATTGTGTGACATAAATGTTGTTGCTACTCACCAGACTCCATTCCCCCAGGTATTCTTCAGGATGCAAGGTGTTCAAGGCCTTCTCCTCCCAAGATGTGACTGTGGGGGCCCACTGCCAGTCTTCAGTACTGCTAGCTGGTGCCTGGATGCCATACACCGTACTTTCCCCCTTAGGTCATTCCACCTCTTCCTGATGTCCTCCCTCGTGCATGAATGACTGCTTACAGAATTTACCCTGTCGACTATCCTTTGCCGCAACTCCATTTTCCTGTCAATAGATCTTTGGTCGGACCTGTGCTCTGAACAGGTGTGGCTCTACCCTTACAATTTTATCCACCGTGACACTTAACTCCTCATTAGTGAAACATTGTTTTTTTTGGGGGGGACATGGTAGTGGTTGTGAAGATGGTGTGGTTGTGTTCAAAGTGAAAGGGTGCAGAGTTAAGTAAATGGTGAGGTGTAGGTGCTGTGATGTGAGTGGATGACTGGTGTTGTGGATTGTGTGTGGTACTAATGTTTGTTCTTTATCTGTTGTGCAGGTGTGTGATGTGTGCGTAGTGAGGTGTAAATGAGTGCCTATTCTTGCTATTTTAAACTCTCTGGGATGTTGGTTGTCTGTGGCTGTGTATGGCCTTTTGATTGCAAAGGATTGTGGGTTATGTAGGGGTGTGTTATGTAGTGCAGTGAGTAGGTGTGTCGGGTGCGTGGATGTGTACCAGGTGTGGGGTTTTTAAACTATCCAATGTGGTGTGGTGTTCTGACTGAAGCCAGTGGTTTTCCGGGATGGAAGAACCACTGTTGTGCTTTGTGAATCGTAATCTGATGGGAGGATTTTTGTCTGGCTGGCGGTGCTGGTGGTGAGACCGCCTCTTTTCTGTCCTCCAATGTCCTGGCGGTTTCAGAAATTTGGCTATTTTTTGGCAGCCTTCACAGTGTGACTCTTAATACGGCGGTCAGATTACCGCCAACATGGCAGTCTTTTGGGGGTCAGCACTGCGGCAGTCTTGCCAAAAGACTGCCAAACTCATAATGAGGACCCAAGTGTAATGAATATGTATTTTTGGGAATGTAATGTGTTTTGTGGGTGGGTTTTCTTGTGTACTTTACAGGTTTTTGTCTACAACCGGGCATTATGGACATTAGGAGTTACCCTTTGTCTAAAGGAAATCAATTTTGGGTTAAAATAAATCAATCTTTTCTTTTTATTGCCTTTTTTGGGGAGTTTCCAGGACCGTTTGTTTTAAACAATTTTCCAGATTTCTTTATGGTTCCTGGATGCTTTGGATTGCTTCAATGGATCTCTATTGAATTAATTTCATTTTTGCATTATTCAGGGCTTTTTGGACAATATTGTTCCCATTTTCTGTGGATTATTATTTTTGACTTCATGGACACAGAGGAAGATCTGCAGCTACCAAACAGTAAGCCATGTTTATTTCATGTCTTTTAAGTGGAAAGATGTTATATTTTATTGTTTATGAGATTGTTATTTGGAAGTGTTTGGTTTATGTGCTGTATTTATTTTACGTGATGGAATGGGTTTGTTCTTTGAGCTTTCTGGTTGGTGAGGTTTACATTTTTGTGTAAATAATTTAGATAATATTTTATGAGCTCAGTCTTATTTAACATTGGATTTTTATTTAATGTTTAATGAGATGTAGTATGCTTTTTTATTTATTAAAAAAATTATTTATGATGTTGGTTTTGATTTTGAGAGAGTTGTTTGGGACTTTTGTAGGTTACTATTTATTTTATAATAAGCTTCTGGCTATTATTTCTAAGTGACATACTTCTCTGTTGTTTTTTTAACAGTTTGACTTTAAATTGTAGCATGTCGTACATTCTTGTGGTTTGTTTACCAATTTTAGGTGCAATTTTGCTAATAGATTTGCTCCATATGAATTGGCTTCTATAAATGTATAGAGCATAGGTTGGGTTCTGTCTAGTCTGGATTGGAAGGTATTGTGCCATCTTTCCACTGTGTTGTTTGTGTTGGCTTCCTGTGCCAAGGAGCTGTCATAGACATTGTTCCATGGTATTTGGAACTTGGATTGGCACCTGTGTCTGGAACGCTGCAATCTACCAACCCAAATGAATCATGTCCTGCTCAAAGTCTATGATTATTTTTTGTGGGTATTAGATATTTGTTTGATTTTAATGTGGCATTAACGTTTGCAGTGTGTGCTACTTTGTTTATTTGGTAATTGGGCATATACTAAAAGGATATTTGTGTTTTTATATTTATCATGTATGGTGTATATTTGAGTGAATGGTTGGAGAAATATTTCGAGGTTCCCATCCATCATTGACAATGCCTTACTTTTAGTAAGTTATCTGCTATAGATATTAGGATTTGTTTATCATTGTTTAGGTTGTCATACAAAAGGAAAGGTTTCTGATTATGGGTGATTGTTAAATGTGTATTTCTACATATTTGCATCTTCTAGGGACAGGAGGAGTATTGCTGGTGTTTTTTTTAGTTTGTACAATTAAACTTTGTAAAGTGGGTATGGCTTGTAGTTGGCATGTGATGTGTTCAGGGACTCTAGGCATTATTCTGTTAGAATTTTGGTAGTGGGTTTCTAAGAGCTAATGCTTGCCTCTCTTATAGTCTGCAATATCTCCCTTACTTCAATTTCTGTCACATTTGGGGGTGATTGTGTTCCCTTACATGAATTGTAACATGATTTTTTGCAGTGGCCCTCCCACAGAATGTGTAAGAATAACATTTGGTACATTTCTAATTTGCATTTTCTGTCAATACACTTTCCTCATTGTAGGTGTAGCCCATGTGACTTAGGGCCTAATTCCGAGTGTGGCGGTCATAAGACTGTTGTATTCGTGGTGGCAGTTTCATTGCCGCAATCTTGGCAATCGGACCACCAGATTACAATGCTGGCAATCGGACCGCCAGGAGACCGCCGCCACCACCACCATCAGGATCATGGATCCCGGGTTGGCAGCAGTGCAAGTTGTGGTCAACCACAGCGTTTTCATGGCAGGGTCACTGCCATAAAAAAGCTGGCAAAAAAACAGAGATGGGTCCACAGGGCATGTCATGGGAAGTACAGGGTCCCCCCGTCACCACACTCGGAATGCACACTGTCTGCCATGAAAGACACTGCGCATTATGAGTGTGCTGCCGGCACCAACAGTGCCATGGCATTGGCCTCAGATCTCCCTGGAAATCATAATGGGGCAGTCGAGAGGCCGCTGGTTTGGCGACTGTAGTAGGGGTGATGAGATGGTTGGACCGCCACACTCATATTAAGGCCCTTAGTAACTGTTAGCTTTCCTTTCTGCTATGTTTGATATATTTGGCTTTCTATGTCATTACATCTGAAAGAAGTGAATAGTAAGTTCATACGTTTGTTATTTCCATTTAAAATGATGGAATTACTTTGATTGTTTATACTTACATGTATGTTCTTTTTAGATGTTTCACACTGTTTTGCAGCTTTTCCATTGGGGGTATTCTAATTTGGACCAGATGTTTTCTTTTCTGGTGGAAGAAAAAAGTGCCAGTTTAATTTTAAATGTTTGTTTGTTGGTAGTTTGCAGTGGTTGAGGTTGTTAAGTTTATTTGTACTCACTACTTGCGTGAGTTTATATTTTTTAACAATTTATCTATACTTACTTTGTTATATCTTTTGCTGGTTTATGACAGTTGTTTTATTTTGGCAGCATATCACTTTTCAAAGTCGTAGGTGCTCATTACGAGTTTGACGATCTATAGACTGCCACACCCGTTGTTGCGTTCTGGACCACCACCAATGTGGCGGTCCAACCGCCACATTACAACCCTGGTGGTCGGACCAGGGAACCGCCAGCTCCATCAGGATCCTGGATCCCAGTGATCTGGCAGTGGCAAAGGTCCTAATCTGGCAGGGCAGCAAGCAGCATTGCCCTGGGAGTTACAACCTCGTTCTCTGCCAGCAGTTTCATGACGTTAGCACCGCCAGGAAACGTCTGGAGGAGAACAGTTGCAGGGGGCCGCCAGGGGGTCCCTGCAGGGCCCATTCATTTGGCATGGACAGTCCAGGGGCCCCCCTGGCCAGCGCCATCACAGACAGTGAACAATGCAGGTGACAGTATTGCTGCTGGCTCGATTACAAGCTGAAGACAGTGCTGTAGCCTGTTTCCCACTAGACCAGCAGACGAAAACTTAGGTTTCCGCCCGTTGACCTAGCAGAAAACCTATAATAGTTCCAGCGGGGAGGCCGGCGGCGAGGTCGGCGCATAGGCAGTGGCCACCCTGTTTGTAGTTTGATAGGCAGAGTTTTCTATCCGACAAAAGTCCTAATCGACCCCATAGTGTTTTCCTTTAGGAAGTGCATATAAAGAGATAGAAGTTTGAGAGTGTTTTGTTAACTATTTGCTTTTTTTGTCTGGAGGTCTGGAGGAGTCGGGCACTCGTGACGTTCGAAGTCCTACAACAAGAATATGCTATGGTGGGAATGGAACAGTTTAGGTACCTGCAGCTGTGGCATGCATTGAGTCAGTATGTTCCGGAGCATGAGCAGTTGCCGGAGGTGGCTCCTCTGGAGGACTACCTCTTGACAGAACCCCTGGAGTCAAAGGCCATATCTCTACTGTACAAGAAACTGATGAATAATTCCCCAGACCTGATGACAGCCCTACAGGCCAAATGGGAGGCAGATTTGGGTACATTGAACAACGAGGACTGGTGGGTGGTGAGACAGGGTCCCAGGGTTGTGGCGATCAAAGCATGGCTTAGACTGATCCTGCTCTGGATTCTTCATAGGGCATACTATTCCAGGGTGGTGTTGCTGCATAAGATGGGTAGGGCACATACCGTGCAGTGCTTACAACGATGTGGTTTAGAGGGCACCTTCTACCACATTCTATGGACATGCCCTGTGTTGCAGACCTACTGGCAGGGGGTGGCTAGGGAGGTGGCACGGGTGCTTGGAAGGGCTGTCCCGCTGGATCCCAGGTTGCTGCTACTAAACATAGTGGGGGAGGAACACTGGCCGAAGCAGCAGACAATATGGTTGGCCATAGCAACAATAGTAGCTAAACACAATATAGCGTGGCTGTGGGTTACTGAGTCCCTGCCTAGTCTTCAGAAATGGCGGACAGACCTAGACTAGTGTCGTAGTGCAGAAAAAGTAATCTATGAGAGTAGGGGTTGCCCCGGGAAGTGGAATAACATTTGGGACGGGTTGGAGGCCTACAGGGGCAAGGAATAATCCTCTGTTAGCAATGCCCTGGTGGGTGGAATGACACTGAGCAGGGTATACTACTGCATGCTTTCTGGGGGATTTTTGATTGTGATGGTCGTATGATACATGGTGCAATGGCTGTTTTGTCATTCAATAAAAAGATTTATTTAAAAAAACGATTTGCTATTTAAAAATTTTACATTTATTTACTAGTAAGTTTTAGTTTGAATATACGATTTGGTGAGGTAGTTGTTGAGATGTGTATATATTCATCTTTAAGGGGAAAGAGAATCTGCCAGAGTTTCTTTGCATTGCAGCTTTTTTCCATTTTTAAATAATGTAGTTGATAAAATGAGTGTGCCTTTCATATTGGGGATTTAATTGTTTGTCTCATTTTATTTGTTAAGGTTGTTCATAGTTTGATTTTATTGGGTAGGTTAATTTTACTGTATTTTTCCTACTGGTTATGTCCTTTAATGGTAAATACTAATTTAGGTGAAATATAGCTTGATTTTTAATATAATTTTATTTATAAAGTTACATTTATTAATATTTAGGTTGTGTCTAAATGTTTGTAGTTAATGCAAATACTTGTTTGGCGTTATATTGATATAGTTTTACTTATATATTTTATTGTGGTGAATTCTAAATCCTTTGGTGATGTAATATATTTATTTGAAATTAAACAAGAGTATGAAATGTTTAAGGTTTATTTCAACTAATTGTTTTACCTAAAAAGTTTTCTTCTATATTTATTCATGATAATGTAATTATTTTGGCCATTCTATCGTAGTCAACATTGTGTGAATTGATATGTTTGACATATTATATGCTTACTTAAAGGTGACAATATTTTTGTTTCTTGTATTTGTGTTTTTGAGATAAGTAAAAATCTATATTTTTAACAAAGATATTTGCGCTCTCAATATTTGTGGTTTTAGTAGTTAAGTATAAGAAATCAATATTTTTGTTAACGATATTATTTTCCGATATTTTTGTGTTGTGATATTGTATGCATTGATATTATGTCCCAATTTGCCAGTGTTATGGTTAGTGCACCTCTGCAACCCTCATGCATAATGCCCAATGCTTCTTGTAAGAGAACGTCCTTGTTGCATGGTCACCCCCACTTTTTGCTGGATTTTATTGCTGTTGTATGGACTCGGTTTATGTGCTTAAACCCATAAAAATATGTAAAATTGTCTAATACCTGATTACCATATTTAACTTACATTTGAGTCCCTAGTGTATGGGACTTTGTGTACCCAGGGCCAGTATGTTAAATGTCACTAGTGGACTGCAGTACCTATTTTGCCCCCACTAAAGTAATAAGCCATAACTTGTCTTTAGGCCTGCCCCAGCATCCTAAGTATGTAGTTTTAAAACTGCAAATCCAACCTGTAAACAAACCTTTTGCCATGCATAAATCTTCCTTTTAATACTTATGTTACCCCCAAGGTAAGCTCTAAATGCCTATAGGGCTGGGTGCATGGTATTGAAAAGTAGGACATGTGTACTTACAATGTACATGCCCTGGCAGTAAAAACATATCCAAAGTTGTTTTTCACTTTGACAAGGTTGGCTCTCACATAGAAAAACCTAGGTTACATTATAACACATAATGAATAACTTCAGTTTGGGAATAGCTATAACAATGATTCACGAACTCCAATTATTAATCATTCAAAATATAATCTAATGGTCAATTTGAATTTCAAATTACTATTTTGAAAATGCCACTTTCTGAAAGTTGTCATTTACCTGCCTAAAGCCTCTAGTAGCCTTTCCAGAGAAAATATTATCACCTAGCAGCCTGCTGGCCCCCTGAAAGGAGGCCTGAATGGCTCCCAGAAATGGGAACAAACAGGCCTTGGCTAAGAAGAAGTGTGATCTCCTCCTGACAGCGTGGCCTTGGGGGAATGTGCCTTCCAACCTCAAAAGCGTTAAAGGGGCATTCCCTGTCACAGACAGATGTTCCTCACAACAAGGCTTCCCACTGCCATTACCCAAGTTGGCAAAGTGGTACAAATCCCAATGAGGGAAAAGCTGTTTTCAGAATTGGTTTGAAGAGGTAGTTGTTTCATTTTCCTGGAAAAACACATCAGAGGTGTGCCTCGAGCTCCGCACAAGGAAAAAAAGGTTCTGCCTTATTGGTTTTGGGTAGGGGGGGCACTGTGGGATAGTTTACAGAAAACACACAGGAAGAACTGCCAAGGTGGGTAAGGACACCCCTTGGAACTTTTTCCATGTTGATTAGGAAGTGGCCAGGAGATACCACCACCCACAGGTTGGCACTGGACATTAAACCAGCACCCTCAGAACCCTCTTCAGAACACCTCTAGACCTGTGGAAGACAGACAAATGACTGCACTTGCTATTAGACCTGTGGAGAGAAACCCAAAGGCTGGACTTTTTCCCCAATCATATCCAGGACTGAAGAACAGACTATAAGGGCTAGTTGGCTAGCCTCCAGTTACGCTTCAGGCACAGAAAAGCTGCAAGACATCCAAAACTCTGCTGAGCCCAACTGACCAGTTGCAACTATATTTGCCCTGAACCCTGATGGTGGTTTCTGAGGGAATAAGTCCAAACTCTCATGTGGTACCAAAATGTTCTGGACCCTTGGCTGGTTTTAGAGTGTACTTTTTTTTCTTCAAAAGTTGCAAGACTGGACACTTAGAAACTTTTGCTGAACTTTTCACAAAATAACCAAAGGCTACCACTGGACCACTGGCAAGCATCAGCCACTGACGTCAAACTGCCAGCCAGACTCAACTTGCTGGTTGGCACAGCTGAAAGGATCCTGACTTCCAGAATTTTTCCAAGTCCAAACATGAAGGGCTTCACCGGGACCAATGCTGAGCAGCACTAACCACCATGATGCCTTTCTGGGCCTGATCTTCAGATTTTGTCTGCTCAGACTTTTCCTGCCTTTGATGTTGAGAGTCTCAAACATTTTGCCAAATAGAGGATCCCACCGAGGTCCATCACTGAAGACTACCAACGAGTCCGTCTTTAGATCTAGCTGGCACCCTCCGATGACCATGTTAACTAAGATTTTCTCCAACAAAAAGAAACACTGAGGTTGGGTATCCGCCACCACCACGGTGGTACCAAGACCAGCAAAATAGTAATCAGGCTCTAAGTCAGAAGGTAAACTTTCCACCAGGCCAGACTTGGTCCATGTATCCAACCCATGCTCCATCACTGTCGGCCTTTTATTTTGACTTTGGTCTAGTATGATCAGATAACCAAGGTTGGCGCGCTGCACGTTTTTGTGCTAGAAACTCTTAAAACTTTGAAAAATCTATCTTTGGTTTCCTACATCCGATTTTTGTCATTTTGATTGGTATTTGTTCTTTAAAATTTACTCTATGTTTATAAATTGGAGTAGAGTTTGTATTGTGTTGTGTGTTCTATTTTTAACTGTTTTGCACTGATAAATGCTTTACATATTTCTCCTACGTTAAGCCTGTCTGCTCTGTACTGCAGCTATCAATGGTTGAGCTCAGGTTTAAATTACTGAGTCCTAACTGGAACTGGTATGGAATAGTGCCATTATGACTTGAAGAGGACTACCGTCCACTTCAGCTAATAATCCACTTTCTCACACTTCTTCTATATGTTACACCATTAAATTGAAATATCCCAACAGCCACAGGCAGAAGCAATCATTCAGAACAGCTCTGATGGTCTTTTTTTCAATGTGCTTGGCTAAGTCTAATTAAATAACACTAGAGAAATCCTGCACTTGAAATACCTAGTTCTGACCTCTTGAGCTAGGGTTACTCTAGTGCCCTATTACTCCAGCATAGGTTAATATTGTGCATGTGTGAAGAGATGTACAAGTGCTAGGTTGCCTTTTGTGAATACCTTGAACTCATAAACAGAGCTATTTTAGTTCTAACTCAAACATACACATGCAAGTGACTCTCAAATTGTCCCCAACTTGTCTTGACATAGTTGTAAAATTCATCCCAAATGCAGATATTTATTTAGTCTCCCTGTGCAAATACTCTTCTTCACTCAACAATAATAAAAAAATAATTATAGCATTTATCAAAGTAAGGGGCTTGGATATAGACCTATGCTATTGTTAGCATTCATCTCACCATAGATACAGCAATAAAATATATCAGTTCAAGGCAATTAAGTTATCAAGAACCACCTGCAATATTCCTGTTTGAAATTTATGGAGTACAACATATACATTATAATCCAAGACTTCTGCACCAAAATACAGAAAGCAACATATGGGAAGGGCCAGCTTCCAGTTCCCTACTGTTCTGTGTGAGCCACTCACCTGAATTCCAGGCATTCCAATAGGGTATTGACAATTCCCCAATCCCAGTGATGACTAATGTGACAGCAATGAAGAGTACATTGCCCTCTCGCTAGTCCTCAAAGGGAAAGGGGTTTGGGAAAAGAATATACCAACTTCTGCTTTGTTGACTGCAGAATCGGACTGCTGGACCCTGGACTGCATGTTGTGTTGGGTGCCAGGACTTCTGATTTCTCAAAATACTGGCTTCTTGGTTTTTAGGATTCTGGGCTGCAAAAGCATTACTTCATTAATCCACTGAACTTGCATAAAATATTGTGGAATTATACATTGCATATTGTCAGTTATTGTCGTTACATTGTGAATTTTTTACATATGTTTCTGAACAATTCTCTTTCTCTTTTTACAATACTTTCACAGAGTCTCTGAAGCAATTACCAAACTCAAACACAATCAACTTGACTAAAATGCTTCTTTGTGTTTTAGCGTAATCTCTTGCCAATAATAGCTTTGATAAATTTGCTCTGTTTCTGATCTGATTCTCAGGGGAGCGTTTGTTACAGGAAATACGTCTTTCCTTAATGTGTGTTTAGCGATATCTTGGATTCCCACCAAACAACAAATCACGCTAGTTCTAATTGTCATAAATTATTTAAAAGACAGAGCTCTGTTTTCTTTCATTGATATTAGTGCAGCGCACATTAAGCAATTAATCTTTCTTTATCTTGAAATGAAGTTACTTGCTTGAAAACTTCAAAAGAACCCAAACTGGGTTTTTTCACCTTTCTTATTTTCTTTCTTTTACAGGAAATACAGGATCATCGGCAGAAGATGGATAAGGAGAGCTGGGTCTCTGCAGGAAGCCGACCAGAGGGTGAGGATCACTGGACTTCGACTGGAGGTTTTCCAGATGACGAGAAATGCTGGAACTCAACTGGAAGCTGGTTAGAGAACAAGGAACACTAGTAATTCAACGGGAGGCAGGCTGGAGGACACAGAACTTGACTTGACTGGAGACAGGTGAGAAGAGCAATAGGTACAAAGCCAAGCAAGCCCTCAGACTCACAAGCATCCTTAAATAATCCGATGTGCACATATGCATTTTGGCAGTTGGTTGCTTGTTAAGGAAATGAGCAATTATCCTCCTGATTGTGGCACATGTTCAATACAGATCACAATGTGAAGAGCACATGTTTTGGCAGTTACAGTTGGACCGACTTAGCAGGTGGGATACAATGTGCATAATCAACAAGCATTGGTTATAATAAATGAGACCTTTAACAGCATTGGTTATTGCAAACTTGATATTCAAGGATGTAATGAATATACCCAAATAATTATGAATGTTGCAAGCAACAGCACCTTACTGTGATCGAGCTCTTGGACGTGCTAGTGTACCCACAACACCCACAGATCTCACGAACCAACAAAGCATTATCATACCACCAAAAAAGTCCTTCTTGGTATAGGGCTTTCAAAACAAGGTCACAAAGCAGTGCAATTCTACTTTAGCAGACATATCATAGTATGCAGGAGAAACAAATCAGTCCCAGTGGTAGTATCCAAGTGACTGAGAATAAGCTAGGATTCAGATTTCCCCACTACATCTACTAGATCATTCATAATTCAATAAACCACACACAGCACTGGGAGACAGAAACAAGATTGGAATCTGGGGTTAATGACTCTAAATCAGGATTAGGTAACAAAGCAGCATTCGGATTCCCCTACTACTGCAATAACATTATTTGTTGAACTTCCAAGAATTAGAAGAAGCTAGAATGTGGAAAGTTCTAACCACTTTTAACCGGGAGAGAATGAGGAAAGTTCTAACCACCTAATAACCCGGACATGGAAAAGGAGCAAAATACAACATCTTTTAATAACTGTCAAATATTTGTTGATGTCCAACTTATACCATTCTTTCAATTGAAAATTATAAAAGAAGGATGGATGGCAGGGATTTTACCAAGGAGGATCATGATGATAATGCTAGCAATTTGAATTTGGTTGAAGTTTCAATCCATTTATTACAATAAAAAGTATCAAAATGCTTAAATAATAGCAATGGGAGACAAAACTTTGCAGAAGTATTGATGTCGTATTTCATCTGCGAAAAGATAGAAAAACAGAGCTTCTTAGACAACAGCAATCTTGGGCCTGAGCAACTGATTGTCATGGTTGACTCAGTATTAAAGCCTAAGTTGAGCAGAGACTCATGCCTTACATAATGTGCCACCAAGTTTATAATGAAATTTCAATAGCTTTTAGGCAATTATTGTGTGTTTATCTTCCCAAGTAATCTTGTAATGCCCGTTTGTAATGTTTTAAAAATAAACAGACCCCCCCAGACCCTATTACAATGTTGCTGCCGGTAAAACCGGCAGAAACATTGTAATAGAGCATTTCCACTTGTCAGACCGGTGGGAACAGTGCTCCAGATAGCATACGGCTCCCTTAAAGGAGCTGAGTGCTATCTCGAAGCGTAGAGGGGCCAACCAGCACCCTCGGAATGTGCACTGTCTGCAAAGCAGACAGTGTGCATTCTGATGGTGCTGGGCAGGAGGGCTCCTGCACTGCCTATGCCACCGGCATGGACAGTGCAGGGGGCCCCATGTGGCCCCCAGCACACACTCACCACCAGCCTTTCTGTGCCGGTGAAGCCACCATGGAAAGTCTGGGGGGTGAGGAGAGCTGTAATCAGCCAGGCGGCGCTGAGTTCAGTGCTACCCTAGCTTAGTGCAACTCAGACTGCCGTCACCACGTTGGGTCCACCATCTAGGGTTGTAATTGGGTAGTTGAACTGCCCAGAGTGGAACAATCGACGTTAATGCGAATGTGGCGGTCCTCAGACCACTACACTTGTAATGAGGCTGAAAGTCAGGAATGTAGCTACATAACAGCCATCCAAGACAATTGAGTTTACATGAAGCTATTCATTTTTCTTAGATTGGTAAATCCAATGATTGATAAAAGAAGAATGTAAAAAAATTTCAGGACCAACAATGTGATGTAGAGGGATTTGAAAGATCATATATTTGCAACAGTACTTCACAACACACTGAATATATATATTTTTTACATTTTCAGTTTGCATATATTTCATTTTACATTACAGTGAAATGAATGTGATCGAACAGCATAATTTACCAGTCAAGTGCCAAAAGCAGGATTGAAATCCAAAACTCCAGATGCAAAAGTCAGCCAAATATCAGCTACCTACTTGGCCACATTGATCATAATTTCAAAGACTGGCTATGATCCAAGATTGGGGATCATGGCGCATGTCCCCAATCTTGGATAGTGAATCTTCCACTAATGCAAGGAAACCTATAAATCTGCTTCATGGGATACAGGGAGTCAAGACAGTGCTAAATTTCAAGTAAATTTCACCACTGAACTTGCACGTTAGGTGACATTAAAACATATGAATGTCTGTTTTTAATTATATTTCCTAACTATAACATCCCTGTAACCTTTGTTTTTTGCAGTTAATTTCTATATTTTTTTTAACGTAAAGTAATTTTCATTAGTATACATTAATCCAACCACTGCGGGCACAGCCTTTGTCTGGGCGCGGTGGAGAATGTCTGCGGGTCCTGCAGCCAACCCCCTATAACCACCCAACCTTGCGCCACACACAGCCTTTGGCCCTGCACGGTGGGGTTGGCCATGGGGCCTGGTCTGAGACCAGACCCTGAAGCCAACACTCCTAACCAACCAACCTCACACTGCACACAGCCTTTGTCCATGCACACCAGGAGTTGGCCACAGGTCCCCATGGCCCCCTCCCCTGGCTGATTTCGGCCTCAGGTTCCCGTACCCCTTGGCCCAGCCTTCTAATTTTACTTTTTTTGGGGTAGGAACAGGGGCACCGCAGCCCCCCTATCCCAGCTGATTTTGGCCGTGGGGACCCAGGGAAATTACCACAACCAAACATACACTTGAACCCTCAGATTCAGTGTATGGGTCAGAGACCTTAACCACTAGGCCAAAAGTGACACCTTAGCCATGTGGTTAGATATTCCTTTGAACCATAAGATTTTGAGTGGAAAAATACTTCAATGTTGTTGAGTGGAAAAGTACTTCAATGTTTCATCACAAGGAATGTTTAATAGTCAAAACACTGGAAAATAAACAGACACACTGACATATACGATACAATTATTAGAACCTTCAGCCTAGTGAGTGACAGTCCAAGAGCTTTACCATTAGGCCAGAAGTGACCATGGTCTGCTGTCCATCAAAAGTAACTATAACGTTGGACCCAAACATCTTGCTAGTCTGTCCCTTTGAAGTCATTGTATGGAAAGACCATTGCAATAACAATCTCTCTCTCTCTCTCTTCCATCCCATTATGGGATGGAAGAGAGAGAGAGAGAGAGAGTTTCCAAGGACCACGGGGGGCACCTCAAGGCCCCAATGGTCCTAGCTGGCTACCTGTGTCCTGCAGGAGCCAGCATTGCTCCCACAAGCAAGGAGCTACTTTAAATAGCAGCTCCCTGCTTGCGGGAGCAATGTTTTCATCTGTTTCCCTGCACACAGATTAAAACAGGGAAAACAAGTAAAAGCTTCACTTTCTGCAAGTGAGAGCTGTTCAACAAAGTGAAGTGCTTGCTTTGACATGGTGAGAGCAAACACCTATGTCCCGGGGTGGGCCTAAGTGTCTGAGTGGGTCTGTGAGAAGGTGCGTAAGGGTCTGAATGGGAGAAAAAGATTGAAAGAGAGAAATTGAGAGAGAGAGAGAGAGCGAGAGAGAGAGAGAGAGAGAGTTTCTTAGGCTTTGATGAATGACATATTTAGAATGAGATATTTCTGGACAAATTGAAAAGAAAAATGGATTTGTCAATTAAAAAGAGTGAGATCACCTTTCAGTATGAACCTTAAATTTCAGCGATTAAGAGAAATTAAAGAAGGAACATTACCACAAACACACCTAGAGTGGAACTCTCAACTTTCAGTGTGAGGGTCTGTGATCTTGACCGTTAGGCCATACATTCCCCCTTACTATCAATCAATAACAGCATTTGTAGAGTGCAGCTTTATCACCTCAAAGGGTATCTGGGCACTGAGGGTGCAGTGCCTCTGTTGAAATGCCACTTCTTGAGTATTCTTCTGAAGTCCGCCGGGGAGGAAGCTGTTGGGTGGTAGAGGGACAGGCTGTTGCAGGATTTGGCTGCTGTGTAGGAGAAGGAGCGGCCTCCACTGCGGCTGCGATGGATGCGGGGTATGTGTGCGAGGTTTAGCAAGGCAGAGCGTAGTTGTCTTGCTCAGATGTAGAAGTTCAGTCGATGGTTGATGTAGGCCGGCCCTAAGTTGTGGAGAGCCATGTATGTGAGTGTGAGGCGTTTGAATTCACATCTCTTCTGGACAGGGAGCCAGTAGAGGTTCCTGCGGTGTGGGGTGATGCTTGAGTGCTTGGGGAGGTTGAGGATGAGTCTGGCTGTAATGTTCTGTAGGGTCTGGAGTCTTTTAAGTAGCTGGTAGGACACTCTGGGGTAGAGAGCATTGCCATGGTAAAGGTGGCTGGTGACCAGGGCATGCATGACTGTCTTTCTGGTGTTGGTAGGGATTCATTTGAAGATTCGGTGGAGGATGTAAAATGCAGGAGGAGGCGACTGAGTTTACTTGTCTATTCATGGATAGTTGGCAGTTGAGGATGATGCTGAGGTTTTGTGCATGGGTCTGATGAGAGGGCGATAGTCCCAGTTCTGCTGGCCACCAGCTGTGGTCCCATATGGAGGTGTTCTTCCCAAAGATCAGGACTTCCGTTTTGTCAGTGTTTAGTTTGAGAAAACTGTTTTTCATCCAAGTTGCTACTTTGGTCATGGTGTTGTGGAAGTTGGCTTTGGTGTTGTGGGGGTCTTCGGTGAGTGAGAGGATTAGTTGAGTGTCATTGGCATGGGAGACTATATTGAGTCCATATGATCTGACGATGTCTGCAAGGAGGGTCATGTAGATGTTGAACAGGGTTGGTCTGAGGGAGGATCCTTGGGGTAGGGCGCAGGTGATGTTCTTGGATGTAGAAGTGAAGGCAGATGCTCTGCATGTGGCCTGAGTAGAAAAGAAGGGTGTTTTGTTGTATGCCTATCTTGTGGAGTCTGTTGAGGAAAGTGTAGTGGGAGACTGCAGAGAGGTCTAAAAAGAAAAGAGCTGCCAACTTTCCTCAGCCGAGGAGGGTCCTGATGTCATCCGTGGCAGTGATCAGTGCAGTCTCCGTGCTGTGGTTGGCCCTCAATGCTGATTGTGAGGTGTCGAGGAGGTGGTTTTGTTCGAGGTTGTCAGTGAACTGTTGGTTGATGCCTCTCTCAAGAACTTTGGCCTGGAAGGAGAGCAGGGATATCAGCCTGTAGATTTTGAGGCTGCTGGGGTTTGCAGAGGGTTTCCTTAGGAGGGGTCTGACCTCTGTGTGCTTCCATTCATCTGGAAAGGTTGCCTTGGAGATGGAGGTGTTGAGGATGCAGGTTAGTTCCATGTTAATAGTGTTGGCTCCGAGGTTGAAAAGCCGGTGAGGGCAGGGGTCGGTCGGTGCCCTGTAGTGGATGGATGACATGATGGCTGTAGTGGTCTATGTTTTAATCGGAGACCAGGAGATTATCATGTGGCTGGAGTTTGCTGCTTCAGGGATGTTGTCTAGGCTGAAGGTGGAGAGTTGAAATTGTTCTATATGGTGGTTATCTTGCTGTGGAATTAGTCTGAGAAGGTATGGCAGAGTTCCTGGGATAGGTGGATGGTGGTCTCTGTGGTCATCGGATTAGAGAATTCCTTGATGATTCTGAAGAGTCCTTTCATGTGTTTGGCTGCAGTTTCGATGCGGGCAGTGATTGCTGCTCTTTTTCCTGCCTTGATGTGGTGGTGGTAGTTGTTGAGGGCTGCCACGTAGGTGGCTCTGTTGAAAGGTTCCATTGTCACACACCATTGTTTCGCGAGTTTCAGGCAGTCACATTTGGAGTTTCTGAGCTCCGGAGTGCACCATCTCGCTGGCTTGGAGGTGTTGTTGGTTTTAGCTGTCGTCGTGGATGTGGTGATCCAGGTAGTGAAGTTTTAGATGGCCTGGTTGAATTCTAGGTCTGCCATGGGCTCAGTTTGTGCGGTACATAGGGCCTCTGCCCACAGGGTCTCAGTTACCTTACCCCAGCTTTGGTGGGGGGTGCTGAGGTGCTTGGATGTGGTGATGTGGGAATTGGAGATGGTAAATTGATGATGACGTGGTTGGTCCAGGTAAATTCAGTAATGTGGGTGAAATCGATTCTGTCACTAGGAGTGAATATGGCATCCAGTGTGTGTCTGACTTTGTGCATGGGTTAGGTGTACCTCCTGAACAACCTCACTACTCTCTGCCTCAAACAACTCGTCAACAACTCGTCAACGTCCCCACCCACAGAGCCGGACACATTCTTGACCCTGTTTTCTCAGCACGGGACAACATTACCATCTCCCACACCTCCGAACACCATTGGAGCGACCACAAGTGCATCCGCTTTACCTACACAAAGAACACCGTACGCCACTACACCACCCCCATACCCAGCAAATCCTGGGGGAAACTCATGAAAGCACAGCTCACCAATGCTCTCAACCACTCGCTCCTACTGGATACCGGGGACACAAATGAAGCCTCAAGCAACCCACATCGCTGGCTCTCAAACTGCACCGACAACATAGCCCCCCTAAGGGAAACAGCAGGGAATCGAGGGAGCAAAACACCCAAGTGGTTTACGACAGACCTACAGGAATCCAAACGCTCCTGCAGATGACTAGAACGTAAATGGAGGATCAGCAAATCAACCAAAGACCACACAGCCTACAAAAATGCAGTCACCACGCACCACCAGAACATCAGAGCCTTTCAAAGCTGCCTTTCAAGCACGCCTCAACATAAGCGCTCACAACGGCAAAGAGCTCTTCACCATCGTCAGAGAGTTCACAAACCCCGGGACAGACACCTCCTCCATCCCTCCCTCTAAAGACCTCTGCAACAACCTTGCCACCTTCCTTCACTGCAAGATTCAGGACATCTACGAAGGCTTCAGGAACAAAACACCACCAGCACTGCTCACCACCAAGGACCTACCACCCCACCAGATACTGAACTCCTGGACCCCCATCACCACAGAGGACACCCAAAGACTGATGAACTCCATCCACTTGGGAGCACCCTCGCATTCATGCCCTCATCACATCCTCAACCTGCCAGCTCCACCATAGCACTGGAGCTCTGCCGAACCATCAACCAATCCTTTGAGACCCCCACATTCCCCTCAGACTGGAAACACGCTGAAATCATCCCGCTACTCAAGAAACCCACTGCAGACCCTAGAGAGCTGAAAAACTGCAGACCCATGCCTCTTCTTCCTTTCCCAGCCAGCCCAGCCAAGGTAGCGAAGAAAGCCCTCAATCAGCAACTCACCGAATTTCTCGAGACACACCGTATCCTAGACCCATCCCGGTCTGGATTCAGAAGCAACCACAGCACCAACACCACACTCTTAGCAGCCAACGACGACATACGCATCATACTAGACCGTGGAGGCACAGCCGCACTCATCGTCCTTGACCTCTCTGTCACATTTGACACCGTCTCCCACTCCATCCTCTGTAACAGACTGCGCAACGCTGGCATCCGAGACAAAGCCCTGGATTGGATCAGGTCCTTCTTCACTGGAAGAACACTGAGGTTCAGACTGCTGTTGTTCACATCGGAACCTACAGACACTTGCTGCGGAGTGACCCAAGGATCTTCACTCAGCCCAACGCTTTTCAACATCTACATGCCGCGCTGGCCAAGATCACTAAACAACATGAGCTAAACATAGTCTCCTACGTTGATGACACCCAACTGATCCTCTCCCTGTCCGAGGACTCTGCTCAAGCCAAGAGGAATTTCCACAATGGGATAAGAGCAGTCGCAGCCTGGATGGAGGCCAGCTGTCTCAAGCTTACCTTGGACAAGACAGAGATCCTCATGATAGGCTCCACCCTTTCTGCCTGGAACGACTCCTGGTGGCCCACTGCTCTGGGTAACGCCCCCACCCCCACTGACCATGCACGCAACCTGGGCACCATCCTGGACTCCTCTCTATTGATGACCTGCCAAGTCAATGCGGTCTCTTCGTCATGCTTCCACACCCTCCGAATTTTAAAGAAGATTTGCAAATGGATCCTCCCGACATGAGGAAGACAGTCACCCACGCACTTATCACCAGCAAACTGGACTACGGCAACACACTCTATGCCAGCATCACCAAGAAGCTTCAATCAAGTCTACAAAGAGTCCAGAATGCAGCAGCCAGACTCATCCTGGATATCCCCCGGCACAGCTGCATCTCCTCCCATCTCAGAGACCTACAGTGGCTCCCAGTCAACGAGCGCATCACATACAAAGTTCTGATCCACACCCACAAGGCACTGCACAACATAGGACCGGGATACCTCAACCACCGCCTCACCTTCTATGTACCCAACAGACGTCTCCGTTCCTCCCATCTCGCCCTTGCAGTCATCCCCAAGATCTGGAAAAATACAGCAGGACAAAGATTCTTCTCCTTTCTGGCAGCCCAGACATCGGACACACTACCTCTCAAGCACAGACAGACCGCATCACTGAAGCAGTTCAGGAGGGACCTCAAGACCTGGTTCTTCGACTGAGCAGCACGCCCACATACAGCACCTTGAGACCCTATGGGTGCTTAGCAATGCTATACAAATCCTTGAGTGATTGATTCAGTTGGCTGAGGCCGATGTTTCTGAGGTACCCTATAAGGGATGTGCAGTTGGTGTTGTTGGGGTAATTAAACTTGAAATTGAGATTGTTGAGTAGGACATGGAGGGAGTCGATGGCAAAGGGGGTGATGCTTCCAGACATACCTATGACAGTCAACCCACGCATGTGATTGGAAAGAAATGTGAATGTTCGATCGCTAGGAAGGTTTAACAGTCAAAACACTAGTAAATAAACAAACACACTGCAAGGTAATGCTAGGATTTTAACCTTCAGCCTACTGAGTGACAACACAAGATCTCAACCATTAGGCCAAAAGTGACTCTGTTCTGTTCTGCATCCAAATGTAACTATAACATTCGCACCGAACATCTTGCTAGTCTGACTCTTTGAAGTCATTGTATGGTGAGAGCATTGCAATAACAATCTCTCTCTCTCTTCCATCAGCTTATGAGTGGCAGGACAGTGGGGGCAGCCTGAAGGCCCCTTTGGTCCTAGCTGACTCCCCACGTCCAGCGGGAGCCAGCATTGCTCCCACAAGCAGGGAGCGCCTTTAAATAGCAGCTGTCTGCTAGCGGGAATAATGTTTTCATCTAAATGCATATTTGCATGCATGGAAACAGATGAAAATTCTTCTTTCTGACAACGGGAGCTGTTTTCTTAGCCCTAAGGGACCAGAATGTCCCTCCCCTGGCCCCTTTTCTTTTTTAAAACTTTTTTTTCTGGGACTCAGCTGAAGCCGAGCCCCAAGAAAGCTGCCAACACTCCCTGGTTGCAGTATTGGCAGCCAACCAGATATCAGCACGGGGACAGATGGATTCAGGGAAGATCCGCTTCCCTATATATCTATACTTTTTAAACTACTGAAGGGATTTACACCAAATCACAAAAAGCTTTCTTTCTAGACCAAGATCTAGCTTTCTGCCAAATTTGGTGTAATTCCATTCAGCCATTCGGGTTCAAAAACCTCCTGGTGCACAACTAGTTAATGTATTCGGATTTCATGTTTCTAAGTTTGTTCTTTCTGCCACCTCCTCTCTTGCTCAGAGTGAGCCTGTCAATTCCATAAAAAGATAATATATCAGCATCCCGATCATGTTTCTGAGACCAATGTTGTGCTACTGGATAACTGACATCAACATTCTTAATTGCTCTCATGTGCTCTAAAATCCTTTTCATTTCTGGGTACTCTATACATAAGAAATCCACAAGAACATCTCATTACATAGATACCATAATCACTACTGCTCATGATGAATTTATTTATAGTCCTAACTTTGTCATTGGGGGGACAAAAACTTTTTTACATTCTTACTATGCTTGCAAGCTTTAAAATGTCCACATTTGTAAAAACATTTTTGGTCTTTCAACCGACCCCTAATCTCTTATAGCGTAGTAAAATAACTATGCACCCGTCTATCTCTTAGGGATGGCGGTTTCCTATTGGTTATTAGTGGGTAATGTGATAGTTAGAGCCATTGTCAGTTGTGACCAGATGCCAATGTCTACAAATCATTCTCCTGATTGTTTCACAGTCTGCATTATAAGTTGTAATCAGTCTCACCTGTTTTAAATTGTCCTTCTTCTTATCTTTTATCACCAACAACTCATCTGTGGTTTTTAATCCGACCTTCTCTATTGCATCCTGCAAGACTGTCTGGTGTGTATATATATATATATATATATATATATATATATATATATACATATATATATATACTACATCTCGAGTGAATATTATATGCACTGAGAACATGAGTAGGCAAATGAATATGTCTAACAATCCTTCAACCAGCTCCTCGTTTTATTCCTTTGCTCTGAAGGACAAAATACATTTCTTACTGGCAGTAAAAAAATAAAAAAATTCTTGAATTTGAAAGTTTTTACTAATCTCATGTCAACCAATGTAAAGAGAGATGGATAAGATAAATACAAAAGCACAGTATAATCTTTTGCAAACAAATGGGCTGATTACGAGTTTGGCGGTCGGAAAAACATGACTGCCAAACTCCGGAGGAGGAGGCCGCCACGGTGCTTGCGGGCTCTCCAACGGCCTTATTATGAGTTTTCATCTGGGCTGACCGGCAAAAACCACAGATCAGTGTAAAATGTGCAGCAGCATTGGACTCTGCTCCACATGGAACCAAGTGCAATGTTGTCACACAGGAGGCCACATAGCACCCTCAGAATGCGCACTGTCTGCTAAGTAGACAATGCGCATTCTGACTGTGCTGGAGAGGGGGGCCCCTGCACTGCCCACGACAATGTCGTAGGCAGTACAGGGGCCCCCTGTGGCCCACAGCACTTGTTCTCCACCAGTCTTTTCATGGTGGTTCAAACGCAATGAGAAGGCTGGCAGAGAACATGGTTGTAATCAGCACGGCGGGGCTGACTTCTCCGCCACCGTGGCTGATTACAACCATGACTGTCATCATCCCGTCAACAATCAAAGATCCTGGCAGAGACGGTGGTCTTTTGGCAATCCGACCAACAGGGTCGTAAGGTGGGGGTTGGACCGCCGCAGCTCCATTGGGCCGACCTCCACCACAAGACTGGCTGTCTTGGGAATGCTAGACTTGTAATAAGGTCAATATCTGAACTACACACTGTATTGTTGTTTAAGTTCAATTCTGTATTTTGTTCATATTATATGCAAGCTTAGATACTTGAAAAAATCGTTTTCGTGCTAACATTTTATCTGCAACTACTATCCAACTATATATCATTTATACGTTAATGTATTTTCCTCGGTGAAAGCCCATTCTTGTCAAGCCTATGTGACAATGGTGGTCATTCTGACCCTGGCGGTCTTTGACCGCCAGGGCGGAGGACCGCGGGAGCACCGCCGACAGGCCGGCGGTGCTCCAATGGGGATTCCGACCGCGGCGGTAAAGCCGCGGTCGGACCGGCACCACTGGCGGGCTCCCGCCAGTGTACCGCGGCCCCATTGAATCCTCCGCGGCGGCGCAGCTTGCTGCACCGCCGCGGGGATTCCGACCCCCCCTACCGCCATCCAGATCCCGGCGGTCGGACCGCCGAGATCCGGATGGCGGTAGGGGGGGTCGCGGGGCCCCTGGGGGCCCCTGCAGTGCCCATGCCACTGGCATGGGCATTGCAGGGGCCCCCGTAAGAGGGCCCCTAAATGTATTTCACTGTCTGCTGCGCAGACAGTGAAATACGCGACGGGTGCAACTGCACCCGTCGCACAGCTTCCACTCCGCCGGCTCGATTCCGAGCCGGCTTCATCGTGGAAGCCTCTTTCCCGCTGGGCTGGCTGGCGGTCTGAAGGCGACCGCCCGCCAGCCCAGCGGGAAAGTCAGAATTACCGCCGCGGTCTTTCGACCGCGGAACGGTAACCTGACGGCGGGACTTTGGCGGTCGGCCTCCGCCGCCCGCCAAGGTCAGAATGAGGGCCAATATGTCTAGTGGTACAAATCCTTAGTGTTCTAATTTAAATACGAAAAATATGCTGTAGTGAACAGCAGGCCTGTTGGCCTACCCTCACTAAATGGCCTCTGCACATTCCCAGGAGACAGAATTCCAGAGAGATTGAGTGGCATCTCCCATCTAAATAAAAATCAGAATATGAATATTTATTAATTAAGAAAACAATAATATTTTGTGACTAAATACATTGAAATATATTTTTCTCAAATATCACAGTCTAATTTTGCATATGATTCAGAGATACTTTGACGATTTACGAAATGTACCTGTAAAGAGAAAGCTGCGAACAACAATATTTATTAGAATAATCAATATGCAAATGTAAAGGTAGTGAATATGTGATGTATAGATTGATGTGATGTGTCTGGCGTGGCTAGCAAGAGCATTGGCAGGGCAGCTAAATTCAGTATTCAAAGAGAATCCCGTGATTTACAGAGCGATGTAGTTGTCCTGTCCTCCAAAGATTGTCAAAGAGATAGGTGAGTGGGCTAAATCAGAAAGAGAGAGGGATGGTGAAGAAGCGACGTTGGCAAAAGATAAATCAGAAAAACTATAGTAGCTTGAGGGGCGCCTTTATTCATTTGCACTGCAACATGGTCTTATTCAATTTCTGACATACATTAATAAACTTTGAATTGTGGAAATGTAATACCTTCCTTGACATGATTGAATATATGCTAATAATTATGTTTACTTCCAGAAAAGCATTTCCATCTTTCTGTGGAAGGCAGACTTGCAAATCGCTGTTGTAGTATAATTCTGTTCTCCTTTAAGGAAACAAGATGTTTTGTGTTGTGACTCACACTGTGTTTATGATGGTTGACAAGATATCCATAAGAAGTTCACCCTGAATGATGGTAGAAAATTATTTGATTTAGTTCAGTGTTATACAACTTTGCCCACCAATGTCATCATTTAGACATAGATAGGAATTGTGTATTGAGAGTTCGGGATGTTTTTTTATACATTGTGAGTGATCGTCTCACAACAATACTATTTAATTGATTTGATAAATTATTTTTTTCCTTGTACTTGTTGAAAAAACATTTAGCAGAAAATGTTCACACCTCACAGATGAATGGAATGCCAACTAATCAGACCGCGATTCTGAATGTTGTACTGTCTCTGTGAGGAACAAAACTTTAATGAATTAGGAAATGTGTTTGGTTTAGGTAATGTATGACATCTTGTACTTTTTCACAAAGTGGCATGACATATTGGCCCTCATTTGAACCTCAGCGGTCTTTTTCGAAGACCGCCGAGGTTACTCCGGGCCGAAGACCGCCAGTGGTGGTGGTCTTCCGCCAACCGTATCATGACTGCTGGCAGCCATCTGCCCTTTTTCGGACAGAGAGCTGCCAGCAGCCATACTGGCGGTCGGCGGTGAAGTGGAGGCTGCTCCACCTCCAAGGCCACGTCATCAGAACACCGCCCACCGAATCACATCACAGGATTTGGCGTGGCGGTGTTCTGGTGACGGGGGTACTGGCGGCGGAGCAGCCTCCATGGATCCCTTTCCCTCCTGGAGGATCACTGGAACAGGTAAGGTGATCGTCCGTTAGGGGCAGGGGGTGGGAGGGCGTTGTATGCGTGCATGAGGGTGTGCGTGTGAGTGTGTAGAGGGGTGTGAGTGTGTGTATGCATGCGGGGGGTGTATTGTGTGTAAGGGAAATGTGACCTAAATGTCTGTGTGCATGTGTGCATGTCTGTGTGCGTGTATGTGTGCGTGTATGTGTATGAGTGGTGTGAGCGTGTGTGTAGGAGGTGTGGGGGTGTGTGTGGGTGTTTCTGTGGGGGCCAGGGGTTGTTGGGGGAGAACTCAGGGAAGGGGAGGGGGAGATCCCAATCAGTGCCAGGACACGGATTCCCTGGCACTGATAGTGCCTACCGCCATGGATTTCCCGGCGGTACATATCCCCACGAAATCCATGGCGGTATGTGGGGTCCTGATACCGCCGGTGGTCTAGTGACAGCTGCCGGGCTGGAGACCGAAGTCTCCAGCCCACCAGTCGCTACCCCCCTGGCGGTCGAAGTGTAAAAGTGGCGCTTTTGCATGGCGGTAACCGCCATGGTTGTAATTCCATTTTTTTTCTGCCGGCCTGTTGGCGGTATTACCGCCACTTTTACACCGACCGCCAGGGTTGTAATGAGGGCCATTGTAAAATATTATGCGTACTTAGCTCAAAATATATTTGGTTGTACCTAGTGTGAAATGCTGTTGTATGAAAAAAGTCACACAAGTTAACAGCAAGAAAGTGTTTGAACAGTAAATGCCTCTCCAGGAGACATTTTCTACTCAAATCTGTTTCCTGTAAGCAAAAAAATTACAAATAATTGCAAAATGTTAAGATATATAGAACACGAGATTTGTAAACTTGCAAACACAATTAAAATTTCACCTGTGTTTAGTTCTGATGGTAATCATGTTCTGATGACATATCATCTCTCCCTTCTTGCGATTCACATTTCTTAAACCTTTTCATGTATGTCTCAACATATTAGGCATAATAAAATGGGATGTAAATTAGGGAGGATTTGAGTAATTCCCAGGGTATTAATTGTATTGTATTGTATTGTAATCGTATTTATATATCGCTTACTACCCCTGACGAGGCGTCGAAGCGCTTTTCGATGAGTAGCACGCTACTCCGGAACCCAACAAGAATTAGTGATGGATTAGTATCGTTTAATAATGAGTACAGTTTTAGTATTATTATGAGTTAATTTGAGCCGCAGATATGAGAGTTTGTTAGTTAGATTGACTGGAGTAATGGAGGGGTGGAGGAGGAAAGAAATCCAGAAGTGTTAATTGGGAGTATATCCTTCATTTACTCAACCCAAAGGCTTGGGATGAATAAAGGGGGGCGGAGGGGGAAGAGTATGTGGAAGGGTTAGGGAGAGCATAGTAGCAGGGTGAGATGAATGCAGGAGAGTTTAGTAGGGTTGTGTGGGAGGTCACAGAGGTAGAGTGAGGTTTGGTGAGTTAGATGTGGAGGTGGAGGGAAGAGCTTAGGCAGAGATATTTAGGAGATGAAAGTGGTAGAAGGGATTTGGGATGAGTCAGAGTGAGAATGGAGGATAGTTTGATAGAGACATGACATAGGAGTGATGAGTAGATACGTGTGATAAGATGAAAGCAGGAATTCATAGATATCTAGTATAGCAACCCAAAAACCAGGAGCCATGCAATGATCCACGAACATGCCAAGCACAGAAACAACATATACACATATATACACATATAAATATATATATATACACACACACACATGAATACACACACATATGCACATACAATACATAATTAGAATCATGGGTAAAAAATACTTAGTCAGACAGGTTTAAAGAGTGTGTGTGTATTTTATTGTTATGACAGTAGCAATACATATTTTCCAAAGAAACTATAAATAAATAGAAATATACATACAATCTGAAAAAAATATTTATCCACATAGGCATATGCAGTTCATAGTTGTTTGAAAAAGGTGGTTATGAAGGAAAGAGCCAACTCTTGAGTAGTTTTCTGAAGACAAGAAAGTTATCTGTGGCTCTTATAGTTGGAGGTAATGAATTCCATATTTTGGCTGCTTGGACGGAGAAGGATGTACCACCTATAGTCTTTTTCTTGTATGGTGGTGTTCTACGGCGGGGTGCCAGTCTTGAGCGGAGGGTTCTTTGTTGTATGTATTTGGTAATTTTCTTTCTGATAAAAAGTGGTCCTGTTCCATGTATAGCTTTGTGGGTGATACAAAGCAGCTTGAAAGTGCATCTTCTGGCAACGGGTAACCAGTGTAGTGCTCTCAAGGCAGGGGAGATGTGGGCTTCCGGCTTTATATGTAGTAGTAGCCTGGCTGCGGAATTCTGGATACGTTGTAGTTTTTTCATAACAGATAGAGATGATCCATGGTAGAGGCTATTGGCATAATCCAGTTTGGATAGTACAAGCGAGATAGTAGCTTGCACCTTGTGTGGAAATCCGAGGTGGGGGAAGATGCGTCGTAAGGTCTTTAAGGTGATGAAGCTTGTGCGTGCTAATTTGTCTACTTGGGCATTCATAGTTAACTTGCAATCCATGGTGATTCCTAGGTTTTTAACTTCCTTGGATAATTGAGGAGGTGGTCCGAGATCGTCAGGCCAGTCGCACAGAGGGTCATAATGTTTCCAGTCACCACATATGAGTATTTCTGTTTTGGAGGTATTTAGTTTGAGATGGCTCCAGGTCATCCACTGATCAACGGCTCTGAGGCAACTGAAGATTTGGGAGTCTTCAATGTTTTGGGGGTCTTCTAATTTAAGTAGTATTTGTGTGTCATCTGCATAGTTGTAGCATGTGAGATGGAAATCATTGATCAGTTCTGGTAAAGATATCATGTAGATGTTGAAAAGCAAAGGTGAGATGATTGACCCTTGGGGGACCCCTGCTTTTGTGAGGTAGGGTTTGGACGAGAAGGGGGGCGAGTGGATGATATTCGCTCTTTTTTGGAGATAGGAAGTAATCCAGTTGAGAGCAATCCCTTGTATGCGGGCTTCGTGGAGTCTTTGAGTTAGGGTGTCATGGTCAACCGTATCAAAGGCAACTGAGAGGTCCAAGAGAAGCAGTGCAGCAACTCCATTTCGGTCGACTGTGTTTTTAAGATCATCCCAGATTGCCATGAGTGCTGATTCAGTGCTTCTTCCTGGGCGGAATCCAGTTTGGAAGTCTGAAAGTATAGAATTGTCTTCAATGAATTGTGACATCTGGGCGAATGCTGCTCTTTCTATCAATTTGCCCAGGAAAGGTCCATTTGTGATTGGTCTGTAGTTGTTGGGGTCTTGCGGGTCTAGGTTTGTTTTCTTTAATAATGGTTGTATGTATGCCTTCCTGAAGTTAAAGAGTTGTTGATGATTCTTCTTACAGGTGTGGCAGCAGAAGTAGATAGCAGGATGTTCTTGAAGATTTGTGGTGGGCAAGGGTCAGAAGGGCGACCAGAAGGTCTGGTTGCTTTGACCAAATCCATAAATTCATCCTGGGATGTTTGAAGGACTGTAGAGGTTGGGATGGTTTATTCTTAAAGGGTATTTTAGTAAAGGGGTTGGTGCTGATGGTTTTCTTCTGTTTTGAATAGGAGTCCAATGTGTTTGCCTTGGTTGTGTAGTGAGTTGCCAATTTGTTTGTGAAATCTTGAGTGGTGGGATGACTTCCTTCAATGCATGTAGGTTTCCAAAATTCATTGAGAATTTTATAAAATTCCTTGATTGTACATTGAGCATTTTGAATTCTGTCTGAGTAGTATCTTTTTTTAGCTTTTTTGATTGATGATTTGTATATCCTGTTAAGTTTGTGTAGCTGCAGTTTGTCTTGACTGTTGTTTGTTTTGAGCCAGGTCCGCTGCAACTTTCTGATTTGTTGCTTTATCTTTTTAAGTTCTGTGTTTCTCCAAGGTGTTGGTTTTCTTTTGTCGTGTTTAGTTTTTCTGAGTGGTATTAGGACATCAAAAGCTTCCTGTAGCCACTCATAAAGTTTTGGTACATAATTAATTGTATCTAGATCTGTGTTTGCTGTTAGTTGTGTTTCTAAGTGATCCAAATTGAGTTTGCTCCATGGTCGATAGGTGTATGTATGTAAGTAGTTGTGGGGTGTGTTGATTTGTGGAGTTGTATGTCGGAAAGTTATCATATGGTGGTCTGACCAGGTGGTTGGTGTGATGGTATGAATAGTAACGAGTTCAGGCTTAGCAAAAATGACATCTAGGATGTGACCAGCGATGTGTGTGGGATTGTGTACAATCTGATGTAGGTTCAATGCGATTAGGCCAGTGGTGATAGCTTTTGGATGGGGCATATTGGGTTTGTCAAACCAAATGTTTAGATCCCCAAGAATGCATAGATTGGAGTATAGTGTAATAAGGTTTGAGACTGTGTCAAGAAAAGCATCAGGGAAAGTGGAGTTGTTAGGTGGAGGTCTGTAAAGGAGGAGAAAGTTACAGGAGGAAGTTGGAGTAGGGTGGCATCTGGTAAGGAGGGCTTCACAACCTTGTATGGAGATGTTGTCTGTTTTACTGAGGTTTATTGCCTGTTTGAATATAATAGCTAGTCCACCTCCTCTCTTGCCTATATGGTTTCGTGTGATGGTTTGATAGCCCGGAGGAAGGGCTTCGTGCAACACTGGTGCCATGTCATCTCCCAACCAGGATTCCGTAATGAATAGTAAGTCAGGTTGTGTGTCTGTGAGCAGGTCGTAGATGTGGTGCTTGTTTTTTGAGAGTGATCGAGCATTTATGAGCTGGCAGTTTAGATAACGTGTGTTAGTGGTAGAGTTGTTTTGTTTAATAGAAGTGTAAGTAGTGTAATGTGAGCTTGAAGCAGGAGTGTTGCTAGTTGTGATGACTGTTTGAGGCTCACAATAGTCTTGCTTTTCAATATAGTGTTCCTCTTCCAACAGGTTAAGGAGGCATTTTGTTGGGTCTGTGTGTGTGGGTGGTGGACTTGGTGGCTGAGAGAGCCATGAGGAGTGTAGTGTTTTTTGTAGGGTAGTTTTATTATGTAACAGACAAGGGGATACGAGGTTGCTATGAGTGGCATGTTTTTTATTTTGTTTGCGTTTGTTTAGTGTGGATGGAGTATGGGTTAGGGGTGGTGGAGGAGCATGTGGATCATGATGTAAGGCTCTAAATTGTGCAATGGAGGAGAGGCGAGTGAATGAAAGTTGCTGGGTTGGGGTGCTTGAGGTAGGTGTTTGTGAAGAGAGGGGTGGTAGGTGTGGAGATAGGATGGAATTTGTATTCTTTGTGTAGTCCTGGGGGTGGGAGTGGGTATGACGATGAGTGTAATGTAAGTTTGTGTTGCTTTGATGTGCTGATGTTTGTGGTCAGTATTGTTTGTGTGGAATAATGAGAGGGGATATTGGTGTAGTTGTTTTTGGTGAGGGATTTATATGTGAGTTAGTGTTGCTAAGTGGAATTTGAGTGTTAGATGGGGTGTTGATGTGTTTTGGAGATGAATGTATGAGGTGTGTAAGAGGTGATGGGTGTATGTCAGGGAAGTAAGTATTAGTTGAGATGACCGGAAAAGGTAATATGTGTGGTGGAGTGAAATGTGGGGATTGTTTGGTTGTGTGTAATTGGTGAGGAGAGGGGAAGAGTGTTTGTAGATGATGTGTTTGAATGCAGGGTTTGGGCATTGTTATGATGACAGGTGGTCTGTGTGGAGCGAACAGCGGATAGTGTTGTTGGTTAGTATCAGCAGCGAGTGTGTATCTGGGAAACTGAAACTGAGAGAAATGTATGTTGTAGTTTTGTATTGTGTGGGTGGTGGCAGGAAGTGTTAGTGGGAGTGGACAGAGTAGTGTTTGCTGTGAGAATGAAGGTGTATGACTGTAGTAGTTGTGGGGGGTATGTGTATATGTGTTGTATGTAGGGTATTGTGTTGGGTGGTGGGGCAATGCAATTTGTCTGTGGTCAGTTTGTGATGCATGGTTTGGATGCCTTTGTAGAATATGTGGTTGCATGTTGAGGGATGTGTAGGGGTTGACACCATTTCTGGCCATATGTGAATTGAGCAGCATTTCTGGTCCTAGTCCCTACCTGTCCCGAACAGGCCCAAACAGACAACTGCCCTTATCCTCTCCGCCCTTTGCCTCAACACCCGGGCTGAGGCGCCCTGAATCCTGGCCTTTTATAGCTCTACTAGCCAATAAGAAGCAGGTCCTAACCCTAGCCAATCCTATTTTAAACCCTGATTTAGCCAACTAATGGGAGACCCAGCCCTAATCACCAGTCATAGCCCTATTCCTGACCACCAATCACAGCCCCAGCCCTAAAACCAGCAACCAATCAGATTCTCAGCCCTATCCACCAATCACAGCCCTAGAACCAACAGCCAATCAGAATCTTAGTCCTATCCACCAATCACAGCCCTAGAACCAACAGCCAATCAGAATCTCAGCCCTATCCACCAATCACAGCCCTAGAACCAACAGCCAATCCGAATCTCAGCCCTATCCACCAATCACAGCCCTAGAACCAACAGCCAATCAGAATCTCAGTCCTATCCACCAATCATAACTGCATCCCTGGAGCTAGCAACCAATGAAACACCATCTCCCAACAACCTATCACAACAGCATATGCAACAACCACGAGGAACTTATATAAGGAGCAAGTTAGCTAAACTCCAGTCCCTGTGGGCAGGGGGAAAGGCAACTACTGCTCTATTCAGAATCTCCTTGGATACAGACAGGCTGAATCCACACTTCCAAGCTAGCAGAGTTTACTTTCCAGGTAAGGGGGAGATTGTTTAAGAGACAAGCACTGCAATAGTGCTGGGCGCACCCTCTAAAATCGGGTTTTTTAAAGGCAAAAATACAGGGGGGCAGACAGTTTTTAAGCACAATTTAAATCACACAAACAGATTTAAACAGTCTCCTAAAACCACACTCTGAAAGATGTATGTAGCCTTTTTTTACTAAGAATAGGGGGGGGGGAAGAGGGGGGCAGAGGTGAGAAAGGGGGAGGGGGGTGGGTGCCACAAACTAGCAAGGGAATTCACACAGTCACGGCAAAAACGATTTAAAAAAAACACCACTTTAAAAGAGGCCAGGCTGCCTGAAACACAGAGAGTCCACAGTAAAACAAACACTTTTTGAACAAATAATACTATTTACCCAGAAAAATCTTTGGGCTCCTTACCTAGGTCTTTTTGCAATCCTTGAACACTGGGCTGTATCAGGACACAGGGGAGATGCACAGAGGAACACAAAATGGAGGTGCCTGTCTTGGCCTTTCCTCCACAAACTTAAGGAGCCAGAGCAGGTGGGGGGGCGTGTCTCAGGTGCAGCAGAGACTCGGGGAGCCAATCAGCTAAGTCCAGTCCCTGTGGGCAGGGGGAAAGGCAACTGCTGCTCTATTCAGAATCTCCTTGGATACAGACAGGCTGAATCCACACTTCCAAGCTAGCAGAGTCTACTTTCCAGGTAAGGGGGAGATTGTTTAAGAGACAAGCACTGCAATAGTGCTGGGCGCACCCTCTAAAATCTGTTTTTTTAAAGGCAAAAATACAGGGGGGGCAGACAGTTTTTAAGCACAATTTAAATCACACAAACAGATTTAAACAGTCTCCTAAAACCACACTCTGAAAGATGTATGTAGCTTTTTTTACTAAGAGTAGGGTGGGGAAAGGGGGAGCAGAGAGGGGAAAAGGGGGGGGGGGGGTGCCACAAACTAGCAAGGGAATTCACACAGTCACGGCAAAAACTATTTAAAAAAAAACACCACTTTAAAAGAGGCCAGGCTGCCTGAAACACAGAGAGTCCACAGTAAAACAAACACTTTTTGAACAAATAATACTATTTACCCAGAAAAATCTTTGGGCTCCTTACTTAGGTCTTTTTGCAATCCTTGAACACTGGGCTGGATCAGGACACAGGGGAGATGCACAGAGGAACACAAAATGGAGGTGCCTGTCTTGGCATTCCCTCCACAAACTTAAGGAGCCAGAGCAGGTGGGGGGGGTGGGTCTCAGGTGCAGCAGAGACTCAGGGAGCCAATCAGATAAGTCCAGTCCCTGTGGGCAGGGGGAAAGGCAACTGCTGCTCTATTCAGAATCTCCTTGGATACAGACAGGCTGAATCCACACTTCTAAGCTAGCAGAGTCTACTTTCCAGGTAAGGGGGAGATTGTTTAAGAGACAAGCACTGCAATAGTGCTGGGCGCACCCTCTAAGATCGGGTTTTTTAAAGGCAAAAATACAGGGGGGCAGACAGTTTTTAAGCACAATTTAAATCACACAAACAGATTTAAACAGTCTCCTAAAACCACATTCTGAAAGATGTATGTAGCCTTTTTTACTAAGAATAGGGGGGGGGAAGGGGAGCAGAGTGGAGAGGGGGGGGGGTGCCACAAACTAGCAAGGGAATTCATACAGTCACGGCAAAAACTATTTTAAAAAAAACACCACTTTAAAAGAGGCCAGGCTGCCTGAAACACAGAGAGTCCACAGTAAAACAAACACTTTTGAACAAATAATACTATTTATCCAGAAAAATCTTTGGGCTCCTTACCTAGGTCTTTTTGCAATCCTTGAACACTGGGCTGTATCAGGACACAGGGGAGATGCACAGATGAACACAAAATGGAGGTGCCTGTCTTGGCCTTCCCTCCACAAACTTAAGGAGCCAGAGCAGGTGGGGTGGGCGGGTCTCAGGGGCAGCAGAGACTCAGGGAGCCAATCAGCTAAGTCCAGTCCCTGTGGGCAGGGGGAAAGGCAACTGCTGCTCTATTCAGAATCTCCTTGGATACAGATAGGCTGAATCCACACTTCCAAGCAAGCAGAGTCTACTTTCCAGGTAAGGGGGAGATTGTTTAAGAGACAAGCACTGCAATAGTGCTGGGCGCACCCTCTAAAATCGGGTTTTTTAAAGGCAAAAATACAGGGGGGGGGGCAGACAGTTTTTAAGCACAATTTAAATCACATAAACAGATTTAAACAGTCTCCTAAAACCACACTCTGAAAGATTGCTGTCAGATCCAACACATAAGTTCAATCAAACAAACCTGGGCTCAACCCCTGGTAGTTATGGCACAGAGCAGACAGGCATAACGTAAGAAAAATTGTTTAAAGTATGTACCAATATCAAAACAATTAGAAGATAAAACAACAACAACTCAGTAAAAAACCCACAATCAATTTCTGAAAACAGAGAAACTTTCTAATTAGAAAGATGTCACAAAAATGTTTAACATCAGATAAGTGGAACCAGAGGCACACATTTTTAAAGTTGTAGGGAAAAAACCACCAAGAAAAAGTAAACACCAATCAAAAGTTACTATTCCTAGCTGACTGGTACTAAGGTGTGATTTCAGGTCGACAGAGATGGAGTGAGGTCGAAAATACCAAGCCCATTGTCCAGGTCAAAGGTTTTACCACTCTGAAATGGAAGCCAAAATCTTCCAGCAGGGTGAGACTGAAGACTGTATATGATGAAGTCCTCTTAAAATCTGATACCTTTTCCCTGAGGTTCTGCTAAAGCACTAGAGGTCCTGGAAATCAACACGTTTTCTAAGTTCTCACTTATTAGATTTTTTGGAGCAGTTCTTCTTGGTCTCCTTTGAGGCTCCCAGGACCCCAGGGATAGACTTAGGGGGGCAGTACTCACTCCAATAGGGGCCACAAGCAAGGTCCAGCTAGTCACTCCAGGAAAAGGGTATTTTGCAGCTTGTTTGTCTACTTATCATTACCGAGTACAAGTGGGAACATGTCCTGCCCCTCAGCTCTCCCCAAAGGTCACAGACAGCAGGTCAAATCCTCTTCTGTTCTTCCTCAGGTCCAAAAAGTGTTGTGATGCACTAGGTGGTGAGGTGGCACTTTTGTAGGATTCATTATCCAGTGGGGGAGGTGACCCCTGGACACTCTATAAATAATCTGCACAAATTTCCCAGGAGCAACGCCTCCCTCTTTTGCAGTACATCATGTTTGCCTTACTGCAAACAATCTCACTAAGCACTTTCCTTAAGGAAATTCAACATAGCTGAATCCTTCTGCCCCCGGTGGAGGAAAATGGGCAGTGCCTTCCTCCTCCTCAAACACACCAAACTGGTTTTGGGACAAGCCACGCCACCCACTGGGATGTTTCCAGGATGGCTACACTGTACCCTGAGATCAAAAGGTGTCTCTTCCCTATGTCTCACTTCACACTTAATTATGAATAGGCAGGACTCACCCTGGTCCCTTTCAAATTAATTGAGTTCTTGAATTCTCCCCAACTGCCCTTTCTGAGAGAGGATGAGTCACATCCTTCACACACAGGCCTTCCTGCCAAATGGACTAAGAGCCTGATTACGACCTTGGCGGTTGGGATACTCCACCTGCCATTTTACAAGTTCCATAGGACATAATGGATTTGTAATATGACAGACAGGATATCCGTCACATTTGTGACAGAGTATCCCATCTGCCAAGGTCATAATCAGGCCCTAAGTCATTGTTTCTGCTCTTCAAAAGTAGGGTTCCATCTTGCCAAAATGGGTTACATTAACAGGTTCACCTACAGCCTTAAAAGCTACAGCAATCAGGCTGCACATGTATCCCTGAGCCCATGTTTTCCCTGTCAACATAGTGGATGGCACAATAGGGGCTGCAGTCCACAGGTGAAATTTAACATTCCATGACATTGGTGTATTCTCTTGCACCATATAATATAGTCTTACTATAAACTTAAATATACCATTTGGGGAGTAGCCATTTTCCCTTGTTTTAGGGTGAGAGCTTGTGCGCTGGACTGCAGTACCCCAGAAAACAGAGTTCAAAAACAGCCACATCAGTCAGAAAAATGATGGGGGTAATCACGCACTAAGAGGGATTTTCTCACATTATCTAATAGCCCAATATTATATTTACTATTCTGAACAAATTTGTAAGCATAGTAAAACACACTGGCCAGTAGTGCAGTTTTTGATTACAGCTTTTTTTGCTTTAGTAAACTTGGGTTACGTTACTATCCTGTGGGATAGTTTACCAACAATGTTGTTTGATCATGTGTAGGTGCAGGAAAGTGCCCCTTTTCACATGGTTACCCCCCACTTTTTGCCATATATTGCTGCTGACCTGATTGAGAGTGTGCTGGGATCCTGTTAACCAATCCCCAGTACCAGTGTTTTTCCTGCACACAGTTAAGTTCCTTGTAAAAGGTACCCATGGTACCAAGGGCCCTATGGCCAGGGAAGGCCCCCAAGGGCTGCAGCATGTATTATGCTATCCTGGTGGACCCCTCACCAAGCACATGCACACTGCCTTTGCTGCTTGTGTGTTCTGGTGGGGAGAATAAGACAAAGTCGATATAGCACCCCTCTCAGGGTGCCCTGTCCATAAACCACTGTCTGTGGCATTGGTAAGTCACCCCTCTAGCAGGCATTACAGTCCTAAGGCAGGGTACACTTTTCCACAGGTCAGGGCATAGCGGCATGAGCAATATGCTCCTACAGTGTCTAAGTCCATTCTTAAACATTGTACGTGCAGTGTGGACATACTGAGTGTATGGGCTGGGAGTTTGCAATAACGAGCTCCACAGCTTCATAATGGCTCCACTGAAGTCTGGGAAGTTTGGTATCAAAGCTTGGTAGCTAAACTTCTAGTGCTGGACTGACCGGCCTGTGCCAGCCTGCCACTTCCAGAAAAGTTTCTGACCACATGAGGTGAGAGCCTATGTGCTCTTTGTGGCCAGAAACACAGCCTGCACCGGGTGGAGGTGCTTCACACCTCCCTCCTGCAGGAACTTTAACACCTGGAGGTGAGCCTCAAAGGCTCAGGCTTCTTGTTACAGTGCCCCAAGGCACTCCAGCTAATGGAGATGCCCACTCCCCGGTCAAAGCCCCACTTTTGGCAGCAAGCCTGGTGAAAAAAATAGGTAAAACAAGGAGGTGTGACCACTTCAGCTGGGACCACCCCTAAGGTGTCTAGAGCTGAAGTGACCCCCTCCTTGCAAAATCCTCCATCTTGGTTTCAATCAAGCAATCAAAAAAATGTATAGAGCGCGCTACTCACCCGTGATGGTCTCAAGACGCTTAGGGGGGGTGGAGGGGGTTACTGTTCGAACAACCATGTCTTGAGGTTTTTTCTGAAGAGCAGGAGGTCTTTGGTTTTGCAGAGGTTGGTGGGGCGGGAGTTCCAGGTTTTGGGGGTGAGGTACGAGAAGGCCCTGCCTCCTGTGGTGGTTTGTTGGATGCGGGGGACTGTGGCTAGTGCGAGGTCGGCAGATCGGAGGTTGCGGGTGGGAGTGTGGAAGTTCACTCTTTCATTGAGGTAGGTTGGGCCGGTGTTGTGGAGGGATTTGTGTGCGTGGATGAGGATCTTGAAAGTGATTCTCTTGTCTATGGGGAGCCAGTGAAGGGATTTGAGGTGTGGTGAGATTTGTTCGTGGCGGGGGAGGTCCAGGACGAGGCGTGCGGCTGTGTTCTGGATTCTCTTGCGTTTGAGTTTGAGTGTGGTGGCGGCGTAGAGGGCGTTACCATAGTCTAGCCTGCTGATGATGAGTGCATGGGTGACTGTCTTCCTGGTCTCTGAGGGAATCCATTTGAAGGATTTTTTCAGAGTGCGGAGTGTGTGGAAACAGGAGGAGGTTACTGCATTGATTTGCTGTGTCAAGGAGAGGGAGGGGTCCAGAATGATGCTGAGGTTGCATGCGTGGTGTGCTGGGGTGGGTGCGGGCCTAGGGCGGTGGACCACCAGGAGTCGTCCCATATGGTTTTGTTGGGGACAAAGATGATGATTTCGGTTTTGTTGGAGTTAAGCTTGAGGTGGTTTGTTGTCATCCAGTTGCCGGTGTCGAGGAGTGCAGTATGTAGGTTGGTTTTGGCGGTGGTGGGGTTGCGGGTGAGGGAGAGGATGAGTTGGGTGTCGTCTGCATAGGAGAGGATGGTGATTCCGTGTGGTCGGAGGATGTTGGCGATCGGGGTCATGTATATGTTGAAGAGGGTGGGGCTGAGGGAGGACCCTTGGGGGACTCCGCAGATTCTTTTGGTAGCGGTGGAGTAGAAGGATGGAAGGCGGACTCTTTGGGTCCGGTCAGTGAGGAAGGAGGTGAGCCAGTCTAAGGCTTTGTGACGAATTCCTGAGTTGTGGAGGCGAGTGCGGAGTGTGTGGTGACAGACAGTGTCAAAGGCCGTGGAGCGGTCTAGGAGGATGAGTGCGACGGTTTCGCCTTTGTTGACTCTGGTTCTGATGTCGTCAGTACATGCGATTAGGGCGGTTTCCGTACTGTGGTTCTTGCGGAACCCGGATTAGGAGGGGTCTAGAATGTTGTTTTCCTTGAGAAAGTGGGATAGGCGGGCGTTGACTAGTTTCTCTGCGACCTTGGCGGGAAAAGGGAGGAGGGAGATTGGCTGGTAGCTGGAGAGGACCTCTGGATCGGCTTTGGGCTTTTTTAGGAGAGCAGTGATTTCTGTGTGCTTCCAGGGGTCCGGGTAGGTGGCGGTGTGGAGGACAGGGACAATAGGGTTAGGTTTGTGTCCTCCTCCCCAAGGGGAGTAGACACCGTAAGGGTGTAATCATCCTCAGCGACATTGGCTACATTGGCTACTGCCCTCTGATCCTTGTAATGCCCCTAAATCCAGGATTTAAGGGCTCTTCTGAACCTAGCTCGTCAGATTCCTGGTGACCTCAAGAAGAAAACAAGAAGAAAGAAGAAGGACTGCTAAGCTGACCTACAACAAGGAAGACTGAAGACACCAGCTGACTTGGCCCCAGCCCTACAGGCTTGTCTCCAGCTTCTGAAGCCCTGCTACAAAAAGGCAATGCATCCTGCAGGACCAGCGACCTCAAGAGGACTACCTGCACACCAGAGGACCAAGATCTCCCGTAGACAGCGGCCCTGTCCAGAAAGAAACACCAGCAAAGTACTCCAGAACCGCCCCGGATCCACAAGTCCTGGCCACTCTGCACCCCACATCCACAACCCGTGTCCAGGTGGCCCAACTGACTAGAGCTGGTCCCCAGGTGATTCTGATCTAGTGTCCACCCTGGGTTAACCCCTCCTGTCCAACAGGATGACGCCTGCAGCCTAAATCCAGAGGACACCCCTGACTGCGACAGAACCGGACGAAGATTCCCAATGCCACAAAGTACCCCTGCACCCGCAGCCCCATGGCCTTGGGGAACCTGACCTTCAGTGCAACAACGTCCAGCAGGCAGCAATCCTCCTTGTCCAGCCTTTGGTTTCCCGTAACCTACCCCCTGGACTTCGCCTGCAGCATCTTTGTGATCCCCGAGGTCCCCCTATAGGAAAGAATTGGGAGCCTGACGCTGTGTTTCCACCCTGCATTCAGGCACCCCTGCGCCGCTTATGGTGTGTGTTTAGTGCTGACCTGTGGCTGCCCCGGTGCTCCTCTAAACCCCACAGATCTGCCCTCCGAAGACGCAGGTACTTACCCGCAAGCAGGCGTGATTCTGAGTGCCCCTAGTCTCCATAGGAGCCCAAGTTAAATCTAACTCAACTTTGACCTCTGCACCCGGCTGGTCCTGTGTTGCTGGTGGTGGGTGTTTGGAGTTAACTTGAACCCCCACCTGTGGACATCCTAACCCCAGAGACTGGAACTGTAAGGCTTGTACTTACCTTGAAAATGTACTAACTTTTCTTCTCCCCTAGACTTGTTTCTGAAAATTGCAGTCAACTTTTAAAACAAGTATTTGCTATTTTCTTGAAAACCATTAAACTTGCCAAATTGAAACAAAGTGGTATTGATACATGTGTTGGATATTTACTCGCAAATGTACTTACCTGCATCTTGAACCTTGTGGTTCTAGAAATAAAGTAACAAAATATATGTTTTGACATATAAAAACAATTGGCCTGGAGTTAGTCATTGAGTGTGTGCTTCATTTATTGACTGTGTGTGTACAACAAATGCTTGCACTGCCCTCTGATAAGCCTAACTGCTTGACCACACTACCACAAAAGAGAGCATTAGTATTATCTACTTTAGCCTCTGTTAAACCTCTGGGGTTTAACCCCTGGACTCTGTGCACACTATAACTCATGTTGATGTAGTATATACAGAGCCAGCTTCCTATAGTAGGTCTTTCTAAATCTTTGCATTCTGAGACAAAAACTGAATGAAGTATGAAAAGTGTGTGCTAACCTGTTCACTAATCTAAATACAGTGCTGTACAAATCTCTGTTACCCAGTGTCTAAAGTGTGAAAGAAAGACTGCTAGTACCCTAAGCTCTGCTCAGAAGCAGACGGACAATTCAATGAAATGTTGGCATGCAAAATACCAAGGCCAGTAATCTTTAATCTACTACCACTCACTGCCCCTATTTTTTCACCCTTGCAGGTTCCTGCTTTCTCCCTCTATGATGGGTTTGTTGTAGGAAGTTGGCTCTGTATGCACTATTTCAAAGTAAGGAATAGTATGCACAGAGTCCAAGGGTTCCCCTTAGAGGTAAGATAGTGGCAAAAAGAGATAATACTAATGCTCTATTTTGTGGTAGTGTGGTCGAGCAGTAGGCTTATCAAAGGAGTAGTGTTAAGCATTTGTTGTACATACACACAGGCAATAAATGAGGAACACACACTCAGAGACAAATCCAGCCAATAGGTTTTGTCATAGAAAAATATATTTTCTTAGTTTATTTTAAGAACCACAGGTTCAAATTCTACATGTAATATCTAATTTGAAAGGTATTGCAGGTAAGTACTTTAGGAACTTTGAATCATTACATTAGCATGTATACTTTTTACATAAAACACAATAAGCTGTTTTAAAAGTGGACACTACAATTTTCACAGTTCCTGGGGAGGTAAGTTTTTGTTAGTTTTGTCAGGTAAGTAAATCACTTACAAGTCTCAGGTTTGGGTCCAAGGTAGCCCACCGTTGGGGGTTCAGAGCAACCACAAAGTTACCACACCAGCAGCTCAGGGCCGGTCAGGTGCAGAGGTCAAAGAGGTGCCCAAAACGCATAGGCTTCAATGGAGAGAAGGGGGTGCCCCGGTTCCGGTCTGCCAGCAGGTAAGTACCCGCGTCTTCGGAGGGCAGACCAGGGGGGTTTTGTAGGGCACCGGGGGGGACACAAGTTCACACAAAAAGTACACCCTCAGCGGCACTGGGGCGGCCGGGTGCAGAGTAGAAACAAGCGTCGAGTTTTCAATGTAAATCAATGAGAGATCAAGGGATCTCTTCAGCATTGCAGGCAGGCAAGGGGGGGGCTCCTCGGGGTAGCCACCACCTGGACAAGGGAGAGGGCCTCCTGGGGGTCATTCCTGCACAGGAGTTCCGTTCCTTTAGGTGCTGGGGGCTGCGGGTGCAGGGTCTTTTCCAGCCGTCGGGAAATGGAGTCCAGGCAGTCGCGGTCAGGGGGAGCCTCGGGGTTCCCTCTGCAGGCGTCGCTGTGGGGGCTCAGGGGGGACAACTTTGGTTACTCACGGACTCGGAGTCGCCGGAGGGTCCTCCCTGAGGTGTTGGTTCTCCACCAGTCGAGTCGGGGTCGCCGGGTGCAGTGTTGCAAGTCTCACGCTTCTTGCGGGGAGTTGCAGGGGTCTTTAAGTCTGCTCCTTGAAACAAAGTTGCAGTTCTTTTGGAGCAGTGCCGCTGTCCTCGGGAGTTTCTTGGTCTCTTGGAAGCAGGGCAGTCCTCTGAGGATTCAGAGGTCGCTGGTCCTGGAGAAAGCGTCGCTGGAGCAGGGTTCTTTAGAAGGCAGGAGGCAGGCCGGTAGGACTGGGGCCAAAGCAGTTGGTGTCTTCTTTCTTCTTCTGCAGGGGTTTTCAGCTCAGCAGTCTTCTTCTTTGGTAAGTTGCAGGAATCTAAATTCTTAGGTTCAGGGAAGCCCTTAAATACTAAATTTAAGGGCGTGTTTAGGTCTGGGGGGTTAGTAGCCAATGGCTACTAGCCCTGAGGGTGGGTACACCCTCTGTGTGCCTCCTCCCAAGGGGAGGGGGTCACATCCCTAATCCTATTGGGGAATCCTCCATCTGCAAGATGGAGGATTTCTAAAAGTTAGAGTCACTTCAGCTCAGGACACCTTAGGGGCTGTCCTGACTGGCCAGTGACTCCTCCTTGTTATTCTCATTATTTTCTCCGGCCTTGCCGCCAAAAGTGGGGGCCGTGGCCGGAGGGGGCGGGCAACTCCACTAGCTGGAGTGTCCTGCGGGGCTGGCACAAAGGGGTGAGCCTTTGAGGCTCACCGCCAGGTGTGACAGATCCTGCCTGGGGGAGGTGTTAGCATCTCCACCCAGTGCAGGCTTTGTTACTGGCCTCAGAGTGACAAAGGCACTCTTCCCATGGGGCCAGCAACATGTCTCGGTTGTGGCAGGCTGCTGGAACCAGTCAGCCTACACAGATAGTCGGTTAAGGTTTCAGGGGGGCACCTCTAAGGTGCCCTCTGGGGTGTATTTTACAATAAAATGTACACTGGCATCAGTGTGCATTTATTGTGCTGAGAAGTTTGATACCAAACTTCCCAGTTTTCAGAGTAGCCATTATGGTGCTGTGGAGTTCGTGTAAAACAGACTCCCAGACCATATACTCTTATGGCTACCCTGCACTTACAATGTCTAAGGTATTGCTTAGACACTGTAGGGGCACAGTGCTCATGCACTGGTGCCCTCACCTATGGTATAGTGCACCCTGCCTTAGGGCTGTAAGGCCTACTAGAGGGGTGACTTATCTACACCTGCATAGGCAGTGAGAGGCTGGCATGGCACCCTGAGGGGAGTGCCATGTCGACTTACTTGTTTTGTTCTCACCAGCACACACAAGCTGGAAAGCAGTGTGTCTGTGCTGAGTGAGGGGTCCCCAGGGTGGCATAAGACATGCTGCAGCCCTTAGAAACCTTCCTTGGCATCAGGGCCCTTGGTACCAGGGGTACCATTTACAAGGGACGTATCTGGATGCCAGGGTGTGCCAATTGTGGAGTCAAAAGTACAGGTTAGGGAAAGAACACTGGTGCTGGGGCCTGGTTAGCAGGCCTCAGCACACTTTCAATTCAAAACATAGCATCAGCAAAGGCAAAAAGTCAGGGGGTAACCATGCCAAGGAGGCATTTCCTTACACAACCCCCCCCCCAAACGAAAGAGGATGAGACTAACCTTTCCCAAGAGAGTCTTCATTTTCTAAGTGGAAGAACCTGGAAAGGCCATCTGCATTGGCATGGGCAGTCCCAGGTCTGTGTTCCACTATAAAGTCCATTCCCTGTAGGGAGATGGACCACCTCAACAGTTTTGGATTTTCACCTTTCATTTGCATCAGCCATCTGAGAGGTCTGTGGTCAGTTTGTACTAGGAAGTGAGTACCAAAGAGGTATGGTCTCAACTTCTTCAGGGACCAAACCACAGCAAAGGCCTCCCTCTCAATGGCACTCCAACGCTGCTCCCTGGGGAGTAACCTCCTGCTAATGAAAGCAACAGGCTGGTCAAGGCCATCATCATTTGTTTGGGACAAAACTGCCCCTATCCCATGTTCAGAGGCATCTGTTTGCACAATGAATTGCTTGGAGTAATCTGGAGCTTTTAGAACTGGTGCTGTGCACCCAGCTTGTTTCAGGGTGTCAAAGGCCTGTTGGCATTCTACAGTCCAGTTTACTTTCTTGGGCATTTTCTTGGAGGTGAGTTCTGTGAGGGCTGTCACAATGGATCCATATCCCTTCACAAACCTCCTATAGTACCCAGTCAAGCCAAGGAATGCCCTGACTTGAGTCTGGGTTTTTGGAGCTGCCCAGTCCAGAATAGTCTGGATCTTAGGCTGGAGTGGCTGAACTTGGCCTCCACCTACAAGGTGTCCCAAGTAAACCACAGTTCCCTGCCCTATCTGGCATTTGGATGCCTTGATAGAGAGGCCTGCTGATTGCAGAGCCTTCAAAACCTTCTTCAGGTGGACCAGGTGATCCTGCCATGTGGAGCTGAAGACAGCAATATCATCGAGATAAGCTGCACTAAAGGATTCCAACCCAGCAAGGACTTGATTCACCAACCTTTGGAAGGTGGCAGGGGCATTCTTTAAACCAAAGGGCATAACAGTAAACTGATAATGCCCATCAGGTGTGGAGAATGCTGTTTTCTCTTTTGCTCCAGGTGCCATTTTGATTTGCCAGTACCGTGCTGTTAAGTCAAAGGTACATAAGAACTTGGCAGCACCTAATTTGTCAATCAGCTCGTCAGCTCTAGGAATGGGATGGGCATCTGTCTTGGTGACAGAATTAAGACCTCTGTAGTCCACACAAAACCTCATCTCTCTCTTTCCTTCTTTGGTGTGAGGTTTGGGGACTAAGACCACTGGGCTAGCCCAGGGGCTGTCAGAGTACTCAATTACTCCCAATTCCAGCATCTTGTGGACTTCCACCTTGATGCTTTCCTTAACTTGGTCAGACTGTCTGAAGATTTTGTTTTTGACAGGCATGCTGTCTCCTGTGTCCACATCATGGGTACACAGGTGTGTCTGACCAGGAGTTAGGGAAAAGAGCTCAGCAAACTGTTGTAGGACCTTCCTACAGTCAGCTTGCTGTTGGCCAGAGAGGGTGTCTGAATAGATCACTCCATCCACTGAGCCATCTTTAGGGTCTGATGAGAGGAGATCAGGGAGAGGCTCACTCTCAGCTTCCTGCTCGTCATCTGTCACCACTAACAGATTCACATCAGCCCTATCATGGAAGAGTTTTAGGCGGTTTACATGGATCACCCTCTTGGGGCTCCTGCTTGTGCCTAGGTCCACCAGGTAGGTGACCTGACTCTTCTTTTCCAGGATTGGGTAAGGGCCACTCCATCTGTCCTGAAGTGCCCTGGGAGCCACAGGCTCCAAAACCCATACTTTCTGCCCTGGTTGAAATTCAACCATTGCAGCCTTTTGGTCATACCAAAACATCTGGAGCTGTTGGCTGGCCTCAAGGTTTTTACTTGCCTTTTCCATGTATTTTGCCATTCTTGAGCGAAGGCCAAGTACATAGTCCACTAAGTCTTGTTTAGGCTCATGAAGAGGTCTCTCCCAGCCTTCTTTAACAAGAGCAAGTGGTCCCCTTACAGGGTGGCCAAACAGAAGTTCAAAGGGTGAGAACCCTACTCCCTTCTGAGGCACCTCTCTGTAAGCGAAAAGCAGACATGGCAGGAGGACATCCCATCTCCTTTTGAGTTTTTCTGGGAGCCCCATGATCATGCCCTTTAATGTCTTGTTGAATCTCTCAACAAGGCCATTAGTTTGTGGATGATATGGTGTAGTGAACTTATAAGTCACTCCACACTCATTCCACATGTGTTTTAGGTATGCTGACATGAAGTTGGTACCTCTGTCAGACACCACCTCCTTAGGGAAACCCACTCTGGTAAAGATACCAATGAGGGCCTTGGCTACTGCAGGGGCAGTAGTCGACCTAAGGGGGATAGCTTCAGGATACCTAGTAGCATGATCCACTACTACTAGGATGTACATATTTCCTGAGGCTGTGGGAGGTTCAAGTGGACCCACTATGTCCACACCCACTCTTTCAAAGGGGACCCCCACCACTGGAAGTGGAATGAGGAGGGCCTTTGGATGCCCACCTGTCTTACCACTGGCTTGACAGGTGGGACAGGAGAGGCAAAACTCCTTAACCTTCTGGGACATATTGGGCCAGTAGAAGTGGTTGACTAACCTCTCCAACGTCTTGGTTTGTCCCAAATGCCCAGCAAGGGGAATATCATGGGCTAAGGTCAGAATAAACTCTCTGAAACTCTGAGGCACTACCACTCTCCTAGTGGCACCAGGTTTGGGATCTCTTGCCTCAGTGTACAGGAGTCCATCTTCCCAATAGACCCTATGTGTTCCATTTTTCTTGCCTTTGGACTCTTCAGCAGCTTGCTGCCTAAGGCCTTCAAGAGAGGGACAGGTTTCTTGTCCCTTACACAACTCTTCCCTTGAGGGTCCCCCTGGGCCTAAGAGCTCAACCTGATAAGGTTCCAGTTCCATAGGCTCAGTTCCCTCAGAGGGCAGAACTTCTTCCTGAGAAGAGAGGTTCTCTTTTTCTTGTTGTGTTACAGCTGGTTTCCCAGCTGACTTTCCTTTTCTCTTGGTAGGCTGGGCCTTTCTTCCAGACTCCAGCTCTACTTTTTCACCCTGTGCCTTGCACTGTGCCCTTGTCTTGACACACACCAGTTCAGGGATACCCAGCATGGCTGCATGGGTTTTCAGTTCTACCTCAGCCCATGCTGAGGACTCCAGGTCATTTCCAAGCAAACAGTCTACTGGGATATTTGAGGAGACCACCACCTGTTTCAGGCCATTGACCCCTCCCCACTCTAAAGTTACCATAGCCATGGGATGTACTTTAGTCTGATTGTCAGCGTTGGTGACTGGATAAGTTTGTCCAGCCAGGTATTGGCCAGGGGAAACCAGTTTCTCTGTCACCATGGTGTCACTGGCACCTGTATCCCTCAGGCCCTCTACACTTGTCCCATTAATTAAGAGCTGCTGCCTGTATTTTTGCATGTTAGGGGGCCAGGCAGCCAGTGTGGCTAAATCCACCCCACCCTCAGAGACTAATGTAGCTTCAGTGTGACACCTGATTTGCTCTGGGCACACTGTTGATCCCACTTGGAGACTGGCCATTCCAGTTTTAGCTGGAGTGGAGTTAGAAGTGGTATCTTTCTTGGGACAGGCCTTGTCTCCAGTTTGGTGTCCAGACTGACTACAGCTACGACACCAGGCCTTTTTGGGATCAAAGTTTTTACCCTTGTACCCAGAATTGTTTTGTGAAGAGGCTCTGGGCCCACCCTCCTGTGCAGGTTTTTGGGGGCCTGTAGAAGACTCTTTACTATTTTTGTTTTTGGCTGCCTCACCACCCTTCCCCTGGGGAGGTTTTGAGACCCCTTTCTTTTGGTCACCCCCTGTGGAAGTTTTGGACACCCTAGTCTTGACCCAATGGTCCGCCTTCTTTCCCAATTCTTGGGGAGAAATTGGTCCTAGGTCTACCAGATGCTGATGCAGTTTGTCATTGAAACAATTACTTAACAGGTGTTCTTTCACAAATAAATTGTACAGCCCATCATAATTACTTACACCACTGCCTTGAATCCAACCATCTAGTGTTTTTACTGAGTAGTCTACAAAGTCAACCCAGGTCTGGCTCGAGGATTTTTGAGCCCCCCTGAATCTAATCCTATACTCCTCAGTGGAGAATCCAAAGCCCTCAATCAGGGTACCCTTCATGAGGTCATAAGATTCTGCATCTTTTCCAGAGAGTGTGAGGAGTCTATCCCTACACTTTCCTGTGAACATTTCCCAAAGGAGAGCACCCCAGTGAGATTTTTTCACTTTTCTGGTTACACAAGCCCTCTCAAAAGCTGTGAAGCATTTGGTGATGTCATCACCATCTTCATATTTAGTTACAATCCCTTTAGGGATTTTCAACATGTCAGGAGAATCTCTGACCCTATTTATGTTGCTGCCACCATTGATGGGTCCTAGGCCCATCTCTTGTCTTTTCCTTTCTATGGCTAGGATCTGTCTTTCCAAAGCCAATCTTTTGGCCATCCTGGCTAACTGGATGTCCTCTTCACTGGAGTTATCCTCAGTGATTTCCGAGAGGTTGGTCCCTCCTGTGAGGGAACCAGCATCTCTGACTATGATTTGTGGAGTCAAGGCTTGAGAGGCCCTGTCCTCCCTAGATAGGACTGGTGGGGGGGAATCACCCTCCAAGTCACTATACTCATCCTCTGTGTTGCCATCCTCAGAGGGGTTGGCTCTTTCAAACTCTGCCAACAGCTCCTGGAGCTGTAGTTTGGAAGGTCTGGAGCCCATTGCTATTTTCTTTGGTTTACAGAGTGACCTTAGCTCTCTCATCTGTAGATGGAGGTAAGGTGTGGTGTCGAGTTCCACCACATTCACATCTGTATTAGACATTATGCTTCTAAAAGTTGGAATACTTTATAAGAAACTAAAACTAGTTCTAGGATCTAATTCAAACTTTTACCAAACTTTTAAACTCTAAAAGGAAATGCTAACAGGGACTAACACAAGGCCCTAGCAGGACTTTTAAGAATTTAGAAAAATATTTCAAATTGCAAAAATCAATTTCTAATGACAATTTTTGGAATTTGTCGTGTGATCAGGTATTGGCTGAGTAGTCCAGCAAATGCAAAGTCTTGTACCCCACCGCTGATCCACCAATGTAGGAAGTTGGCTCTGTATGCACTATTTCAAAGTAAGGAATAGTATGCACAGAGTCCAAGGGTTCCCCTTAGAGGTAAGATAGTGGCAAAAAGAGATAATACTAATGCTCTATTTTGTGGTAGTGTGGTCGAGCAGTAGGCTTATCAAAGGAGTAGTGTTAAGCATTTGTTGTACATACACACAGGCAATAAATGAGGAACACACACTCAGAGACAAATCCAGCCAATAGGTTTTGTTATAGAAAAATATCTTTTCTTAGTTTATTTTAAGAACCACAGGTTCAAATTCTACATGTAATATCTCATTTGAAAGGTATTGCAGGTAAGTACTTTGGGAACTTTGAATCATTACATTAGCATGTATACTTTTTACATAAAACACAATAAGCTGTTTTAAAAGTGGACACTACAATTTTCACAGTTCCTGGGGAGGTAAGTTTTTGTTAGTTTTGTCAGGTAAGTAAATCACTTACAAGTCTCAGGTTTGGGTCCAAGGTAGCCCACCGTTAGGGGTTCAGAGCAACCACAAAGTTACCACACCAGCAGCTCAGGGCCGGTCAGGTGCAGAGGTCAAAGAGGTGCCCAAAACGCATAGGCTTCAATGGAGAGAAGGGGGTGCCCCGGTTCCGGTCTGCCAGTAGGTAAGTACCCGCGTCTTCGGAGGGCAGACCAGGGGGGTTTTGTAGGGCACCGGGGGGGACACAAGTTCACACAAAAAGTACACCCTCAGCGGCACTGGGGCGGCCGGGTGCAGTGTAGAAACAAGCGTTGAGTTTTCAATGTAAATCAATGAGAGATCAAGGGATCTCTTCAGCGTTGCAGGCAGGCAAGGGGGGGGCTCCTCGGGGTAGCCACCACCTGGACAAGGGAGAGGGCCTCCTGGGGGTCACTCCTGCACAGGAGTTCCGTTCCTTTAGGTGCTGGGGGCTGCGGGTGCAGGGACTTTTCCAGCCGTCGGGAAATGGAGTCCAGGCAGTCGCAGTCAGGGGGAGCCTCGGGGTTCCCTCTGCAGGTGTCGCTGTGGGGGCTCAGGGGGGACAACTTTGGTTACTCACGGACTCGGAGTCGCCGGAGGGTCCTCCCTGAGGTGTTGGTTCTCCACCAGTCGAGTCGGGGTCGCCGGGTGCAGTGTTGCAAGTCTCACGCTTCTTGCGGGGAGTTGCAGGGGTCTTTAAGTCTGCTCCTTGAAACAAAGTTGCAGTTCTTTTGGAGCAGTGCCGCTGTCCTCTGGAGTTTCTTGGTCTCGTGGAAGCAGGGCAGTCCTCTGAGGATTCAGAGGTCGCTGGTCCTGGAGAAAGCGTCGCTGGAGCAGGGTTCTTTAGAAGGCAGGAGACAGGCCGGTAGGACTGGGGCCAAAGCAGTTGGTGTCTTCTTTCTTCTTCTGCAGGGGTTTTCAGCTCAGCAGTCTTCTTCTTCGGTAAGTTGCAGGAATCTAAATTCTTAGGTTCAGGGAAGCCCTTAAATACTAAATTTAAGGGCGTGTTTAGGTCTGGGGGGTTAGTAGCCAATGGCTACTAGCCCTGAGGGTGGGTACACCCTCTGTGTGCCTCCTCCCAAGGGGAGGGGGTCACATCCCTAATCCTATTGGGGAATCCTCCATCTGCAAGATGGAGGATTTCTAAAAGTTAGAGTCACTTCAGCTCAGGACACCTTAGGGGCTGTCCTGACTGGCCAGTGACTCCTCCTTGTTATTCTCATTATTTTCTCCGGCCTTGCCGCCAAAAGTGGGGGCCGTGGCCGGAGGGGGCGGGCAACTCCACTAGCTGGAGTGTCCTGCGGGGCTGGCACAAAGGGGTGAGCCTTTGAGGCTCACCGCCAGGTGTGACAGCTCCTGCCTGGGGGAGGTGTTAGCATCTCCACCCAGTGCAGGCTTTGTTACTGGCCTCAGAGTGACAAAGGCACTCTCCCCATGGGGCCAGCAACATGTCTCGGTTGTGGCAGGCTGCTGGAACCAGTCAACCTACACAGATAGTCGGTTAAGGTTTCAGGGGGGCACCTCTAAGGTGCCCTCTGGGGTGTATTTTACAATAAAATGTACACAGGCATCAGTGTGCATTTATTGTGCTGAGAAGTTTGATACCAAACTTCCCAGTTTTCAGTGTAGCCATTATGGTGCTGTGGAGTTCGTGTAAAACAGACTCCCAGACCATATACTCTTATGGCTACCCTGCACTTACAATGTCTAAGGTATTGCTTAGACACTGTAGGGGCACAGTGCTCATGCACTGGTGCCCTCACCTATGGTATAGTGCACCCTGCCTTAGGGCTGTAAGGCCTACTAGAGGGGTGACTTATCTACACCTGCATAGGCAGTGAGAGGCTGGCATGGCACCCTGAGGGGAGTGCCATGTCGACTTACTCGTTTTGTTCTCACCAGCACACACAAGCTGGCAAGCAGTGTGTCTGTGCTGAGTGAGGGGTCCCCAGGGTGGCATAAGACATGCTGCAGCCCTTAGAGACCTTCCTTGGCATCAGGGCCCTTGGTACCAAGGGTACCATTTACAAGGGACTTATCTGGATGCCAGGGTGTGCCAATTGTGGAGTCAAAAGTACAGGTTAGGGAAAGAACACTGGTGCTGGGGCCTGGTTAGCAGGCCTCAGCACACTTTCAATTCAAAACATAGCATCAGCAAAGGCAAAAAGTCCGGGGGTAACCATGCCAAGGAGGCATTTCCTTACAGTTGTCGTCTTACTCGACTTCCATCTTTCAGATCTGTCTGTTTTTTCCCTCTCTTGCACGCCATAAATACCTGATGCAGGAAATAAGTTCCGGACCCAAGTATAAGTGCCAGTGGCCCCCACCGGCAACCACCAGCTCAAATTAAACTTTGCTGAAATCTTAACATTTCTGTTCTACGTCTAGATTTCAGCTCACTTTGACTGGAAATTTCTCTTGTAACATCAAGATGTCAGCATTTTCTCTTATCTTCTACAGCATGAGAAAATGCAGTGTATATTTTACCTATGTAAAACTGTACTTATCCAAATGGTGGACTATTTTTGTCTTTTTTGTCACATATGACTTTTTACAAACAAGATTTTATGCCATTAGGGCATATTGCAAAATAACTTCTTTTAATCCGCGAATAAATGTTTCTTAACGTGAAAAATGAATTTCCAAACACCGCAGAGATCTATAAAAGAGAACTGGTGGTCAAGGTAGAATGCTGCGTACCTAATTAACCTATGTACTTTTGTTTTCTTGATTTTTCTATCTGATATAACATAAAAAGTAAACGTCTACAACATGGACGACTAATGTATATGTATTTGTTGCTTATTTGGGTACAAGTGAATTAAAACTATAGTAAAACCTGTTTACTGCTACAAATGTGAATTATCCTATGTAAAATCTCTGATATACCTTTGGCTTCTAGAAAGAAATTTAATCTCATTCTCTTATCACACATCCCTGTAGAAAACGCTGCGTGAAAAGTAAATAGAAAGCCGACAAAAGAAAAACAAAACGTATGTGACTGTACGGTTATCAACTGAATACAGTACCTCAGGTGCCTACGAATTATATGAATATCATACAGACATATTCCTCCCTTGTAAAAATCAATGCTACCCCAATAAGAATAGCAAAGACCCTTTTCTTATATAGTTTTGTTTTCAGAATCCTCTAATTATGCATCAGGAACCGAGTCAAAATAAGCACTCATTTTTATAACAAAGTTTTGATGCAAGTAATGTGAAAATAAATAATTGTATTCCAAAGAGTACCCATACACTTTGTGTGACCCACTTCATCCTCTGCCCCCCAGCCTGTGCCTCCTGTGCCCACCTCTTCATTCAGAGACACTTGTGCCCGCCCTCCAAGTCTCTCTGCCACATCCACTTTTTGCCACAAAATGTGCCTGCATTGGCCCCAGAATCCGAGAAGGCCTGCTTTTTAGATGGTATATCATTTTTAATGTTTTTATTAAAGTTTCTAAAATGTACAGCATTCATAATATCATGACTGAACGTACTAACAGCAGTTACAATCAGCCTGCACATCAGAATCCTCATAATATATTCAGTGAGACAATACACATTATATTGCCGTAATGAATTAAATGACAGTCGAAACGAGCAAAAAAACTGGAAGAACAGAAAGAATAGTAACTTTGAGCCTGGTGGCCTATGTCTGGTATGAATGTGTTGTGCGTGTGACCTCTGGGTTACGGTCGATGTGTGTCTAATGTATCGTTAATGTAGCAATGTTAGATGGTATGTCATAATAATGCCACATCAATGTTTTTGTGGCCAACTCAATGGACGATCATTTTATAGACAACCACCTGACTGTCTGAAAAATTCAAGTCCCACGGAGTCATTTTCAATCCTTACAGTGAGTATGAAATGGACAAGTGTGCATATCTCTATAGTTTGTACATATCTGTGTGCCACATTTTTCCAACTGCCTTTACAATTAAACCGGTTTCATTGATAATTTAACATTTGCTAGTTACTACATATTTCACCCAAATTCCTTGTCGACAAAGTGCAACGTTCTTTAAATTTGTCTTTAATATCAATCATATTTTGACCAATTCTCCCAGCTAGCAGGGATTCCATTTACCTATTATAAGGACGTTTTGTTTTTTCTGCACTGCAAATTAGACCTTCAGTAGAGATCAAGGCTTATATTTTTACATCTTCCTCTTTGTACTAATGTAAAATGGACACATACCTTCACCCACATCAGTGGCGTAATCAAAACGATGCCCCTCTCCCCCGCAGAATATAATGAGGAAAACCTGACATTCTCACATCTTCCAGATACATATACGAATATAGGTCGGAACAACGCATGCTGGAACCATGCATGCCTGAACATCGTGGTCAGAACAACGACCTCGTTGTTACCACTAATTCCTTTACCATGAATGCCTTAACAACGATTTTTAATTGTAAAGGCATGTCTGGTAAAGGTATGCGTGGCACGGCATGCATCCTTCCAGAATGCGAACCCTCTGACCCCTCATCCCGCCCCTAAAACTACTGTGACCCTCAACCCCCACCCCTAAAACCTAAAACTACCCTGACCCCCCACCAAGCCCCTAAAATCTAAAATTACTCGAGCCCCCACCCTCACCCCTCAAACTACCCCAACCCCCCACCCTGCCCCAAAAAACTAAAATTACCCTGACCTCCCAACCCCTTGAACTACAACGACCCCCTCCCCAAAACCTAAAACTACCCCAACCCCCACTTCACCCGTAAAACTTAAACTACCCCAACTCCCTACCTTCACCCCTAAAACTGCCCGAACCTCCACCCGCCCCATAAACCTAAAACTATCCAACCCCACGCCTAAAAGCATAAAATTAGCCCGACCCCAACCCCCGCCCCTAGAACTACCGTGACCTCCCACCCCCACCCCTGAAACCTAAAAGTACCCCGAACATCCACCCCACCCTTAAAAACTAAAACTACCCCGACCTTCCACTCATGCCCCTAGAACTACCGCGACCCCCCACCCCGCCCCTAAAACTTAAACTACCCAGACCCCCCACCCTGCTCCTAAAAACTAAAATCACCCCACCCCATCCCTAAAACTACAGCGACCCCCCCACCCCGCACCTTGAACCTAAAAGTACCCCGACCCCAACCACAACCCTAAAAACTAAAATTAGCCTGACCCCCCACGACTGCCCTTAGATCTACTCCTTCCCTCCCACCCCCACCCCTGCCCCTAAAACTATCCAAACACCCCACTCCCACCCCTAAAAATTTAACTACCACGACCCCCCTAGCGCCGCCCCTAAAACTACCCTGACCCCTTTCCCCACCCCTAAAAGCTAAAACTACTCTGAGACCCCCACCCCACTCCTAAAAACTAAAATTACCCCGAACCCCCACCCCTGCCCCTAAAAAAATGTAAACTACTCCCACCCCACCCTTAAAAACTAAAACTACACACACCCCCACCCCTAAAACTACCCCCCAACCCTACCCCAGCCCCACCTACCAGACCGCATCCTCTTCCGATCCTGAGCCTGTTTTCCTCTGCCTTAACCGCGCATGTTCGTTGTTCAGGATATGCGTGGTTAAGGCAGAGAAAAACAGAGTCGCTGTTCACAAAAGCGTAGTTCCACTTTCGTGGACATCGCACCTTTTGTTTAGGTGTCGTTGTTTAGGCTCTTTTCCACATATATTCCTGGAAAATGAATGGGGGCAGAGTGAAGGGTATGGGTCCCCTGCAGGGGCCTACATCACATCCCGGGCCCACATGCAGTCCACACAAGCCAAATGAGTGCACCGTAATGACTCTCAGACATATTGGTGTTGCATGGTGACACCAATCTAATTAAAAATGCACCTTGTAATTTAGTCTTTCACATGTCAATGGTATTGTCGAACTTATAGCACTCCACACCCCTGACAAGGCAAATAAGAACTCCAATTGACACCAGGTTTCTGTTCACCCTGTCGGCGTACAGGGTTGGAGACGTGCTATAATTAGGATGCATTAAAATGGTAGCTGAGCATAAGCATGATGAGTTACAGACAGGAAGGAGAGTAAACGCGGTCAGCTTGCGGATACTTACAGGTTTTTTTTGCAGGCAGGGCATGTGGCATAAAAGTAATATTTTCTAAACACAGAGAACTGATCACAGCAATGTTCAACACCTTCGAAATACACAAAATGAGAACTAATGAAACATAGGAAAAACAGGGATGGATGAGATCGGGAAAACAGAAACAAATCGAGCAAAGGGAAGAGAAAGAAATGGGTGCAGGGCACGCTTTAGGACGGTGGAACTGGTGCAGCCCCACCTGCCGCTGACTTGGGTGGGGGGCACTGTGTTTAAAAATTACTATTGGTTTAAAAGCATGTGAACTTCCTTGTGTGTCCAGCAATTGTCAGGCAACAATACAAAATATCAAGATAACTCTAATGATTAATGCTCCTACTCCTGAGAGAATGGAATTCTGTCTAGTGGCAGTTTTGACTCATCATAAAGTAGTTCAGAGGATTAATGTGCCTGCTGCAAAGAATGTGCACTGTGCAGGTCAAGTACTGAGAGTGAGTGTACTATGAGTAAACAAATGGTAAAAAATAAACATAATTGAAGGCCACAGCACAAAGGGAGAACAGAATGACAAGAAAAAAAGAATAGAGGAGAGGAAATAGAACATAGGGGGACCCAAAAGACAAGTAAAAATGGGGAAGGGAGTAGAGAGGTGGAGAAGGAACAATATAAAGTTATAAATAAAAAATGTAAATACAAAAGTAAAGAAATTGAGGAGACACAACTTAGTAGTAATATATTTGAAATAGTGAACCATACTTCACATTAATATGTGAGTCAGAAGAGCTAGATTGTAATGCTCTTTGAAATTCAAGGTGGTTGTCAAATTTCCTTTTCTAGCAGGAATTGATTTCCAGATATTGGTCATGTGGATCAATATCTAGAAAACTTTTCTGGAAAGAGCTTCAACCAGTGCAAAATTATTTAATGGGGCAGATGGTCAAGGGTGAAGGCAACCTAGAAAGTAGTGATCTAGTTTAGTAGAGGGTGAAGTCGAGAGGGTCACCAGGTTATAGAAATTGACTTATACCCTTTAGGAGAAACATAAAAAGTGACATAAGCATTACCTCATGTAAAATGATACTTTGGTAATTTAATCAATTTGTGTCACAGAAGACAGATTTAAGTCTCTAATCCCCAATAAACCTTACTTGGTTTAAAGTGTTTGGTGCAGGGACCTATTATTTTCAGCTCGATGGAGGATGGGTAGTAGTTACTCTATTTCTTTTATGGCAATATCTCAGCATGATGTCCATGTCACTGGCATAACTGTAGCAAGTGAGTTTGCAGGAGGAGAAGAGGTCTGAAAGAGGGCTTTAAAAGGGAGGGGATAAGATGGTGTTAAACATTAATATTGTTGCAGAAACAGTGCAGACCTTTAATTTTGTTACAAAAAATATTGTGATGTCCATAATATTGAGGTACCTAACTTGACAGGTAAGAAAGGTAGGAATATATTTTTCTTACTTTGTTAATAAAGTTAAATTATTTATTATCATTTTATTTTGAGATTTTGTGCAAAACATCAAATTAGGTTTTTAAAATGAATTAGTAGTTTGAATGCTATACTTTATAATTATTTAATTGTTAATTATTTGTAATTATTTTTAGTATAATGTATCTTTGGGCTAGAAAGTACATTGGAAAAGCTATATTGTATTTCATTTTATTTTTCTAGACTTGTTCACAGGTCATTGGATTTGTAGGGGAGTAGGTTGGAAAGTTTATTACTATTTATATGATGCAATATTTAATGCATTGTTTTTAAAATTTTCATTTATTAATTGAATTATTAACTGTGCAAATTAATTAACTAATTCTAATGTGTAAATTTTGTGTATTAATTTTTTGAATGTTCTAATTTTAAATTTATTTTATTAATTATCTTTTCGTGTAATAATTATGGGCTACATGTACGTAGCATTTTGCACATTGCAAACAGCGATCGGGCCGTTTGCGACATGCAAAATGCACTTTGGCATGTACAAACCCATTTTTGCGATTCGGTAAACTATTTACTGAATCGCAGAAAGGGATTGAGAGTCGCAATTGCGAGTCCCAGTCACATGTATGATTGATTTGTGACCGCGAATGAGGTTGCAAAACAATCGCAGTAAGCACCAGTGTCACACTGGTGCTCACCCATTCGCAAACGGAAAGGGGTCCCCATGGGACCCCTTCCCCTTTGTGAATGGCAGTAAAAACATTTTTTCAGAGCAGATATTGGTCCTATGGACCACTACCTGCTCTGAAAAAATGAAACGAAAACGTTTCATTTTTTGTTTTTGAAATGCATGTCGTTTTCCTTTAAGGAAAACTGGCTACATAAAAAAAAAAAAAAAAAAAATGTTTTATTAAAAAGCAGTCACAGACATTGTGCTCTGCTGTCTCCAGCAGGCCACCATCCCTGTGTGGGTGTCCATTCCCAAGGGGGTCGCAAATTGAGACCTACTTCATGAATATTTATGAGGTGGACATTTGCGACCCCCTTGCGAATCGCAAATAGTGCCATTGACACTGTGCAACATAAGGTTTTGCAACTCGCAAATTGCGAGTCACTCTGACTCGCAATTTGCTAATCACAAATCCAAACTTTCGTACATGTAGCCCTATGTGTTTTATATATCATATATCATAAATCATAGTCTTTTTATTAGTTTGGGTTATTATATTTTTAACTCTACTGTAATTGTTTGTTTATTGCCCTTGCAGTTTTTGAAAAAATATTATTTACGTTTTTGTAGTGTGTTTTTATGGAAGTTGTGTTGGTAGTGCATATAAATATATTCTTAATAATTATTAGATAGAAAAAGATGAAAATGTTATCCATTTTGTAATTATGTGTTCTAATGTTTTATATTATATTTATGGCTTTACAGTTCTTAATTAATGTATATTTTGAATTCAGTAGTATTTATTACTGTAATGCTTAGGTTTATATTTACTGTAGTTATCATTTTATCTTGAGTTTATATTTTGAATTACTTTAATATTTATTTCATCAGTTGTATGCTGTGAATTACATTTTATCATATTTGGGTTTTTTATATGTGAGTAGTAGGATTTTAGCTTTTTTTCTGTATTCAAGGTGTAGGGCTGTACATAATTTTTTTCTATTCCTTAAGATTGGGAATGGTAAATGTGATTTTCTAAAGTCCAAAATCTGACTTCTCCAAAGTCTAGCACGTCCCTGTTTTTGCTAAGGTAGCACTAGGAATAGTAAATATGACTCTTCAAAGTTCAAGCCTTTGTCTGCTGTTGCTAAGGTTGGAGTGGGGATAGCAACTCCGACCACTCCAAAGTCCAACACCTTCCCTACTGTTTCTCAGATTAAAGCGTGGATAGTAAGTCTGACTCCTCCAAAATCCAATACTTTCCCTATTTTTGCTCACCTTTGAGTAGGAAAAGTAAATTGTGCCCCTCAGAAACCTTCCACTTTCCTACTGTCGCAAAGTTTGGAATGCGAATAATAAATTAGGTCTCCACAAAGTCCAACACTTTCTTTGCTGTTGTTCAGATTAGAGTGGGAACAGTAAACTTGACTTTTTTTTTTGATTGAATTGAGTTATAATGGTCTCTTTTTATATGTACTTTTAACAAGCTTAATACATTGGAGTTTGAATTGTAAATACTATCACTTGTATCCAAGCCAGATCTATTGCTATTAATGTTTGTTACATTTTTTTTCTGGTAGAATTTGGTGAATAATTTGTAATTTTTTTGTGCTTTTTTTACTGTTTTGTATTTGTTTTAGAATTTTCAGGTTTTTTTGTAATTTTATTTTAAAGTGTATATTTTTTCAGGTTTTATGTTTTAATTTTGCATAGTTAAAATATAAATGATATTTATTTTATTGTTTGATGCATTATACTTTGGAGCTATATATTATATTTTTAATCCTAATGAATTCAATGATTTAGTAATTGTATTGTATAATTTTAGTTTAGATGCATATAGTGTTTTATGAAATTAACTTTAGCACTATTTTATTATATTTTGTTTTAATATTTAAATTATTTTATATTAATTTTGGTAAATGTTTATATATTTTTACAGTAGCATATTTTATTACACTTATCTTTACATTTTCTTTATTATATATATTTTTAAATGTAGGTTTGTCAAAGATAATGTACATTTTTAGAGTTAATAAAATGTTAGATAATTTTAAATATATAATCATCTATGTAATGTCAATATATTTGTTCACTAAGTTATTGCAGTCAATATTTTTGTAATTTTAATAGTAAATATGTAAAGTCAATATTTTTGTACAATACATTCTTGTCACAATATTTTTGTATTGTTTTTTTTTACTTGATATTATGTCATTGAAGCAATATGTTGAGGCCTCTGTAAGTGGGGAATGAGGCAATCCAATGCAAGACAGTATGCCTATGTTTTTTAAGTCTCTGTATCAATGTCTGTTGAACAGTAGAAGGGCAGACGAGGGATATTGACTCACGGACTATTCCAGTACTATGCTACCTTCAAAAGCATATGATGGGACACATGTGACACCTGTTCCTTTAAGGCAGTGGTTTTCAAACTTTTTAATGCCCCGCCTCCAGTGGGAAAAAATAAAATCATCAGGCCCCCCTCAGAATTTTTCACAATTATTCTATTAAGTTGGCAATGTTTAAATATGTCTAGACTTATTTAAACACTGCAGTTAAGTTCTGTTACCTTTTTAAAAATGCAATAAATGTTTTTCAGCTTGAAAAAAGGATTGTTATCTGCATAATGTTTCTTTTGGCCAAAGCCAAAATCCTGGTGATCCTGGGATCACTTGAGAGCCCCCTAGGAGGGGGACACCTCCCAGTTTAAAGACCCCTGCTTTAAGCCCTGAGGTCTGATTAACTCCTTGATAAATTGAAATAGGAATGTTTAAGATCTTGTCATTGACAGATCCAACATGCATAAAACCCTAAAGGTTTATGTAATCTTTAATAAAATTGTCTAATTGTGAAACACAACTTGGTGAGAACTTGTTTTGAAATTACATGTTGCCTAATTAGATTTCTTTCTACTGAGAAAAATGTTACTCTACATAGGTGAACTTGAATTTGCACAAAACATTGTCTGGCTTTTATTTGAATAGCATTCCCAGTATGGGGATCTTCCTTCTGCTCGAACTTTCCAGTGGCTTGCACAGAAGTTAAGCAAACATTGACAATATCTTTTTGTTATAAGAAGAGTCTCAAATAAGTGCCATGATCACCAGGAGAAGGTTCAAGGTAGGAGCTTGATTAGTAGACAGTCAGCGGACGCCTGTCATGTATAGAATGTCACAATTCAGTGTTTCAACATACCCAACCCAAGTATTCCAACCCAAAATTACCATGCCTTCCCCAGAGTATTTCTCCCTTCAATTCTGAGACTCCACACCTCTTCCCGTTTTTGTAAAGCTTTCCATTACTAGTACAGGCAGATTGCAAAACAACAAAACAAGAGGCAAAGTCACACAAAAGAAGTAGCCTTTTGAAAGACGGACACAAAACAATACAAGAGACATAGACGCCAATAAAGAATAAAGAAGGAGGTCAATCTTAGCATTAGGACAATCTATAAGAAAATACATTAATTGCATGCTTAAGGCAAAGATTATTTGGAACTTTTGAAGCCTGTTCATACATCACTTGTAATCTTGCCATATTGGAATAATGCTTTCTGCATACCAAAGACTAGGGGCCTCATTATGAGTTTGGCGGTCTGACCGTCAGACCTCCATGTTGGCAGCCGCCAAAAGACCTCCATGCTGGCAGTCTCACAGACCACCGTATTACGAGTTGAACAGCCAGGACCACCAAAACACAGGAAAAAAGCTGACACCGCCAGGACTCTGGAGGGCGGGAAATGGGCAGTCCAACCACCAGCACTGCCAGCCCGTCAACCAACCACCTACGGTAGTACGACTCACAAATCACAATGGCGGTACATCCATGGCAGTCGACCAAAGGTGGCATGAGCTGCTGCTGCCGGCTGTCACCAGAGCAATACACCACACCACATTGGATGGATTCACATTCCACATAATTGACACACATGCACACACCTGAGACACCTACAAGCTTCACTACAAAACAAACCCCTTCACAAACCACCATTTTTGCATGACAATGCCACACATAGAAGCCTTAGCCCAGAATCAGAAACACAATACATTAGATCAGCCCCCCTCCAACTTTCATATAGCACTTATCCCCACCTGCTTAACACATGCACCACACAAAATAGCACCTCTACACATCATTTACTAACCGTCAACCCCTCACCACACAGCACCTACACCCCATCATCCTATTTTTGTGTTGCCTACCACCACCATGTCACCACAAAAAAATCCCCGTTTCACAGACAACGAGTTAAGAGTCATGGTGGATGACATTATCAGAGTGGAGCCACACTTATTTGGAGCCCAAATCCAGCAGACTACAATTACGAGGAAAATGGAAATGTGGCAAAAAATAGTTGACAGGGTGAATTTTGTAGGCAGCTACCCACGCACAAGGCACGACATAAGGAAGAGGTGAATGACCTCAGAGGGAAGGTGCATTCCATGTCATCTAGGCACCAGCTGGAGGTCCTTAAGACTGGTGGTGGTCCCTCCCCTCCTCCCCCACAGTTTACATCATGGGAAGAGAAGGTCTTGGCCATTCTGCTTGGCGAGGGCTGCTTGGTGGGGGAGTAGAGTTGGGTAAGTCACTACACCAATAATGCCACCAAAATGCATAGTCATGCATGCTCATGGATCACCTTTTGCCACTTTAACAGTCAACCCACTCACCACCCCTGTGTCCATCTACCCGAATACCCCTGTCTGGCATCTCACATGTGAATTTAACTCACCTGGGGGCACAGTATGTATGTGTGGGTAGTACAGGGACTGACAGCACTACAACTCCCAGCAGGCACTGTTCTACCATTAAAAAAAAAAACAGAACAGTGTACCATAATGAAAACAGCCTTGCATGTAAACTAAACAATGGATTATACCCATCTGAATAGGCCACAATGGTATAGACTATGGGAATTACAGCAATGCTATGGACATCTTCTAGTACAATACCACTAACACACAGCTACAACTGTGTCCTCTGCTAATTGTCCCTTCTACCTCCTGATAACACGTCCCTTTATGACTAATTTACTCACCTGGGGACTCGTTTTAGGCCAATGAATCTTTTGACCCTGATTGAAGACACCTTAGGACGAGATAACTAATCAGCATGTTAATCAATATGTCAATAACGTCATCAATGTTTACCAGAATAAGACAATTCGATTTAGTCAAAGGCATTTAATAAAACTCAGAAACCACCATGACCTTGCAGTCATGAATAACCACACCAATGTAGTATGAGTTTTGTGATATTTATTTCCTATTGGTTACAATTCTACTAGCAAGTTTATTAATCTCAAAACCAAGAAACACATTAGCATAGTCACAATATGGCAACTCTGATAAGATTTAATCAAAGCAAGAATCACGAATATTAGAACATAACACGGCATCAACATAGATTATCCTTAGCAGAGTAACATTATCACGTTATTCAACAAAGCATAGATTCAGTCATTTGTCTATTTGCGTCTGTTTAGTGAACCCCTTAACTAACCTCGAATTAGCATTGGCATGTTGGGCTTCATGCAAAACAATTTGGTAACACCAATTTAGAAAACATCTAGCTATGGTCTCTGTCAAAAGAAACAGTTGGTACCTAGAAAGGAAAAGCAAACAGACAATCACAATTTCATTGTCATATAGTTACCCTCCGTATTGAGTCAGCATACAGGATTTGTCTTCGTCCTCAGGACATCAGTTGATTCGCCATCAGCCGGGAACTCAGCAAGTCGGGTAAAGGGGCACTTCCCTCATAAGGAGGTAAAGTGTAAACGGGCAATATAAGGCAAGGATGGTTTTAAGAACCAAACAGCAAAGTCTCTATGCAGAGTGACAAAGTGTCTGGGTCATAGCAAATCGCATCAGCATCTCCCCCTCCTCTTTCTCCTAGTCTCCTATTCTAATTGACTTCCTTGTGTCAAGAGTTTTTATCACTTTTCTGTTGTACAATCCCCTAAAAGTTTATTGGTTGGGGTCAGTACCTCACTATCTCCCTCCAATAGAGTTTCAATTACTTCATCAAATTTGTCACCCATAACTGTTCTCACATAGTTTATTGGTCCTTATGATTGACGTCTTCAGCGGGTAGAATGTCCGTATGATTTCATCCTCTCGTGGTCTTTTGCACATCTTCAGTCAGTAGCTCCATTGTCTGTACCGGTTCAGGCGACCTTGTACCTTGTATTAATCTACACTGTTGCATTCAGCTCAAATATTTCTACAAGCAAGTCGAATTTCATATGAACGGATCTACTACAGTTACATTCATCTCCTAGCTTGGAAAAACAAGAGTTCGTGTCCTTCAGCAAGTCAGCACACTGCACGTTAGAAAAACACATTTAATATGAAACCGGACAGCTAGGCCTCGACTCATGCTAACTAAGGCCTAATCATTTATTAGCAGAACGCTAACATATAACCTTTCATTATTAGTACAAAATCACATTTTAATATAACATTTCATAATTATTGGTCAGTTTCATTAGTCCCTGTATATATTGACGGCCACTCCCCGTGGGCACATTTTCAAGCACACGTTTAGCAAAACAATACATTTTCTAATGCAGCATTATTATACATTAGTTCATAATCATTTCATGTTAATATTGATTATCTAAGCTACGCTCTCTCACTCCCATCACCTGTAGAACTGTACTCACCTGGGGGATAACAATTGTATAGTCTGTTGGCATAGAATAGCTATTGACAGGAATGCCAAGGACAGCTGCCACTGACTACAGAGCTACAACTGTGTCCTCTGTTAGTCTGTCCCTTCTACCTCCCATCACCTATTGCACTCTACTCACCTAGAGGGATCTCACATATATGCAGTGTGATATACTTGGTGTAACCTGCCACATATGGCCAGGTAGAATGGTCACTCCAAATCTGATGGTCAGAACAGTGTCCACATGATATTGTACAGCTGTCTGTGAACTCAAAAATAAAGTATTGCTAACTGGGTGGTACCATGAAACCTATAATGCGACACTGCTGCCAAGATATGAGTCAATGAACAGACATCCAAGTGCCAGGATACTCTGACATCCTGTAGCAAGGTGACTTACAAAGGAATTGACTGTACCCCAAATGTCAGGTCTTCATAATTGAAAGCAGGTGTCACTGTCTCATAAGGGAATCAATCAAAGCCAATCTGTATATAGCCCAAAGCATATCTACCTGTTAAGATTTGTGCCACATGTCACATTACAACCTGTAACTGTCTGTTTCATATCTTCAACAGGTCTACCTGCCGCTGAGACCATGGAAAGCACTCTTGACAATCACCAATCCATATTTATTACACTGTGCAGCACATAGGCTGACCAAATGTCAGGACTGCCTTAGTCAAGTATGTCTAAACATTTATTGCTTCTGCTTAGGTGTCTGTAAGTCTGTAAGTAATTTCCCACTGATCACTGAAGTAAGAGACATGTCAGACTGTGTCCCTCCGAATAGCCTAAAAGATTGGTGGAAACTGTCACCAGCCGAACCCTTATCACATTCTTATACCATGCCTACCAAATCAACATGCCCCATAATACAGAGGTCAGTAAAACAGTCCCTAGTCAGAGAACCTTCCACTTAAACAATGGTCAGGCATCTGTAGGCATGTCACTCACCTATGTCAGTGTTGACACACATGCACAGTGGCCTGCAACGAGGGAACCCAATGACAGCTACATACGAGTCAAACAGGATCATCGTCAATACAATATGAAGGCTGAGTGAATGGATTGCACAGGATGAAATGTGTCGAAGACACATGATCACACACACGACCCACTGGACCCACATACCATGGCAAAGAGGTCTACTGTGTAGCACAGATCTCTGCCATCCCATTGTCCTGACAGCCTAGGCATGGGACTCATACACCCTAAAAATATGTAACACAGTACCTGGATCAATCCATGTCCACTTCAAATGTCAGACCAGCTAAAGCCACCTGCCATTGACACAACTCAGACATGTCCACATGAGGATGACATTGTGAAGAGACCTGGAAGGAAAAAGTGGTAAACAAGGAGTTTAGGCATGTAAAGGCTTACATGAACTAGAAAATATGTTCCAAATATTGTTGTTTCTAATATTGTGCATTTTGACTGCCCCAAATGTATGAGATGCTCATGAGAGTCACAACTCCAAGTCTAAACTTGCCTGAAAACCTGAGCTGAATACTGCAAAGCATCAAATGACCTTTCTGATGCTCGCGCAGAAACCCTTCTCAGCCACTCCTGATCCCCACACTACTCCACAGAGTCAGTGAATTTACATAATATCACATACTTACACTCAGGTGACGTACTGATTGATGAGAACTGCCCGCATGTCTCCACCTTCATCCTCATCACTGTCATCCTCACTTGGCATTTCTGCATTCTTACCCAGTGGAACTGTTAGCTCCCCCTCATCTGGGATGTATGGGATCTGTCCCGCCACAGGGCAAGGTTGTGGAGCATGCAGCAGGCCACAATGATCTGACACATTTTAGAAGGTGAGTAGAGGAGGGCTCCAACAGACTTATCGATGCTGTGGAATCTTGCCTTCAAGAGACCAAAAGCTCGCTCCACGACACGCTGTGTCCTTCCAAGGACCTTGTTGAAGCTGACCTCCCCTGGCCTGGTTGGGTTCCTCACTGGTGTCAACAACCAGGTCCCCTGTAAGAACTGTAAAATGGGTGCAAACATGAGTCCAGGGCATCCTCACATTTGGCAGCAAACATAGCATACAAACACACATGCCATATGTAACGTACCAACCAGCCAGGCCCTCTCTGGGAACTGTTGTGTCATCAGCTGTAGGATATCGCTGTTCCGCATGATGAAGGCATCATGGACTAAACCTGGGTACAGTGCACATACTTGGCAAACGTAGATGTCAACCAAACAAACTACTTAAACATTTTTGGAGTGGAAGTTCTTCTTGTTCCAATAGACCTGTTCATTGGCATGTGGGGGAACCAAGGCTACATGGCTACCATCAGTGGCTCCCACTACATGTGGAATGTATGCCAAACAACAGAACTCTGCTTTCACATAGGCAAAATCTTCATGTTGTGGAAATCAGATGTAGCTTTCCAGGTTTTTCAACATTGCAGAGAGACCAGACTGAACATAGGCTGGGACATCCTGCACTTAGGGCCGCTCCTATTTTGGAAGGAGCCTGTGGCCAGGAAGTGCAGCAGTTACATTGTTGTGTAGCCATTTTAGCTATAGTTTTATATATGTTATTTGCACTTTACCTAGATACGTTTTATTCTAGCTCTGTTATATTATTTTAACAATAGCCACATTTGTGGTCTTGTTTTATTTTCTCTATCTAGCTGTTCTTCGCCTAGGTCAGCACTACATTCTTAAACAAGACATTTCTTACACTCTGTGCCTCTCTCAAGGCTGTAGTAAGATAGGTTGCCGGCAAAAGTGGTATGCTTTGTCTCTAATGTTCACAGAAACATACACACTCATACGTGGGGATCCTTTCTTGGAATCAGCTGTTTTATTATAAAAACACTACTTTGACCCATGTACGTTAGAGGAATCTTCCAGTCAGATGACCAGGACTTTATGCTGATTTCTGAGTTCTTCGCTGCAGCTGCTTATATAGACTACAGGTCTCTTGCTCAGATATGAGGGATGATGTCTTCCCAGGAGAACCTGAAGGGAAGAATTACAGCTTAACATGCTGTGCTCTAACATGGCCAGGTAGGAACTATTCTTAACGATCTTAGTGACAATATGGTAGCATTATTTTTATGTTTCACTCTACTTGTCACAATTGCAATCCTATTGTACTTCATTGTCCTAGTTATTGCATTACATGCTTTATTATCTAAGATGCAGTTACTTCAATAAAACTTTATTGAACTATACTCTGTCTCTGATTGTCCTTGAATATGTGAGACTAATGTAACTGAGAGAAACGGATGAGATCTGAGTGACCCCGATTTCTCTGAGGAGTTGTTTGTGTCATGCGCCCGGTTGCCCAATCATCCCTGCTCTTGGGTGGAGATGAGGCACTGCAAGTAAGCCAGAAGAAAACCCAGATCAGGCCGACAGGTGTCACCTGGTGTGGGTTAAGACTCAGTCCCCCGCAGTACAAGTGATTCTGCCATACAAATCCAGTAGTCTCATTAGGATAATGAGAACCTACGTGACATGGCGCTACCAATGTTTGGTCAGGCACTAATTTTCAGGTCTCCTGAGTATCTCTGTGCAAAGACACCTCAGTACTATATACAGAGACGTCCGAAGTATTGGGGATTTTCCTCCTCAGCTAAGTAGGGAGTACCTAACTATTGTGCAGGTTGTTCAAGCTTGAACCCTAAAAGGATAATCCCCATTTGGTGTGCTTATCTCTGAACAAAATGTACCATTCATCATGGTGAACCCACAACAGATAGCAACTGCAGTCAATATGCGACCACCCCTTACTGCTCATTTATTGGCACATGGCCTAACGGCCCAGGGGGGTCCTGTTACATTTGTTGTTGAGGCTCATTCAGCCTAGAGAACAGAAATGTTCTATTCCTGGGTAACATTTCCAGCAGCTGATGGAAACACAAATACTTTCATCACTATACACCTGCAAATATACCTGCACAATATAGAACATTTGCATATTTGGAAATACCTCTATCTTATCAAGAACATAATAAATGACTTGTTGGTGCCCTACCACATACAATCCTACACTTTAGGTTAGGTCCTCAAAGTAATGATGGTCCTACCTGGCCTTTATTGGCCACATATACACAGCAACCGGATGCAGCAACCTTGACGGTAGCTGAAGTCCGCCGCTTATATCCGCCACTTATATGCTGAGCTTACGGAAATATACAGACGATTAGTACAGTTTGTAATGCAAACCTTACATACAAACCCAGCATGTGCTGCCCCAGTGCAACCACATGCAGTAATGCCAGGCATTAATCCTGTGACTGTACATTCAATCATGGGTAAAGTACCCGCCAAACGCGAAGAGATTCCGTTTTGGTTAGCTCAAATAATAAATGCACTGGAAGCAGTATTTCCCCATATGAGACCTCAGGAGAAGCATAGAATAATAACTATGGGCCTGATTCTAACTTTGGAGGACGGTGTTAAACCGTCCCAAAAGTGGCGGATATACCACTTACCGTATTACGAGTCCATTATATCCTATGGAACTCGTAATACGGTAGGTGGTATATCCGCCACTTTTGGGACGGTTTAACACCGTCCTCCAAAGTTAGAATCAGGCCCTATGTGTTTGCCATTTGGGATGCTTCCCACAGTAGATAAATGCAATACTTGGGGCACTGTATTTGTCACACTCTATACTACCGCACACGGTACACCGACACTTGACAATCTACCGGAAGTGTTAAAACAGATTCAAGATGAATACATGGCTGCCCCGGTCCTGGACTTGGGGATGTAACTCATGGACAATTTTGCCACTGTATCTTCAATTATATTAAGTAACCTTAAAGGGGAAGCAGTTGCACTAGCAGTGGGCATGCGGCTCCGGGACGTTCCTCTGCAGGATCAAGAACGTGAGCTGCCAAAGATTATCGCGGACACCCACTCTACTATTGATTGAGATAGTTTGGGGGCCAGACCCACAAAACCACAGTTTAAGGGTAAATCTAACAAAGATTCTATCACGCAAGCACCTAAGAAAGGGGAGAATTTCTGCATATGGAGTCCCCACAGAATAGATATAATCTCAGAAATAGAGATAATATATAAACGCCTGGCAGATACCAATATACTGATACACGCCAATCTCGTTCCTTTCAGGACTCACTGGAAAAACGCAGTGAGAGAGAGGTGGGCGGTCAGAGCGAAGAACTGAGTATGTAAAACCGAGACAGGAATCACAACACTCTACAGAAGTTTCTGTCAAAAAAGAAGAGAAATTCCCCAACACAAAACTCAATTTAAAAAGAAAAAAGTGGCAGCAGTTGCGATTTGTCATGCCATTCAAGCAGAGGGCTCTATTGAAGAACAAGAAGTGGGCACTAGCTCTGCTGGACAGCGCAGCAGAGATCACAATAGTTCACCGGAATATTCAAGAGCATCCTAAGGTGAAAGCAACTGATGACTTCTTACAAGTTCAAACTGCAGACATGCGTGTCTCCTTGCCTGATAGTGTGTACAAAGTAACGTTACAGTTAGAAGGAGACATTGAACGCACAATAGACGCAGTCTTTTGGTACCGCGTCGTAAACATTTATGATATTCTACTGCCCGAAAAAGATTGGCCACCTGAATTTGTCCGTACCTGCCCATATGAGGTTATCAAACCTTTCTCGCCCCTTGTTCATGAGCTTCCATAATTCTACACCATTGATGGGGCATTGGCGCAGCCACCCGCATTATATCGCAACCATGTAGAATGGGATAATGATTCCCCCAATCATGTAATTCAGATTAAAAATCAAACCCAACCTCAACCCCAATACCCAATCAAACATAATGCTAAAGCACCCGTGAGGGAAATCCTCACACAACTGGAGTACCAGGGTGTAATCGAACCATGTGTCTCACCAATGAATAATCCTTTATTCCTTGCAGCTAAACCAGACCATTTATACAGAATAGTCTTAGACTATAGGCACTTAAACAGTCATACACGCACATGTGCTATACAAAACTCTCATAGCACAGCACTTATGAACAACATAGTGCATAAAAAAATACAAAACAACACTGGACATTTCCAATGGTTTCTTCTGCCAAATATGGCATCTGAGAGTAGAGACCTAACAAGTTTCAATGCACTAAGCTCCCAGAAATTCTGTTGTTTACCACAGGGGTATAAGGAAAGTCCAGGACTGTTTGCGGCTCGTGTAACTTCAATATTGCACGACATTGATCCTGAAGCATTGTCCCATGTAGATAACATCTACCTCACGGATGGTGAATTACTGCAGCATCTAAGATGGGTGTCCTGCATTGTTGTGGGATTTGCCAAATTTGTTTATAAATTCAATTAAAAAAAAATAGCCTTCCTTAGTTTCTGGAAACGAACTATCAAGTGAAGGTAAGAACTAGCGCCACAATTCTTAGAAAAATGCGCAGTTACAACCTCCAAATAACATAAAAAAACTCCAATCCCTATTGGGTTTTCTAAATTTTGGCAGAACATACATTCCTAATTACGCATCATGCATAAAACCTTTATATGACTTAATACGTCCTGACCTTTCCAATAAATTCTGGACAGTCGAACACAAATGCGTTCTCAGAGCATTACAACAAGACATGCTTGCAGCACAACATCTACACCCAAGGGACAATAAAAAAACATCTGGTCATCAGAGTAATTGCTGGTGCCATTGGTTTTACCTATGTAACATTCAATGAGGGTGAGACAGTCCCAACTGCATACAACTCACATTTGTATTCAACAGCAGAACAACGTTTTGCTCCCACTGAAACAATTCTCACTGCTGTTCAGATGGCTGTCATTAAAGAAAGATCACTGGCCCAGGGGAAACACATTATTGTCGTATCTCCAATCCCAGCCCTTGAGGATGTTACCAAAGCAAGCGTTCCAAAGGCTAAAGCATTACATCCACGTTGGATCCAATGGGTAACGTCTCTGACAGCCACTGATGTTGAATATATTTTTGACCCAAAGTTACAAGCTCAAATATTTTTGCAGTACGAACTAGAATACCCAGGTCTGGCAAATACAATGCCTATTCATCAATATCAAAGAGTCACTGTAGGAAAGTACCATCTTGCCTGGCATGTTACACCCATTTTCACTGTATGTATGTATGTTTTAGCCCCTGTGTCACTGGGATCCTGCTAGGCAGGACCCCAGTGCTCATAGTATGTGCCCTGTATGTGTTCCCTGTGTGGTGCCTAACTGTATCACTGAGGCTCTGCTAACCAGAACCTCAGTGTTTATGCTCTCTCTGCTTTCTATATGTGTCACTGCAGGCTAGTGACTAAATTTACCAATTCTCATTGGCACACTGGTACACCCATATAATTCCTTTGTATATGGTACTTAGGTACCCAGGGTATTGGGGTTCCAGGAGATCCCTATGGGCTGAAGCATTTCTTTTGCCACCCATAGGGAGCTCAGACAATTCTTACACAGGCCTGCCACTGCAGCCTGAGTGAAATAACGTCCATGTTATTTCACAGCCATTTTTCACTGTACATAAGTAACTTATAAGTCACCTATATGTCTAACCTTCACCTGGTGAAGTTTGGGTGCCAAGTTACTTAGTGTGTGGGCACCCTGGCACTAGCCAAGGTGCCCCTACTTCGTTCAGGGCAAATTCTCCGGACTTTGTGAGTGCGGGGACACCATTACACACGCACACTATACATAGGTCACTACCTATGTATAGCGTCACAATGGTAACTCCGAACATGGCCATGTAACATGTCTAAGATCATGAAATTGTCACCCCAATACCATTCTGGTTGTTTGGGGGACAATTCCATGATCCCCCGGGTCTCTAGCACAGAACCCGGGTGCTGACAAACTGCCTTTCCGGGGTGTCCACTGCAGCTGCTGCCAACCCCTCAGACAGGATTCTGCCCTCCTGGGGTCCAGTCAGCCCTGGCCCAGGAAGGCAGAACAAAGGATTTCCTCTGAGAGAGGGTGTTACACCCTCTCCCTTTGGAAATAGGTTTGAAGGGCTGGGGCGGAGTAGCCTCCCCCAGCCTCTGGAAATGCTTTGAGGGGCACAGATGGTGCCCATCTCTGCATAAGTCAGTCTACACCGGTTCAGGTATCCCCCAGCCCTGCTCTGGCGCAAAACTGGACAAAGGAAAGGGGAGTGACCACTCCCCTGACCAGTACCTCCCAGGGGAGGTGCCCAGAGCTCCTCCAGTGTGTCCCAGACCTCTGCCATCTTGGAAACAGAGGTGTTGGGGGCACACTGGATCACTCTGAGTGGCCAGTGCCAACAGGTGACGTCAGAGACCCCCTCTGATGGGCTCTTACCTTTCTTGGTAGCTAATCCTCCTTTCTTGGTAGCCAAACCTCCTTTTTTGGCTATTTAGGGTCTCTTCTCTGGGGTATTCTTCAGATAATGAATGCGAGAGCTCACCAGAGTTCCTCTGCACTTCCCTCTTCGACTTCTGCCAAGGATCGACCGCTGACTGCTCCAAGACGCCTGCAAAACCGCAACAAAGTAGCAAGACGACTACCAGTGACATTGTAGCGCCTCATCCTGCAGGCTTTCTCGACTGTTTCCTGGTGGTGCATGCTCTGAGGGTCACCTGCTTTCACCCTGCACTGGATGCCAAGAAGAAATCTTGTGTGGGTCGATGGAATCTTCCCCCTGCTAGCGCAGGCACCAAAAGACTGCATCACCAGTCCTCTGGGTCCCCTCTCATCCTGATGAGCGTGGTCCCTGGAACACAGGAACTCTATCCAAGTGACTCCCACAGTCCAGTGATTCTTCAGTCCAAGTTTGGTGGAAGTAAGTCCTTGCCTCCCCACGCTAGACTGCAAACCTGTGTACTGCGTGAATTGCAGCTGCTCCGGCTCCTGTGCACTCTTTCAGGATTTCCTTTGTGAACAGCCTAGCCTGGGTCCCCAGCACTCCGTCCTGTACTGCTCAACCCTCTGAGTTGGCCTCCGGCGTTGTGGGACCCTCCTTTGTGACTCTGAGTCATCTCCGGTTCACAAATCTTCTAAGTGCCTGTTCAGGTACTTCTGCGGATGCTCCCTGCTTCGGTGGGGGCTCTCTGAGTTGCTGAGTGCCCCCTCTGTCTCCTTCTCCAAGGGGCGACATCCTGGTCCTTCCTGGTCCCCAGCAGCACCCAAAAACCTCTACCGCGACCCTTGGAGCTAGCAAGGCTTGTTTGCGGTATTTCTGTGTGGGAACACTTCTGCAACCTTCAGCACGCCGTGGGACATCTTCCATCCAAAGGAGAAGTTCCTAGCTCTCTTCGTTGTTGCAGAAACCTAAGCTTCTTCCATCCGGAGGCAGCTTCCTTGCACTTTCATCTGGGGTTTCCTGGGCTCCTGCCCCCCCTGGACACTATCACAACTCTTGGACTTTGTCCAGGAATCCATCTTCAGTGCTTTGCTGGTGTTTGTGGTTCTTGCAGAATCCCCCTATCACGACTATTGTGTCCTTTTGGGGTAGTAGGTGTACTTTACTCCTACTTTTCAGGGTCTTGGGGTGGGGTATCTTGGACACCCTGACTGTTTTCTTACAGTCCCTGTGACCCTCTACAAGCTCCCATAGGTCTGGGGTCCATTCGTGATTCGCATTCCCCTTTTGGAATATATATTTTGTGTTGCCCCTAGACCTATGTTTGCCTATTGCATCCTATTGTAATTCTACACTGTTTGCATTAATTTTCTGACTCTTACTTACCTGTTTTGGGTTTGTGTACATATAACTTGTGTTTATTACTTACCTTTTTACTAAGGGGACTCACTGAGATACTTGTGGCATATTGTCATAAAAATAAAGTACCTTTATTTTTAGTAACTCTGAGTATTGTGTTTTCTTATGATATTGTGCATATGATATAAGTGGTATAGTAGGAGCTTTGCGTGTCTCCTAGTTGCTTTGCCATAGCCTAAGCTGCTAGAAACACCTATATTCTACCAATAAGGGATAACTGGACCTGGCACAGGGTGTAAGTACCACAGGGTACCCACTATAAGCCAGGCCAGACTCCTACAGTGGTGGTGCAGCGGTGGGATTAGTACTTGCAACTGCTTTACCAGGTTCAGGCCTACAAGGACACAGGAGCCAGTGTAACTATGGTGATAGAAAAACTGGTCCACCCTTAACAACACCTACTTGGTCAGCAGTACCAAGTGACAGACGCTCATAACAATACTCTTAGCCACCCCATGGCTGTTGTGAATCTCAACTGGGGGGGGGGTTACTGGTCCAAATAAAGTTGTGGTAGCCACAGATTTACCTGTAGACTGTCCACTAGAGAATGATTTGGAGACATCAGCTTGGGCAGAAGTGGAGTTGGAGGCCCATGCAGCAATGCTGGGCATTCCTGGGCATATTTGTGCTTTAACCAGGGCTCAGGCCAAAAATGACAGGGTAACTTGGATCCTGGAACAATGGACCAAGTGTTCCCCAAAGCTAGGGGTAAAAAGGGTAAATCCCTACCCATTATCCCTCCCTCTACAGATGATTCCCCTTCTGAGGAAGAGAAATTTCCTCTCTGTGCAAAACCTACACCAGAGAAGATGGCAGCAGACACTGCTGTGCTTTTGGGTAGAAGGGGGCCTGCCAGGGAAGAGCTGAGTGTGGCACAGCAAACCTGTCCCACATTAGAGGTTCTCAGACAGCAAGCTGTCAAGCAGCAAAATGGGGATGTCAGTGACAGTCATAGAGTATACTGGGAAGATAACCTCTTGTACACAGAGTCAAGGGACCCAAAACCTGGAGCAGCCAGGAGATTGGTCATTCCCCTGCAGTACAGAGAGTTTCTTCTAACTCTAGCACATGACATTCCTTTGGCTGGGCATTTGGGCCAGACGAAAACTTGTCCCCTTGTTTCACTGGCCTCATGTTTCAGAGGACACCAAAGACTTTTGTAAGTCCTGTGTGACCTGCCAAGCCAGTAACAAGACTGGTGGCACTCCAAAGGCCCCTCTAATTCCACGTCCAGTGGTTGGGGTGCCCTTTGAAAGGGTAGGGGTTGACATAGTTGGCTCCCTTGAACCTCCTACTGCTTCAGCCAATAGATTTATCTTGGTGGTAGTAGACTATGTCACAAGATATCCTGAAGCCATACCTTTAAGGACCACTAAAGCTCCTGCGGTGGCAAAGGCCCTCCTGGGAATCTTTTCCAGGGTGGGTTTTCCTAAAGAGGTGGTATCAGACAGAGGTAGCAACTTCATGTCTGCATACCTAAAAGCAATGTGGAAGTAGTGTGGTGTTACCTACAAGTTCACCACCCCTTACCATCCACAAAAGAATGGTCTGGTTGAAAGGTTTAATAAAACTCTCAAGGGAATGATAATGGGACTCCCTGAAAAACTCAGGAGGAGATTGGATGTCCTGTTACCTTGCCTCCTTTTTGTTACAGGGAGGTACCCCAAAAAGGAGTGGGCTTCAGCCCCTTTGAACTCCTCTTTGGGCACCCTGTAAGAGGTCCACAAACTTTTGTGAAGGAGGGTTGGGAACAACCTTTAAAAGCTCCTAAACAGGACATAGTGGATTATGTACTTGGCCTAAGATCCAGAATGGCCGAATACATGAAAAAGGCAAGTAAAAACCTTCTGGCCAGCCAGGAGCTGCAAAAGCAATGGCATGACCAGAAGGCTGTTCTGATCCAGTGCCAACCAGGACAGAAGGTGTGGGTATTGGAGCCTGTGGCCCCAAGAGCACTCCGAGACAAATGGAGTGGACCCCATCTAATTGTTGAGAAGAAGGGTGAGGTTACCTATTTGGTAGACCTGGGCACTGCCAGGAGTTCCCTTAGGGTGATTCATGTCAACCGCCTAAAACCCTACTATGACAGGGCTGATCTCACTCTGCTCATGGCAACAGATGAGGGACAGGAAGAAGAGAGTGACCCTCTCCCTGATCTCTTCTCCACCACTGAAGCAGATGCCTTAGTGGAGGGAGTAGTTTTAGCAGATTGTCTGACTGCAGAACAGAAAGACAATTGCATCAATCTCCTAAGCCAATCTTCAGACCTCTTTTCACTTGTACCAGGTACCACATCCTGTTGTGAACACACTATTGACACCGGAGACAGCCTGCCTGTCAAAAGTAAAATTTATAGGCAGCCTGACCATGTCAGAGACTGCATTAAACAATAGGTGCAGAAAATGTTGGATTTGGGGGTGATTGAACCTTCTAAAAGCCCATGGGCTAGCCCAGTGGTGCTTGTACCAAAACCTCACACCAAAGATGGAAAGAGGGAGATGAGGTTTTGTGTAGATTACAGAGGGCTCAATCAGATAACCTAAACTGATGCTCACCCTATACCCAGGGCAGATGAGATCATTGGTACACTGGCTTCTGCCAAGTATCTTAGCACTTTTGATCTAACTGCAGGGTATTGGCAGATTAGATTGGCAGAAGATGCTAAAGCAAAGATTGCATTTTCTACCATAGGAGGGCACTACCAATTCACAGTAATGCCCTTTGGTTTGAAAAATGCACCTGCCATTTTTCAGAGGTTGGTGAACACAGTCCTGCAAGGGTTGGAAGCTTTCAGTGCAGCATATCTTGATGATATTGCTGTCTTTAGCTCAACCTGGGTGATCACCTGGTACACCTTTGGAAAGTTTTGGAGGCCCTGCAAAAGGCAGGCCTCACTATCAAGGCCTCAAAGTGCCAGATAGGGCAGGGGAAAGTGGTTTATCTGGGCCACCTGGTAGGTGGAGAACAGATTGCACCACTACAGGGGAAAATCTAGACTATCATGGATTGGGTTCCCCCTACAACTCAGACCCAGATGAGAGCCTTTTTAGGCCTCACAGGGTACTACAGGAGATTCATCGAGAATTATGGCTCAATAGCAGCCCCTCTTAATGATCTCACTAGCAAGAAAATGCCTAAGAAGGTGTTATGGACAGCTAGCTGTCAGAAAGCTTTTGAGGAGCTCAAACAGGTCATGTGCTCTGCACCTGTCCTAAAAAGCCCATGTTACTCCAAGAAATTAATTGTTCAAACTGATGCATCTGAAGTAGGAGGGGGGCAGTCTTATCACAACTGAATTCTGAGGGCCAGGATCAACCAGTTGCTTTTATCAGCAGAAGGTTGACCCCTAGAGGAAAGCGTTGGTCTGCCATAGAGAGGGAGGCCTTTGCTGTGGTCTGGGCACTGAAAAAGTTGAGGCCATACCTGTTTGGAACTCACTTTATTGTTCAGACAGACCACAAACCTCTACTTTGGCTAAAACAAATGAAAGGTGAAAATCCTAAATTGTTGAGGTGGTCCATATCTCTACAGGGAATGGACTATACAGTGGAACATAGACCTGGGAGTACCCACTCCAATGCAGATGGACTCTCCAGATATTTCCACTTAGACAGTGAAGACTCATCAGGACAAGGCTAGTCTTATTGTCCTTCGTTTGGGGGGGGGGGGGGGTGTAGGAAAGTACCATCTTGCCTGGCACGTTACACCCATTTTCACTGTAGGTATGTATGTTTTAGCCCCTGTGTCACTGGGATCCTGCTAGGCAGGACCCCAGTGCTCACAGTATGTGCCCTGTATGTGTTCCCTGTGTGGTGCCTAAATGTATCACTGAGGCTCTGCTAACCAGAACCTCAGTGTTTATGCTCTCTCTGCTTTCTAAATTTGTCACTGCAGGCTAGTGACTAAATTGACCAATTCTCATTGGCACACTGGTACACCCATATAATTCCCTTGTATATGGTACTTAGGTACCCAGGGTATTGTTGTTCCAGGAGATCCCTATGGACTGCAGCATTTCTTTTGCCACCCATAGGGAGCTCAGACAATTCTTACACAGGCCTGCCACTGCAGCCTGAGTGAAATAACGTCCACGTTATTTCACAGCCATTTTTCACTGCACATAATTAACTTATAAGTCACCTATATGTCTAACCTTCACCTGGTGAAGGTTGGGTGCCAAGTTACTTAGTATGTGGGCACCCTGGCACTAGCCAAGGTGCCCCCACATCGTTCAGGGCAAATTCCCCAGACTTTTTGAGTGCAGGGACACCATTACACACGTGCACTATACATAGGTCACTACCTATGTATAGCGTCACAATGGTAACTCCGAACATGGCCATGTAACATCTAAGATCATGGAATTGTCCCCCCAATACCATTTTGGTATTGGGGGGACAATTCCATGACCCCCCCCCAGGTCTCTGGCACAGACCCCGGGTGCTGCCAAACTGCCTTTCCGGGGTTTCCACTGCAGCTGCTGCTGCTGCCAACCCCTCAGACAGGATTCGGCCCTCCTGGGGTTCAGGCAGCCCTGGCCCAGGAAGGCAGAACAAAGGATTTCCTCTGAGAGAGGGTGTTACACCCTCTCCCTTTGGAAATAGGTGTGAAGGGCTGGGGAAGAGTAGCCTCCCCCAGCCTCTGGAAATGCTTTGATGGGCACAGATGGTGCCCATCTCTGCATAAGCCAGTCTACACCGGTTCAGGGATCCCCCAGCCCTGCTCTGGCACGAAACTGGACAAAGGAAAGGGGAGTGACCACTCCCCTGACCAGTACCTCCCAGGGGAGGTGCCCAGATCTCCTCCAGTGTGTCCCAGACCTCTGCCATCTTGGAAACAGAGGTGTTGGGGGCACACTGGACTGCTCTGAGTGGCCAGTGCCATCAGGTGACATCAGAGACCCCCTCTGATAGGCTCTTACCTTTCTTGGTAGCTAATCCTCCTTTCTTGATAGCCAAACCTCCTTTTCTGGCTATTTATGGTCTCTCCTCTGGGGTATTCTTCAGATAACGAATGCAAGAGCTCACCAGAGTTCCTCTGCACTTCCCTCTTCGACTTCTGCCAAGGATCGACTGCTGACTGCTCCATGGCGCCTGCAAAACCGCAACAAAGTAGCAAGACGACTACCAGCAACAATGTAGCGCCTCATCCTGCCGGCTTTCTCAACTGTTTCTGGTGGTGCATGCTCTTAGGGTCACCTGCATTCACCCTGCACTGGAAGCCAAGAAGATATCTCCAGTGGGTTGACGGAATCGTCCCCCTGCTAACGCAGGCACCAAAAGACTGCATCACTGGTCCTCTGGGTCCCCTCTCATCCTGACGAGCGTGGTCCCTCGAACACAGGAACTCTATCCAAGTGACTCCCACAGTCCAGTGACACTTCAGTCCAAGTTTGGTGTAGGTAAGTCCTTGCCTCCCCATGCTAGACTGCAAACCTGTGTACTGCGTGATTTGCAGCTGCTCCGGCTCCTGTGCACTCTTCCAGGATTTCCTTCATGCGCAGCCTAGCCTGGGTCCCCAGCACTCCGTCCTGCAGTGCTCAACCCTCTGAGTTGGCCTCCGGCGTCGTGGGACTCTCCTTTGTGACTCTGAGCCAGCTCTGGTTCAAAAATCTGTTCGGGTACTTCTGCGGGTGCTGCCTGCTTCTGTAGGGTCTCTCTGAGTTGCTGAGCACCCCCTCTGTCTCCTCCTCCAAGGGGCGACATCCTGGTCCTTCCTGGTCCCCAGCAGCACCCAAAAACCTCTACCGTGACCCTTGCAGCTAGCAAGGCTTGTTTGCAGTATTTCTGCAACCTTCAGCACGCCGTGGGACATCTTCCATCCAAAAGAGAAGTTCCTAGCTCTCTTCGTTGTTGCAGAATCCCAAGCTTCTTCCATCTGGAGGCAGCTTCCTTGCACCCTCATCTGGGGTTTCCTGGGCTCCTGCCCCCCCTGGACACTATTGCGACTCTTGGACTTGGTCCCCTTGCCTTGCAGGTCCTCAGGTCCAGGAATCCGTCTTCAGTGTTTTGCTGGTGTTTGTGGTTCTTGCAGAATCCCCCATCACGACTATTGTGTCCTTTTGGGGTAGTAGGTGTACTTTACTCCTACTTTTCAGGGTCTTGGGGTGGGGTATCTTGGACACCCTGACTGTTTTCTTACAGTCCCAGTGACCCTCTACAAGCTCCCATACGTCTGGGGTCCATTCGTGATTCGCATTCCACTTTTGGAGTTTATGGTTTGTGTTTCCCCTAGACCTATGTTTGCCTATTGCATCCTATTGTAATTCCACACTGTTTGCATTACTTTTCTGACTCTTACTTACCTGTTTTGGGTTTGTGTACATATAACTTGTGTATATTACTTACCTTCTTACTGAGGGTACTCACTGAGATACTTGTGACATATTGTGATAAAAATAAAGTACATTTATTTTTAGTAACTCTGAGTATTGTGTTTTCCTATGATATAAGTGGTATAGTAGAAGCTTTGCATGTCTCCTAGTTCAGCCTAAGCTGCTTTGCCTTAGCTACCTTTTATCAGCCGAAGCTGCTAGAAACACCTCTATTCTGCTAATAAGGGATAACTGGACCTGGCACAGGGTGTAAGTACCACAGGGTATCCACTATAAGCCGGGCCAGCCTCCTACAGTCATGTTCATAGGTGGCTCAGCACAACCTGCAATAGGCACAAAGCTTCAATACTCCGCTGCTTGCGCAGTCGTAGGCAACTATATGGAGGGTAGTATGTTCTATCCACAACATACTTTCACGCAAACCCTAGGGGATTGAATTGCACAGCTAGCAGAGCTAAAGGCTCTGGTAAGGGCACTGGAACATACGGATCTTGCACAGCTAACACTGATTATCTGTGATTCGTACTATTGTGTCCAGTCCTTCAATGAATATCTGCATTACTGGCACCAGAATGGGTTCAGAGATTCCAAAGGTAACACCATCAAACACAGACTTCTGTGGGAGAAAGTAGCAGATCTGAAGGAAACGCTACCAAATGTCCATGTTGTGCATACACTTGGACATCAGCGTGTTGGAATACACAGTGCTGGGAATACTGGCTGACGAAGCATCCAAATTAGCAGTAGCTACGGCTTCTGTTGCTGCAGTAACTCGTTCTAGAACAAAACCGGATGATGACATATGAGCTGCCGTAAAAGCCACGGCTGAAGGCATACCCTTACCAAAAGCATTTCTTGCTAAATATTCCTACTGGATGGGAGGCTTCCTTGACTTAGAAGTAAAAAGACCAGGGGTGGGAGTTTGAGTAATTCCCAATAAAAACCTAGGACCAGAGTTGATCAAAGCAGCGCATGAGGGAGCTGTCTCAGCCCATACTGGTGTGGCGGTTACAATATCATTATTGCAAGCTTGTTATTGGTGGCCAGGTCTATACAAACAGATCAAGCAGAATGTCCTTTGTTGTGACATCTGCCAACAAATTAAGGAGTCCACCGTCAAACGCTCTTCGCAGACACTCCTCCTAATTTCAAACAAACCATTACAATGTGTGTACTTGGACCATTGTGGTCTCTTGACACCTGATAGTGCATACAAATACATCTTAGTAGCTGTTGACTCCTGCCCCAGATTTCTATGGGTGTGGCCACAATGCTCGGCTGGCGTTCGGACTGTTATTAAAGATTTGCAAGTCTTTATCAGCACATATACAGTTGCAGCTTTCCACTCAGACCAGGGCCCTGCTTTCGCCTCAAGGGCATTCAGGGACGCCATGGCTTCATTAGGGGTCCAACTCCATTACTCGTCTCCATTTCATCCCAAAGGAAGTAGTGTTGTGGAGCAACAAAACCGAGATTTAAAGCAATCCTTAACAGCCAGAGTATTAGGTGCAGGTCGTCGTTGGCTTAATCACCTGTATGGAGTCCAGAGAGCACTTAATAATCTGCCTAGAGGGTCCCTGGGGGGATCATACTTAGTAGAAGTGCCTGTTTGGAACTCAAATGTATGTTTCAGATCTTGATGGTCCTGGCGTGGAGGCGGCAGAAACAACTTTTGACATAACTGAACGTGTCACTGTCTTGCAGGATTTACAACAGTTCTGTGACGCCAATGCTTCTGCCAGTGCTGCCTCCGTAGGAATTAAGGATGTACCAATAACATCTACCAGCTGGATTCCAAAGGTTGGGGATGTAGTATGTGAAAACATTGCTGCGAAAAAGGAGTTTGTCCTTTCCATTGTGCACCGGTTCTAGTCCTGGGAATACATGGTACCAGAACTGTTATTCTACCACCGCAGCCTGGTTCTAAAGAAAACCGCTTTGTCTCCATTGACAATGTCAAGTTACACGATTTGGCTGATCCTGCACAGCAGACCAAGAGGAACAACCAGTAGTATTTGAATCCTTCTCACTACTGGTCGAGATGTCCCTCTACAAGTTTTGAGCAGCAATGCTGACACCTCTCCGAGCTTGGGGAGGGTGGAAAATGATCTTGCATTAGTTCCACTAACATCTATTACAACAGGCAATGCAGAAATTGTTGATTGATTTGACTCGACTTCTACACAAATGGACTGTGTCATTTACAGTGAACCACTGCGGGAGACCCCTACCAGTTCTCCTCCTTCACATACGGCTCCAGTTTTTGCTCGAACTGCTTCTGGATACTTTGCAAACATCAATGACACCTTTTCAGACCCATTTGCCTCTTCTACAGCTGAACTGCCAAAAACACGTAAGCTGGAAAACTGGCTTAAAACAAATTACCTTATTCTCCCATGGAACTATCTGTGGCTTTCCTTGACTATATTAGCTTTCCTCCATTGGATTGGCTTTGTTATTACTTTCTTTCTATTAATACATGGTCACTACCTTCCTGAAAGTTCAACAGTTGAACTGGTGGATGAGGTCCTAAAACTCAATTTTTCTTCTCACAAAGTCCGCAGAGACTTGTCTTTCGTGAGCATTTGCGCTATACCAATTCCTAATGGGATTGTTTGGGATAAAGTCACATTTGATATATACGGCCCGACGGAGGTCATTCAAATACCATATGTGTTTAAACTTTCTATGAATGATGTAATAATACCCAGAATTGTTTCTGAAGAGTGGGATGTGAAAACAGTTGATTCTATGATTTGAAAGTGAGGATGTTTATCAATCCAAAGAGAATTATGGTGACATGTTTTGCTATAATTATTAGGGACACCATTTAATTCACAGAGCAAGTACCCCAAAGACTATTTTCAATTACACACAATGGGAACATTGTCCAACTCCACCACAAGGGAGTTTTAAAACATATTCTGAAAAATGTACATATTTTTCTGGGCACAATGTTAAAAATGCTGAGTCGTATTGTTTCAAATTGCCATTTATGGAAACTTTTCATATATTATTGAGAGATACAAATTCATCTATCCGGATTCCTTTGTTTCCCGATTGGGTCCCTATAGAAGGGTATGAATATTGGTTGAAGTCAATTGACTTAAAAAGTGTGTGGGGAACAAAAAATTGGCAAATAAGGGAAAGGAAGCTTTATTTAGAGCATGCCTGATACCTGTTCAAATTATATTTTTAACTGAAACTGTACAACAGACAAGTTGTTTAGGCTTAGCAAAAAGTAAGGATTTTAATGCTCCCAGTATTCCTGCGTAAGGATTTTAATGCACCCAGTATTCCTGCCCCTGCAAAATTTTACAAATGGCAGAAGTATATAAATGCAACTGAAGATCAGCTTGATGAATGGGTCCAAAAAGGCACATTTAATGCTTCACTTTCGCGTCCTGGCGGGTGGTTATTGTGGCCAATGGATACAAATGGGTGTCATAAATGTTTTATAAACTCCAAGGGAGGTTTTATGAGAAGTAGGGCTGACCCTCGCTATGTGTCAACTGAACATGCGGGTATAGTAACAACATACAGTGTAGGAAAACTATGCCAGCAATGGTTGAAGAGTTCCTCACTAGATGCTGTTAGAGAACACCCCAGTGTCCTGTCTAATAACACTGACTTACAGGATCTCCTGTTAGGCCCCAGAAAACAACGCGGAAAGCGCTTCTTATATGCAGTCTATAATGAAATTTGGAAGCTTTCTCAACAAGAAGCTGCTGCCTGGTTAAGGCAAATAGATCAGGAAAACTTACAGAAAGCATAAGCTGTTGTAGATAATGGGATTAATACCCTGTCAGGCCGGATATACACCTTAAACAACATTGTTTCTTCTGCAATAGACATAATAAAGAGTGACATGTCCTCTTTACACCATGGACAGAATCAACTAAGGTCCATTATGCAGTTAGGTTGGACACTACAAACACTGAAGGCAGGTTGCGTTCCCTGGCAACACATTAGCACAAGGTACATATTTTCCACATTTAATTTAATGCACCAACAGCAACTAATGGCTAAGAAAGAAGCGACTTATGTCATGTTAAACATTGAGAAATTAGAAAAGTTGCCTTTTAATGTGGCTGAAATACCATCTGCTGAGTGGTTAATACACTGGGTCATTAATCTGCCTATTTCAACCGTTCAATTCACATCCTGCTTAAAACACATTCCAGTGGGCAGATATGAAAGGCTATGAGATAGTTAAATCATGAAGTGTGGGAGCTACCCTTCTCTCACAAATGTCTCAGTGGCATGAAAGAGGTCTTTCTTAGCGGTAGCAAATGCAAGACTTCTGTTAGCCATTAGATGGTTTATAAGCAGCTGTCCTTGCACGGGGCGTATAACGCTTCGGCAGCGAACTTGGCTTGTTATCTGAAGGGAGTCCCAGTTCCCTTTATTAGACCTGCGTTCCAGGTGCTCTTGAATGGCAGCTATACCCTCCTCAATAGTGAGAGCTGTTGTGGGATGCGAGCCAGAATAGTTTATGTCATTTCGGTCTCTAAGATTGTGACATGCTACGGGAACGTACTTTTTCCTTCTACACAACAGAGGGAAGTAGCTGAGATTTGGCCCCATATCGCTACTTCAAATGTGAATTTTGACAAGTTGAGCAGACTCAAGGCTTTATTGTTTCAAAAATATGTGGCACTCACATCTGCACAGGAGACCTATGCGCTTCAGGTTGCGAGGTCATCAGCAGAGATACAGGGCCTGATTCTAACTTTGGAGGACGGTGTTAAACCGTCCCAAAAGTGGCGGATATACCACCTACCGTATTACGAGTCCATTATATCCTATGGAACTCGTAATACGGTAGGTGGTATATCCGCCACTTTTGGGACGGTTTAACACCGTCCTCCAAAGTTAGAATCAGGCCCACAGTCTCTTTTAAGTACTAACTTTCTGAGACACTTTGGTGAGCTCGTGGGACAAATATTTAATGCGTCCAGTACTAATGGAATCGCAAATTTCATTAAGGTTGTTTAGGTCACACCTTCCCCTCTATATTTGGCTTAATACCTTCAGCCATCCACTCAATATTCTCCAGTATTTTCGGGGGATTTCCAATAACTTTGGCTACAATAGGTGGCATCTTGCTATTGCTACTTTTCATGCAAAATGGTTGTCCCATTGCAACAAGGAGGACTGAAAGCGCTTCCACCAGCGTAGCTGTGTCATGAACATATGATGCAGTGCTTTAGAGCAGCACTCCTGGAGCAATTGGAGTGTGACTGGTCTCTGTCATTCAGGCTGGTTTTGCATTGTGTGCAGCCCGTGTTTCGGTGCCTTTGGATCCCTTTTGAATGTGCACTAAACGTTTGTCTTTCTATGCAGTACTTGCTTTCATTGGACGCTGATCTGGTGATGTTCTCGCTGAGGGCTCACTACCAGACATGCGTGTTGAGGGTTCATTTGCTACAGGAAGCTGTTTATGACTTGCTCTTTGTAGGTCATGCAGCTCTAAACTCACTGTTGGGCACACCAAAGAATGCTGCTGCCTTGGCTGGAGTTTAGGCTTTAGAACATGAATGCTCCTTGGTTTTCCTTGACAGTGAACTTCCTAATTTACCACCTGCCGAAGTGGAAGATTTCCTGTCTTCATTTATCCTGGATTTAATTGGCAACTTCCAAAATGACTCTGAGTTTTGAAATTTGGCTTTTTCTTGATGCCACACTTAATATTTTAAATTGTCCTTTTAATACATGCTCAAGTGTCATTAACCTGTCATTATTGACATTCCCATAAATATATATGCCCTAGGTTGAATTTTTGTAGCTTTTATACATAATTAGGCTTTTCTGAACATCAGGGCAGTGCGCGCTCTACGGGCAACTAGAATGCAAAAACCCAGCACTCTCAAGATAACGTAATTTATGCATTGTGCTGATATACTGTTGTTTAACTTTTTGCATTGCAGAGTTTAATCCTGAAGACTTATGTTCAAGGTGCATATAAATACTGTTCATTTGCAATGTACTGCTGCAGGCTTTCAGAGTGTGTCAGGGTGTGGTCCCTTTCCAGGGCCTTCTAGAAGCTTTCCTTACAGCATGCCTGGGTGTGGTTTGTGGGCTGGGCAAAGACTCTATATAAGGGAGCCAGCCCAGCTCCACGTGCTCACTATTCAGAGGTCCCGGCGCAGAGCAGCAGCAACTTCCTGAGCTCCTGTTCCAGAGGCATACTTTGATCTTCCAGGCCTTGCCCTTTCACTTTGTTGGTGATTCTTGATCAGGGCGGTAAGACGGAGGTCGGGCTGGGCCCCCGATCCCGTTCTCAAAGGTTTTTGAGTTCTTGGGCCTAATTAGCATGATAAAACAATTTTGCTCTTGTGCGTGTGAATGTGCGCTTGATGTTTTATGGCATTTACATGCAGACACTCGAATCGGCAAGACGCGCGATTCTTCACTCGTGTACAAATCTTGATATTCATTGTGCGCTACCATTTTATGGCATTTACAAGGTAGCATTCGAATCGGCAAGACGTGCAATTCATTTCCTGTGCTTAATTCATGTTATTCATTGTACGCTACCATTTCTTGGCATTCATATGGTGGTATTCGAATCGGCAAGACGCGCAATTCATTTCTTGTGTTTAACTCATGATATTCATTGTGTGTTAACATTTCATGGCATTCACGTGGTGACATTTGAATCGGCAGAACGCGCGATTCATTGCTTGTGTTAAACTCATGTTACTCATCGTGTGCTATCATTTCATGGCATTCACTTGGTGGCTTTCGAATCGGCAAGACGCGCGACTCATTTCTCGTGTCTAACTCATGTTATTCCTTGGGCACAATCATTTCATGGCATTTACAAACTTTTGTGGAAATCTGCAATGTGCGCAATTCATTTTCCGGCATTTTAAGAAAACTAAAGTGTTAGAATTCTAGATGTTATATTGTATGTGCATAATAAGTCCCTCAAGTACAGTTCATATGGTGTTTTAGAAATCATTCAGATTATTCCTGGTCCTCATGCAAAAGACTATGCTTGAATTTGAAAGCGTAATTCTAGAAGGTTCTGATGTTTCTAATCGATGTGTAACATTTCATTGAGTGGTTCATTGGAAAGTTGTATTAATCTTTCTTGATTCCCTCACAGGTATCCAGACATCTTGAGGCCTAGTTATTTTAGTCCATGCTTAAGTTATCCATGTTTCCAGTATGACAATGCTTAGAGCCATAGCCTAGTAATGATTAATATGATATAATCTTGATATTGTGTGTTTTAATCTTTTTGCTTCCTACAGGTCTCCTTCCCAGCTGTTCCCTACCTAATCCCCTTTTCCCCACTTGGACTCTCTTAGACTCTGTGATATTCTGATCAGAGTATTGGAGCTGTCTTGTGGTGGACGTGTTGGGAACGTGCACAGACCCCGAGGATCTGGTGACTCTGACAGCTTTGAACCACCTTTGAACCAGCAAGGGGAGGGTGTTGTGTAGCCATTTTAGCTATAGTTTTATACCCGTTATTTCAGCAAACTAGGCCTGCCGCTGTGCACCTTAACCTAGATGTGTTTTATTCCAGATCGCTTACATTATTTTAACAATAGCCACATTTGTGGTTCTGTTTTATTTTTTTTATCTAGCTGTTCTTCGCTGAGGTCAGCACTACATTCTTAAACAAGACATTTCTTTCACTCTGTGCTTTTCTCAAGGCTATAGTAAGATAGGCTGCGGGCAAAAATGGTACGCTTTGTCTCTAATGTTCACAGAAACAAACGCACTCTTATGTGGGGATCCTTTCTTGGAACATCAGCTGTTTTATTATAAAAACACTACTTTGACCCATGTACGTTAGAGGGAGATTCCAGCCAGATGACCACGACTATATGCTGATTGCTGAGTGCTTCGCTGCAGCTGCTTATGTAGACTACAGGCCTCTTGCTCAGGTTTGAGGGATGATGTCTTCCCAGGGGAACCTGAAGGGCAGAATTAGAGCTTAACATGCTGTGCTCTAACACAGCCTAGGTAGGAACTATTCTTAACAATCTTAGTGACAATATGGTACCGTTATTTTTATGTTTCACTCTCCTTGTCACAATTTTAATCCTATTGTGCTTCATCATCCTACTTATTGCAATACATGCTTTATTATCTAAGATGCAGTTACTTCAATAAAACCTTATTGAACTATATTCTGCCTCTGATTGTCCTTGCATATGTGAGACTAATGCAACTGAGAGAAACGTATGAGATTTGAGTGACCACGATTCCCTGAGGAGTCATTTGCGTCATGCGCCCGGTTGCCCAGTCATCCCTGCTCTTTTGTGGAGATGAGGCACTGCTAGTTATTCAGAAGACAACCCGATTAGGCTGACAGGTGTCACCTGGTGTGGGTTCAGACTCACTCCCCCGCAGTACAAGTGATTCTACCGCCCAAATCCAGAAGTCTCATTAGGATAATGAGAACCTAAACGACAACATGACTTGAACAATGGCTGGTAAGCTATTTCGATGACTGGTGACAGGCATCAGATCTGGCTCCAATTGATTGTCTGCCTATCCAGGCGGTACATTTGTATGCCATGTCTATTCTCCATGGTCTGCAAGTCTGCTAGTGGACGGTACTCAGGACGTTGTCTGACCCTTCTCATTCCACGGTAACTGTGTGAGAAAAAATAAGAAGGTATGTCTATCACTCATTGTTAGATCTGACAATCTTGCCTCCCTCCATTTCTCTGACACTGTTTTTGATGCTTTACTGACTCTGTGCACTTTACCACTGCTGACCAGTGCTAACGTGCGCATGCTCTCTTCCCTAAACATTGTAACATTGATTCCTACCCAAGTGGCATATTTAATGTACCTGTAAGTCCATAGTAAAGTGCACTACATGTGCCCAGGGCCTGTAAATTAAATGCTACTAGTGGGCCTGCAGCACTGATTCTGCCACCCACATAAGTAGCCCCTTAACCATGACTCAGGCCTGCCATTGCAAGGCCTGTGTGTGCAGTTTCCCTGCCATTTTGGCTTGGCATTAAAAACTATTTGCCAAGACTTAAACACACCTTGTTCTACCTATAAGTAACCCCTAATGTAGACCCTGGATAACTCATACGGCAGGGTGCTAATTCAGTGAAAGGCACAACATGTACTTATGTGCTTAACATGTCCTGGTAGTGAAAAACTCACAAAATCGTTTTCCACTACTGTGAGGCCTGCTCCTCTCATGGACTATCATAATAACTGCCCTCGTATACTTTTAAGTGGTAGATTCTGATCTGAAGAAGCAGCCCTGTTATGTTTAGTATGGCCAAAATGGTAATAGAAAATGCTGCTTACTGGTCAAGTTGGCTTTAATATTACCATTTTGGAAATACCACATTTAGAAATTGGGCACTTACTGCCATCTGTGTCTTACAGCCCGTCTCCAATCCACGTCTAGTCTTCGCTGGTTGGCAGCTCCCCTTGTGCATTCCACCCAGACAGCCATAAACACAGGACACTCAGTCACATCTGCATTCATCTGCATACTGAATGGGTCTTAAAGGGCAGGAAGGATGGAGGGGCTCTCTCTTACACTTCAAATGCCAGTAGCCTGCCCTCACACAAAGGACTGATAATCCCCCACAGGGAACCTGGCAGACAGGACTGGGCTGAAAGGGGGACTTGGGTACTTCAAAACCACTATTTGAAGTTTCCCCCACTTGAAAGGCACTTTTAGGTATGTATACTGGGTCTCTGATCCTAACATATCAGACACTACTGGATCTACACCTGAACTCTGTCAGATGGACTGCCTTACTGCCCAAAGGACTCGTCTGGACTACTTTGCTGAGAAGAACTGCTGCCCTGCTTATTGTCCTGCTGCCTGCTGGGCTCTGACTCTGCTGGAAGGACTCTGCCTTCCCAACAAGTGCTCTTCAAAGGTTTGGATTGAGTTTGCCTCCAGTTCTGAAGTCTCAGGGCCACAAAGACTTCACCCCAGAGAAGAGAATCCCTGTGCATTGGAAAATCAATGCAAGGCCTGCAGAAATCAAGGCAGTGCCTGCCTTGCGGCTGAAAATGTGCAGCATCGCTTACCGGATCGACGCAGAGCCTGCTCTTTCTTACCAGCATGTCGAAGTTTTTAACGCATCGTCCCTGGGCATCAAAATATTCCTGCATCGCAGTGAGGAATCAAGGCTGCATTCCTGGAAATCAATGCATCACCTTGTCACGAGGAAAGAAACAACACATTGTCTGTGCTGCGCCGGAAAATCCGACGCAGCACCTTATTTTTCAACACATCTCCTCCACTGTGGCCCCCCACATGTCATTATTTTTTACGCATCCCAGGTACTGTGTGTTACAAGGATACAACGACTGATTCTCAACTATTTAAACTCTTTTAAACCTTTAAAAAGTTAAATCTCGACTTGTACATTTTGAATTTTTGTCATTTTTATCTTATTTTATTCAACCTGTATGATGTATTTTTGTGGTGTTTTCCCTGTGTTACTGTATGAGCTATTGCACAAATGCTTTACACATCGCCTTCTAAGTTAAGCCTGCCTGCTCTGGGCCAAGCTACTGGAGGGTGAGCACAGGATAATTTGGGTTGTGTTGTGACTTACCCTGACTAAGACTGTGGTTCCTACATGGACAGGGTGCATACTTCTGCCAACTAGACACCCAATTTCTAACACTCATTGTGTCTCTTGTAAGTGACATATGTCACATAAAAATGGTGACATGCCATTTGATATGGTGAAAACATGATACACAGAACATACAATCAATCAATCATGTATTTGTAAAGTGTGGCTAATCACCCATAGGGTTTTAAGGCGCTGAATGTAAGTGAGCTGCTCAGTCGAAGAGCCAGGTCTTGAGGTCCTTCTTGAACTGCTTCAGTGATGCGGTCTGCCTGAGCTTGAGGGGTAGTTCCGTGTCCAGGCTGCTAGATATGAGAAGGATCTGCCTCCTGCTGTACTTTTCAGGATCTTGGGGACAGCTGTCAGGACGAGCCAGGAAGAAAGGAGATGTCTGTTGGGTACGTAGAAGGTGAGGAGGTAGCTGAGATATGTCATTCCTATGTTGTTCAGTGCTGTGAAGGTGTGGATCCGGAATTTATATGTGATGCAGTTGTTGACTGGGAGCCAGTGTAGGTCTCTAAAGTCGGAGGAGATTCGGCTATGTCAGGGGATGTCCAGGATGAGTCAGGCTTCTGCATTCTGGACACTTTGTAGTGTTGATTGAAGTTTCTTGGTGATGCCGGCATAAAAGTGCGTTGCTGTAGTTCAGTTTGCTGGTAATGAGTGCGTGGGTGACTGTCTTCCTCATGTCAGGGGGAATCCATTTGAAAATCTTCTTAAGGAGATGGAGGGTGTGGAAGCTTGATGAAGAGATGCGTTAACTGGGCAGGTCATCGATAGAGAGGAGTCCAGGATAATGCCCAGGTTGTACGGATGGTCAGTGGGGGTGGGGGCATTACCCAGAGCGGTGGGCCACCAGGAGTCATTCCAGGCAGAAGGGATTATGGAAATTCCTCTTGGCTTGAGCAGTGTCCTCGGACAGGGAGAGGATCAGTTGGATGTCATCGGCGTAGGAGACTGTTTAGCTTGTGTTGTTTGGTGATCTTAGTGAGCGGGCCATGTAGACATTGAAAAGCGTTGGGCTGAGTGAGGATTCTTGGGGCACTCCGCAGCAAGTGTCTTTATGTTCTGACATAAATTGTGGTAGTCTGACCCTCTGTGTTCTTCCAGTGAGGAAGGACTTGATCCAGTTCAGGGGTTTGTCTTGGATGCTGGCATCTTGCAGTTTGTCGCAGAGGGTGGAGTGGGAGATGGTGTCAAATGCAGCAGACAGGTCGAGGAGGATGAGTGCGGAAGATCCAGTATGATGCGTATGTCAACAGTGGCTGCTAAGAGTGAGTTTTTGGTGCTGTGGTTGTTTAGGAATCCAGACTGGGATGTGTCTTGAGAACTTCGGTAAGTTGCTGGTTGATGGCTTTCTCTCTTACCTTGGCTGGGAAATGGAGCAGAGAGATTAGTCTGTAGTTCCTCAGCTCCCTAGGGTTGGTGGTGGATTTCCTGAGTAGCGGGCAGATTTTGTAGCAGTCTCGGTGGATAGGTTGATGGTTCAGCAGAGCTCCGGTGCAATGGTGGCGCTGGCCAGGTTGAGGATGTGATGAGGGCATGAATACGAGGGTGCTCCTGAGTGGATGGAGTTCATCAGTCTTTGGGTGTCCTCTACGGTGATGGGGGTCCAGGAGTTCAGTATCTGGTGAAGAGCTAGGTCCGTGACAGTGAACGGTGCTGGCGGGCTTTGGTTCCTGAAGCCTTCGTAGATATCCTGGAACTTACGGTGAAAGAAGGTGGTGAGGTCATTGCAGAGGTCTTGGGAGGGAGGGATGGATGAGGTGTCTGCCCCAGGGTCCGTGAACTCACTGACAATGCCGAAGAGCTCTTTGCTGTTGTGAGTGCTGCTTGAAAGGCAGCTTTTTTGGCAGCTCTGATGTTCTGGTGGTTTGTGGTAACTGTATTTTTGCAGGCTGTGCGGTCTTCAGTAGATTTGCTGATCCTCTGTTTACGTTCCAATCATCTGCAGATGCGCTTGAATTCCTGTAGGAATATACCAATGGTAAAAGTGGCATATTAGTTACATGTCGTCACCTTGCCTCAATCAAGATATGTACATAAAAACTGATACATCAGCGAGACTATGAGATACAAACATCAAACAATGCCTGTGATTAAAAGCCCAAAAAACAATTTTGCACATGGCCGAGAGGGTAGTGAATGTGCCATTAAAGATTTCTGAAACTTAGCAGGACAACATGACAACATGAACCATCAATCAGGACAAACATACATCTTTAGACAAAGTCAACACTGAAGATTATGCCGTAGAAATGTTTCCCACATTGTGACACATCAAAAATTAACTTTTCCAACCATCGAAGGGCTTTAAAACGGAGACTGCATGACCTATTACACTGAACAATAGGAAATCACCACAACCATTGTCGGAATTCATCATGGCAGTATGCGGATGCTACCATGGTGGACTTTGCCATTGATAAACATTGCTGCCTGTGGCGGTCTTGGGCCAGTGGCAGTGTCTGTCAGCAGTGACAGTTGCATATGTGGCGGACGTGACATCCATCTGCTGCTCAAGCTCTCACTTTACCTGACACTGCTGCCAGCAAGACCTCCACAGACTGAGCTGCTATGTACTGCCTCTGGCACAAATCATGCCACATCCTACTGGTGATAGGTCCCCTGCCTTCTCACCAGAAGAGCTGGAGAAGCCTGTGGATGAGGTCCTACTACTGTATGGACAGCTCTATGGTGCACCAGAGGAGCAGGTAAGAGCATCATGTGCATATATGTTTCTGTAGCTCTAATAAACTTTGATTTAATTAGTCTAGGCTTATGGGCAATATGTCAGAATATGTCCTTAATGTCCTGTAGGTGCTATCTGTGTGCTTAGCTGGTTGAGTTACTGGGAATGAACCATTGTGAAGTGACAGGTTTGGAGTCCTGAGACAATGTGGAGAGTGTGCAATGAGTGTTCCCTGACCCACCTTGTCATTGTTGCACATGGTTTGCTGAGGTGGCATGACAGCCATCACCAGGTAAATCTTATCATCACATGTGCTTGATGTGTGGTCATATGTGGTAGCATGACAGCAGAAGGTGTTGATGCATTTTGTTTGCCAGTTTCTCACCATACTTGTGTCCTTTCTGTATCTGCACATTCATCTGCGACCACATCTGGCATTGTTGTAGTGTTGCACTGACGCCACATAATGACACTCTATGGCCTTAAGCTCTGCACAATGGCAGCCATTGGCAATTGGCTATGGGATACATGAAGTATTGTGATGCCTCTAACCTTTAGGGACATTGTATTATGTATTGATTTGTGTGGTCTGCCTGCAGAGAATGTTGCCTTTTCAATTGTCTCTTTCTGTAAATATTGCCATCTGGACTGTTAATGAATAGCTTTTGTTCTGCAAGTGTAAGTCTGTAGCCATACCCTGTAACCATAAACAGCATGTGAAGGTTAAAAATCATGCCTCACTACTAGGGTTCATCGACTTGAGCCAATGCCCAGTGTTTACCATTGTTATGGCATTGGGAGCATGGGGGAGAGCTATGACAGATGTGCTCATTACAACTCTGATCATTCGTGTTACATATCATGGACAGGTCCCATGGTCACACTGCCCTTTTGGCTTCTTAATCCAGCTCTGATGCACACTGTGCATGATCCTAATTTATTGGCCATTGAACTTCTGCAAACATTGTGTTGTGCATGATATTTGACCCTGTTTTGGACATGATGTGGGACATGTCAAGTGCAATGCTAGGTGTATCTTACTTTGACATAATGTTTGTGTGCACACCTGTTTTGGAAGTATATTTCACAATTTTTGACACTAAGACCCCCACTTCCTGAAGTAGCATGTGGGTGCATGTGTATGTGCATAGGTGCACACATGTAGGGGCTTGCATCTTTGTGTGCACAACATGTGACTCCCTTGTATGTTGTCCTGGCAGTGTGGAGCTGTCTGTAGCCTGGCTGTGACCTGTGGGGACCTTATGCAGCTTGTGATCATCAGGGGTTGTGGATGTATGTGTGCAATGTTTGCTATTTGGTGCAGCTGTCACTTGCCATTTTGTGTGATTTGTAATACTGTGTTCCTCGTCAATGCCATGTGGATTGCTCATGTCACACAAAGCACACTGCTCCACTAACTGGTCAGTGCAGGGGCTGAGCTGGTGGTTGTGATGGGTACCCTTGTGGGGAGTGAAAGCAGTAATCTCTCCCTGTCCAATGTCTGCTATGTACCATAGGTGGACAGAATGGTCAAGGCAGGTTGTTATTGGCTTGTTGGACTGACTTGCAGTTAACTCTTCCTGTTCATGTGTGGGACTTGTGCACATGACTTTCATTCTTGTCTTTTGCATCCATGCAGGTCAACACCCATCAGAAGAAGATGATTTGGGTGCCAGTGCCAAGAAGGTGTGGACCGTAGGGGTCCACAGCTGGCGGAGTGACCACTGTCCGAAGATGTGGGAGGACCTGAGACGATGGGCCCAGAAGATTGAAGAGGCCCAGCTGGGGCTGTCCTCCCTACGAGGACGGGGTGTCCTTCTGACCATGACCCTCCTAATGGCCAGCATTTTGGTGGTGGCCTACCCTGAGGTGGATGGGCATTTGAGGGCAGCACAGCAGCCACAAGGGGGTAGGTACAGACGTAACTCATGTTTGACCGTTTACCACTCCAGTACCATATTCCCGCTCCTTTTAGCTCCCACCCAGTTAGCCATGCCCGCTCACCTGAGAGGGTGGGCATCTCCTTTGCCACAGGCACCTCTGCCCCAGCCCTTGTTTCCCCTGCTGCCCTCAATGAGGAGGCTTTTGACCTCCTGAGAAGCCTCTCTATGGGTCAGTTCGCCATTGTGAATGCCATCCAGGGACTGGCAACCCAGGTCCAACAAAGCAATGCGCTCCTGTAGGGCATTCACAATGCAATGGGTGGCCTACAGAGCTCTTTTCAGGCTGTGGGCTCCACACTGACGGCAGCCAGTCACCCCTTGTCTACCGTCCCCCCTCCACCTCCCTCTTCCAAGTCCAAATCCCCCCCTTACCTGACCCAGCCAAAGCACACAAAGAGACTTGCATGCATCCACCTCAACAGACAAGGGAAGAGCACACAAACATAAGAACCACAAGACACACCACTGACACGCACACAAACAACATCCACCTGCAGGCACAGCACCAGTCATGACTTGCATTGACATCCCCGCCACCCCCAGCTTCACAGACACAACACCTTGAACACCTTCAGACACCACACCAACATTCACTGATCCAGCCACCACACCGATCCTACTGCAGACACCACCCCAGAAGACTCTCAGACATCCACCCCAGTCACCACACTCACTTACACCACAACCACTGACATGCCTACATGCAGCATATCCAACATACCTGCAGCCACCACCCCAACAGACAGCCACCCACCATGGCATCCCCAGCACATCCACCCCTTTCAGCGCAGGAGTCACGTTGGGGCACCATATTGTGCCTTTGGTGCAAAAAGATGACTTATGTACTGGACAATTGCCTTGGACTTTCATTTTTTTTTGCATTTTTAAAATATTAAAGCCAACAACTTTTTTTTTTTTTGTTACATCTTTGTCCTCCATTTCCTTTCCTAGGTTTCAGTTGTTCCTGGTTGACATTGGTTGTGTGCCAGTAATTTTGTGTGTGTGCTGCTTGCTGCTTCATGTTTTGTTTTAGCAGTATAAATGTTTGTGTGCAATGCTGTTGTCCCCCAGGGATAGGGTGTGTGCTGTGTGATAGGTATGTATATGTAGCTGAAATGTTGGTGTCATTGTATTGTGTTGTGTTTGTGGTGATATGTTTGTTGTAGTGATGTGTGAAGTGGTCCTGTATGGTGTATGACTTGTCCCCTGATGTGGCTATTGTGTACATGTGATGTGTGTTCTGGAGTTTTTTCAGTGCAGACATGGAATGTGTTGGGTTGTGCTTGCTATTGTGTGCATGTGACTATTCAGGTGTGTGTCCTTCAGACCTGGCTGGTGTCTTGTATGCTGTTTGGAGTAGTGTATGCATTTTAATCTTGCCCTTCACCCATATGTGTGACTGTGCATTACATTTGTTGATTGGTATTGCTTGTCCATGAGATCTAAATGAGGCCTGTGCGTGTGGGCATGTTTTGGTGGGCCTTGTTCAACATGAAATGTGTCCCATTACGGCCTCCTTCCAAGCATGGTTTTGCTGCTCCCATCACTGCTGTGCCGGTCTTCTTGTGATGTGTTGCTTTGTGTGTTTTGACTGCTTGTGCCTGCATGTATTGTGCATGGCATAATAGGTTTGATGTGCTCTGTCTATGTGTGTGTGTTGTGTGTATCAATTGCTGGGTTGTTTGATGGTGGTTTTGTGTGTGTTCCACTGCACATGGATGTGCATGTGTACTGTAAGTGCATCCAGTTCCTGGCCAGTGCTGGGTGTCAGTGCGTGACATGTATTTGTATTTGTGCAGTTGTCGTGTTGTTGTTATGAGTTTGTATGTTGTATGGGAATTTGTGAGACTGGGCTTGTGCTGTGTTGGCATGCATATATGTGTGGTATTGACATGTGGGGTGTGTGTGTGTGTGTGTGTGTGTGTGTGTGTGCTGGCTGAAGTGTGCGTGATGTGTGGGTGTCCTTGATGCAGTATGTGAGTGTCTGTGTCACTATGCTGTTACGTGTAAGTGCAGCTCTTTGCACCCCCACTCCCTATGGTATGTTATGTATCTTAAAAATGTATACATTTTACAAGTGTAACAGGTGAGTGTGTGTACATATGGTTGTTGTCGTCCTCCGGTAAGCAGGAGCAGCGGGATGACGTCTAGTTGTGGTTCCATGGCGGCTCCAGACGTGTATGGCTTCCTGGAGGTGAGTGTCTCCCTTTATTGTGATGGTTTCCACCTCCTGATGCGCAGTGGTTGGACTGCGCCGGTCACACTGGCGGTGTGCATCCTCCTAATAGATCTGGCTAAAACATGGTCTCCGCTGGACTATTTGTGCCTCCCGATGACTGTCACAGTCTGTACTGGCTCCCACCCACATCCCCAGGGCCCTATGTATTGTAAGGTGGATGGGGGTTATGTGCCTTTCCTGAACCCTCTTTCCTGAACCCTTCCCGAACCCTATCAAGCCCTAGGGACCTCATGCCCCTGGCCTTTTTTCTTAAAGGGAAGAGTGGCTGCACGGTCCCTTCCCTGAGCCGTTTTTGGCCCTGGGGATCCAATCTACTCAGGCCTAATCACATAATTATGAGCAGGGGGCCACACAGCCTCCCTGAGGCCTTGAAAAGGCCCTGGGGACCCTAGGACCATTTTTTTTTTAAGGGTGCCCCACTGCCCTCCCAAGCCTATTCTGGTCCCGGGATCTCCTTCAGGCGTACATTTAATATAGGTGTGTTCCCTGATGCCTACCCAGGGCACTTACCATGCACCTCAGTGAGGGCTGCGAGCGGAGCCCCAAGGCCCATATGGCCCAAGCTAGCTCCCATGCTCTTGGAGCCGGCTATTTAGGCTGCTCTTCAGGAGGGAGCAATAGCTTAATCTGTTTCCCTGGCTGCATCAGTGCTGCAGAGAACAGATGAAAAGTCTGCTTCCTGCTGGTGAGAGCATTTTAAAGCTCGAGCTGGCTGGGTGCAAACTTTGTGTTTTCTCACATTTGGCAGGACTTTCAAAAATGCTTCCGCCAGGCAGGAGCAAACACAAGATTCTCTGCCCGTTTTAGTGCAAGCAGGGAACCTGTTTTGTACCGGTGGTGGGCTCCCCAGGACATAGCATGTGAGCCGGACCCGGGGCCTCCCTCCCCTTAGAAAATAACTGTGGGCTCCAAGGATGGGGTTCCACCAGCCAAAAATAACTTGGAGGGGTACAACACCCTCCATAATAAACATAATAATTGTGTCATGTCCCAGGGCCCTGGCCCACCCTGGGGGGTTTATAAAAAAAAAAGTATGGGAGTCCGGCTAAGCAGAAGTGCCGGTGGGTGGATGGGAAGAAATGTATATGCCAGTTCAGGTAGGCAAGGACTATGTTATGCAGTGCTCTGTATGTGTGGGTGAGGAGCTTGAACTGTCCATGCTTGTGCCTTGGGAGGCAGAGGAGGTCACTCAAGTGAGGTGTGATATGGGATGGGCATGAGAGGTTGAGGACATGTTTGGCCACATTGTTCGGGACAATCAGTAGTCTTTTATAAGTTGCTTGTTGAATACTGCATACAGCGAGTTCCCATAGTCCAGCCTGCTGGTGATGAGAACTTGAGTGATGGCTTTCTGGTATTGTTTGGAAGCCACTTGTAGTTTTTTCTCAACATCCATGGAGTGTGGACGCAAGCCGTGGTGATGGAGTTGACCTTGGTGGAAATGTCCATCTTGTCAATGAGAATCCTAAGAATTCTTGCTTGTGATCTTGGGATGGAAGTGAGTCCTAGGTCTGTAGGCCACCAGGCGGAGTCCTGTGGTGAGGCATCTTTTCCAAAAATCACTACTATGGTCATGTTCATGTTCAGCTTGAGGTAATTGGACTTAGCGCAGGAGCCTACTTCAGTTATGTAGATATTGAAGGTGCTTCTTTTACTGGGTCTTCTGTTCAAGAGGGACAGTATCAGTTGCATGTCATTGGCATAGGTGAGCATGTTGATGCTGTGTGCCTGAATGATATTGGGCAGTGGGACCATGTAGATGTTGAAGAGGGTCGGGTTGAGCAAGGACCCCTGCAGGTCTCAGACGATCAGTTCCTGGCTTTCAACTAATAGGGCAACATGTGGACTGTCTGGCTTCTTACAGTTAGGAATGTGCAGATTCTTTGGAGGGTGGATCGTTGAATGTCAATCTTGTGTAGATGTCTTATCAGGATAGGGTGGGAGACTGTGTCTTAGACCACTAACAGGTCAAGTAAGATGAGGTTTGCAACTTCTCTGTCCAGGATCATCCAGATATCATCCGTTGCTGTAATGAGGGCTGTCTCTTTGATGTGTTGGGTCTGAATTCTGTTGTGTGTCATTGAGGAGCTGATAAAGGTTGAGGTGGATGGCGAGGTGCCTTTTGAAAGCTTTTCCTAAGACCTTGGTTGGGTATGGTAGGAGGGAGCTTGATCAGAAGTTGGCAAGCTTGACTGGGTCTGCTGAGGGCTTCTTTAGGAAAGCTATGTACTTCCAGGCTTCTGGGAAGGTGACGGTGTTGAAGGAAGTTTTGAGGATGGCGGTGAGGACTTTGCTGATTGTGATGGAGCCCTTGTTGAAGGTGTGGTAGGGCCAGGTGTCTGCTGGGGCCCCAGAGTTGATGGGCTCTATGTTTGCTGTGGTTTCTTCTATAGTGAAGGGATTCCAACTGGTAAGGGTGTTTCCTTTGTTCAATATTGATAGGCTTGCTATCAGTTTGCTAAGGTTCAGTTTGGGTCTAAGTTGTCATATATAGCTGTGATTTTGCTTCTTAAAAAGTCTGAGAGGTTGTTCCACATTCTTGAGTAGGGGTGATGTTGCTGGCTGTTGCTGCAGGTGCAGTGAAGTCCTTGGTTATCATGAAAATGTATTTGTCACTGTTGGAGCTGACATTGACGTGTTCTCCTTTGGCCTTCCTCTCGATATCTAGTATTTGCTGGTGGAGGTGCTTCAGGGTAGATTTGAAAGCTTTCTTTTCAGAGTTTTCTTGGCTAGCTATCCTCATCCAGTCTAGTTGTTCCAGTGCTCTTTGGACATTCTGGGTGCTTCCATGTACCAGCTAGCCTGCATTTATGTTCTTGCTAATTGACTTAATTTGCAAGTTGCTAGGGTGTTGGTGTAGGTGGTAATCTAGTTGTTGAAGTTATTGATGACGCTTGCTAGGTTCCTGTGAGTTTTGGTTGGTTCTTGGGGAGGGCGGAAGCCCAATTCACCTGTGATATGTTGTTCCAGCGTTGGCGAGCAGGGTGTGGAACTGTTGTGGTTATTCTTCTGTGGTGATGTTGATTTTGAAGCTGACTATGGCGTAGCTGTCCATGGTGATAGGTGTGGGTGTGTTTACTGTGATATCTTTGAGTTAAGTGAAGATTAGGTCTAGGATTTGTCCGGTGAACTGGTTGGGGCTGTAGATGGGTTTGAGTAAGTCAGGTTTCTGAGGCTTTCGATGAGTGCCTCTGAGATGGAACTAGTTTGGTCTTCTAGGTGGAAGCTTAGGTGCTGCATTCGATGACTTGATATTGTTAGTGAAATTTGCACAGAGTCCAGGGTTCGGCCCATGATGAAGTTGGCTGTGATTCGCAGTTTAAAGTTGAGGTGTTCCAGGTAGTTGGTTCCAGTTTAATTAATTTAATATATATATATATATATATATATATATATATATATATATATATATATATATATATATATATAGTTAGTTCCATGCTGATGGTTGATGTGACCTTAAGCAATTCACTTGTCTGATCTGTGCTACATTTTATTAGTCATGCAATATGAACAGTATGACCTGTGAAATAGGTCTAAGGTCTCAGGCCGTCAGGTCAGTGTAATCTTAAAGATTGTGCTGCTGCCCGAGGTTTCCACTTATGAGATAATTCATGTAGCCTTAGCCAGTACACCTATCCCACAGATTACGAGATAACTCTGCTGCCTTTTCCTGGGCCTGCTGACTGTATTACTTGAAGGAAAGTTCTGCTATATGAAGCTTGAACCCACATTGTCTTTAGACTAAGAGTTTTATTCACGTTTGCTAAAACCTTGAAGTTTCAAGTAATGTGGGACATAACTTAGCTGCCTAAGGTGAACGTCTGTCATATAAGTGATAGCTTTCCTGTCTAAAGTCAAAGTCTGTAGGTTCATTGTGACTTCAGGAATAGCTGTGCTATGAGGGGATGGAGCCTGTAGGTTTACACTTGGAGGAAAAGTATTCTGTGTGAGGCCCGACCATGTGCCATCTCTTAGGTATGGCTCCTCTGGCTATATCCAGAGCCTGTGTGTTTGTATAACCTGTGGATAGCACTGTGGTGCCTGAGCTTGTAAGCTCTACACCACGACATTCAATCACTTATTTCAGGGGAGTGGTGGACAAGACAATCACCCCCGCCGGTCATTTGGGATCTTTGTTACTCTTACTCCCATCTCAGAAATCCCCCTATAAAGTTTGGATCTTAAAACTGTTCTAGTCTGTGTGAGCTTCGCAAGTTGGTCAAGAGCTAAATCGAGACATGAAAGATTTTTACTTCATTAATATATCTTAAAAAAGACAAAACACTTCTGAATGAAACGTGGACACATTATGTGAGGCACTGATAGTAGAACAATGGCTCTTGGCCGTCTGCATTGGCCTGTCTCTCTTGAATTTCAATGTTATTCGATAGTTTTTTACTCACTTTTCAACCACTGAAAGTCCCCTGAATCTCCATTTTAGAATTATCTGTTTTTTTAACCAAATTCGTAACCTTCTTATTAATTTCTACTTCTACGCCGAAATGTAAACACACCTCTGAATGTTTTTTGGCTCCACAATTCCTGCCTGTCCTCTCTTATCATCTTGAATGCACCATCAGTGTTGTTGGTGTTGTTCTGTTAATACTCCTATCCCTTACCTCTCATGCGCCTGTCTGGCCAGCACCAGCCTCAGAGTGATGAGCACACCAATGGAAACTATTTTGGTGGAAGAAACAGTGGGGGGAGGGGTTTGAGGAGTCTAAATGGAGTAGTGTTTTAGTGGGCTGGCGAGTGGGGGTTTGAAGCAGGCAGTTGTGAACTGGTGTGCCACTAGGAAATATTGATTGTACACTTCTTTCTACGAACAGGTGACTTTTTAAAGATTTTTCTTTGTTGGTAACCATTCCTCTATCTGTGGACTGATTGCACAAAACACGTGGAAATTACAAATAACTTTGTGAGCGTGAGGATTTTACAATTGAAAAACGATTTCAAATGTGCTGTTCCTAAATGGTTTCGTTCTTGATGACGTTATGGAGACTTAATCACTAAAAAGTCACAAAGGGTAAGGTGTAGAAATATCAACTAAGGAGTTTTAAACATTTGGCTTTGGAGGTTTTTTTATATATGGTTTGAACATTATTGAGTTTGTTGATTTTTTTATTTTGTATATGCACCTTCATTGGTTTAGAGTAGCCGTATCAAGATTGGTGAATTAAACCATATCACCTTTGAGAGGTATTATATTTAAAACAATTATTAATTCACTTGTTATTACGCCGATTCCTCGTTCTGCAGTGCAGTGTGGGCACTGTGACGTGGAAAAAAAGCCTCCTTGTAAATTTCATCAGATAAAGAAAGGATGTAAATCTCCTATTTGTAAATCTTTTCTGGTACACAAAACGAATGCATAATATAGTGACCACGTTGATTACTCTACATACGGGGAACGTCCTATGTTTGTCCATTGTCTATAGCAAATCTCCACGTAAAGAACCCAAGTAGCGTTATAAGTGCTGATTAGGAAAGGCCTCGGGCTGCACTGATATGGAGATTCAATGATTTGCCCTGCAGAAGCGCCTGAACCTGGGCATTGTTGAGGTCATTGTCAGGCCACGATGGGGGGCAGGATGGGTGGGTGCAGCTCATCTGCCAGCTGCCGGGCTCATCTGGCTTGTGAAGATCAATGCGATTCATGTTTTCATTATTGACTTCTTTACAGCTTTCATGGGGGCACACATCTATCAGAAACCTTTAACACTATTATGCAGGAAGAAATGCTAGAAATTTGTGTTTTTTTGTTTTGTTTTACACGTTCACGCTGTCTTGGTGTTGTGAAAAAGATGCATTTCCGCCCGCAGGAAACAGGCGCCAAGAGGTCCCAAAACACTTGTCATACACTCTGCAAATCCTGTGTTTCTTTTCAGCTAATAGCACATTGCATTCTGGGACTTGTGGTTTAGATTTCACAGTTTGAAGCACGGGTTCAAAAACGCCAGCCTGTAGCGTGCTAGTGACTGGAAGCTAGCCATGGAAGAAGATATCATCTCTCATGAAAGTTAGGCTTTATCAGGGATCCACAGGAACTAGCGCATCTGTATGTTCATGACGTTGCTAAGTCTCCAGTAAGGGGTGAAAGGGCGACTGTGAACTCATTCATATCTGGATTGAGTTGGTTTGGAGCGACCGGAAATAAATACAAGATTGCCAGCTGTGCGGGCACGTTGGCGCTTGCTGAATTAAGGGAAAACATTGACCATATGCTATGTTCCCCCTCTCTGCTCCGCTCAAGAGAATTCGTTCAGTCACAGATTTACGCGCTTTTGAAGGTCTCCTCCTGACTGGATCTTCACAGCGTTTTTACCTCCTTGTCAGTGTGTACCAGATGGCATATTTCGTTAGCGCGACTATCCCCACCTACTTATCTTGGGAACAACTGTCCTTCGGAAACTAAACGCAATTTCCCCCTACTGTTTATTTCCTGGAAAGGGCGCTGCTGTGTTTATTTTGAGAATTTCACTGAAAGGAGACCGATTCTCGCCCACTGCGCATATAACTGCAGGATAAATTAAGAACTCTGCATTGCCAGGCCCCGATTGAATAAGGGAAGACCCTCACTAGGGGTGGTGGGGGAGGGGAGGCATTCAATTAGCCTGTCTTTATTTCCAACCCGAAGGGAGGGGCTTCGCACAGCTGGTGGTGCTGAACTCTGCACCCATTGTTAACCAGGCCTCTCCTACGCTAGCTTCCTACCTGTAACCTGGAGACTGTTGCGGTGCAGCTGGAGTCCTTTAAGTGAAGCTACACACAGATGAAGGTGGCGCTTCCCTCACATAGACAAAGTCACACCGTTTCTTAAATTACGCTCTGGGGTGATTTATGAACCGTGGCATCCTGAGGTAGTGTTCTAGTCTTCCTGCTCTTGTTTCCGTTGGGCTTGTGGTTGGTGTTCTGACTCGGCACTGTCAAATCTTTTTGCAGTTGTAGGCATTTTCCGCAGATAGGCCTCCTTTTGGCAAGCCTCCATCGCGCGTCCTTTCATTCTGTTTGATTGAACTTAGGGGTACCATCTCCTTTTTTTAAAATAAGCTTAGGTTTATTGTCAGCGGTTCTACATTTCAGCCATCCATACAAACTTTAGCAAAAATCATAACGTAAATACGCTTCAATAAAATGTAAATTCATCATATCAAATTTGTTGACTCAAAAAATCCCATCTAAGATGAAATATTGGCAAAAGTAGTCCACTAGACAAGTGATGTAGGTATATTGTCCAACGAATGCACACAATATACATACCTTGAAAGCAAACGAGTTAACTCTAATTTGCCAAAGCCAATGCCAGTATCATAGCCGACTTCGGACCCCACTATATACCACTCACCTCACCGTAAAGTGTAGTCAGAGCCACTGGAATTATGCGGCATGTTTGGACCAAATCGTGCAACAGGGTTCAGTAAATTATACAGCAAGACAAGGCAAATTATGTGGCGTAATGCAGCTCATTTTGGGATAGTATTATTTCATTATTTTGGCATTTTTGTGCTTGTTAACAATGTCTGGACATTGGTTGCACCTCATAAGTACCAAATGAACACCTAAATATAGCAAAAATTTACAGGAAGGTGGCCATTCAGCCTTTGCAAAGTGCCTTCAACTGCGCAACAACACGTGCCTCTGTTTGTAGTAACATTTGAACTGTTTGAGCTACAAATAAAATCTATAATTCTGCGAAAAACACAAGAGCCACACAATCGCACAATTCCAATTTCCTTGTGTATAGTGTTTGAATGGGAATTTAGCTTGTGATCCATTCTGAAGATCTGAAGTGTGAAAGACACCCATGACAACTTGCAATTGGAGACACAACAACTTGAATTGTGAGTTTCACTACCGAAGAGTCACTCTACAGAACTCTCCTGGGCTACCGCCACAGTACTATCTGCCTACCACCGGAGCAGTGGGACCCACGTTTTGGGTGGTTTTGGGGCCTGCACACCCTGACCTGTCTGCAGCACGGGCTCCTGCAAGGCCCACGTGTAAACACGGGCAACTGCCATCTTCGCTGCCATTTGAGGCCAGACTACACCACTCCGGCTGCTGTTGCCACACCTCTTTCATCCCTACAGTTGGCCCATATGTCCTTCCTTTTTCACCTCCTGCCCGACATCTCCAAACACCAACAACCAGCACCTCCTCTCTCTTACACCTCAACCCCTCTGAGTCCATTCCTAACAATATACTCCAATCCTCCCACAATTACAGAACATAACTGGCCTCTTTTCAACAATTCCTTTCCGTGTTCTCACACCTCTCTCGAAGAATGGATATCCTTACTTCGGCTCTATTCCAGATTAGTGACTCTGTGTCTCTCTGTCACTCCTATCCTCATCACCCCCGGCAGACCCTCCCCCATACCTTTCTAGCATACTGAAAGACAGCTGTCTACCCAGACCCAAATAGACACAACCTCCCCTTGACAACTCAGACGTACTCCTTCTCCTAAAGAGCTATGAAGTTTCAGATTCCACTACCTCCTCCACCTATCTTCCAGTAGGGGGCTGCCAGATTTACACCATCATCACTGACCACATTAAAACTCACACACACCATTCCAGTGCATGCTCATCCCCTCTTAACTTGATACAAATCCCAACTACCCTCCCGGATCAGCCAAAGCAAGAAAGACAACAGCTTGTCCCTGAATTGCTACACAATGTTGATCTGGAGTCAAACACTGTCTAGTGTTGTTAGACTTGATCCTGCCCCATAATCTTGACATCTTGTTCCTCACGGAAAATGTGGCTCAATGTCTTATCTACCCATACTCTAGACAACCTTCTTCCTCCCAACTACTCCATTTTTCATTGCAACCTGGAAGATAGACACAGTGGAGGTCTTGCACTCATTCACCTAAACTCTCTGAGATACCGAACCCTCCCAAGAATCACTTTCAGTCTTTTGAAAGCTTGTCGGTGGGCTGTCCACATCAACTACCTCCAGCCTCATATTGAATGTGATTTATCACCCACTGGGTCAAAACAACACCTTCATTGAGGCAGGCATGGATTTCTTCATCTCTCAACTTATCATCTCTGACAATATCTTCCTTGGTAACTTCAACATCCTAAACTCTAAACATTTCTAAAAAGGAGACAAAATTTTAAATTCGGCAAGGGGTCATTTGTGTATATCCTACAAGGTTGTCTTACAGAAAATAACAGCTGGAAAAAATATTGAAATTGAGGTAAAAAAAACAGCCATTTCTCTCAAATGTTTTACTCTGCAACTTTTTCCTGTGATGTCAGACTTTTGAAAACAATATACCATTACTGGAGTGACGTGGGCAAAAGGTATGTGGACACTTTTACTTCCTTTCTCAGTGCCAATGATCTCCTAAAACACTGCCATAAACCTACACACCACAAAGGCGCCATTCTGGATATGATGATCTCCAATTCCCCCTACCTAAAGAAATATGACCCCATTTCAGTTGATTGGTCTGATCACATGCAGATCCCATTCTCTCTAACTGGCTTACACCAAAACATATGGGCAACCTAGGAAAGAGAAAATATGGTTCAGAAACTCATCCAACCTTGACACAGAAGCAATGGCCATGATGGCCTTTCCCATCCTAATTGCAATCACACCTCATCTTGACATCAACAAGGCCACTGACAAGTTCAACTCCTCCCTTATTGACAAATCTGCATCCCTGTGGTGCAAATTATCCAGCTCAAAACACTCCAGGCCCTGGTTCTCTTAAGAGTTTTATGAAGAATGAAAGCTTATCAGAAAATACAAGACAGAATGGAGAAAAGCACCATCTTCCTGAATATGACTACGTTTCGCAAAGTGAGAAAACAATATAAAGCCCAAATCCTCAGAGCCAAATCTTACCATATCAGAGCACGTCTGAATTTTGCAAAGAAGAGACTGAAGCACATGTTCAAGGTTATTGCACAGTCTACTAACCCCTCTATTTCTTTGGCTCCTAAGCCAACCGTGACCTGTTGCAATGACTTTGTGGATTTCTTTGATAAAAAAGTTAGAGACATTGATTTTTCACTTTCCTTCTATGACTCCCTTGAAACGGTTGAGTCTCTATCATGCAAAGCATTACAGTCATGATCATCTTTCTCTGCAATCTCTGAGCAAGACCTTCAACAAGCTATTTCCAAAGTAAAACATTCAAACCATCATCAGGACGGTATTCCAGGCTCTATCAGCAAATCTCTTGCCACACACCTACTCTCCATATGTAAAGCCAGGACCCTGCTGTACACACCCTTCAGTCTTGCATGGTTGGCTGCTAGTCCTGGCCCCAAATTGACAGATCACCCGAAACTTGTAATGCACAAACTAGGCAAAAAACAGCACTTTTTTGGAAAGTTTAATGGAGATTCATCAAAAAGTGTTTAGCAACCCAAAAACGTATTTCCTTACTACCACCACTGGGTTATCTATCTATATCCTATCTATCTATCTATCTATCTATCTATCTATCTATCTATCTATCTATCTATCTATCTATCTATCTATCTATCTATCTATCTATCTATCTATCTATCTCCAATGTGGTCCTGTGGTAATGGCGTGCTCCGTAGCTGGTGCAGGCATGGGGGCTTACCGCCCAAATACTTAAAACATCAAAGGAATTTATCACAGTCGGTAAACTTTGTTTATTCAAGGTTTATTTCACAGCATCACAATCGCACCATCGATATATACATATATATATTATCTAGTGGTGGTTTCCAATAGGTATTTATAGTTAGGACTCATGCCGTAAGGTAACTATAACTTGCGCCCTAGCCATGCACTGCTAATTACTCCACAAATTATAGCACTCATGACATTTTTGATAAAATAATTGATAATATCAATGTAATATTTGTTGAAAAATATTCTGACGCTAAAACTGTGCATGGCGGGGGCAAGAGTTATAGTTACCTAACAGCGCAAGTTATATTTACTTGAGATAACTATAACAGGTGAATTTCTATGGTTTCGTACGTTTAAAATGTGAGCCTAACTATAACATCCTTGTAACCTTTGGTTTTTAAAGTGAAAAAAAAAAATATATATATATATATATTCACCCAAATGCTGCTCATTGTTACCAAACTCTATCAGGTGGGTGCCTCATTCGTGCAAGCAGCACTGCACGTAATTAATATCCAAACCTAGCAGCTCCGCTACAGAGCCAGGGACACTCTTGGATTCCACTTCCTCACCCCAGCATGACGCGTTTCGGCAAAGGGCCTTCTTCAGATGCCAGTAATTATAGGACACACACCCACAAGTGTTTAAATACGTTTTTACTCCTCCTTCAATTCATTCATGATTACAAACAGACTTAATTTCCCATTGTGCACCAAGTGGGATATGCTACCACTCTGATTTTTCTTAATTGTTTTTACACAGTCCCAATCATATTTTCTCTCAGTGAATTGTAATACCAAGAACATTTTGGTTTTGGGCACTTAGCTGTACTGTAGTGGCAAGTGCATTCCCAGACTCCATCTCTCTCCTACTCAAATTAAATATATCTATAGGTGTGAAGGCTTCATGAATACTCCTGATCACGTGCAGAGATCTGATTGACTGCCTACTTAGTACTTGGCTTCAGGAAAAAACATTTTAAAAAAATTAAAAGGGGGCAGGGTAGGGACACACTGATCCCTTAGCTGTGGTGTTGGGGTCCCAGAGGGACCCAATCATGGAAATAACAATTTTGCTGCGAATTAATGATGATGTTGCAAATTAATAGCAAAAATGTAAAAGAAAACCAAGCACAGTCTGTGTTTGTTTTAATAAAGTCCCCGGGTGGGCCAGGCCCCAGGGGCATATAAAAAAACAAAGGATGGGGATGCATGGGGCCCCATTCCTGGGCTTATTTATGCTCCAGGGAACACCAGCTCCCAGTGGGTTCAATTCAATAGTATGCGGGGTCCGCGTGGGCCCCCCCTACCTTGGGAACCGTCACCTCGCTGGGGCAAAATGCCTTAATTATTATAGAGGGTTTCCTGCAGATCTCCCCCATGTTGCAGGGACTGCCACATCCATAGCGCTGTTTCTATTATATGTGGGGGTGGCCAGTGTGCCCCCCGCAGCCCCTGGGATCACCACCTCCCAGGGGCTGAAAGCAAATGATGAAGGGGGTTGATTACGGACCCCTGGTCCCAGGGACCACTCTGGGCAATTCATTACAAATAAGGAGTGGCTGTGTGCCGGCTCCCTGCAGCCCCAGTGACTGCCGTCTCCTCAGAGCGCAAATAAAATGATGTAGAGGGTCCGTTGTGGACTCTGGCCCCTGGGACCACCACCTCCTCAGCGTAAGTCAGTGCAATTAGGGGAGGGAAGCGCGGTCCCCTGCAGACACGGGAACCACCACCTTCCCAGGGCTTAAATAAAATGATGTAGGGGTCTGTCACGGACCCCCGGCCCCTGAAACCACCACCACCTCCCCGCTGTCCCCAATGGGCGGCTCCTCATATGTCCCAGACTTCCCACCCCAGGACATAGCTGTTTGCTGTGACTTGGTGGGAGCTTTGACAGCTCCCCCGCCAAGTCAGAGCAAACACTCTGCTTTTAGAGGGCAAGACTTGTCAAAGTGCTCTCGCCACTGGAAACAGAGGTTTCATCTCTTTCCCTGCCCACAGAGATGCGGGCAGGGAAAGAGATGAAACTATTGCTTTTGAAGACAGTGAGTTGCATGTTTAGCAACTCCCTGTGTGCAAAAGCAGTGCCGGCTCCTGCAGGAGGTGGTGAGCTGACTGGGACCCTGGAACCTTGAGGGTCCCCCGCAGTCCACATTGTGCACACTGGATGCCCTGGGGGGCACCCTGGTGACATTGTGATCCATTGAATAGAGATGGGCCCCAGGGGATGGGGCCCCCAGTGCCAAAATCAGCCAAGGGAGGGGGGCCGTCTAGCCCCCATTCCCCATTGAATGGAGGTGGGCTGTGGGCAATGGGGCCACCAGGCCAGAAATCTGCCCAGGGAGGGGTGCTGCGTGGCCCCCCTCCCCTACATAACATGGCATTGCTAAGAATATGCAAATGTGCAAATCACCTGGAAGCTGTACCTGCTTGGGCCCACACGTCTACCTTAGTAGTATGCATATGTCTTTCCCACTTTTGCCAGGATGATGGACAGCTTCTCAAAGGGCCCCCACTGCATTTCTCACCAATTTTGATGGCAGGTTCTTAATGCTGAGGAAAATGAGGACAGCTCCACTAAACAAAGAAGCACTTACTTCGTATAGATAAGAGATAGGACCCTGGTTTGGTGGAGGTTTACGTCTTTGTAGTCTTGTTGGCCTTTCTATAGAAGGATTCGTGTTATCACAGAATCCTAGAGGAACAGACAACAGGAACAACTGTGTTGTCAAAACGCACATAAGGTCACTGGTGACATTTCCTTGTGCCCATTACACAGCTGTAGTGTAGAATACATACTGGACATTTATCCAAGGAGGCAAAAAGAACTCCACTTGGGTAGATATTTCATGCAAAGCTGTAGGCTCTTGTTGGATTAAAAGGCAGGTGAGATTCCTTTGTGGCAGTCACTCACACAATTACTGGCACACCCACACAGACGCTCACACACCCACTCACAAGTGCACTCAGACACTCACTGAGATACTCATGCACCCACTCATGCACTCACTCAGAGACCCACTCAGACACTCACGCACCCCCTCAGAAACACACTTGCACACTCATGTACTCACTCACAGACCCACTGAAAAACTCACACACAGACTCACAGGCCCACTCAGAGACTCATGCACCCACTAACAGGCCCACTCAGAGACTCATGCACCCACTAACAGGCCCACTCAGAGACTCATGCACCCACTAATAGACTTACTCAGACACTCATGTATCCACTCACAGACTTACTCAGACATTCATGCACCCATTCACAGACCCACTCAACCTCTCAACATATGCTCACAGACCCACACAGATACTCACTCACCCACTGACAGATACTCTTACACCCAGTGTCACACCCAGAGACACCATCTTACACCTACTCTCACACTCAGACACTCACACACGCTCTCACATCCACATAGGCCCTCTCACACCCACTCTCACACCCAGAAAGACACTCCCACACCCAGAAAGAAAGTCCCTGTGGCCAACTCTCACTGCACACGGCCAAAGGCTGTGCACAGCGCAAGGTTGGGTGGTTATAGGGGGTTGGTCACAAGCCCTGGCCGTGGCAATAGTAATGAAAATGACTTTGTTAAACGAAATTCACTGGAAAAAACAAAGGTTACATGAGAGTTATAGTTATAAATTAGAATGAAAAAAACATAAAAATTGACTTTAAAAACCAAGCTTACAGGGACATTATAGTTAGGTTCTGAATTTACTCGTTCAAAACCAGAGAAATTCATAGTTATATTTATTTAAAAAAACTATAACTCGTGGCCTAAGGTAACTATCACTTGTGCCCTCACCATGCACTGCTGATTACACCATATATTACAGCACTCATGAAAACTTTTATAATGTCAATAAAAATGTCAATGAAACATTAGTAGTCAGATTATTGAAGAAAAGGAGGTTTGAAAAGGCTAAATCCCTATTTTGAAAGTACTAAGTACATTTAGTGATTCAGAAAACGTTTTCGGAATTGCTAAATGTGTTTAGAAATGATTTCAGAATCATTATTTGGAATTTGGGCGTCCCTTCCAAGTAGAGATTCTGCCGCTGCTGTATCAATGTTTTCTGACCATAAACCATTGAAAAGTTATAGACTCCCAAGTGCGAGTAGTAACTGTTTTGCAAAGGGGACCCTTTCCCCTTTGTGAATATTGACACACATCTCAGAGAGACATGGCAGTGGTCCATGTGAGAACTGTCAACTCTCAGTGAAACTTGTTGAAGCAAGAAAGCTTTTGTTTTTTTAAAACAGTCTCATTTTCTTTTAAGGAAAACGGGCTGTATTTTATCAACAAAAATGACTCCTTTATTTAAAAGCAACCCCAGGCTTATAGGTCTGGAGACCCCAGCAAGCCACCATGCCTTTGATGACAGCGAATCACAGTAGATCGCAACTTGCAACATACTTCATTAATATTCATGAGGTAGGTCGACCTGTGACCCACTATGATTCAGTATTTTGTGAACCAACCTATTAGCACATCAGTCAGTTTGCAAAATAGAATGTCTTTGGTAAATGTCAGTGCACAATTTGCATCACTTTTATTAAATGCATTCTTTGTACATTTCCTTCAAGTTATAATTTGCATTCTGTACTCTAAAATGTGCTTTTTCTTCCCTTGAAATTGACTTAGACGCAGAAGTACAGGCCTAGCTGTGGCAGGTGAGAGTTGTGCCTTTATTAAATAATTTAAATAGGGTTGTGCGGTGGCCTTTCTTTTGGTCATGAAAGAAGACAGCCAGACAGATCCAAAATACATATATTTTGGAGCCACTGTCAATAGTTTATTGCTCTAACTTTGCATGCTAGTCAATAAAGCGTGTGGAGAAGCACTCGCGAGAAAGTCACTTTTGTGCTGCTTGATTAAAAAATACAGCAGAGCTTCGGTTTCTGTGCCAGGCGTGAGGACATATTGCTACGCTGCAAGGTGCTTTTCAAAAAATGTGTTTGGCACCGAGAAGACAACCACCAAAGGGTCATAGTGTTATCAGTGGTTTAAGCAGCAGGAGCAGCATCAGTCAATACAAAGGGACTGATTTTCTAGTGATGGTTTAATACATTCTCATTTACATGTTGATATTTGCTTACTGTCTGGCCACATAAAAACACAGGGCCAGCTGGTGCAGCCCTTCCTCCTGCAAGCAGCACCTGAGAGGGTTCCCAAAACAAAGAGAGCTCTGTGCTTCGGCTCCCTTCCCTTCAATTCAACCCCGGCCAGAATATATTGAGCTAACCTTCATGAGTTCCGTTTTTATTTCTGTCGGTACATCTGTATATCAATGGCTTCCTCTGCTTTTGAAATAGTTTATAACCCCACCGTAGTCAAGTATTCCATTCTAACTTTCCGTAGCACACTGCCCGAGTATTTAAGTGTCACACTGTGCCCAGGCCCTTGGCGGCCAGGCCAAGAAAAATACCAGAAACAGCTGTCCAACAGAAGTCAGACCTTGTTCAGTATTTCTGGTCCCTCTCTGTGTTTTATCAAAATGAAGATTAGTGTCAGTTTGGACTTGCAGCCAGGAGTTGCAGGACAGCAGAGAGGACAAACGCAACCACATTATCGGTCTCTGACTACCTGGGGCCATATTGTGGAACGGGCTCACTGTCCTGTTTGAGTCACAGTGCACTTGTAACGGTGTGCCGTGCACACACACGGAGGGTGTGCCATTTTAAAGATAATGTGCTGCTTCCAGGGCAGATGCAAGCTCACGGCTGCTCTTGGGGCACTGCTTTAGTGAACGGCAGGGCGGCTGTTTGAGGTAGTCACTCCATCTTTCACAATGCAGGCAGCCCCAGCCTTCTCTTTAAAGATGAACACATATGCTGCTGCAGACGGGTGCAGTGATTGACTGCATCCGCCTGCCAGGGGATCTTTGGGGGTCCATGGGACCCGTTATCCCTATTTCTGGTGTTCACCATCAGGGGTGCACTAACTGTGTGCCAACATTTTGAGGCACACAATCAGTGCTCCTTCTTATGAGCTCGTTGCCTCTGCGCCCGAGTCCATTATAAGGTGTGTGCAGAGAGGCAAAATGTTTACTTCATTTGTATGGGGCCATGCAGATGAGGGAATAGTCCTTAAGTTTAGCGCTGGCGCTACCTGTGCGCTGGTGCTATCTAAATTACAGAAGGGGCTGCTCCTTCTGTAATAACAAAGTGCCCCTGTGGTGTAGGCTGCAGATCCACAAGCCTGTTGCATCCCAAGGGCACTTGGTGTAGTACGAGCCTTCGCAGAGCCAGTCAAAAACCTGTTATTGTTATGTTTTCAGGTATTTGATTAGCACAGCATTAACCACTTACGTAGTCTCCTTACGCTTTGTGCAGACATCAATCTGCTTTAGTCAATCATCCATTGATGGTTTCTAGTGGGGATATTGTGCTTTAGTCAATCATCCATTGATGGTTTCTAGTGGGGATATTGTTCCTGGACCACATTTTTCTGGGTGGAGGGGGTTTGAAGAATATACATTATCCTCAGAGGTGTGGCTTAGAGGGGGTCATCAAGTGTGTAGTGGTTTGTCTTCATCTGTTGATGTGTCCTGGGAGTTTGGTTCTTGAGTCCTCTGTCTAAACCATGTCAGCTCGTGCACTGCTGATGTCTGGGATAATGGGAGTTCTGCCCTTCCAAATGACCTAGATGGTTGCATGTCAGAGTCCTCCTAGTGCAATGTTTGTGCATCTTTTCTTTCTAAAGCTAGGTATACCGTAGGTTATTTAGGTTCTAACAGAAATGTGCAGCATTGGGGTTCCTTTATGGTTGGAACCTGTCTTCCCTTATCTTGTACTTTTTCTATTCTTCTTATGTGCAACTTTCCTGCATTTTTGTATTTTGCATTCTCAAACCCAATGTCCGTCAGTAGCGACAGTTGCACTTTCCTCATGTATCCCGTACCAGGTTTCCATATCCCTTTATTTTCCATATCCCACCAGTTGTCTCTGAGGTTATTTTTCTCCACTAGAGTCACCTCTGAGGTCATTTTTCCCCAAGGCTTCCTGTTTCTACAAAGCAGGCAGAACAGACAGGTAGACATAAAACAAAGACAGTCCACGCTTATTCAGGGATAACTCAGCACAGCAAGGAATTGCTCAACTGTCTCTACTCAATATGGAATAGCGCAGCTGACTGTGACAGATGAGAAGTTGCTCTTCTGTCTGAGACAGGATACGATTGCTACCTGCACTGAGTCAGATATCCCTCAGGAGAGCAAAGTATTGATCTGCCAAAAGGGAGGGAGAATCAGCTGCAGAATTGGCAAGTGAGGAGTATCGATGCTAGTAGGTGAAATATCGGTGCTGTCTCTGCTGAATGAGGTACATATCAGCTGAGTAATGGATGGCTCTGCAGTTTTTGTCAGGAGGACATGTGGGCTATTGCGCTTTTCAATGGACAATAGACAGTCTGTTAATTGCCACGCTGCTGGTTTGTTCTCCGAGCACTGTCCAGGTAGTTCGGAGGTACAGACTGGCTTAGCAGCCATGTTGCACTAGTTGGCACATTTACCTGCAGACAGAGACACCCTCTCCTGCTCTCTCTTACTAATAGGCACATTTACCCGTGGATCTCAGATTTATAGGCTTGTGAGTTAAAGAAGTGCATGCCAAGCACGAATATATATAAAGAGTTTCAGCTTGTAGGAGACGGACTGCAGGACTCCAGCCATAGACCATCATTCGGTTGTTAAGTTACAGGTATGTCACTTTACAAACTCTTATCAGAAGGGCATAGGTCAGGCTGTAAGTTGCAATATTGATGAACAAAAATATTGTCTGGATGAATATTATGGACTAAATATCATTTACCAAAAAAAACCTTCGTTGAGTGTAGATTTTATATTAACTCCAATGGGGCTATATTTTTGTAAAGTACACGTAGGACATAATGTCTGTGTCAGATGATATTTAGGCAACAATATCCCGGTACCATACTCTAGGTCGACAGAGTTCTAACCTTGACCCTGGCTTGCTCTAGTCAGCCTGCATTTGTCTAGGCCTGACCAGGGTTGTGCTCTCATAGGAACATGTTAGGGACACAAGAGGGAGCACAGGGTGCAGAACTCTGCCCATTTCGTTCCATGGGAATGAGAAATACCAATAACAGCTAGCTACCAACCTCCTGTGGTTGGGCCACAACTCACTCCTAAGAGAAGGCATACATGCACATTTATCTTACCTCATCTGTGGGCATCTGTCAACGGAACAATATTCTGCAAGGAGTCAATTGTTCCTGCTTTGTGATCCATGGGGAATCTAAACAGATGTAAATGATAACATGCTAGGCTGATGTAATTGTTCAAGATCATATTGTTTATCAAGAGACAGAAGGTGCCTAAAAAATACTACATAAAATTGTCCAGTCTAGTTTGCGTAAAATTCTTAAAACTTCACAGACCAACTGTTACTCGGCCTGCTGAGTGACTATTTCTGCAACATGTAAGCCACCCATTCCTTGGTTGTATTCCACCAAGTCTTTACTGAAAGTTTCTGGTCTCTCTGCTGATGTGACCCCCTGATATAAAGTGCACTGACCATCTTAACCAGCAGCCAAGTTGTGAGAGAGTAAACACTGTGCACTACTTGCACTGTTTCACTGAGCAGTCCCAACCTGTTCAGGGTCTGATATCCCAGATCTTTATTCTTCCTGTAGTGAACAGAAGCAAAATTGTTTCTTCCCACCAGTTTAAATGTTGGAATAGACATTAGAGTACAAAAAATAGGTGAAAAAAATCTGTTTAATATGACTAAAAGGTTTAGGAGGTTGCTGTTCACAGGAAAAATGAAGACATAAAGACAGAAGAATTAGTGCAAAGAACAAGATATTGAGCAGCAACGCAGAGTTAACACCCTTGTGAAGCAGGAGGTTATTCTAAGGACTTCTTTTTTATAGAGCAGCTTTCTAAAGGTACCTCAAACGGTAAAGAGGCCTGTTGGATTGAATTTAACATAAACATACTGTATAATAATGTGGAAAATTTCTTTGTATGGGAAATGCGATAGGGATGACAGCTATGCCTGCTTTCAGTAACAACTGAAGTGGAATACCAAGGAATATCCCTAAGAACACACACCCTCTTCTGAATAGCAAAGCCAGAAAAATGAACCTACTGGAATTAGTAAGGATAAATTGTAACAGCAAAGTTGGAGTCCACATGCTTGAAGGGACTCAAGTGGAAATGGTATTGGTAAACTGAAATCATTTGAGTCAGGGATGGCTCCTCCGCTATGGGACAGCTCCTCCGTAATAGCAGAGGAGCCTTGCCCCCCTGCTCAGTGTCAGGCAGTAAAAAATAAAATGATAATAAAACAAATGTATTAGCATTTTATTTATCACTATCTGACAACTATAGAATCTAAGGTGGAGCCGGGCTAGGCCATGGCAGGGAGGAGTAGTGGGCACTGTAAAGTGCGCATGACGGTTTGGCCGGGCGTCTTAGGATGGCCAAACTGACGTGCGCACTTACATTTCTCCATCCCAGCTGTATTGCACAACAGGGTGGGGAAACGGCACAGGGTCCACTGTGCCTGAGCGAGCATCAGACCAGCCTTCTCACGCCAATCTCATCATTGTTCTTATGCTTGGTATAGCATGAGAGCAGCGTCTGGACTGGGAGCCTGTGCTTTGTGTTCCAGGAACTGCCAGGAGGAGAGGAGCACCAAGGCGGCCTGCAGTGTGACTGGGAGCACCAGGTAAGGGATTTTACATTTTTTGTTTTTATTCCCCTAACACCCCCCACTCCACCACTTTAGATTGGCAGCCCTGGTTTGCTGCACTGTTTTCCTTCACCCCTCTGGTGCTCCTTGTCCATGAGTCACCCCTCCCTCGTCCAGCCATGTCCTGCCTGCAGCCCCACCTGACAGTCTCAGCACTGCAATCTGCCCTCTTACTATTAGAACATATATCAAAACAGTCTCCCTGTTCTATCAGACCTTGGGTCTCCCAATCAAACTAGGTGGAGCACAAATTCTGGACCATGGCAGGAAGCATCAGACTGGAACCAGTAGTTAAAGTAAAAGATGAGCAGAGTAGCAAAGAGTCCATCACATCACTTCAGTTAATGTATCTGTTGTGCAAATGCACCCTATAATTAATTCCCTTGTTTCTCCTCACAGGTTTTCAATTAGTGGATTCTTTCCTTCGCACCTGTTACTTCTATTTTTTGTGGATTTCATGCTTGTTATGTTTTTAAAGAAGGTACTTTATAGCTGTTAATTGTTTCCTCTCTTTAGCTGGTACCATTTTCCCCTAACATCTACTTGAAGACATCCTTCCTTTGGCACATGTTCCCTGCTATGACTGAGCAAGCTCCTTGAATTGGGAATCGGTAGACTGGCTCCAGAGAATGCCGCCATTATCATACTTACTTCCTTCCTTCCCCAGAATATAGTTAGGGCAGGCAGATGTCTGATGTTTGACAAGAATACCTTGAGAAGAGACATCAAATGATTGATTAGATAACTTGCATAAAAGTATTTCCACTGGGCATTGGGGGTAAAGATGCACAGTCACTGGATTGGGTATCTATGCAACTGGAATGTACAGGACGAGACATAAGTTAGCATGAAGACACCAGGGGATGAAATGCAAAAAAGAGTAGTATTATGGTCTGTGCCCATGTCCATCAACAAGGCCTGAGACAAGCTTTATCTCCCTGTGTAACCACCCTTACATATACACGACCTCCTATACAACTGCAGCTGTGTTGCCAAGCCTGTTCCTGCTCCTGTAAACACACCTACTCACATACCACGCCTTGGTCTGCGTTAGCAAGACAGCATTGTACACTGGCCATTTCCAGATACATCTACAGGTGGCCTTAACCCCTTCCACTCAGGCACCCTAACTGCTACTTACACATTTTAGGAGCATGTGTAAAAGCAACAGCTGATGCAGGTTCGTGCCTGATTAAGAGCCCAACAAAAGCAAATGCAAGCAGGCAGGTAGCTGCTCCAGAAGCAATTCCTAAGGTTGGAGGGCATTAGCCAGAGAGACCATTCCCTTCACAACGTGAGTGTCAGGCCTCACCACACCTGTTTCTAAAGGTTAGCAATTTAGGTTTTAATTTCTGTCAACGTGAAATATGAGTTCAAACATTTCCCATGCCAATCTGGCCACACTATTTGTAAAGTGTGCTTTAACTTCTGTGCTAATAAGGCATCATATAAACGTGAAATCTATTTAGGCATGGTGAATGGGTTAATTTTCTTTGACTGTAGTACTACACCAAGGACATCGTTTAGGGGTAAGTGGAGCACAGAGCTCCACTGCAAGTCAGTAGAGTTCCTGCCCCTCCAAGCCTCCATTTCCCCTGACCCATCTAGAGATGGAGGAACAGCTGATTGTTTGCTGGTGGAGCCTAGGCTGGGAGACTGCCATGAGCTGTAGCCCATCTCATCCCCAACAGAGCCACTGTGTTTGCAGTATCAAGAGGTCCGTCCTATTTGGGGCAGACCTCCCATTATTAGGCGTATGGATTTTCAGATGAAGCAACTAACTGTCGAACCAGCACAGTCTGCAGGACATGCCCTAGACAAACTCTTCAGCACCACAGGAACATAGCTACTTTGAAACCTCTCCCTTAGACATGGAGGGAATATCTCCTATTTCTGTTAGCATTGCACTGCAGAAATATCGCATGTCCAATAGACAAGTCTCCCAAAGGATCCTAGATGATACTTGGAAAAAACTGAACATAGACACACCAGAAAACATACTGATTACCTCAAAAACCACTCCTGTGATCCTCCGCTTGGCATCTGTGATTCCAGATTTCAGTGAATGGGTTTCATAGACATTTGGCACAATCTTCTCATGGAAAAAACATTTGCTTTTGACTCATAATCCGTCTGTGAAATGCTTGCTTCACTCTAAAACACCAAGAGAGCACTTTAAAATACAAAGGGAGGACAAGTTATCTTATGGTTGTGAAGTGCAGGGCAGAGGTAGCAGAGAGTTTTGGGGAGTTGCCATTTCACAAGAAGACGATTGTTTAATCAAGGGCTTTTGTTTGAAGGGGTTAGTGTCTGCTAGATGTTGAGACAGGGTAGGATGTGGAATGGACTTGGTATTTGTGCTGGGCAGTCGAGAAATACTAAGTAGTGGGACTAAGGGGATTAGAGCGTATAGTACTATATTGCAACAAACCATGAATATTATATTGCATCTAGTTCTTGTAAAGCATGTGAAAACCTAGTGCCGTGATTGTGATCAGAGCCTTGCACCATAAATGTGGCGCACCTTCCAAATGCAGGTGTTTCTTATGCACTCAATTGTTTTGTGTAAATACAAAACTCACCAACTGAGCAGGTATGCCTGAACTGCGTGTTCAACATTATGATTACGACTAAAATGGAAACAAGGGTCTAGGTGTCCATTGGAAATGCTCAGACATTCTGTGCACCCCACCCCCAATAACGACTGCACATTATTTGGGATCAAAACTGTGCCACAAAAACCATTGCAATACCCAGAATACATTTTAGACCTTCATTGGTCTCATGCTAATACAATAATACTTTACTTTACGTTAGGCTTTACTGCTCCTTCTGCCTCCTCCCAGCACAAAATGCTCTCCAGAACCGGGGCCCCGGTACTTTCTCAGCATTGTGCTTGACTGGAAAACAGAAATCCTGCTTTTGTCGTAGACTCCTGCTGTAGTAACAAGACTGCTGGATTTTGGGCAACAGCACCACAGAGTACGGAGGACTGAATCTGATTCCACATTGTGTGACAGCTGTCAACCTAATCCTTCCCACTTGCTAGCAGCACCTCACCAATACTAAAGGTAAGAGTGCTTTGGGGCAGCCTATTGTATGACACTCAAACTCCTCAAACTTGTGGTGGAACAGATCATACCCCTTTACCCATTCAGTTTTACAAGTTTCATACATGCAAAGACAAACAGAAGCAGGATATTTGTTCAATATATATTTTATTGCAGCAACCGTGTTCTACATAAAAAGGCATGAGTTGCGATAATGAAACATAGCTTTATTACAGCAGTGACCAAGAAAGTGAAACATAAGAAGAGTTCAATCATATTGTCACAGTTGTGTGTCTAACATCCCTAACTACACTAGTAAGTTTCAACATGAGAGATAGTAGCAGTTGTAGCCCTAATCCGCCCTTTTGGTCCTGAGAAGGTAGCCCAACCCACATACCTACGTTCAGTGGTGAAGAAGAGGTCTGTTAGTCTGCTGGGTGTCCTCTCATGTAGACAAAGAGGATCCGAAAGGTTTCAGCAGAAACTGTGACAATGTGCAGCATGACATGGCAAGCTGGCTGGAATGTCTCCTCTACCTTGATGAGGCAGTGTGATGTTTTATAAAAACATATCTGTTATTCTAAGAACTTTGCTAAAATAATAAAAGGAATAAAAGTTAAATGTAGCTAGGTGAGAGGGCATAGGCCTTAGGCCCAGGGCTAAATAATGTGCTAGTGTAAATGCTAAAATAACCTCACAACACTCTGTCTATTGTCGGTTCAAAGGTATAGAGGTCTATATTAAAACCTAATACCAAAGTCAAGTTTCCTACAGTAATCACTAAATATATTGAATGAGATAAAATGTCCATGTCGACAAGCAAAACAGACCAAATCTAAGGCAAATGAACACAGTCAATTTAGAATTTCTAAAACTCGAACATCATTTAAAGATAAATGTCAGCAAATCATCAATGATCATGATCTTTTAAAAAAAAAAATTGTTAATATCATCAATTGTTATGGACTCCAGGAAAGACCCCATTGGGCAGATGGTAAAGTAACCAGTTCCTTAACAAGGAAATCGAGGGAACACTCATGTTCTATTGCCTCAGCCATAGATCTGGCCAAGGGGGCAGTTTCCCGTGCAGTGCCAAGAGCCATTTGAACCACAAAGGGCTGCTCATAGGAAGCTTCCCGTAGCAATTCATTCTCAATGTGTATGTCTGGTAATGAACCCTCATTGAGAACACCAACAGACCAGTGTCCAAAAAAGGTAGGCACTGCATGGTAAGACACACTTCCAGTGCATGTTCGAATGGGCACTACAAACATTGAAGGACAGGCTGCAAGCAATTTAGAACCGTCTGAATCACAGCTGAACTCCAGTTGTTCCGGGAGTGGTGCTCCAAAATACTGCATCATGCGGTCACAACACATTTGGGCTGGTGGAAGTACCATCAGTCTTTCGTGTTGAGATGGGGCAGCCATTGCAAATGAAAAGTAGCAGCAGCAAAATGACACCAATTAACGCCAAAGTAACAGGGAATCCCCCAAAGACACTCATAAAACTAGAGTATGGCTGAAGGCATTATATCAAATATAGAGGAGAAGGTGCTGACAAAACCAGAACCAACAGCCTTAAAGATGTGTACAATCCCAGCGGTGTTAGACGTGTGAAAAATGCGACCCAGGAGTACACCAAAATGTCTTGGAAAGTTTAGTACACCAAATTGTCTTGAAAAGTTTGTCTTTAAAGGGGATTGTATCTCTGCAGATGACCTTGCCACTTGGAGAGCAGAGGTCTTGCAGGCAGATGTAAGCTCCATGTGTTTATTAAATAAAATACCTTTTAGTCTGCTCAGCTTGTCAAAATCTGCATTTGAAGTAGTAATATAAGTCACATTTCTGCTACCGTTATCTCCCACATGGGGGGGAAAAGCACATTTCTGCACCATGTAACAATTTGGGAGACTGAAACTACATAGGCAATTCAAGCTTGCATACCACAACAGCTGATTTCCTTCATCATCACATAACTTCCATTCGAGAGCACCTGGAACACCAGACAAATCAAAGGGACAGGGATCCAGTTCAGATAACAAGCTACATTTGCAGCTAAAGCAATACATGCTCTGTGCAAGGACAGCTGTTTACAAATCATCAAATGACTTGCAGAAGTCTCACATTCGCTTCCGCTAAGGAGGACCTCCTTCATGCCATTGAAACATTTGTATGTAAGGGGTAGCTCCCCTCATGGATATAAATATCTCCTAGCGTTCAAATCTGCCAACAGGAATGTATTTCAAACAGGAGGTGAATTGAAGTGTTGAAATGGGCAGATTAATAACCCCATGTATTAACCAAACTGCAGATAGTATTTCCGCCACAGTGAAAGCCAACTTTTATAACTTTTCCATATTTAACAAAATATATGTTGCTTCTTTCTTAGCCATTAATTGTTGCTGTCGCATCAGATTAAACAAGGCAAACAATTCCCTGGAGCTGACGTGTTGCTGATCTATTTACCTTAACCGGGTGGCGTCTTCTTTTTGGGAAAGTTTCTATATTTCCATAAGAAGCATTTTGTGTGTGGTTTTCATGGACCTAACAAGAAATCTTAAAGTCTGTGTTTTCTGACAGGAGACTAAGGTGTTCCTTAATGGCTGTTAATGTGGAAGATTTCAACCATTGTTGACATAATTTGCCCACTCTATATGTGGTGACAATATCAGAGTGTTGTGATGATATGTAAGAAGGGTCAGATGGGCTCGCTGTAAAACCCCCTGTGGAGTTTACACAACGTGCATGACAACCATTTGTGTTCACTGGCTACAATAATCACTCATTTGGACCTGAAAGTGTTGAGTTAAATGTTCTATTTCAGACCCACACGTCGAGCTGTTCTTCAGTGACATCTAACATTTTTTACCATTTGGTAAATTTAGCTGGTGACGGAATACTGGGTGCATTAAATTCCTTAATTTTCTTTAGCCTAAACAACTTGTTTGTTGTACAGTTTCATTTAAGAATATAATTTGCATTAGAATAAAGCATGCTGTAAACAAAGCTCCCATCCTTGTATTTGCCAATTTCTAGTTACCCACACACTCTTTAAGTCAACCAACTTCAACCAATATTGATAGCCTTCAATAGCCAACTGTGAAACATAGGAATCGGAATAGATTAATTTGGTCTCTGGTAACAGGACATTCTGAAGTTTCATAGAAGGCAGGTTAAAATTCAGCATTTGGGACATTGTACCCAGAAAAATGTACAATCTTTTCTACATATGTTTCAGAACTCCCCATTGGTGGAGTTGGACAATGTTCCCATTGTGTGTAACTGTAGACAATTCTCAGGGTGCTGGCTTTATGTATAAAATGGTGTCCTTAATTATGGTAACAGAACGTTTCCCCTGATTTGATATTATTTGGTAAACATCACTTTCACTTTCAAACACAGTATAATATTCAAGCTCCAAAAGAACAGAATCAACTGTTTTCACATCACAATCATTAGAATCCAGCCCAGGTGTTATTATATCATTCATAGAGACTTTGAATAATTTCCGTTGGCCCGACTATATCAAATGATACTTTATCCCAAACAAGCCCATCAGGAACTGATTCAACTGAAGGTGAGGCTTCAAAACCTCATCCACCAGTTCAATAGCAGAGCGTTCAGGAAGCAGAAAGAAAACTATGAAAAAAACAATCTAAACAAGGAAGGCAGGCACAGTTAACAGTACCCATAGATAATTCCATTGATGAACCAGATAGTTTTAAGCCAATTGACTAGCTTATGTGCTCCTGATACAGGTGCAGGTGAAAATGCTGAATAGTTTAAAAAAGAATTGTTGATGTCGGCAAAATATCCAGAAGCAGTTTGTGCAAACACTGGAGCCGGTGTTGGAAAAGGAGAACTGGTGGATGTATTCCTTGCTGCTTCATAGTAAACAATTCCATCCATTTGTGTTGAATTTGAGTAATATCGTTCAGAACTATGGACATTTCTTATCACAGATATAAAGACAGGTACTCATGAAAGTTCATTTTTAACCCTCCCCAAACTCAGAGAAGTCTTATCACTGTAGGTTAAAATTCCGAGACTCACATCCTGACTAGCAGTGAGAGGGGTTATGGAACTGCTCAGGAGTCTTCGTGGTCTACTGTGTAGTACTGGCCACATGGTGTAATTTAACATTGTCAATTGAAACAAAGTGGTTTTCTTTAGAACAAGGCAGCAATGGTAGAAAGACAGTTCTGGTACTGTGTATTTCCCAGGACTGGAACCAGTGTTAGGTATAAAAGGTCAAATTCCTTCTTTACAGCAATCTTTTCACACACTAGATCCCCAACTTTTACAATTCAGCCAGTAGGTGTTGTTGTGAATCCCTTATTCCCAAGGTGGTAGCACATGCAGATGAGTTTTCATCATGGAACTGTTGTAATTCCAGTAAGACAGTGACACGTTCATTTATGTCAAAAAGTGTGTCTGCTGCCACTGCGCCAGAGCCATCAAGATCTGAGACATACATAGGTATGCCACATAGGACCTCATTTGTGGTGCACCCTCCCCAGGACTATCTGGGCAGATTATTAAGTGCTCTCTGGACTCTATAGAGGTGATTAACCCAACTACGAACTGAAACTAGTACTGTATCTGTTAAGGATTGCTTTACATCTCAGTTCTTCCAGTCCACAACAGTTTTTCCCTCAGGATGATATGGAGATGAGAAATGTAGTTGGACCCCCATCATCGCCCTGGTGTCCCTGAATGCTCTGGAGGCAAAGGCAGGGCCCTGGTCTTAATGGAAAGCTGCAACTACATATGTCCCAATATAGACATGCAAATCTTTCATAACTAGGATATATTTGTATGCACCATTAGGTGTTAGGGGACCATATTGTTCCTAATACACACATTGCAGTGGTTTGTTGGAAATTAGGAGGGGTGTCTGCGGTGGGGGTTTAATAGTGGACTCTCTTATTTGTTGACAGATGTCACAACAAAGAACACACTGTTTGGTGTGTTTGGTCTGTTAGTATAGACCTGGCATTTCTGCAATAATGTAATTGTAGCTGCCACACCTGCATGGGCAGAAGCAACCCCTTCATGCGCTGCTTTTATTAGATCTCATCTTTGGTTGGGCATCACACGATCACCCACTCCTGGTATTATTATGAATGCAACATTTTGGGCACTTAAATGGTAGGAAAATTTGACAGAATACAACTTTGGCAAGAGCTTGCTGTCAGTCAAATCTTTCTCAGGAGCCAGTGTTTCATCATCCAACCTCATCTTGGAACAAATAATCACAGCAACAAAAGCTGTGGCGACTGCTGACTAGGCTGTTCCATTAGCCAAAGTGTTTCCTGCAACACGTATACCTACATGTTGATGGCCCATTGTATGTACTACATCGGTATTTGGTAGTGTCTCTTTTAGATCTGCTACCTTCCCCCACAGGTGTCTGTGTTTGATGATGTTCCCTTTTGAATCTCTGAACCCATTCTGGTGCCAGTAATATAGCTATTTATAAAAGGACTGGACAGAATAATACAAATCACACAAATCACTGTTAGGAGATCAGTATCTGTGTGCCTTAAGCTCTGCCAATTGTGCAGTGTTGTCCCCTAAGGTCTGCGAGTATATGTTTTGTAGGTAGAACTTGCCATCCTCCATTAATCCACTTACAGCCATTCAAGCAGCGGAGTATTGTTGGTTTGTGCTTACTGCTGGTTGTGCTGAACCATCAGCATAAATAATCTTTTGATATTGATCAAGAGGCAAAATGTTTGTAGGTGTTGGGTATTCAAGTTCATATTGAAGGAACTCTTGCGTATGAAGTTTTGGATAAAAAATATAATCCGCGCTCTCTTGCAGAGTGAGTGCCCAAGTCCTGTTCTTCAGTGAAGTTCTCCTTATCTTTGGCATTTCTAGTCAAAATTGCTGGCATTTTTTTCTTTCTAAATTCTGCTTTGTGTTCCGAAGGTTTCTCTTCCTATTTTATGGAAGAATCAGATGAGCATTGTGGATCTTTTATTGGTTTCACATTCTCCTTTCCTTGTTTGGAATGCCCACCTCTCTCATTGCGCTTATCGGGTGAGTCCTGAAAGGAATGAGATTAGGGGGGAAGTAAGACGGTAGCCGGCTGACCCTGCCGTTTGCAGGTCTCCCACAGCTCTCCCACTCAGGCTCTCAATGGTAGCAGTGCAACTGATCCAACTACTTTAACCTAGTGCCATGGACTTCTCATTGGTAATGCTCCCTGAATTGCTGGCTCAGCTTTTTCGTGCATTATGGAAGAGCGCCACTCCCAGAAAGCCCCACCATCCAGCCCACAACCACAGCAAGCAGCTTTGCAGTGCTTGGCTTCAACTAACGATGGGACTTCTTCAGCTTGTACAAGACAGGAAATTGTAAAAAAGGGGTTAACATTGCTACTTTCTCAGAAGGGGAGCACCAAGACAACTGGCAAAGGATCAGGAACTGGGTGCCAAAGTGGCTGGCACTCCCATTCCGGCAGTAAATCGGATGGCATGGAGAAGACGAAATAGGGTGACCTGACCCCCGTGTCAATCCCCGGAAGGACACTTATGGATTTGCTTCATGCCTCTGCCCGGCCAACCAGGAGGCAAACCGGTCTTCCTGAGGGCTCCCAGCAGATGGTAATGTCCTTGCCATCTCTGAAGTTTCTTCACCCCTGCTTATCGAGCAGTCACCAAGCAGCCAAGAGATCATGACACCTGCGGCACCTGCAATAGTGGAGACAGCCCGGGGGGAATCACATCCCAAGATAAGTGCCAAGCTGCAACGGAGGGTTTGGAAGTAAGCCACATTTCTCCTAGGATGGACGGGCAGGAGGCTTTGTTTGAGACTGAGTTTCCTGACGGTTCATTCATAACAAAGTCCACACAAGATATCTCTGTGAGCAAGATTGAACCCAGTAATGCTGCACAGTTGGAGGGAGGAGAGCTTCAGAGTGGCCATAATAAATCCTGCTCTTTCTCTAGAACCCTGCAGACACACTAATATTGATAAGAGAATCTTCACCACTAAGGGTAAGAAAGCCTGGTCAGAGCTAGAAGGCAACAAGCACTTTTTTCCTTGTCAGATGAGTCAGACTGGTTTGAAGGGGCTTCTGCCACGGCCTCTGAATCTATTAAGAAACCTTCACCAGAGGATCCTGGAAATAGGATGAACCCCACAAAGGTGGGTAAATACCCTGTAAGCATCAGGGTGCAATGCTCAAAATTGCCAAGTCCTGTGCTGCCACAGGTGAACGACTGTCAGACCCTGACACCTGGGAAACAGTGCTAGATTCAGAAGTGGGAGGGGCACAGGGCCAGGTGGAGGCACATGAAACCCAGCTTGTTGGTATCCAATGGAAACTTAAGGATCAAGAAAACCATCAGCGCCATTATAATTCACAGATTTTTGATATATCTGAAGGCAAAGAGGGCTCTCATGCTAGAAGCTTCATTGTGGATTTATTCCAGAAGAAGTTCCCTGAGCTAGCTGATTGGGACTGGTCCTGAGAGAGCTAATGAGCCCATATAATCCAGTTGTTGCTGAAACACGCTAAAATATCCTCTGGGAAACCACAAGCTATCTTGGTTTACGTTGGTAACGTATTATTGAGGCAAGAAGTGTACAATAAATCCAGGCTCAATGCTAGGATATCGGTCAAAGATATTTCTCTTTTTATTAAACCAGACTTTTGGCACTTCATAGTTGAATGACGGTGGTGGTTTTGGCAACTTATAAAAGCATTCCTGGACAAAGGGGCACAGGCTTTCTTGCTGAACCCAGCACATTTGAAGGCGGTGTGGAATAATAACACGCAGATGTTCACATCAGAAATCAAAGTGAAGGAATTTTTGGACAATATGTGATGAATCTGGAAACATTTGACTAAAAGCTTTATAGCCAGCGCTCACATATGTGCTAGGGTATCAGGTGTTTATTTGAGGCCTAAGTAGGGGTTGGACTGAACATATCTTATCAGACCTATTGTATGTCTATTAGCTTCTCAAGGGGGAATTGGGGTGCGGTAGAGGGTGAAGAAGGAGGTAGGGTGTGGTTTGGGTACTAAGGGTAGGGAAGGTAGATAGTGGAGGGGATTGGTGTGGCTAGGTGGGGTGTGGTGGGGTGCAGGTAGCAAAACAAGGTTAGGGGGTTGGAGTGGGGTATTGGGAATAGGGTCATTGAGAAAATATACCCAGCTGTGAAATTTTTTATTTGAGCAATGTATTTGGTATCACCAAGACACTCGGAATATGCAGGTGTAGTAAAATGCTGGCAGGTCTTAGAGTGATCAGTCATGCAGCTAATCAGATTGTCAATACTATCATATGTAGATGTACGTTCTATTCCTTTACCCCTTTCATGAGTAGATTGAAACTCTGCTCAGTTAACGCAGCTTGTCTTAATGAGAGATTTAAGCATCAAAAAGTGTCACAGATACTTAAAACTTTAGCAACATTTTTATTAGTCTACAGGAAACTCATATCCCCTAGGTGAAGTGCGACTTGATTAATGGGACAGGCAATTGACTGATAGCATGTACTTTACAAACCTCTATGACTAGAAGAGTGGTTCTATTAGTTACAAAATTATATTGGACCTGCTAAGCACCAGTTAGTTGATAAATGGGGGAGGTGGGCAGTGGCCGAGTGTTCTGTTTTTGGGGGTAGGTTTACCATTTGCTGATAAATGGATCAAATCAAGATGATCCAGCGCTTTTGTCTGCACTTGAATTTGAATTGTCCAATTGGCGTGCCCCTTTGATAATTTGCAGCGATTTTAACCTCCATTTAGAAGCAGACTGGAAAATGTCAACTAAGTATCTTGGGAAGAAACCCCAGGTTTTCCGGGCTCTGTTCTCATTCATGATTAGTCACAGGTTGATTGACATATGGGGGGGGGGTTAAGAATCCCACTGATCCAGGCTACACTTATTTTTCATGACTGCATAAGAAATTGGTAAGGCTAGAGTACTTTCTGATTTCCTCTAACCTTTGGGCTGGTATCATTATCCGTAAACTTTCTATGCTCTTTTGAACCACAACCCTTTAGTCCTTGAATTACTAAGCTTAGGTGGCTGGAAACTACATGCCAACTGGACATGAAGGAGTTTTTTTTTTAACTCAACAGATATAGTAGTTCAAGGGAGATGGCATGGAACACTTTTAAGGCTGGGATAAGGGGAGGAACCATTAGAAATGTAGCACGGGAGCAGAAGATACAACAGACAAAAAATAAGAGAACTCTATGAACAGCTGGTCATTTTGGAAAAAAGGCCAGTTGAGTGAAATAAGTGGGGACTTGACATGGTCCAAATTCAAAGAGAAGTCGCGCTTGCTAAAGCACAGATAAATAGTTATTACACTGAAGTGATTTCCAACAAATATTAAACATATAAAAGGAATTGCTTTGAATTTGGGGAAACAGTGGGCAAGCTCAAGCCCTGCGTATCAAACAAGAACAAGTCCAGAACAATTTCGATAGTATAAAACGAGCCGATGGATTAATTGGTACTGAGGCAATGAATATAACAAAAGAAATTGAGGAATATTACCGGAAACTTTATGATTAAGATTCACAAAGTACTTTAGAACCAGCCCAGGTACAAGAAGAAGGGCGCTATCTTAGTGTAGAGACATGTCAGGAACTAGAAACCGATATTACTGCTGAAGAAACAGCCAATGCTCTTAAATCTCTGGCTTCTGGCAAAGCGGCAGGCCCTGACAGAATCCCTAATATTCTACTCAGAGATAGCCCCATTGGTTCTTGACCTATTCTTAAGGATTCAAAGGTCTGGGGCTCCCCCTCATGGAAGGGCTCCAATATTGTAGTGTTGAATAAACCTTCCTATAACCCTGGTTCTTATCATCCGGTAACCCTGGTCAATTCTGATTCTAAATTGTATTCTAAAGTGCTTGCGGCTTGGTTGGGGAGAGTTGTGGCTCATTTGGTTTCACCATGGCAGCACAGGTTTGTCCTGAGCAGAGGTACGGTAGGTCATATTAGACGTGTAATCATGCTGTTTGATATCATCAAAGCAATTGGAGACTGGATGACCATGATCCTCCTGGACGCTGAAAAGAAATTTGACTGGGTGTCTTGGAATTTTTTGTGGTCAACCGTAGCGCTGAAGGGATTTTGCCCCTGGCTCATCAGGGCAAGTAAGGCATTATATTATAACTCATTTGCTAAACATCAACTCATAGGCTGTGACTTGCGTGCTATCACAACTACAGGAGGGACAAGACACGGTTGTCCCTGTTCCTCAATTCTTTTTATATTGACACATTTATATAGCAAATAATACAGAGTCAGGCTATTAAGCCAGCCCATGAACAGGAATTCAACACTAAGGTGTTAGCCTATGCAGATGATATTGCAATAATTACCTCTGACTCCCAGACTGCTCTATTGGAGGTAGATTGGTTAGCAGTCGAAATCAGGAAGATTTCAGGCTATCTACTCAATCCCATTTTGGCAACAGATTTACGGGAGGGAGCTTCAAATTACCCCTAGCTTGATGCTTCTCGGGTATGATCAATCCTTTGAGGAGGAGTTAAATGAGCTGTATTTTATCTTTGTTTAACTCACAGTAGCCCTTCTTCGCATTACAACGGTATGGAAAACTGTTGAACCCCCTTCAATTCATCTCTGGTTTGGGTTTCATTGGCAGTCTATACCTGAGAACAGTCTCTATGTAAATGTAACTGGAAACAAGCTAGAAACAGTGGCAAATTGATCTGGTTAGCTTTGTCTAGATATCTCTCCCATTGAGAAATAAAAGTATATTGGCTGGCATCCTAGATAGAATTAGATCCAATCAGACCTAATAGCTCTGGAATGAATGTTTTCCTGGCATTTTTTTCTTTTCTACATAGTGTACTGGAAATCATCTTGCTCAAATATCATGAATGAATGTATTATATTGATTTGCTTGAATGATCAAAGTTGGTTATCAAACTTATTTGACTCTGTAAAACCATTGTGGGATACATTATTAAAAAATTGTAATGAGTAGTGACTGAAATGTACAGTGTTTCTTAATCATAGTGGCACAGTGTGCAGTTTTGTTTTTTTCCACAATCTATATGATAGTTTGTCCCCACTGTTCAAGGATGACAGTACATTGTTAATGATGTAGAAGTATAGAACCTGAGAACAGAAAAAAAAGAAAGTGTTGAGATTGACATGTATCAATATATTGGTATGGATCAGAAGTTTTTAAACTATCTCCATTTCTTAAATTGTAGCATTTCACAGAGGTCTCTGGGTGTGGAGATTCTCCTCTTTGTTTTGTATTATTTTTATTTTGCTTTTGTTTATCCCAGCGTTTATTAGAACCCTCTGTTGCTTGCTTGGTAGAATCTTTATTGTATTTACCTTGTAGTTGTGATTTACTTGGTCTGGCCTCCAGACTATCCCAACCTATTCTAGAATAGGCAGTGGCGGGGAGGGGGTACAATAATAATAAAAAACCTGCACTTACCTCAGGACATCCTCCTCTCGTCGTCTCACCTTCTCTCCTGGCTCCAACGCACAACAGGACCCAGGAAACTGCACTAGACAATCCTGTGGCTGCTGTCATGATGGTAACCAGCATGAAAGAAGTGTCAGTATTGGTGGGAGCAGCCTCTCTAAGCGGCCACAAGAGCACTGGAGGCATTTGCTTTCTCTAACCCAGCTGGCTCAAGACAGCTGGGTTAGAGAATTTTAAAGTGCGTATGTCAAGTTGGCCGTTGCAAAACGGCCAGCCAAAGGGACATGCATACTTTAAGCAAGTGCACAGCTCCCTGTAGCCACTCAGAAGCAATTGTCCCACCCTGTCCTGACATTCAATTCAGGACTGGGAGCTAAAAAATAAAATGGTAATAAAGTTAGTTTATAACATTTTACTTTTCAGTTCTGGGGGCATTGTTTTTTAGCAGGGGCAACACTCCTCCGCTCTCGTGGAGGGGCGCTCCTGAAAATACGTCTCAGTGATAATCTTTGCCAGCTCATGCGTCTGATCCTGTATAGGAACATCCCGGGGCCTCTGGCGTACTGCCAACACTACTGGTTCCCCTTTAAGGTTACCTAATATGATTGAGGATACTGTGGCAAAAGTTCCAATTAATTGCATTCCCAAATCTAGGGCTGGGGCAGGCCCATATTCATCTGGAATTTGCTTTACGCCTTCTGGAAGATTCACAAGTATGAGTGAACCTTGTGTGGTAGTGTAGAGTGCAGCAAACACTGCACCCCAAGTGGTGCAGTTGTCCACTGAAGGAACCATCCCAAATGACAAGCACATTGCGAGAATTCTATCTTTTTCTTGGGGTCATTTATGGGGAAATACTGCTTCCAAAGCCCTAATTTCCTGTGCTGACCAAAACAGAATCTCTTCATGTTTGGTGAGTACTTTACCCATAACTGAATGCACAGTATTAGGACTGATCCCCACTGTGGCCACATGTGGTTGCACTGAACCAGCCCTTGTTGGGGCGGTATTCAAAATCCACATTACAAATTTTGTTAATCGTCTTTGTATCTCTACTAAATTAGTGGATAGGCAGCTTACATCTGCTATCGCCATTGTACCTATGTTGGGATGTGGCGCATAACTAGCCAACTCTGGCCATGTAGGTCCGTCATTACTTAAAGGACATAGTTTAAAATTTTGTGGAACGTCTGATAGGGTGCCATCAAAGCAATTTGGTGTTCTTGATAAGATAGTGGTATTTTTAAATACCATATGGTCTTTATTGTGCGGGTGCATTTGCTGGATTGTAGTGATGAAATGTGTATGTATTCCCATCTGCTGCCGGAAAAGTGACACAAGAATAAAAATATTCTGTTCTGTATGCGTTGTGAGCCTCAATAACAAATGTAACCAATCCTCCCTCATCTGTGAGGCCATTATTTCATAGATGTGTTGTGAGAGGGAGTCTCATGGTTACTGCAATTATGACCCTGTTTTTGTCTGCATTTTTAAAAAAGGAATTGAATTGTTAAGCGATTGAAACACTTACTACATAATCCTTTTAAGAGTTCAAGCTTGAACAACTAACAGCGTCAAATAGGTACTACCTAAGTGGCTGAGGAGGATGTTCCCTAATACCACGGATGTCTCCGTAAGGTGGTTAGGGTGCCTTCGCATTAAATGAGACAGAGCTACTTGGGAGATTCTTAAAATCAGCGGTGCCATGTCATAAACTCCCATTGTAGTAACAAGACTGCTGCATTTTGGCTGGCAGCACCACCGAGTATGGGGGACTGAGTCTTATTCCACATCGTGTGACAGCTGTAGGCCTAACACTTCAAGCTAGCTAGCAGCACCTCACCAATACCAAAGGTAAGAGTGATTTGTGACAGCATATCGCATGAAACTCAGACTCCTCAGGAAAGTCGTGGTGGAATAGTTCCTTCCACTTTTTCTCAGTTATAAAAGTCTCATACATGTAAGGACTAACAGAAGCAGGATCTTGGTTCATTCTGTATTTTATTGAAGCAACTGCCTTCTACAAAAAAAGGCATGAATTGCGATTATGAGGATAATGAAACACAGCGTTACTACAGCAGTGACCAGGAAAGTGAAACACAAGAAGAGTCTTACCATATTGTCACGTCTAACATCCCCACCTACACTACTAAGTTTCAACATGAGAGCAAGTAGCAGTGGTAGCCCTGATCTGCCCTTTTGGTTCTGGGAAGGCATCCAAACCCCCATATTTGTGTTCAGAGGTGAAGAAGAGGTCCGTTAGTCTGCTGGGAGTCCTCCAACTTAGACAAAGAAGAACCAAACCCTTTCAGCAGAAACTGCAACAACGCTCAGCATGACATGGCAAGCTGGCTTGAATGACCCCTCTACCATGGTGTGGCAGTGTGATGTTTTATAAAAGCATATCTGTTATTCTAAAATGTGACAACACATATTTTTCTGTGTAGGGTAGACAATGTACTCTTTGGACCTGCAATACCTGGTAAATATTGTGTACAGCCTTGGGTTGAGCACAGGATGAAAATGTTGTCCAAAGAAATGAATAACAAATTCTGCGTGGAAGGGCAACTAATAAAAGAATGAAAAACATCTCCACTAAAATGAAGCTTTGATAAAATAATAAAAGGAATAAAAGTGAAATGTAACCAGGTGAGAGGGCACAGACCTCGGGCCCAGGGCTAAATAACATGCATGTGTAAATGCTAAAATAACCTAATGGCACTTTAACAAGATAAAAATGTTTTCAGGTTTTTCCAACAAAACATAAATAAAAATTCTGCTTTAAGAGAGAAGGGCAAATCATTCCATAATGAATGAAAGAAAAAAAGAATGGCCCCACAATTGCTGTACATTCAGGGATATAAAGCTCCAGTTTGTATAGTGGGGTGGTGTGGGGTCTTAAGGTACATGGCAGGCATGTTAGTCAGGGGGGCCTAGATCCAAGATGTAGGTGCTGGTACAATGGCTTGTTCAGTTGCATGGGTAGTGAAGGGCATATGGGCACATTCCATACCTGTCAACCTGTTGATTCGAAAATGGGAGCGATGTCCGATGTTTAATTGGATGATGTTATGTTGTTATGTCATGTAGATTTGTAGTGCACACTATCACCTGCAAGGTGATCCTGGGGAGGTGTGAGCCCAGCCAAACCATGGGCCAGATTTACAAGGCCCTAGCGCCACCAGAGTGTCACTTTTAGTGACAATCCAGTTGCGATGTGCAGTGCACCACATTTACAAGGTGTAGCTAATTTTGTTGCATGCAAAAAGAACAGATGATGGACAGAATGCTGAACAATGCAAACATTCACCCCCAGTCACAAAGATCTGGGATTAATCACTCTTTTTTTTACTCACCACCCCACCCCCAGTTTGGACACTCTGGTGCCGCTGTGCAGTGCACCACATTTCAAGGTGTAGCTAATATTGTTGCATGCAAAAAGAACAGGTGATGGACGGAATGCTGAACGATGCAAACGTTCACCCCCAGTCACAAAGATCTGGGTTTAATCACTCTTTTTTTTTTAACTCACTACACCAAACCAGTTTGGACCCAGCCATGTGCAAATCAGTCTTGGCCCTGCTCCCCATGGGCTCTGTCCAGCCCGAACTACTAAGCCAGGTCCTCCCTGGATGGAAACAGGCATCCTAGGACTGGTTTCAGAGTATAACTCTTCATCAGCCACACTAGCTTGAATCCAGTGGTGCAGTGAGCACGGGACCTTGTCTGGGCATACCCTTTCCACATAGGGCGACAAATGCAAAAAGAACAGTGCCACTGGATTCAAGCTAGCCTGGCTGATGAAGGGTGAAACCCTGAAACCGGTCACATGATGCTTGTTTCCTGTCCAAGGAGAACCTGGCCTGGCAGTCCGGGCTGGACTGTTCTCAAGGGGCACAGGGTCAAGGCTGATTTGCATATGGCTGGGTCCAAACTGGGGTAGCATGGTGAGCAAAAGAATTGATGGATTAAATCCAGATCTGTGACTGGGGTGAATGTTTGATTGGTTCCGCATTTGGTTCATCATTTTTGTTTGTTTGCTAATTTTGTCGCAGCACAGCGCTGCACCAGTTTCTTGTAGATCTGGCCCCTAGTGCCTTGCACCACGGTTCAAAATGCGAGGTCTTGAGCTTCTTGCAGAATTCAAGAAGTGAGAAGGAGTCTCTTATGTGTAGTGGCAGGTAGTTCTATGCTTTAGGAGTGATGTAGGTAAACGCTTGACCACCGGATCTGGTTTTCTGTACGTGGTTGACATGTGCAACTGGAAGTCTGGATGAACACAGGTGCCTGGAAGGTTTGTGAAAGCAGATGCGACTGTTGAAGTAAGCTGGGCCAGTGCTATGTAATGCCTAGAAAGTGTGGGTGAGGAGTTTGAATTGTGCTTATTTGTATATGGAGAGCGATTAGAGCTCCTTCTGATGTGGTGAGGCATGAGTCTGGTGGGAGAGGATGAGAGTGATTCTGGCTGTCAAGTTCTGAAAGATCTGCAGCCTTCTGGTGAGTTTTTTGTTCATCCCCTTAAAAAGGTTTTTCCCGTAGTCACCCCTTGTGACAAAGGTGTGTGTGACAATTTTCTGGTTGCTGATTGGGAGCAATTTGAAAATCTTCCTCAGCATCTTCAAGGTATGGCAACATAAGGCGATGTTGTTGTTGACTGGCCGATCATGTTGAGTTTGTTGTCGAAGACGATCCCAAGGTTCTGGCGTGGGTGGTAGGGATGGATGTTGGTCTTAGCTCTGTTGATCACCGGTTTGAGACACACTGTGAAGTGTTCTTTCTGAAGATCATGCTTTTGGTCTTGTCAGTGTTCAACTTCAGACAGTTGGTGTTCATCCAGTGGACAATATCAGTTATGGAGGCATTGAACTTGATCTGGGTACTCGCCGTCTTGTCAGTTAAAAAAGAAAATGAGTTGAGCGTCTTTGGCATTTGAGAGAATGTTGATGTCATGAGAGTGGATGATGCTGGCTAGAGAGTTCATTTATGCATTAAAGAAGGTTGGGCTCATGAAGGATCCTTGCAGAGCTCCACAAATGAGATTTAAGTTGTCAGAGGTGTACATTTTCAGGATGACTGACTGGATCCTTCCACTCAGGAAGGAGCAGATCCATCAGAGTGCATGTCCTTAGATTACAATGTAATGTAGACTTTGGATGAGGATAGGGTGTGAAACTGTGTCAAACGCTGCAGAGAGGTCAAGGAGGATGAGAGCCGCCATGTCTCATCTGTCCAGAGTTATGCAGATGTCCTCCATTGCAGCAATAAGGTCAGTTTCTATTCTGTGGTTCAGTTTGAAACCAGACTGAGTGGAGTCAAGGAGGTGGTGGTCATTTTCAGTGAGGTGTCTGTAGTTGATTTTCTCTAAGACTCTGGCTGGGAATGGTAGCACAGAGCATGTATTTGGCAAGTGCTGAAGGGTCCACAGAGGGTTTCATAAGCAATGGGAGAACAGTTGCGTGTTTCCAAGCATCTGCGAAGGTTGCAGAGGAGGTGGAGGTGCTCAGAAGGAGCGTGAGCATGGCACCGATGGGTTTCAATCCTCTGGAGAAGGCATGGTGGGGAGCAGTGGTTCAGTGGGGCCTCTGAGTAGATGGACTTCATGGTTGTGGTAGTTTTCTCTATGGTAATAATAGCCCATGTGGTTTCGTTGGTTCTTTGGATAAGGCCGGGAGGCATTTGGCAAGGTCTGTCAGATCTGGTTGCGGATGGGAAGTTTCTGTAAATGGCAGGGATTTTGTTGCTGAAGAATTGAGAGAGATTGTAGAAGAGGTCCTGCGAGGGTGTGATCGACTTGGAGGTGGCCACTGCGAGGTGAAATCCTTCACATTGAAGATTATTGTTCTATTGCTGTGTTTCAGGGAGGCGGTGATCCAATTGTTGAACTTTTTGATGGCCTTGGGGAGGCTGTTGCTGTGTTTGGGTCAGTGGGTGTTGAAAGCGGTGTTCCAGCCATGATCAGTGATGCTGTTCCAGTTTCAGCGGGCTGTCTGGTGGTTGTGTGTGTGAACTGTAAAGGATAGGAATGCTAAATTTGCTGAGAAATTATCCCAGTAAAGACATGAGCAGTTTTGGATGGAAATAGAGGTGTGAAAATGTGTTGGCACCATTGAAATCTATAGAGGCATTTTGAAGGTCAGGGTGGTGAACATTTGTGAAAAGTATGCAGACAATATCCTCTCATACCTTTATACCTTGCCCACCCGCACACTTCGATCCCCGCAATGTTCCAGATGTTTGAGACCTATTGTCCCTATACAGGATATACTATCAATTGGAATAAATCAGTCCTCTATTCAGGAACTGACCATGGTGCCCAACAAAGCCTGGCAGGGTGGCCGAGGGTGACCCCAGAGGGCTTCCAATATTTGGGCATTGATGCCACATTGAACCCCGGGAGAAGTATAGATAGATAGAAGTATAAATATTGTCAGATTTGTGCACAGATGCTGCACGTTGAAGGCCCCTTCCTCTCACTATAATGGGTAGAGTGGCCATATTTAAGATGGTCACTCTCCTCAAATTTTTCCACACCCTACAAAACTGCTACTATAAAATCCCAGACGAAATGTTCACCAAAATTGAAGGAGAGCAGCGGAGGCTGTTGTAGATGAAATGCACCCCAAGATAGCCCTTCAGATATTGCAGTGCAGTTGCTACAACAAAGGTGCAGCCCTTCCAGATATTAGGGCATGCTACTGGGCCTCCCACCACGCTGTGATGAATGACTAGTGTCATATGGAGGGGGATCATCCAACCTATGCTTTGGAAGGAGCTCAATTTACGAATTACCCTTCTCTCCACTATCTCTACAGGGGTAGGGGAGTAAGGTGCCTTCTACCTGCAACCCAAATAACAATTGAGGTGTAGTATAAAGTGGGTAGGCGTCTGGGCTGGGCAGATAAAATTACTCGGGAAATTCCATTATGGGCTGGGAACAGTCTTAAAGAAATCAGCAATTTGAGGGGGTTTCATGAATGGGAGTTCATAGGAATTTCTAAGGTAGATGACTTACTAGATAGAGGAAGGGGTCCTAATGTCATTTTCTTCCCTGCAGCGAGAGTACCAACCCCATGATACACAGCATTTCAAGTACCTCCAACTTGAACATGCTAGGGGAGCACACTCTATCCTGTCTGACCTCCTGGATTATGCCCCCCGAGGTCTCATTTATATTCAGAACCATTAATAATAACATGCCTGATGCCGTACATAAACTTAGGCTCACCTGGGAGGCCGAGATTGGTAAACTGTATGATGTGGATTGGGATGATGCCCTCATGTTCCCAAGAGAGGTAGTGATTGAATCCAGGTCATGACTTATCCAACCAAAGTTTCTACACTGGATCTATTACGACAGAGGAAATCTATATAAAATAGGGAGGGCTGCATCAACGAATTGTCTGTGATGCATGGGTCAGGGCGTAATTTCTTTCACATGCTTTGGACCTGCCCGGTCATATGCCCCTTCTGGCAATAATTACTGTTCGAATTGGGTAAGGTACATGAGACTATGCTACCAGATTACCCTAAATATATCCTCCTAGGTATCCCAAATGATGTAGACCTCAGCCAGATGAAATTGCTGTTTTGTAATTCAGGCCTGGTGATTGCTAAAAGAGACCTGGGCAAGCACTAGAGGGCCCTTGAGGCACCGACTATAGCAGAATGGAAATGAGGGATGAACTTATATATGGCGGCCTAGCGGGTGGCATATAAGAGCAGAGGATGCCCTCATGGATTTGGAGGGCCTGCGTTAAATTCTCTGACCTTGATTCCCAAGATGATGTAAATACAGAGCGTCCTACTCAGTGCTGATATTCCGAACTGCCTAGGTGATTGTGCCAATGTGCAGGATATTGCCCTCCGTATACCCTTAAAGTGATGCTATTGTATCAAGCAAAAGTAGGTGGTGCACCACAAGAAAAACAAAACATTGAATAGTAAGTAAGTAAGCAGTCAAATACTCCAGTAGTAGAGACGAGTCAGATCATCCATTTGTTAATTTTAATTCTACAAAGTTGTCGTATTCATGTTGCAGCACATAATGCAAACACATAACAGCCAACGCGTTTCGCCAATCAACAAAAGGGGGCTTCTTCAGGGCTGTAATACAATGTAGAACAGAAGCATATGACATATAGGAAAGGTAATAATTATATATTGCCAATCATGATAGTAAACTGTGTACCAACACCAAGTGAATCATTATTAACAATTTGGTGCGAGGTGCTGAACGTGCATAGAAAGTGCATGCGTAGTATCATATCGGTGACAAAGAAAGTGAATGGAAAAATGCAATAAGAAAAATCGCAAGATTTAATCAAAGAAAATGTGACTGAAAAAAGAGAGGTAGATAAATAAATGCTATATGGGCAAAGGGGCAACAATCCCAACCGAGTGCCAAACTGTTCTCAAAATCCAGAGTAACATAAGTAAAATGATGATGAAATAAAATATAATACAAGTGTTGCAGAATAAAATATATGTGCGGAAAAAAACGGAGCTACCACCATAAGTAAAAGGCAAATCAGAATGCGTACCAAGATGATATCCAGTCAGTCGTAAAAGTCAGTAGTAGGTGAAGGGGAAAAATGTCTAATGAGAAAAAAAGAACAGTAAGAAATATGTATATTCAAAGTGTGTATAGTAGGCAGGTGGTTAATCCACCCTAAGTTTAAAGACAAGAGAACCCTGAGTTGCTCTGCCGTGGCATAGCGGCGAGCACAAAAACAAGAAGAGGAAAGCAGTCTTACCAAAAATAGTGGATGGTGCAAGTTAGTCGAGATCCACCATGAATAACACTGTCAATATGATCGTTATAGAGAAAAACGATCTATATATCCTATATGCGAAAAGGGAAAAGACCTGGAGTAAAACCGCCATAACGCGGTAAAAACACACCTCAAAATAAAGGTAAGAACGTAAAGTGACTTACCCAAAGAAGTGTCGACACGATGAGACGTGATGCTATTGTATCCTGTGATATTATAACTTGGTCCTGCGCTGTCTTCTGTTATGCTTTGGACATTGGCTTATGTTTGTTTTAGTATGTGCTTCAAAAAAGCTGATAAAATATCCATAAAAAAAGAACATGTGTGAAAAGAGCGTGAGTTGACAGGTAATTATTCAACAGTGATGTAAGAGGTGTAGATGATTGTGGAGGAGTAGTGCTATTCTGGCCTGTGAGGTGCTTTGGCACAGTCCTATATGCTGGAATAAAAGAGCCATTATGTGGGTAATTTTTTAGGTCTCACCTAGGCAGACATGCTGTATCTTCTATGTGGGCTTTGAGCCATTATGAAATCCTGGCTTTTCAATTGTGCATTTGTTGTATTTCTCCCTCTTTATGGTATTTGGATGCCTCCCATGGCTACTGGTCCTATTACATGTACTCATTTTCTCCTGTCTATTAATGTTAGTTTCGTCACACAATTTTTTTTTTTCAACTCGGGTTGTGTTTTCAGACTGTGGTGTTTCTGTGGGGTTCGGTCGAAACGCACACAGCTGGTGGCATTTGCATTTTACAACAAAAAGGTAGTGTGTGCATGTATGTGTAAACAAGCGTTTTCAAATGAAATGCTTTTAGAGCCCACACGGTTTTTATTTGATCAGCGAAGCACCCGCTTCACGGACGCCATGCTGCTTTGTAGCATTTCTCCTGAGTTGTCTTTGTTTTGACTAGCCACCAGATTTTCTGTAAACTGGGTTGTAAAGTGTTCTTATCTTGGACTTCAATGTGAGAGGATTTCCTCCTGCCCCTCAAGCACCTCTCTCCTCGCTGCTTCAGCTTCCGCCCAGCCCCTCCCCCCTTTTCGGTGTGCATGGAAAGAGCAGCAAGAGACCCGGGCACCTGCTCGGTCCAGGTCCACTTTTGGTTTCCATTCACAGCTCTGCTCTCATTTCATCTAACAGGAGGGGAGGCATTGGCATACCCTTTTTGCCCCATTTATTTTAAAATCATTGACCTGAGACTTCCCCACAAAACAAACTCATGTGAAAAAAGGCAAACATAGTAATACAATGTTTCTTTATAATTGCCTCTAACTTAAATAGGGTAATGCCCAGTTTGATAAAAAATAGATAATCTTTCAGTTGGTTAACTTGATAGACAGGGCCAAATCGTAATTCACAGTAACAGATTATTTGCTTTACACATACCAAACTGCAGTAACTAATGGCATAGAACACAAACGCACTGCATTTCTTAATTTGTAGCATGACTGGGCACACACCTGTAAAGGTTTGTGACCTTGTGTTCAGCTTCCTAGTGTTCATCTAATGTGAGATCCATGGGTAATGGCCAAGTACACTAAAGATGTGGTATTTACTACTTGCAGATTTAACGTTTAGGTGGTTAAAATGGGGAATAACTTGGTAACATCATCGCACATTATTTATTTAGCACCCAGGGCCAGCTCGTAATTCGCGGTAACATATTATTTACTTAACACATACCAAACTGCATACCACGAGAACACTGTGCCGATAGAGCCTGCATCCAACTGATTGCATTTCATTTATTCTGTACCTTCTGGGTGCCAGAAAAGGAACAGCATGTGACAAACTTTCATATAAGTCTTGTAACTTAGATACAGTGTTAACCATTAGCCTGGTAGTTAAGCCAATCACTATTTAGTGCATAACACCAGTCCATGCTTTCACTTCCTCTTAACCAACCTTCATTTTTTATCATCACTTTTACTCAATTAAATCTAGTATTCGTTTTCTTACCTTCTGATGTTTTGTCTGCAGCAGTCCTCCATTCCACTGCCTGTAGTCTACAAGGCTGTTTTTCTCTCTTTCACCTTAGTGTAACATTCTTCAAGCAATGTTTCCCCATTCCATTAATTCTGGACATCATCTTCTACTGCTTTAGCCCTCCTTTTCAATATTCACGTTTATAATTTTATGGCCTGTGTTTTGGGTTGACGACCTTATGGTTGTAATTATGTTTGTTTAGTTTTTCTGCTGTTAGTGATGTCAAATATTCCCCTTATTATTCACACATATCATGACTTTATATGTTTGATATATGTTCGTCCTAGAAAACTGCAAATTTGGTTCATGTATTCCAAATAGACGTTTTTCAAGGGTACTCCATGCACGTTTCCTAACCATAGGGCCCTCTTGGTCATAACCATTTTGGCTGCATGAGGCTTGTTCTATTTGTTCCTTGATGGCACACCTTATTCTAACGCTCTTTTCAAATGAGGCAGTTAGGTATATGTAATTTAGTGGTGCAATTGACAATCTGTTGGTCCTCTTTTCATTTCCAATAAGATCCTGTGCCTGCGCAAACCCCAGTTACAGCAATTAGCAAGGTGTAATGCGCATGTGTGATCTTTCTGCACCAAATTCAAAGTTTCTAGCATTAGGTGTACCTCGGGGCTTACCCACATTGAAAAGAATATAAGGTAGCCCTGCCAATTATTACATTTAAAAAAAGAATAAAATAGTGACAATAATTGATAATAAAACTATTCACTCTTTCTTTCACACCCAGTGTGTCGTAATTGTATAGCTCTTCAATCCCTGGCGGCACAGCACCCAGGATAATGTCCTGCTTGGCTAAACACTTATAAGATCCAAAAGGTGAGAACTATTGGCTATGCCAATACTTGTTTTTCCAATCCTGTCACGGCCCATGGGACAAAAGAAAAGGAAAACGGCCCACATACCAGCCCTATCAAGCCAGCTCATCTGGCAGTGCCGGCATCCCGACAGGCCACCAGCCCAGCAGTGGGGAAGAGCAGGCCAAGAGGACACTGCAGAGGCAAAGACACAGTTTCATAGGCAAAGTCTGGCATTTAGAGCTGTGTCCATGGTGCATGCTGGGGTCCAACAAGATGCAAAGGGTCAGACTGAAGGTGTGTGCAAGAAGCATGGTAAGAGAAAATGTCAGTCAAGGTGCAGAAGAGACTGGTACTGTTAAAGAAAAGTTGGCAGGTGTCCTGACAATGATCAATGGTTGATTAATAACTGTTCATAAATGCTAAATGTTTGATGCCTTCTTTCTTGTTGTTCGCTCGGATTGTGAAGACCCGGATCAGATTAGTTAATGTTAAGGTCTGCAGATTTGATCCCCACAAATGAGCTATGTTCCCTCTAGGATGCTCGTGTGTGGCACACGCAGCATTGCTTCTTCCAGCACCCAGACTGTCTCTGGGAACCTGCCCTACACATTCAAGAAACAAAAGGGATATTTTGCCGATGCCAGCCACATGTTTACAAAGTACGGTAGGTGTGAACACTTCCCTTTCTCTTTTGATTTGTGACAGGCGGCACCCCAGGAGCTCCAGTACACCGACTGAAGACAAAAAGGGGCTGCTACTTCCATTCATTTATTTAAGAATAAAGTGCTTCAGGCAGGAGGAACACAATCCCATGCTGTGTGAAATAAACACACAATTCACACAGCAATTAAATGGTAAGCTTGATTATTTTGTTTTATACAAAACGTATTCGTGTGTGTATTTTTCATTTCCAGGCCATATCCCCTACAAGAAATAAATGGTAAAACGTTTTCCAAATGCTCAGCCAGTTTCAACTTTAGACGCCAGGCGCATAGTCCTATCATAAAGCATGTGCACCTGTCGAGCCCTGAAAATATTGTTCATCTTTGACTTCACTATGTCACATTATAGCCTTGCACTGAGAAGTACTTATTAAAAGTAATTTTCAAACATGAACCATTTGTGAACTAAAAGGCAAGACAGTGGTCATGTAAACAGTGTAAGTGGCCCAGATGTTTACAGATCAACATAAACATTATAGTTTATTAAATCAAACAAAATATATTTTTCACAAATGCTCCTCCGAACTCACATATTTGAAAGTGCTTTCATACCCAGAATGAAAACAGGAATCTTGGTAAAATAAAATATTTCCTACACTTTATGTGGGGAAGCTGCAATTTAACCAGGTTTTCTGATTTCACTTTGTACAAATCTGTCATAAAATAAGTATCTATCTTTCCTGTTTTTATGTTAATGCTTTGCTTTTACCTCTGTGCATTTTTCCTACAGAGTGAACTTGACTGAAGAAATTAGAGTGCCATGCATGAGCACGTTACATTAAAACCAAGGTCACATTCATTTTTTAGGCACAGGGATATTAAGTGATGTACCCAGGCCCATAAATATAGGAAAATGACAGAGCATGCCTCTGCGCCTAAATTGGGAGTGCCACACTCCGTCATTTTCACAATGCAAGGATGCGCCGTATTTAATTGAATACAACGCACCACTGTGTTGTCCCCTGTGCTAACGCCAAATTTAGCTGTCAGCGCCAACACAGCTATCCTTGCACCACAGTGCAAGGATGCCTGCTTTGAGGGGTGTGATTGTTATGTGTGGGAAGGTGTCCTTTCCTGCACATAAACACTCACTAATGGCAATTTGGCACTTCTGTGTGTGCTGCAAAATGCAGCACACACAGAAGTGCCAAACTGTCATTTTCAAATGATTGTATATGTGCAGGAAGGGGCACCTTCCTGCACATAAACAATCGTGTCTGGCATTTTGCTCTTTCTATGCATGCTGCAGAATGCAGCACAAATACAAAAAGCAAGAACAACGAGGAGGAATAAAAATATTCCTCCTCATTGTGCCTTGCTAAGGCCACCCCTGGGGTGGTGTTAGATTTTGACGCTTCCTCAGATTTACGAAGACTTGTAAATCTGAGGCAGCTTCAAAATGCGCTTTTGACACACCCACAGCAACACCCATTGCACGCCCCTTCCACGCAAAGGGCTGCATGTGAAGGGGTAGTATTTACAAGGTGGCATTAAGCTACAAAAAAGTGGCTTAATGTCACCTTGTAAATAGGGCGCAGGGCATAGCGCCACTGGAGGATCATGAAAAGTGATGCTCCGGTGGCGCTAGGGGCTCATAAATATGCCCCGCAGAAAACAACATGTTGAGCTGCCACAGAGACTTGATCCTGGTTTCCCAGTTCTAAAGTCTGCAGCTCTGGGTAATGCCACATCCTGGGTAGAGATAAAATGAATCCTCAACTCGTTTATGACCTTGAGTGAAAGTCCGGCTTCAGGGGGGCAAATATGTGAGCGATCTATTAAGGAGGTGAAGCAAAGAGGAAAAAGAGGGACATGGACGGATGGGTGAGAACTGGATATGAAATAAAAAGAATAAAGGAAGAGGAAACAGATAACAGGGAACGCAAAGAAAGAAAAGGTACAGGATAGAGAAGGAGGAAAAAGGAGGAAGGGCACAAGTAATAGAAAGAAATATGGAGAGTGAAGAAGTGTATTTTAAGGAGAAAGAGCAGGAGAGGGAAGATGTGAGTATAGAGAGAAAAGAGGACATCTATGCAGAGGCTGAGCTATGGAAGGAAGATAGAAAAAGGAAAAAGGGAATACACAAGACATGGGATGAGATAGAATGGAAATAGAGAGAGATGAGAAAAGGTGCAAGGACAAGATAGGAGAGGCATGGAAATAATGAAGAGGGAGGAATGATAGGTAGAATGATTAGGTCACAAGATGCAGTGGCACTAGTGTCCATGTGTGTAAAGAGCCCACACCACCCCTGTAATGTGTGCCTTTTATTACTAACCCAAAGGCAAGGGGCCAATTCTTTTATGTTTGCATTAGGGCCCCTAATCATCTTGTTACCCCACAGGCTTTGGGAGCGGACTGACTACATGTCCTATGCAACTATAGTCCCAGACAGAGGTGTTCTTTCTGAAGATCAGTATCTCGGTTTTGTCGGAGTTCAATTTGAGGCAGCTGAATCTCATCCAGTCAGCTACATCTGTCACAGCATTGCAGAAGATGGTTTTGGTGTTAGAGGGGTCTTTGGTGAACGAGAGGTCATGCTGAGTGTTGACAGCGTAGTAGATGATGTTGAGTCCGTGGGATATGACGATGTTTATGAGGGGGGTCATGTAGATGTTGAACAACATGGGGCTGAGGGATGATCCTTGGGGTATGCCACATATGATGTTCTTGGGAGTGGAGGTGAAGGGAGGTAGACGGATGCTCTAGGCGAGTCCTGAGAGGAATGGGATGATCCGCTTGATGGATCATCCAATTCGATGACCATGTGGTGGGCGACCATGTTGAATGCTGCTGACAGATTGAGGAGAATCAAAGCCAATATTTCTCTTTGGTCGTGGCGGGTTGTGATGTCATTTGTTGCGGTGATGAGCGAAGTCTCAGTGCTATGGTTGGCCCGGAAACCTGATTGTGATGCATCGAGTAGGTGGTTTTGTTCTAGGTAGTCGGTGAGTTGTCGGTTGATGACTTTCTCCAGTATTTTGGCTGGGTATTAGAGCAGGGAGATTGGTTGGTTGTTCTTGAGGTCACGGGGGTCAACTGAAGGCTTCTTTAGGAGAAACGGTCTGATGTCTGCATGCTTCCATCCGTCTGGGAAGGATGCTGTGGAGATGGAAGCATTGAGGTGGTTGGTGAGTTCAGTACTGATTATATTGGAACCGAGGTTGAAAAAATGGTGGGGGCAGGAGTCAGTGGGTGCCTCTGAGTGGATGGAGGCCATGATGCCGTGGTCTGGGAGTCAAGTGGGGACAAGGTGGTTATGGCTGGGTTGGGGTTTGCTAGTAGGGAGAGGTTGTCAAGGCTGAGCGAGGTGGGTTGAGGGTTTAAAGTTGTTGTAGATTTTGTCAATCTTGCTGTGGAAGTACTGTGGAAGTAGTCGGATAGTGAGTAGAAGATTTGTTGGGAGGGGTGTTCTGTGTTTTCGGTGGCAGTTGGGTTGGAGAATTCCTTGATGATTTTGAAGAGTTCCTTGGTGTGGTTGGCTGCAGCATCAATGCGTGATGGCTGCTCTTTTGGCCTCCTTCATGTGCCGGTGTTAGTCGTTGAGTACTATTTTGTGTGCAGCTCTGTCGGATTGATCCTTATAGATGAACCATCGCTTCTTCAGTAGAAGACAGTTGTGCATGGTGGTTCTGAGTTCTGAGGTGTACCAGCTGGCTTGTCTTGACATTCTGTTGGCTTTTGCCAGTGTCAGAGGGACGACCTTGTCAGCGCATTTGCTGATCCAGGCAGAGAAGTTGTGGATGGCCTGGTTGAGGTTGACTGACCTGTCGGGCGGTGTGGTGCTAAAAGCCTGCATCCATTGGCTCTCTGTTACTTTTCCCCAGCTGCGGTGGATGGCGCTTTGGTGCTTGGTGATGGTCTGCTGGGTTTTAGAGATGGTAACATAGATGATTGTGTGGTCGGACAGGAGAGTTCTGTGGTGTGGGTGAATTTGATTCTGTTGCTGGAGGAGAAGATGGTGTTGAGGATGTGTCCAGCTCTGTGGGTCGGTTTGGAGACTAGTTGGGTGAGTTTGATGTTGTTGAGGTTCTCTAGTAGGGATGTAGAGCTGGTGTCTTTGGGGTCCCCGATGTGGAAGTTGAGGTTGCCGAGCAGTATGTAGTAGAGGGAGTGGATGGTGAGGGGGGCTATGATGTTGCTGATGACATTGCAGAATACCAGCCAAGGACCTGGTGGTCTGTATGTGAGAGTAACTCTTATGGCTATCTTGGAATTGATATGTAGTAGGAAGTTAAGGTGCTCCATGACAGGCGGGGGCCTTCATTCGTGGTGGAGCATTGGATGGTTTCCTTGAATATTATGGTGATTATGCTTGTTGGGGTGGTCCTGGTGTATCCGTCAGGGGTGGTGATGTCGGGGCTGGAGTTTGGGTTGAGCCACGTTTCGGTAATGAAGGTGACGCATGTGGCGAGGATGGTGATGGTGTCTGAGATTTCTGCGGCATGTTTGCTGAGGGAGCGGGCATTGAGCAGTATGTAGTGAAGCGCTTCTGGGTTGGAGGTGGTCTTCTGGGAGGCAGTGATGTTGGGTCCTGTGTGGATAGGCAGTTCGATGAGGAAGGAGAAGCTGCAGTGATGACCGCCGAAAGGTCGATTGGTGGAGCATATGGAGGACATGCAGCAGCGGGAGTCTTACTGTCCGGTGTTGAGGACCAGGAGCCTATCTACAGATGGTGGGAGGACCAGGCATCCTGGTGCTGGGCGCATTCGGACTTGCCTTTGGCATGCCTTTTGCATTAAATATACATTAAGTATGCTAGGGGGGTTGTGTGGGAGACAGAAAGCGCCGGAGGCAGGAAGGGGTGGAAACGGTGAAGGGGTGGCCCTCGGGTCAGGAGCCTGGCAGTGGGCAGCAGGAGCAAGGCTGGCTGTGAGGCTAGCAGGCAGCAGGGGAGCGGGAAGATCTTTTCACTGAGGCAGCACTGTGGCCGGCATTAAGTATGCCTGTGATGGGTGTGTGGGGGGGGGGGCAGGAAGTGTGGACGTGAAAAGGCGGGAAACAGCAAGAACGTGGTCAGGAGCCTGGCAGTGGGCCTGACTGTGGCTCTGGCAGGCAGTGGGAAAGCAGGACGATCTGCTCACTGAAGCCGTGCTGCGGCTGGCATAAAGTATGCCTGGGAGGGATGTGGGGAGATGGGAAGCACGGGAGCTAGAAAGGAGGAAAATGGTAGGGTGGCAGCCCTGGGGTCCCTGGGGATAGGCGGCCCCAGGGCAGAAGCCTGGCAGTGGGCAGCAGGAGCAAGGTTGGTCGTGAGGCTGGCAGCCAGCATGGGAGCAGTAAATTCGACTCAAGCTTAGTTCTGTTGGGAGATACCACTTGAGCTTAGAGCTAAGCAGCATAGTTTTATCAATTGTTTTCACAACACAAAGTAATTATTTGGGTTTATGTAAAAAACCCATGTTCTTAAGCCATTGATCCCACCACTCTACATCCTGAAAATAATTTGCGGTCTAGGGTCCGATTTCGAGTTTGGCGGACACGGTACCCCAGCACAAACGGGTTGGAATACCCTGTCTGATAAACCCTTGGGACGTCTGCTCTATTTAGAGTTGGCCACATGTCATCTTTCTGATGGCAGTACCCCTTCTAACTCCACTACCGGTAAGCTTCCTCTGATGAGCTGATGGGGTACGTCTTGTTGGTATAAAGAAATCAAAACAACAGGGAAGAGGAAAAGATAATAAAGACATGCACTCCCCTGGAGTGCTAAAAGTCGAAGAAATAATAGTTCCTCGATGTTAGCATTGAAAGGACACAAGTCATCCAATCAGTATGGGGTAAAGAAAGAATTCTCCAGAGGTATGATAAACACAGAATTGAGCTAACCTACATGTTTGCCTTTCAGTGAGATGTTTGTAATTAAAATTCATCTTTCAGAATCAGCAAAATTTGAGAAAAGAGGAACTCTTACTTTAAAAATTCAGAGAAAGTAATTATTGAGAGACTATAATCGGAAAACCTGTACAATTAATTAAAAAAATTACAATAACTGGTTGGTAGTAAGAACTAACTACATTACATTTTCAACTACATAATCCATAGTTTCACTACACATTAATTACATCGGCGGCCAACATAAATTAAAAGTGGTGGGGTGGGTGAAAGGGTGCAGGGGGAGTGCAGCAGGGAGGAGCACAGAAGGGTTAATTAAAAAAAAAAACACTTACCTGCTGCTGCCAGCCGCCTCACACTCCTCTTCTTCCTGAACCCAGTATCAAAGACTCCCGGTACAATCCCTGCACTGCTGTCTTGCTACTACATAGCATGAGAGCAGTACAGGAATTGGCCTGAGCGGGCTGGTTTGCCGCTAGCTCAGGCACAGGGAGTCTGTGTTGTTTCTCCAATCCAGCTGTCAAATACAACTGGGTTGGAGAAACCTAACTGCGCATGTCTATATGATCGGCCTAGAACGTCCAGCCAAACAGACATGCGCAGCTAAGGGCACACTCCACTCCCCCTCGTCCCTCGCATGGCCCAGCGCCGCCCTTCCCTGCACATGCTGGCTCAACCAGCAGCAGAAAAATAAAACAATAGTGAAATATTGTTTTATTTTTCTGCTGCTGGCTCTGAGGCAGGGGGGCGATGCTCCTCCGCCATTGCGTAGGAGCCACTGCTGATTAATTAGATAATTAGTAAATATTAAAATGTAAGATTTGAACTTAAAAACACTATTTCAAAATGTTAATTTTTTACATATTGAAGGCAACAAATTATCAAATATTTGTTAAATAAAGTCAAACTATGAAAACCCTCTGTCTGTATTCCAGTTACTTGAACAACTCACTCAACGGTGACAATGCATTTCATCTGTAACCTAACAAATTACATGTATTTAATTATATTTTTAATGTTTTTCCATTTGCATAACACTGTCCAAACATAAACAATGTAGGACTCTCATTGTGCTAATGTGTTGATAATTACAGAAAGCTAATATTTCCTTTTGAATTGGTAATTGCAAGTGGTCAGGAGGCGGACAGTCAACCTGTGTATATGGCCTGTTATAGTGAATATGTTTCATGGCTTTTGCCGGATTCCATCTTTCCTCCCTAAATGCTATAATATCCTTGCTCTGTATATGCGTTAATGAGAGAACGATTTGTAAGGGCTATGGCAAGCTAACAGTATTATCTTTTATATGGGTCCATGGTATGACACGCACAGCTTTTCACATTTTTGGACAGCCTCTACTCTCGTAAAAGCCAGCTGCCAAGCCATATTGCTCCATTCTTTAACTGCTGGACTCGACCATGTCTTCCTACATCTATTTGGCAATCACAAGGTCCTGGTTGACAAACTATTTGCGGTACCTTTGTATGAGGTTTCTGTTTTACAAGCAGCATTGTGGATCCTTCTGGATCACAAGGCATAAAATTGGGGTATTTTGCCACACACACGAGTTCTTATGTAGCGTCCAGAATAAGATGTCCAGAGTGCAATAACTTATTAACGTTAAACCACGAAAACAATGAAAATAAGATTGGGAGAACACAAGTTCGACATTAGAATAAACATCAAAATTACCCAGAAGCTTGGCACTACAGTCACTACTACTACAGTGCAAGTCAAATACATCTACGAGCACTGAAAGAGAATCATGTGTCACCTAAAGGAGGAGAGACACTCCCAAAGTACTGTCATTAAAAAGAAAAATGCGCCCAACATTTTTCATAGGATCCCATTGCCCGCACTTCCATTGTTATGGTTGACAACTGCCAAGGGTACCAAGTTTTGATTCCACCCCAAATATTCTTTCCTCCGCCAGCCTACACTTCCTTTCTCTTTATCACACCCCTCTATGTTCTGTTTTATTTCTCCCTTTCTCCATACCCTGTTCTGGGTCTAATGATGATAAATATGTCCTGGTCCCAAAAAATAAGTGCTGAAGCCCACCACCTCAACCACAGCACAAATTATGCACTGATTTAAGTGCACTGTGATAGCAACAATAATATCCACTGAATACAACCTAATCATGAAAGACTTCTACACACACAATATAGCTAAACGGAATATAAATAACATTTAAAAATAGGTATGAACAATGTCACAATTTACCATGGTGCATTAATATCAATGGGATCACAGCTTCCAGTGCAAGAAAGGAAGTGGGCCCCTATCCCCTCCTTTTCTGGTATAAATCTGCCACTTTTTGGATTGACGGGGGGGCTCACTCCCCTGGTGCCACTGAACCTGCTGAACTGCCCACCTGCCACCTGACTGATATTGAATCAAATGTAAAAGCAAGTGATGAGTTAGTTATTCATAATGGCCACTTAGGCCATTGCATGGAGTTTGCATGCAAATAATGAGTAAGAACATACTGGAACCCTGTTTCTGGGAGTGTAGGAAGGACCTTTTAGAAATTCAAGCTAGCACTCAAAGAGTGTGGAGTTATGTGGCACCATCTCGTCGATGTGGCATAGCATGGCTCCATGTATTTGTAATGACAGCCACAGCAAATCCAATATAAGCATGTGAAATAGGCTCATACCTAGTTTTCTATTTTGGAAAATTCTTGAAATGCAGCTGTTAGAAATGGGGTCTTTGGTTGGCAGTCAGATTACCCCCTGTCCAAGCAAGGACCCTAATTGTAGTCAGGGTAAGTCACACACAATCCAAATTATCCTGTGTCCACCCTCCGGTAGCTTGGCACTGAGCAGTCAGGCTTAACTAAGAAGGCAATGTGTAAAGTATTTGTGCAATAAATCATGCAATTACACAGTAGAACACCACAAAAACACACCACACAGTGTTTAGAAACATATATAATATTTATCTGGTAAGATGCAGGTCAAACGATTAAGATGCAATAAGTATATTTTGAGATATCACTGTAAAAAGCAACAAATGTCTCTTGCAAGCACAAAGTACCTGATGTGTGTTCAATATCTCCGCAAGGAACCGCAGAGGAGGAGATGCATGGAAAACAGGGAGGTGTGCGTCGATTTCTCGGGCCGCACACGGTGATGCATCATTTATTTTCCACGCAGGGAAGGCTTTGTGTCAATTTCTGGCACACGGACTTGCATCCTCTTCTGGTTGTGGGGTTTTAGGACACCCCCGGGACGATGCGTTGAAATCCGGCACTTGCAGGATGAAGCCACAGGGGCTGCGTCGATCTGGTAGATGTTGCGTGGAAATTTCTACTGCACGGCAGGCGCTGCGTCGATTCCTCTCAGGAAGTCGGGCGGCGTCATTCCGGCTCGGCTTTGCGTCGATCCAGTGGGCCATGCGTCAACTTTCCAGTCACTACACTGGCGCTGCATTGATCTTGTCCTTGTGAAGTTGGGCTGCTTCGTTCCGGTTCAGCGTGCAGTGAATTTTTCACTACAATGCAGGCTGTGCATCGTTTTCTGCAGGCTGTGCGGCGAATTCCGCCGCAGAGGGAGTTCTTCTTGCAGGAATGAAATCTTTTTGGTCCTGAGACTTCAGGGAACAGGAGGCAAGCTCTATTCAAGCCCTTGGAGAGCACTTCTCAGCACAGCAAGAAGGCAGCAAGGCAGCATGGCAACAGCAAGGCAGAAGTCCTTCTTAGAAAAGCAGCGAGGTGAGTCCTTTGGACAGCCAGGCTGTTCTTCTTGGCAGGTTGCAGGTTCTGGTTCAGGTTCTTCTCCCAGAAGTGTCTGTGACAAGAGTGTCTTGTCAAGAAGTGTCTAAGTTGGTAGGGTCAGAGACCCTGCTTAAATACCCAAATGTGCCTTTGAAGTGGGGAAGACTTCAAAGAGTGGTTTAGAAGTGCACAAGGTCCACTTTCAGTTCCATCCTGCCTGCCAGGGTCCCAGTACAGTCCTTTGTGTGAGGGCAGGCTACTGTCCTTTGACATGTAAGTGTCAGGCCCTCCACCCTCCCAGCCCAGGAAGGCTCATTCAATATGCAGATGTATGCAAGTGTGACTGCGCATCCTGTGTTTGGGGTTGTCAGAGTGAATGTACAAGACAGCTGTCAACTAAACCTAGCCAGGCGTTGATTGGAAGGCACAGAAGGATTTAAGTGTAGAGAAATGCTCACTTTCCAAAAGTAGCATTTCTAAAATAGTAATATAAAATCCAACTTCACCATTAAGCAGGATTTTGTATCACCATTCTGGCCATACTAAATATGACCTGGCTACTCCTTTCAGATCAGGATCTACCACTCAAACAGTATATGAGGGTAGCCCTCACACTGTCCTATGAAAGGAGCAGGCCTCACAGCAGTGTAAAAACGAATTTACACACATGTTCATGTCCTGCCTTTTACCTATATAGCACCCTGCCCCATGGGCTACCTGGGGCCTACCTTAGGGATGACTTATATGTAGAAAAGGGGGGGGGTTAAGGCTTGGCAAGTACATTTAAATGCCAAGTCGAAGTGGCAGTGAAACTGCACACACAGGCACTGCAGGGGCAGGCCTGTGACATGGTTTGGGGGCTACTTATGTGGGTGGCACAACCAGTGCTGAAGCCCACTAATAGCATTTAATTTACAGGCCCTGGGCACATGTAGTGCACTTGACTAGGGACTTACAGGTAAATTAAATAAGCCAACTGGGTATGAGCCAATGACACCATGTTTTAAGGAGAGAGCATATGCACTTTGGCACTGGTTAGCAGTGGTAAAATGCGCAGAGTCCTAAAGCCAGCAAAAATGAGGTCAGAAAAAGAGGGGGAGGAAGGCAAAAGGTTTGGGGGTGACCCTGCAGAAAGGCCATTTCCAACAGCAGCCATCAGCTGTTCTATTCACCTGTGCTCCAAAGGCCAAGCAGCCTGTGGCAGCTCTCTGTGCCCACATTCAGTACAATAGACAACATGGGGTATGTAAAAGAGCTATTCACCATGCAGCTCCTGTTGTATGGTGATTGGTTATATTCCAGGAACAGAGCTGTCAATCACCCCATGAGTGCATGAGAGATCAATGCCTGCCATGCTGGCAGTGGGAGCCCAAGTGAACATGTGGGTGCAGACCTGATGTAGAAGCCAGAGTGAGAGCACTTCCACAGTGGAGTGGAAGGGTGCATAAAAAAAAAACGCCACAATGGCCACCGGGGCTGGGAAATGGGAAGTGCATGTGCATAGAGGTATGCCTGCTTGTGTGTGTGTCCACACTAATGTGTGACCATTCTTAATTGCATTTGTTTTCGTCTGACTATGCTTGTATGTCTTTGCCGGCAAGTGTGAGAGAGAGTGTACTGTTATGGCATCCCTCTGGTTTTGCAGTATTCCCTCCCTCCCTTGCTGCCACATCCTTCTGACATATCTAGCACCCCCAGGATCTGCTGCCCGCCTCTTATCTGTCCAGATAGCTCCTCAAATGGTGACCTAAAACACTATTTTTGCAACATTTATGGGGAACAACGTAATTTCATTCAGACCTAATGAACATACTCAAAGCCTAGACTTCCCATACAAAACTATTTTCTTTGCTTTTCAAATAATTTATTTGCCTTAAAATAAAATATTTGCTATATGCCGTCTCTAGTACTAATCTGGTGACCTGATCTTATGAGGCCCATTTCTTGATTGCAGGCCTCCTTTGCAGGCCAGAGTGCATACCAAGCAATATGCTAGCTTCAACATAATGGTAGTTATTGTTGGCAACTTTTACATGATGGCATCATGGTTTATATTATGGATCCCACCCCTGTTGCATTGATGTTCTTGGCATACTGAGGGCAGTGCAGGCATGATTTTGCCCCCTACTAAATACTGGCCATCGTTGGAACATTGTGGGCATACGTGTCATTGTGAGGACCACCCATGGCACAACGGTGATAATTCTGTACATATTATGGACATCCAGGAATAATGCAGTCCTGATATTTTTTAACCATCCTTGGCATGACGTTACCGATGATGATTCGTGTGCTTGACAAATTGTGAGTATCTTTGTCCTTATGGAGCCTACCCATGGTGCAATGGTTCTAGAATGGCATCCATCCTTGGAAGAGCTTGGACATTTCTAACATAATTTAGCTCACTGCAGATACAATGATGGAAATCCCTGGCATGTGATTTTCATCCCTGGAACACTGTCTGATAAATTATCTGATAAATGTGCACACAAAGCAGAATTTGTCCATTCTGACATCAGAATATCTTATGTTAGATTCAATAATATAGTACACATCCTGTTGATAGTATAGCGTTGCTGTGCTAGTAGAGAGTGGCCACTTTACAACTTTGGTTTAACGATTGCAGACTGGAATCTGATTTGCCTTGTGCTCCCTTTTCGTCAGTGGTGTATTTGTTTTCAAACATGTTTTGCTCATAAATATGTTAGTAAGTTATAGAGGTTGATGGGTGTGGCATGAGTTTTTACTAAACTAACTCACTATGTATGTGTTAATAGTATAGGCATTGGCCCATGTGAGTATAAATGTGAGTACGAGAATTGAAAGTAGTGAGTGCTATTGGGAAACCTGGATCTCTGTCTCTTGGCCCATATGTACTGAGGTGAGTGGGCATTAGGAATCTGTTTCTTGTCATTTATTGTAGATATGTTCATAGTTTGTACAGAAGGAGAGTGCTAGCGTGAGCAGAGGGACAGCCAGCTACACAGCATGTCTGTGCTGTGTTGGATGTATGTGCAATATCCTTAATCACGTGCTATGTTGGATGTGGTGGGTGTTGTGTTTAAGTGGTCACTGCCACTGTGAGCACAGTGACACCAAGGCGTGCTGGATTTTTTAATGCTGTTCTCTCTAATGTCTTCTGTTGTATATTTTGTGAGTGGTGTTTCTTGGTGCTTGCTGCTGTTGTGAACCTAGTAATACATAACTGATTTAGATGTCCATTCTGCTTTAGATGTATGTTAGATATACACTCTAATGTTTCTGTTGGATTCTATATACTGTTCAATTACATTATGGTGCTTTCATTGGTTACCATGAGCATTGAGCCTTGAATAAAGACTATTTATTAAGTTAATAGCTGCATTAGGAGGTGGGTAATTTCTTTAGATAATGCAGTTAATCCGATTTTTCAGATAATGCAATTGATTAAATTCCCTTGATGTGGCAAACGTTATTTTAATGTAGTCTACTACAATTTAAAAAAAAATCTTATTTTTGAAAAATGGTCTCCTGGTATGACCATCCATCTCCTTTAGTAGAGTTTGTTGAACATGTATCGGCTTGCTCTTTTAGTACTTTCAAATATGTTCTCAATCTGTTCATTTTGCCTCCTCAGACTGAAGAGATACTAAAATAATGTGTGTCCCCAGGCTCGGAATGCATGGTGTGGAAGAGGGCAAGGACAAGACAAATGTGAATTTAAAGGACCTATTGCCGACTGCCACCATTAAATGTTGTTAGACGTGGGTTTTGTATTCTAGAGGACCAACATAATAACAGGTAAGTGGAGTGGAAATTCGTTTTTTTTAGTAAAACCAGATCTTATCTTAACAGGACAGTGCTATTGTGAAACTTCTCCCTTACATTAAGTGCGAGAATGGAGGAGTATTTGTGTGCCCCAACAAGATATAATATAAAGGGTGTACAGGTTTACGATTGAAAACATGTTTCTGAGTTTTTGGCCAAAGGGAATTTTCAAGGAATGGAGAAGGATAATGACTTCTATGAAATTATATTTGTATATTCAAGTCCCGATATTTGTCAGCTTTGATGTGGGATACCAAGAAAATCAAAAGTCAGTCGGTTTCAAGCAATCATTTGTGAGGTCCTTATAGGAAGATATTTAGTTCCTGAAGAGAAATACAAAGTTATCATGGAGAGTTGTGGGGCTTATACTAGTTGTGAACAAAGAGCACCCACAGTACTCAGTTAGGAAGGTCCAGCTCTTGTGAGGGTGTTGATGCTATGATCATCTGTATGATTAGTACACGGGCAAACGCAGCCCAACGGGGAATCCCATTACCGGATCAATTAAGAACTAGCACTAAAACTGAATTAATTCCCCTAGTTTTATTTGGGGTCCCTGTGTATAGGCATTTTGAAAACTCAAGCACATGCAGATATTGCAAATGTTTAAATATTACACCACAATTTAACATACAAGACCAGAAGATGTAATGTAGACCCAGCCCTCAGCCATGTGCTCCATAAAAAAATAGATTCTAGAGTCCCCACCCACCAATGTAAATTACACTTGTTCCAGATACTTATAAAGGAATCAGCCTAAAAATGACTTCATTAACAGGTACTCCAAGCCATAGGTTCAGTTACTGTACTGTACTGTCATATTGTACAGACTAACAGAGAAGGCCATGTGGTCACATCTCTGTGTCAACGGGCAGACGTTAAGGGAAACAGTTTGTGCGTGTCCATAACAAATACTCTGAGTGCTTTAGATTACTACATGATCATTCAGCTCATCCCCCTATGCATAGGAACAGAGACACCACCAGACTTTGGGCCTCATTATGAATCTGGTGGTCTTCAGACCGCCAGACTGGTGGTGGCAGTCGAACCACCGCAGCTTTCACGGTCCAACCACCATATTGTGACTTTGGCAGTCAGACAGCCAAAGGACCGCCGTCCCAGCCGGGAACATGGTTGCTGATGGCATGAAGGTGGTTAGGCTTGTAGTCAGCCATGGCGGCACTGAACTCAGCGCTGCCATGCTGATTACAATCCCCCTTTCTACCAGCCTTTTCATTGCTGGGACCCCACTATGAAAAGGCTGGCGGAAAGGTAGTGCAGGGATCCCCTTGCCCATCACAGTCAAAATGCGCACTGTCTTCTATGCAGACAGTGCACTTTCCAAAACTGCTGGTCGGCCCCCTCTATGCTACAAGATAGCACTCTGCTCCTTTAAGGGAGCCGAGTGCTATCTCTTGGCACTCTTCCCGTTTGTCTGACATACAGGAACGCTCTATTTCAAGGTTTCCGACGGCCAACCAGGTGAGGCTGGTGGAAACCTTGTAATAGGGCGTGGGGGACTCCCCATGAGTTTGCACGTTGCAACTACCAAACTCGTAATGAGCCCCTTTGTCATGGAATGAGGCAGTGCTACTGTAGAAGAAATTTCACCCATGCACAACCAAAGTAGAATGTCAGCATCATATTTATCTCCACAGCAGATGGACTTCCCGTGCTGCATCCTGCCGCTCTAAACATGCCACAGTGGGACATTATGCACACTCAGGATTTCACTGACCCAACCCCAAATACTGTCCTGTGCAGTAACAGTGTTCTGTGCTGTTTTGGTACTGTCAGTCTCGGATGGTAACCTACTATTCTATAGTCATTACAAAACATAAAGGGGCCATTCAGTAAATGATGTCACAAACGATTTCAAACCCCAGCTGACATAATCAAACAAAAACATTCTAGAATGTTTATTGTTTTTGATTGCTAGGGATGCTGAACAGGGCAAAGAGAACAGTTTTCCCCACAGTGGCTTGGAAAAAGACGCAACCATAACAGAAACATAATGTTCTGTTAATTGCCTTGTTAACAGTGCTTCATTATATTTTCTTAATTTAAATAATCAGATTAATGAAAATAGAAAACACATAAATTTAAAAGAATGTGTTTTATCAGGTCTTTACATGGTCAGTGTCCATAGACAACCTAGATGATGCATAGATATAAATGACAGACGAAGACCACCTGTCTCAGCTGATATGTCAAATGCCCTGCCTAAAATAACTTATAGACCATGCATTTATAACCTAATGGACAGTCAGTAGATCTGCTGGTGTGATAAGGTCATGGCCTCCACCACTTAGTCAGAGTGTTGTCCACCCTATTTAGAGATACCCACTCCTTGACTGGGATTTCTGTGCTTTGAGGTTAGCAGTGGTGGTACCAACCATTCCAGGGCACTGCAGGTTTGCTGAGCAGGCACCTTTTTTAAAGCACCACTCAGCACACTTCTTTGTATTGAGAAAATAAACCCTGAAAGCAGAAGTTTATTTGCCTGATGTTTAAGAAGCTTTCTCTATGCAAGTCAGGTCCACTCTGTTTTCCCTGTCTGAATTCATCATGCCTCGGGCATGCAACATTAAAGAAATTAGCCCCACTCTCAATAGGGTGGTACAACCATCATTGTGACTTTGCAGCTACTTGTTAGATGTTCCATTATGTCAGAGGTTTACACCACAAGAGCAAGTGGTAGTTCCACTGGTTTAAGCACAGCCCTTCCAACAACTTTAAACAGAGCTAAGGAACAGCAAGTTTGGTGAAGCGGAAGCACCACAGGGTTTTGGTAGTAAATCCACTCTGTAAAAACTCTAAATAAGGCCCATTGTATCACTTTTGGTCTTTGACCCTGAGCAATTGAAACCGGCAGCCTGTGGTTTATACTGCTAAATAAACCTCCAAACAATCTTCAGATAACCAGCAAAGCATTGTTCTTTATAAGGTAGGACAGGCTGGAATTTGTTTGCGCACATCCTGTTTAGGGCACGGGAAGAGCACTTTCTGAGCTAGAACACCATTTGTTGCAAAGCTATTTCGGGGGAACTGCTTTCTTTTGCCAGTTGTTTATGCCTGGTGGCTTCCTGCAAGGACGTAGCTCTGTCATCTCATATGAGAGCTGCTCAATCTGAGGTGTTAACACAATAGTTTTATTTTGATTTAGAATAGCGCTGATTCCTGGCTGAGTAATTTGTAGGTGGCAATAGTGCCAAATGATTGGCACTCACTTATTCAATCTCAATTGGAAACGATGAGGCATTAAAAATCCAACTCAAGATTTGTCAGTCACACATCCCAAAATCAGGTGCGCTAGCCATCAAAGCTCAATATTTTGAGTGATACCTGTGCATGTGTGTGGCCTTAATCAAACATACGTTGCAACATCCAGACAAGCAGAGAGACAGCATGCCTTTGATCAACAGTCAGACGGGAGCATCTTTCTGAATGTGGAATAAAAAATATTTCATGAGGTCATTGTCATTTCAGAGAAGGAATTTTCAGTAAATTGGCAAAAAGCATTTTCATCTTGAAATAACTTTGGAAAAACTGGTTCTAAAGTGCTTTGTAATAAAATCTATAGAAGCTGAATTTTAGATGTCAAATTACTCATTCCCGTTTTTGACAGCTGTCAGTAGACTATAGCATTGTCAAACCCACAAAAATATGTTTATTGTAACTGTGCCGGGTTTGGCCAATATGTTTAAAATGCAAAATTTATCACTCACTTATCTTGTATTGGCTCTAGGTATGGGCGTCTTCTGTGCAGAAGGGGCCAGGATGGATACTTCATATGTGCAGAAGGGGCCAGACTGGATCCTCAGCTCCACTCCTTTACTGAGGCTTACAGCTTCCTAGGCCTCTGGATGGAGGAACATGGAGATACCAGACAATTCTCATATGTTTCCAATGCAATGACATCCATTTCTAGACTAGACAACTGACCGTAGATGGTCAGCAGGGTGGAGGTTAGTCCCATGGAAACCTTTGGACTGGGAAACGAGGAAACTCATGACCTAATCCACTGACCAATATATTCTGGAAAACAAGGGATCAGTCCAGTCTAATGTAGCTCTTTGGGAGGCCTACCAAACGGTGGTGAGAGGAGTTCTCATCTCCCATAGTACAGGGGAGACACTGGAGAGGCTCATGGAGGTGAAGGACACAGAGGTCCAATTAGAAACCAAATTCACAGAGCAACTGAGTCCCACGCTGTCTCATCAGATAGCCCAGGTGTGAGAGGACTACAGAAAATGAGCCGAGCAAGATGCCTGAGTATACTATAGAGTTAGGGAACATAGACTATACAAGATGAGCAACAAAGCTGGGAAGTTGCTAGCCTGGTTGGCCCACCTTGATGAGGTTCAGAGGTGCATTAGTAAGGTGATGGGCCTGGACTGGTAACCAAAGACCGACTCTTGGGAAACAGCTGAGGTCTTTCAGGCACACCTTTGGAATCCCGCTACCTGGGGATGGAGGATGTCCTGAGGACGTTTATGAGCAACACTCCCACCTCGCTCTTGGCAGAGTTGGACCAGGAGCTATTGGATGCCTCCATAGGAGTGTAGGAAATACAGGAAGCAATAGCCCAAACAAAGAGTGGGAAATTCCCAGGCCCCAACGGATTACCCCTCAAATTCTTTTAACGCCTTAAAGAGAAATTGGGAGAGCCCCTAAGAGATATGTTCTACAAAGCAAGATGAGAGGGCAGATTTCCAAAGAATGTTCAGAACAGATAGTTTTTGTTAACAAGATTGGGAAAACTCCAGAGGATTGCAGGTCATACAGGCCTGTCTCCCTCCTAAATGTGGAGTTTAAAATACTTGCTAAGGTCCTGGCTGCATGACTGGAGCAGGTGGTGGAGAAGATGATTGGGGCAGACTGATTGGGCTTTATGACCCCTAGGGCCATGAGACATAACCTCAGATGCTTGTTCGGATGCTTGGCCTGGGGAGACAACTGTCCGTGATCCTTTCCTTAGTTACTAAGAAGGCATTTGATTCCATCGAATGGCCCTATTTAAAAGTCCTGCTGGAGAAGTTTGGGTTTGGGCCTGAATTTAGGACCTGAATAAGTCTGCTCAATGCTGATCTAGGAGCCAGGGTGAGAGTAAACGGTACAACAGAGACTGAATTTGCTATCCACGGGGGTACACAAAAGGGCTGCTGTTTGCACTAGTGGTCGAGTCGCTGGAGTGTTGGAGACACCACAACACCCAGCTCAGGGGCCTTAAATGGGGCTCACAATGGGAAGGCGCGATCTCCCCATAGTTGGATGGTCTTCTGATATACTTAGCAAACCCAGAGGACTCCATCCCACATTTGTTTGGGATACTGAACAGCTTTACAAAGTTTTTGGGAATCCACGTAAACTGGCACAAGTCAATTGCATACCCAAGCACAAACTGGTGTCCCACGGGTGGCTGGGAGTTCCCATTATGTTGGCCCTGGGAATGGTTTAAATACTTGGGGATCCATATTACTTTGAACGAGATAGGCTTCTACTGCGCTAACCTGAGGAGAGCAATAGAGGAGTGTAGGAAGGATGTTGGCCACTGGCGATGTCTCCCCCCATCCCTACTGGGCAGTGCAACCCTGTATATAATGATTACTTTGCCAATGTTCCTATACCTGCTGCAAAACACACTTTTTGAGGTACCCAATAGGTATTTCTAGGTGGCACATGGGGTGACCCAACAACTAATAGGGGACAGTGGTTCTCCGCAGATCACACTTCAGATGCTACCTGGAGGCCTCTATGATAGTGGGGTCGCACTCCCAAGCTTATGACCAGGTCCACCCAGCTCTGGCTAAATATCATGACGGGTTCCAGGAAGTGGCAGAAGAAACCCCACTAGAGCTGAGGGTACTGATGGCCCTGCTGCACAGGCATGTGGAACAGCATGAAATTGTTGCCACCCCTGACATTATAATGTTGATCTATATGTGACCATGATTTACCATATTATGCATGAACTAATGCTAAGCCTATGTAAAGTGGGGCACCTGAGGTCAGTAGTAAGGTGCATTCACTGTAACGCTAGGTCATTTACATGCTGTGTGCTTTAACTTCATTAACAAAACGTAATCATTGAGAGTCTCTCTTTTAAATCATCCTCATTTCATATGTGCACTAATGTTAAAGGTTACGTATTTGCATATGTAAATCATCATCGTACTCCTCTACATGCTTTATCAATGTATTTGTTTATATCAAATGTAACATGAAATATAATGAGAAAGGAAAAGGAACATTTATATTAATTGTAGAATTAAATTGTGTGCACATGATAACTGGGAATTAAATGTGCCCTTACTCAATGTTAGTCACTAGGCCTAAATTTCCTTAACGGTAGAAACTGTTTTCCATTTTCTGATAATGTATCACTTAATTGCAGGTATTTTTCCAATAAAAATGTTAGTTTGGAAATGGATTTGCGATAGGTTTACTAATAGAGGGTCTGAGAAGTCAATCTTGGAGAAGGTACATGGAGAGATTGAAAAGGAAAAGACTGTTCCTATTCAAACATGTTGCAAAGATGTACAGGAAACCAAGGACAGCAACCTTTCCAGGACTTGTCTTGGGAACGTAGTGAAATGTTCCAAGTTTTGTTGTGCGATGTGAGAAGATTGGACCACGTGATGGCCTGATCCAGGGTGGACTGATCAATATATTAACTAGGAATTTCACTGATTGAGTGTAGGACAGATTCCCTCGGACTTGGAGAGGTACAGACCTCTGACTTCCCCCACATTCTCTATGCTTTACTGAGTGTGGCTTAGGCTTACACTGAACTCCTTAAGCAGACTTTTGACTGAGCTTCTGAAATGCTGACACCTTCTCTTTTTGCCTACTTTTTACCTTCACGTGTTAGCTTCTTCTTGCCCCAGATGTCATTTTTTCAAAAGGTTTTTGTCCCATATTTGCTTTTTACCTTCAGCCCCCATGTCCTTTACTTAAATTCATTTCAACACTTATAGTTAGATTAATTTAACTTGGACTAATGTGAAAGAGATTGAACCAGCGCTTGTTTTCTGAACATCAGATAATCTTTCTTATGTTTTGTATAGCTGTAACTGAATTTCTTTTTTGCCTTATGCTAATCCATTTACATTTCTTACATCCATTCTGTTAACCATGTGCTATTATCTATCTTTACAGTATGTTTTGAGACTGGTTAACATAACTTGAGTGTTAACTTGTAATAAAACCATTCAACTTTATTTCTGATTTGGGTTTTTGATTGTGTAGCCAGATTGGTTACACTGTAAATAAATGTTGATTTATTGTTACTTGATCCCATCTTTTGCAAACCCACTGTACTGACTCCCAGCCATTTCAACCTCAACTTAGACCATACAGAAAAATGCTCCATCAAAGATGGCAGCAGAGGATGGTTCAGTCCCTAGGGAGATAGAGATAGGGAGTTAGGGTGTTTCCTTATGAAATTGTCCAAACTCAGCCCAAATTCTGGCCCCATGATTCGTTCAAAGGATTTATGGAGTTCCAGCACTTTTCCAATGCAGCGAGTGTGTGATTATTAATAGGACCTGCTTTGCATTTCTATGCTTAGATTGCGGTGATTTGAAGTGATGTGGAGGGTTTTGCAGAGAATTTAAGGTTGTGTGTGAATGTGGTGCTTATTGCTAAGAAATTGAGTTGGTTATCGGATCCATCATGGCCTAAGATCATGGGATATATGAAAGTGTAGAAGACACTTTTCGTTCTTGTCTGCTGTGTAAGCAGTGCTGTTTGTCAGACGTCTTTGACAGTGCCCTCAGTAAGGGACCTTTACTATGTGACTGTGAGAGATTGGTATGATGAATCTCAGGTGCACAGGGAGGAACTGAATCAATCGGAGTGAGATCCGCTGAGCGAAGTCTCATTCGAGAAGTAAATGTGAGATTAGGTCGGAAAGTGTAGCTCCAAACCATTTTTGAAGTGATTGATTACCCTGATCCTTTAGTGGAGCAGACAAAGATGTTGTTGAAAATTGCCTGAATTATTTTGTATTTAGGGTTGTGTGAAAGAATGATTTTGAAGGAAATTGTAAAGGATGGTGAGCTGCTGCAGGGAGTGAGATTGATGTCACATTGTGCCATGATGGTATAGGTCGGTTGGTGTAAAGCTGCGCTGGTATTGGTGGACTAAGTCACAGAGTGTCAAGCTGATATTAGTTGTGAACACCGAACAGAGAATTGTGGGTGAGGATTTTCTTCCTGATTGTGAATGAAAAGTCAATTGTGAATTATTGAAATTTGAGTGAAAACATTAAGCCCTCATTACAACCTTGGCGGTCAGTGTTAAAGCGGCAGTAATACCGCCAACAGGCCGGCAAAAAGAAAAAAATGGGATTACGACCGTGGCGGAAACCACCAACATAGACAGCCACTTTAACACTCTGACCGCCACGGCGGTAGAAACAAACAGAGCGGCGGACACCGCCAACAGACAGGCGGGAGACAAAGTACCGCCCACCGTATCACAAGAGGCCTATCCGCCGCCTTTTCTAGGGCAGAACCAACGCTATCAAAAGCATGGCGGAAACAGTACAGAGAAGGGAAACCACTCACCTCTTGACACCCAACGAGGAACCAGGACGCCATGGAGCATGAACTACAAGTACTGCCCATGTTGGTTTACCTCCTCTTCTACCAGGAGTACGAACGGCGGCGGCGACCACAGTGACTACTGCACCTACAACACAGGGGAGGGGGCGAGGAAAGAGAGTGACACATACACGCAACACCCCCACCCTCACCCTCACACACAACATACACACAAATACATGCAGCAACATTACATATATACCCCCCACCCCCTAGAAGAACGCAAGGACAAAAGGAAATGATTGTAACCATTGTAATCATTAAAAATCCATTAGTCAAAACTCAAAATTCAGTATATACAAATATGTACACCAACTACACAAGTCTGGATAGTGTACTAATCATTGTCCGTGGACCACTGGGCCCAAAATGCATGGGCGAGGCCCACACATGATACCTGACTGGAAACGGAGAGAACACTACTGGGGCATCAGATCAAAAATATACAGGCACCTCAGGGGTAGGGTGAGGGGGGGCACCTCAGCCTGATGAACACACAGCGCCACTGCTGCACGAGGGGGCTCCATGCCCATTGATGTATCCTGGGGAGTGCAAAGCCACAGTCTCTCAAGTCTCTCCAGTGGGTGGTTTGCCCACTGCTTTATCCTGGGGAGTGCAAAGCCAGTCTCTCTCATCTCTCCAACTACCATTCTATGAATGTGCAGATGGTGTGTTTGGCAGATCAGTACATCTCCCATGTGAATGCCAAGTATATTGGCTGTGTGCATGCCGCTTACATTTTGAGGAATAGCAGCATCCCTTATGTGATGGGGCAACTCCAGAGGCACCGTGTGTGGCTAATAGGTGAGGCCAAGGTCCCAATACAGTTGACATAGGTGTCTGGGTATGGAGCTGTCCATAAGGGTTAGTGTGTGTCTAACAGTTGTCCCTCGACATTTGCAGGTGACTCTCGTTACCCCCAACCTGTCATGGCTACTGACCCTAGTGAGGAATCCCAGGACAAGGGCAGAGGAACGCAACAATGAGGCACATGGGTGAACTAGGAGGGTGATTGAACGCACCTTCAGCCTCCTGAAGGCCAGATTCCAGTGACTCCATCTGACAGGTGGCTCCCTATACTACTCACCGAAGAAGGTGTGCCAGAAAATCGTGGCCTGCTGTATGCTGCACAACCTGGTGGACAGTGAAGAAGAGGAGGCAGAAGAAGAGGATATCGACAACCAAAACAACATCATCATGCAATACTTCCAGTGAGACACAGGTAAGAAGATGTCACTGCTTCCCACATCTCATACTATTGTTTGAGATAGCCTAAGTCTGTCATTTTCTTTTCGTGTATGGACCCTGACTTGTCACTTTGCCTTTCCATTTCACAGATCTGGGTCCCACTTTGTGACCTCTGCTATGTTCACTGCTGGCCTACAGCTGTGTTACATTGGTATGTGACCAAGTAAATTGACATTGCTATATTCCATAGATATTGCAATTACACATTTGTGAAAGCACCAGATTGTTTTGTGATTGAAGTGTGTTTATTCCTGTGTTAATAAGTGGAGGGGGTTGTAAAATGGGCTGGGGTGATGGTGGAGTAATGTCCATGGCAGAGTCCAGTCTATTTATTTTACAGGTGTATTGTCCAAAGGGGCATAGGAAGTGGAGCAATGGCAGTTTAAGGATGGACAGGGTGACATAGTGGGACAGAAGGGTGACATTCAGGGGGGTCTCATTTCCTGGCGGGGGTCTTGGCAATGTTCTCTGTCTTGTTCCTGGATCTCAGGGACCATTTGCGGGGTGGTTCTCCATCTGCAGGGGGTGGGGTGCTGGTGTCCTGTTGTTCCTGTGGCAGTGTGTCCTGTCCACTAGCGCCGGCAGAGGTGGAGGGCTGTTCATCGTCCAGGCTAGTGTCAGGGGCCCCTTGTTGTGCCACAGTGTCCCTCCTGGTGTTGAGCAGGTCTGCCAGCACCCCTGCAATGGTGACCAGGGTGGTGTTAATGGACTTCAAGTCCTCCCCGATCCCAAAGTAGTGTTCCTCCTGCAGCCGCTGGGTCTCCTGAAACTTGGCCAGTACCGTTGCCATTGTCTCCTGGGAATGATGGTAAGCTCCCATGATGTTCGAGAGTGCCTCGTGGACCTGTCCTCCCGCTGTCGCACAGCAGTCCTCCCAGTTTCCCTGTTATCCTGTGCCTCTGTCCCCTGAACCGTGTGCCCACTGCCACTGACCCCAGGTCCCTGATTTTCTTGGGTTGGTGGGTTTGCCTGGGTTCCCTGTAGTGGTGGACACACTGCTGATTGACGTGTCCTGGGGACAGAGGGATGGGCCCGCTGGGTGGGTGCTGTGCTGGTATTTCCTGAGGGGGGAGGCTCTGTGGTGGCTTGTGACAGTGTCAGAGGAACCGACTGTCCCAAGGTCCCAGATGGGCCGGGCTGGTCATCTTGATCCAGACGTGCAGAGCTGCTGTCATCACTGTGTGCCTCTTCTGTGGGGGAATGGATATGTCTGGCACCTCCTGTCCGGTGACGTTGGGTAGAGGTCCTGTTGGGGTGTAAATGCATAATTATTGTATCTGTGTGTGCCATCGTGTGAAATGGGTGATTGATCCTCTACTCCAGTGCTTGTGATATTGGCTTGGTCCTTGTGTGATTGGTGATTTTGGGGCATGAGTGAGTCTCTGAAGTGGACATGCTTGGGTGATGGGTGTCCATGCATTGGTGTTACATGCAGGGCTTGGTTTTGGGATATGTGGGTTGTGTTAGTGGGGTATCTGTGGGTTGTTAGGGTGATGGGGGTGAGGGTGAGGGTGGGAGTATGTGATGGCATGCAGGTTGGGTGAGGGGGATAAGGTAGTAAAGACTTGCCTTACAAGAGTCCAGTCCCCCTGCTACTCCTGCGAAGCTCTCATGATGCAGTATAGCCAAGACTTGTTCCTCCCATGTTGTTAGTTGTGGGGGAGGAGGCGGGGGTCCACCGCCAGTCCTCTGAACAGCAATATGGTGTCTGGAGACCACGGAACGCACCTTCCCCCGTAGGCCATTCCACCTCTTTCTGATGTCATCCCGTGTTCTTGGATGCTGTTCCACTGCGTTGACCCTGTCGACAATTCTGCGCCATAGCTCCATCTCCCTTGCAATGGATGTCTGCTGCACCTGTGATCCGATTAGCTGTGGCTCTACCCGGACGATTTCCTCCACCATGAACCTGAGCTCCTCCTCAGAGAACCTGGGGTGTTGTTGAGGTGCCATGATGTGGTGTGGGTGATGTGTGAGGTGTTGTCTGTTGTGATGTGTGAGGGGGTGTGTTGGTGTGTGTTGTTTGAGGTGCGTGGATGTTGTGTAAGTGATGGTGTTGTGTGTCTGTGGATGCTGGTGTTGTTTTAGGTCGTGTCTCTCTCTGGCCTGCTTTCAAATTTCTGGTAGTAAGGGTTTGTGGGGGATGTGGGTGTGTGCTTTATATTGGATTGGGTGTGTGGGTGTGGTGTGTGTATGTGTATCAGGTGTGTGTATTTCGAATTGTCCAATGTGGTTGTGTTTTGTATATGTGTGTGTATTTTGAGCGCGGCGGTGAGTACCGGCAATGGATTACCGCGGTTGAAAGACCGCCGCGTTGATTTGTGGGTTGTGATAGTGTGGGCGTATTCTTGTTGGCGTGACAGTGTAGGTTTTGCTATCGCCAGTTTATCACTGACTTTTGGTGTGCCGGACTTCTGTGAGCGTCTGTATTGTGGCGGATTCCGGACTGTGGGTCGTAATACCTGTTGCGGAATTCCGCAGCTGCAGCGGTATGTTGGCGGTCTTCTGCACGGCGATAAGCGGGATTTACCGCCAGGGTTGTAATGAGGGCCTAAATTCTTTAAGGTTTATGAAAGGAGATTAATTTATACCGGTTAGAGAGGGAGTGGAGAAGGTAAGCCAGGTCATAATATGGTATCAAATGTAGGGCTTCACATATGTCTATGGCTTGAACAATGACATAAAATCACTGAAAAAGAGGGCGCACTGGCTTTTCCATAATATGGAACACATAAGTTGAGAATTATTGAACGTTTGAGACAAATTTTATATGAGATGAAACCACATTATAGGCCTGCACAATTCAAAGCACTTAATCCTTGTGAACACATAGCACATCAAAGACAGAAAGAGAAATATGAGGGAAGAGTGAGGAAACAATGAGAACTTGTGCAGGTGCTAGATGGGACAGTCAACAAAAAGAGTGGAGAACTGACATAACTGAGGGGACTAGATATTATCCTGCTTTAACTAGTAAGAAGAGGGAAAAGAAAAACAGAGAGAAAAGAAAAAGAGAAGTGCCTAAGGCAACTGAGAGTAAGGATGATGACTGTGAGGATGATTTGGATGATGATTTCATAAAGGAGCTACTGCTGAATTGTCCATCACCTTACAATGTGGTCAAACAAAAGGGACATCTGTAACTATGGGAAATAAGACTTTTGACATACCTACAGCACCTGTAGAATCAAACTTAAATCAGACACATTGACTGTTTCTGTGACCATAGATCCTGTCATTCCATTATATGGACCAGGAGCAATAGGGAATTATGTACTTATATTGGCTGTTCCAACTGTTCATTTATAAGGGAATGTCCTGAACAATAATAATGATTCAGGGAATTTCGCAATAAGGAGATTTCCTTCAGTCCCGAGACATGTTGCCGACCGGATCCGACAACAAGAGAGACAGGATTTACACCTGATGTGAGTTTTCCTCAAGAGATCCCCACCATTTTTTGTGCTCAGATCAAACCCTACTTCAAATGTTGACTGTAGTATTTCCAATAAGCGAATAGCCTTTAATGTGCCAGGTTCTGCAATGTCTGTTGCAAATACCCCATAACATGCACACTTTAACACTTCTGGAGGAGAGATGTTATTAAACACCCCAGTAGAAATTAAGTGGCTTATGAATCTGGAAGTTCAGGATTGATTAGGAGAACATTTCAAACTGCAGAGAGAGAGAAGACACTAAGGGGGTTATTACAACTTTGGAGGAGGTGTTAATCCGTCCCAAAAGTGACGGATATACCACCAGCAGTATTACGAGTCCATTATATCCTATGGAACTCGTAATACAGCTGGTGGTGTATCCGTCACTTTACCGTCACTTTTGGGACGGATTAACACCTCCTCCAAAGTTGTAATAACCCCCTATATGTCTCCAAATTATAATTGGAATGAAATAAAATGATACTGGGAACTCTTGATTTAGCACAATTAGAGACTTAAAGGGATGACAAATTACTGTTCATGTGCACAGACATTGTAAGACGTGCAGGACAAGCTTATGAAAGGTTAGCTGATTTAGCAAGAGATATGAAGTGGATTTGAAAAAGTCAAAGGCCTTACAGAGAAGCTATTGGTTGAGCTTCAGTGATTGAGATATTGCAGATATGAGACCCCCCAGGAGTTATTAGGGAACTAATTGGCTACATTCAAAGTGAACTAAACTAGATAGATTAGAAAGAAGATCGATAAAGAAGGAGTCAACACAAAAGGTGAGGCTAGAGCTGCCTCCAGTTGGACCAGAAAAGAGTTAGGAAGATGTGCAAATTCTTCCTATGGGAGAAGTTCCTGGTGGAGGTTATGTTCATGTGCCCTGAATTCAAGGTGATATTGCAGCATTCACAAAATTGAGAGAGGGGGCGTGGCCAAGATGGCCACTGAGTAGGATAGTCCCGCTGGTGCTCCGCCGCCGGATAGTGTGGTGTACCGGTTTGGGCGCCTGAACACGCTGCCGGAGGGCGTTTCAGGGTAGCCTTGGTCCCCTGGACGGCTCGGGGACCGGCTAGTGGTGCCTGAGGTGGAGTCCGGGGTAGCGGACCGACACGAGCCACGGCGGGAGCAGCCTAAAAATGGCAGCTGCATGGTAAGCGCAGACTCCGGGCGATACGGAAGGTGGCGGAGACCGCGCTCCCAGGGTTGTTCCTCTGCTGCTGCGCTGCTGAAAGGGATCGCTGGGGCATACCTGGATGCTCCCCCGCTTGCCGACGTGGCGGAGCGAGGGGGGAGGCCCGGCTGACGACACTGCTGCAGCGCCGGAGGACTAGGCCCGTGCGGAGCCGCCCTGCGCAGGAGCGTTGCTGAGGAGGCCCACAGGGGACAAAGAGTGAGGCGCTTGCCGGCACGACGTGCCAGAAGTGGTGAAGCCTTGTGTGGTGTGCGGCTGGCAGAAGGTGGGCGCTGAAGGAAGCGACGCGCCTAGCAAGCCATACCCAGGTGAGGAGCCCTGACCAGAGGTTGGGCGGAAAAGAGGCACGGGGCCAGCTGCCGTAGCGGAGTGGAGGGGAGCTGCAGAAGACCCGCTCTTCTGTGGGAGACGAGGCCCCCTTGGGAGAGGAGCCCTGTGGGGGACGGACGAGGGACCTGCTGGTCCGAACCCCGAAGTGCTGGGCCATAAACCAGAGAGAAGGCAGCGCATATTTTTCTGTCAGCCTGGCTGAGTACACCTGGTGTGGGGGCAACAGTCAGAAGGTGTTCCCGCTACTGGCAACTGAAGAGCATGGACATTTAGGAGTGGCATCCCAAAAGCACAGCAAAAAAGAGGGCTCCCTTAAGGACCTTTTCGCTAAAACCCCTGCCAAAAGAATGGCGCAGACAGGACCACTAGGAACAGGGTGAGGACATGCAGAGGGGCCTGTGTTGTCAGAGTGATGGAGCTCCCCTGATGAGAGCATTCATGGAACAACTCTTTGAGTCCTTACTCAATGACCTTGCAACACTGAAGCGGGAAATAGCAGCTGATATTAAAGACCTTAAAAGGGAGGGGATTGACCTGGGCCAGCGTGTAGACACAGTGGAACAGGCCCAAGATGCAAGAAAGGATGAATTGGACTGTCACAGGAGAGAACTTCTCACCTTACAAGATAAGAACCAAGAACTACAGTACCAAATAGAGGACCTAGAGAACAGATCACGCCGCTCTAACATTCGGATAAAAGGGGTTCCAACACAGGCAATAGCGGGACCCCTGGAAGACTTTGTGGTGCACCTCTTTCTTCATGTGGCGCCAGCCCTGAAAGAGCAGAATATTGTACTTGACAGAACACATAGGGCTGGCAGGCCCGCTCGAGTTGCGGGACAGGCTAAAGACATACTAACTTGTTTACACTATTATAAACAGAAAGAGGTCTTTATGGCGGCAGTTCGTGACACTACAACCATTGAGTTCGAAGGCCATTGGATCGTTCTACACCAATTTCTCAGTATGATAACCATACAGCTCCATAGATTGCTCAGGCCAGTGACGGACCTCCTCAGGGAAGAAGGCATCAAGTATCAATGGGGTCATCCCTTCAGACTGCTCCTCACTTGGCACAATGAACTCCGTAGCATCCGCACCCTAGAAGAAGCTCAGAGGTTGGAGGGGAAGTCACAAAATCTCGAGGAGCGGGTCCAGAAGGCGGCCCCACTGGCTCAGTGGCGGGGCTCCGATAGCCGTCGACGCACAGCCTGCAAACCCTCAACGGGCGAGAGACAAAAAGAGAAGGCAGCGCTACTTAGAAGTCTCTGCAGCCAGGATAGCGTGCCCAAAATGGACTCGGACCACTGAACTGAATTATGCCCCCTGCGTGGCGCCATGCATTTCCCTGAGATGGGGACCCCCTAAAAACCTCTGTAAGCGCCCATCCGATGACACATCTACTGTTATAAAAAGACTGAGATATCCGGTTGGCGGAGTGGCCGTGGAACTTTCGACAGACCAATGTGTAGGCGCAGACCCCGGACAATGATGAAGACTGTTCCCAGGCAGGGAACATTGTTTGCAAGTTTACCCTATGTTAAATGTTCACTTTGCCCTATTACCCCACACTACCCTTGAGGGGATGTTCTCTCATTACCCCTTCCTTACTGTATACGCAGGAGGGAACCACCACACACCCAACCCACTGGGACGACCTACAACACAGTGACATCTGTCAGTTGTCAGATGATAACCATATTTAGTCTTAACGTGAGAGGCCTCAACACCCTGGTGAAGAGACAGGCTCTCCTGTTACAGCTTAGAGACTTACAATGTCACATATGCTTACTGCAAGAAACACACTTACTTCGAAAGGACTGGAAAAAGATGAGGTTTCATCGGGTCCTGGACGACGGGCGGGAGTGGCGATCCTGCTGGCCACAAATTTCCCGGGGAGGGTGTCCCGTATGCAGGCTGAGATTCCTGGCCTACTCCTTTCACTGCAAATTGACATGCAAGGACACCACCTGATGATCGCTAACATATATGGACCAAATGAACACCCCAAATGCTGTCTAAGAGATGCACTGGGCAGGGTCCAGGAGACACCTGACAAGGATATTGTGGTGGGTGGAGACTTTAACTTAGCACCGGACCCACATTTAGACGAGTCTGCCCAGAGATATGGCCAGATGGGCGCATTCACGCGGGCTTCCGGGACTGGTTTTGAGGGGGGCGGGACTGACGGACATCTGGCGCCAACACCACCCAACAGACAAAGCGTATTCTTTCTTTTCCCCCACTCACCAAACACATGCCTGTATAGATCTCTTCCTCCCCTCGCGTCACTGCCCTATTCACCAGCACGACTATCGGGGTGGCATTAATCTCGGACCACTCCCCACTCATGCTTTCACTCACGCTACCTGCCTACAAACCAAGCAGATGACAATGGTATCTCAACACAAGGCTCTTAACATATGAAGACACGCTAACGGAAATTAGAGACACAGTTAGCCACTTTCTGGCAGTGAACGACACTCCTGAAACCAATTTTGCAACCCTCTGGGATACCCTTAAAGCAGTCGTTAGAGGCCAGTTTATAGCTGCAAGACAAAATGCCCTACGTCACGATAAGCGTCAACAGTTAGAGGTCGACATAGGGGCATTGGAAGAGACACATAGACAATGTGGGTCCTTGGCTGTGAGAAGACAGCTCGCTATTCAGCGAAAGCAGCTACGGGCTCTAGATGAGGATAAAGCAGAATATGCCCTACTCCGCACCAAGCAAAAGTTCTACACCGGGGAGAATAGAGCGGGACGATTGCCGCCACACAGACTCCGTACAAAGGCCACGGAGCGCCGAGTGGGGGAGCTAAGGCTGCCTGATGGAACTCTGACCTGCCAGGAAGAGTTAATCCGCCAACAATTTTAACAACTTTACTCTGATTTAGACTCCGAGGAGGAGGGTGACCGTACGGAAATAGAGGAGTATCTTGACTCCACACCAGTGGTTCGACTCTCCCCCCCGTGGACAGTGCCACATTAGAGAACAATATTACGCCTACGGAGGTCCTGGTGGCTATACAACGCCTGAAGCCAAGTAGTGCTCTGGGCACGGATGGCTTCAGGGCAGAGTTTTACACATCATTAGGCACACAGTTGGCTCCAATTCTGGCCACACTCTATAATGCGCTGGGCCCGTCTCTTTCCCTCCCGCTCACGATGCAACAAGGCGTAGTGACAGTCATTCCTAAACCAGGAAAAGACCGGTGATGCTGCTCTTCTTACCACCCCATCACTTTGTTCAACGTATATGCAAGAATCTATACGGGCATCCTGGCTCATAGGTTGAACCCGTACATGCAGCACTTGATAGACCCAGATCAGACCGGCTTCATACCTGAACGGTCTTGTAGTGACAACACCAAGAGACTATGCCACCTGCTGGACAAGGTCCATCGAGCTAAAATCCCGGCACTTCTCCTCTCCATTGATGCGGAGAAGGCATTTGACTGTGTGCACTGGCAATACCTAAACACAGTTTTAAATAGGACTGGGTTGGGCCCCCGATTCCAAGGGTGGATCAGGTGCAACTATGACAAACCTAGAGCAGGGGTTGCAGTGAATGGCGGCCTGTCTCAGCAGTTCCCCATACAACGGGGCACTCGGCAGGGGTGCCCTCTCTCACCCTTACTATTCACGTTATACATAGAACCCCTTGCTGAGCATATACGGCAACATCCGGGCATTTCCGGAGTACCAATGGGCGGTAGAATGCATAAAATGGCCCTTTATAAGGGGGATATGATCCTCTACTTGTCTCAGCCCCAGATCTCTCTCCCTTGTGTCTTGGCAGAATTGACTGCCTTCGGCAATGTATCAGGGTTTAAAATCAACCTTACTAAATCTTCCATATTGAATCTCACCACTCCGGAGGCTGAGAAGATTGTGTTGGAGGCTGCCCTCCCTATTCCATGGACTACACAGGGGATCACGTACCTGGGCCTGCGTATCCTCCCTACAATAGCGGCCACAACAGGCAGTAACTATAACCAGATACTTGACATTACCCGCTCCAACTTAGCCAAAGGGATGCCACATGGTCTGTCTTGGTTGGGACGGCTAGCAGCAGTAAAAATGACACTCTTGCCTAAGATACTCTACCTTATGCAGACCCTGCCATTACAGCCCCCACTTGCCCTCCTAGACAAAATGCAAACACTCATTTGGGACTTCATATGGGGCGGAAGGAGGGCCAGAATGTCAAGGCCTCAGTCCCGAGTTTCGGGAACTAACCTGCCCTTCCTACCTTCACATTTTACGCCTGAAGGACCCAGCCCAAATCAGACTGACTATTGAGACCTAGGTCCGCCCCACCCACACTGCATGACTTGATTCGGTACACTGTACGGGGTCGCTTCAGTGATATAGGTCTTGCATCCCTCTTTTCCACTCCCCCCTCTCCTTACGTTAAATGTTCCCCACCGGCCTGTGGTTGTAGGTGGGTGTCTTGTACTGTTTCTGCATTATAAATTCAATAAAAGAGATTTAAACCAAAATTGAGAGAGAACCTGTGGAATGGTACAGGCAAGTTGAACAATTTGTGAAGCTTTCCAAAGCTTTGTGGGAGGTTTTGAATACATTGTTTGACATTGTCTTTCCAAGTGATTTGTGAGCTGAATGCAAGTTAGCTGTTGATTGGCCTAAAACAGAACCTATGAGATATCCACAGACAAAAGGTCCACTAGTGATGAAAACCTACAATCAGACATGGGACATTTTGTGTTCAGATTAGTACAGGGATTAAAGTCAGAAGTGGATAATATGATTTAGCAGCATTTGATTTGTTGCTGAATAAAACAATTGATGAAATTCTGAGATATTCTGAATACTTCACGGACTAATTAGAATTGAAACAGAAAAAGTTGAAAAAGAAGCTGATGATAGCCCAGATGAAAGCTGCCCAAGGAAGTAGGAATCTTCAGTTTGTAGGAAACGTTGGTGGAATGCTTAATGGTTTTCAACAGCAAGGTAGAAAATGTGGTGTTCCAATGGACCCAAGTAAAGGGGTAGATGTGATGACGTTGAAGAAAACAAATTCATGTCAGGTGTGTGGCAAATTAGGGTATTGGAAGAGGGAATGTCACTTTAATTCAGATAATGTGCCAAATGAGAATATCCGATGCAGAATGGAGGATTTGTGCAGACACAGGGAAACCATCAGACTTGGTCCCAGCAGGTGCAAAGACCATGAATGCTAAATTCTAATGTGCCCCAAAGACATGCAATGCAGGTACCATAAGTCCAATGCCTCAGCAACAGTCCAATATTCTCAGATCCAATTTAAATAAGTTCCAAATGTGAATTCAAATTCCTTTGTGAACCAGTACCCCTTGATCCTCATGAATGATAATAACAATTCAGATCAATCCCAATTACGGTGCCATAGAGAGGAGGAGTGCGTACTTGGTGCATCCCTAGAGGTAGACCAGAGTGGTCCATACATTGATGGCAACATGAATGGCAACCCTGTGTCATTTCTGGATGACACAGGTGCTACCTGCTCTACTGTGGGAACAGTAGAGGTTTCCAACCTACCCCTCTTGGGAAAGAAAATCCAAGTTGTAGGTGTTGCAAACCAACAATTGGCAAGCCCTGTCACAGAAGCTGTGTCTGTTAAAATAGGGCCCTTTGAAGATGATCACTAATTTGTGGTGTGTGATTCGAGTCCTATAAGTCTGCTTGGACGTGACCTCATGTACAAGTTAAATTGTTCTATCTACTGCACTCCAAGAGGAATAGAGATACAGACTTATGATGAAGATGTGGCATTTGAAATTGTGAATAAAACCCCGGGTGTTACGTTTACCCTATGTTCACATGTGATGATTTGCCCAATGATTTGAAAGATACAGTGTTACCTGAAGTCTGGGACTTTTCAGGGAAAGATATAGTTCTCATCAAAGGTGTTGAGCCTGTCAAAATTATTGTGAAGTCAAATGCTAAGCATTTAAAATCCCACAATACAATCTGACACCTGAAACCATTGCAGAAATCCCTCCGGTGATTGACTCTATGATTGAACAGGGTATTTTGAAGTAAATAATGGGAAGTCCATGCATCTCACCCATTATGGGACTACAGTAGCCCAATGGGAAAGATTGAATTGTCCAAGATTTAAGAAAGATCAATGAGATTGTATTTCCTTGTTGTCCCATGGTACTGAATCCAGCAGAGATTTTGTTTCAGATTCCATGTGAACTCGAGTGGTTCACTGTGATTGACCTGTTCCAGGCATTTTTCTCCATACTGTAGCTTGAGGAAAGCTAATTCCTTTTCATATCTTGGTATGGCAGTTGTGTTCTGGCATGGTGCAGAGTCAAACAAGGGTATACTGAGAGCCTGTCCATCTTCAACCAGATCATGAAAAAGAATATGGAGATCCTTGAGATGCCTTTTCACTCAGTCTTGACCCAATACATTGATGACCTTTTGGTGGCATCAAACACACAATAAGCTTGCAGGCGAGACACAATTTCCCTGTTGATCCACTTAGCTCAGAATGGACATAAAGTATCCCCAACCAAACTCAAGTACTATAAAAAATAAGTCTTATACCTTGGGTGTCATATTGAAGAAAGTGAAAGGAAGGTGTCAAAAAAGACTCAGCAATTCTGAAAATCAATCCCCCAACAACTCAGAAATAAGTCAGGATGTGTTGGGGAATTGTTGGCTACTGTTGTCAGTGGATTTCAATTGTTTCCCTTCTGGCTAAGCCTTTAAAGAGGCTGACACACAAGGATGTGTCTGATCTGACACCATTGGATGACAACTGCATGCTTGCCTTCTCAGAGAAAATCTCTGTTGTGTCCATGCTCTGGCAATGCCTGATTACAGCAAATCTTTTACCTTATACTGCAGTGAGAGGGAGGGATGCGCTCTAACAGTGCTAACACTGTTACATGGAAACACTCACAGGCCTGTTGCCTTTTTTTTGTCTACACTTTACCCAGTAGCTTCAGCATTGCCCAGCTATCTAAAAGCTATCTAAACGCTGTGGCAGCTGTCTGTCAACACTCAACAGTGCAAAAGCTTTGTTATGGGTAATCCTTTGATTATATTTGTTCCCCACTCTGTAGAAATGTTGTTGATCTGGACCAAGACTCAACATCTGACCAGTAGTAGGTTAACTCGATATAAGCAAGTGATTTTATCTGCTCCTAATGTGAATCTAAAGTGCTGTAAAACTCTAAATCATGTCACGTTAATGTAATTGCCTGTAAATAAGAATGATGATGATGACATTGAACATGACTGTCTGGATGTCACTGAACTATGCGCAAAGCCGAGACCTGACATACAAGAAATGCCACTTCCTGAAGCAGATCATGTAATGTTTGTTGATGGCTCCTGCTTGAGAGACCATGAAGGAAACCTGAGAGCTGCTTAAGCACTCTGTACTGTCTCAAGTGTGGTTGAAGATCGCTGGGTGCAAGGAGTCATTTCCGCACAAGTGGCTGAATTGATTGGCCTTATAAGAGCGTGCTAAGGTTTCCAGCTGCAGATGACCACAGTAGGGCTTAGGTGTTGTCCATGACTTTTGACAGTTCTGTTCCCAGAGAGGGTATATGACCTCCTCTGTCTCTTTGATAAAGAATGGTGAGAAATTCTAAAATCTACTGAAAGCATCACAGCTGCCTGATCAGATTGTGCTTGTCAAGTGCTCTGCACACCTGAATGGAAATGGTTATGTTACTGTTGGAAATAACTATGCGTATTAGGTTGCCAAATAGTGTACTCAGAATTCTTGTGCATTTATTGGTGATTACCTTAACGAGAAAGCAAATGCGGCATATTACAATCCCTTGTTAACTGCAGAAGATACACAGGAAGAAGGAAGAATTGTCAGAAGCAGAACAGCAGGGTTGGTTTAGAGCAGAATGTCAAAAGAGATAAGGATGATGTTTGAGTTTCAAGTGATGGAAGAGTTGTGATGCCACATAGTCTGTTACCCGTATGGCAAGAATTACTTCAGTCCAGCTCATGTGGGATGGATGTGATGCAATTGTGAGATTATTTTGACAGACATGGTTCAATCCTAGACTTAGGCTGAAGCTTTGTGTCACAGATGTATATAAACTGCAGTAACATTGAGTCATTTAGGGAGATCAGGAGGTCCTTTCAACAGGATGCAGCTGGATTTTATCAAACTGCCTGTGTGCAATGGACTGAGATATGACTTGGTTATTGTGAGCATTTTCTCTTGTTGGGTTGAAGCCTACTCAACAAAATGAAATGACAGTCTAACAGTAGCAAAGCTGCTGTTAAGAGAACTCACTTCACAAATTCAGATTCTCAACTTCCCTCGAGTCAGACCGAGGGACACGCTTTAACAGTGAAGGCCTGAAATTATTGTGTGCAGCACTGCAGGTTGAGCAGAGACTACATTGCAGTTACAGACCAGAGGCTTCTGGTCTTGTTGAGCAAGCCAATATAACATTCAAATCCAGATTGGCTAAAGTGTGTGCTTCCACTTCATTTAAATGGCCTAGCACATTCCCTCTTGTGTTAATCAGCCTTCGCAGTACTCCAGACAGAAAAACAGGACTGTCACCCATGAGATCATCATAGACCAACCAAGCCAAGAGATTACCAGCTGTGCCTGCAAATGCACTTGTGAACATTACGGATGACTTGGTACTTGATTGTTGCAAATGACTGGCTGATGTGGTTTATTCTGTGTCTCATCAGGATGGAGAAGCAACACATCCGCAACAGAAGCAATGTCATGACCTCAGTCCAGGTGACTGGGTTATGGTGAATAAGCACATTTGGAAGTTGTGCTTGGAACCTCAGTGGAAAAGCCCTTTCCAGGTGGTTTTGGTCATCACAGCAGCTGTTAAATGTGGAGCTCTCCCCAATTGGATTTAAGTATCACCCACTTGTAGAGCTCCGTGTCCCTTGATGGTACCACAGCGCCTGTCCTTGAAGGGCTGATTACAGTGAGACGAAAGGAGAAGATTTGTTAAGCTGTTTGGGTTGACCAAGTGACTGAAACAGCACATGTATGGTCTGAAGGGGGTCAAGTTATATAAAGGAGTACAGAGAAAGAGACGAGAAAAGGAGAGGAGAAAGCAAGAAATGGAACTTGAGACTAGACAAAAAATATATTACAGTGACATTAAGCAGTTAGAGAAGTCCAGAAGATCTTTTCTGGATTGAACTCTGAGATTTTGATTTGTCTCAAGGATGCAGATAGAATATCACAGATTGATGTGATTGCTTGATCTGCAATCAGAGGGGGACTGGAACAGCGTCAGCCCTGACATCACAATGTTGATCTATATGTGACCATGATTTAATATATAAGGTGTGAACTAATGTTAAAACTATGTAAAGTGGTGCACCTGAAGTCAGTAGTGAATTATATTCACTGTAGTGTTAGAGAAATTAAATGCTGTGTGCTTTAAATTTACTAACAACATGTAATCATTGAGAGTGTCTCTTTTAAATCATCCTCATTTCATATCAATGAAATTTCATTTGAAATTATAATAGTTAATGTAATGTGTGCACTAATGTTAAAGATTAACATTCAAAAATGTAATTCTTCATTATACTCATCTACACGTGTTAACAATTTGTTTATATCAAATGTAACATGAAATAAAATGAGAAAGGAAAATCAACATTTATATTATTTGTACAATTAAAATGTGTGCACACTATAACATGGAATTAAATGTGACCTTTGCTCAATGTTAGCCTCACTAGGCCTCAATTTCCTTAATGTGAGAAACTGTCATTTTCTGATAACATGTCATTCAATTTCAGGTATTTTTCCACTAAAATGATAGTTTGTATATAGATGTGCTATTGTTTTATTAATAGTGAGTCTGAGCAACCATCCATGGAAAAGGTACATGGAGAGATTGAGAAGGAAAAGACTGTTCCTATTCATACATGTTGCAAAGATGTACAGGAGACCAAGGATAGCAACCTTCCCAGGACTTGTCTTCGGAACGTAGAGAAATGTTGCAAGTTTGCTGTGCGATGCGCGACATTGGACCACATGATGGCCTGATCCAGGGCGGACTGATCACCATATTAACTAGGACTTTCCCTGATTGATTGTAGGATAGATTCCCTTGGACTGGGAGAAATACAGACTTCTGACTTACCCTGCACTCCCTATGCTTTGCAGAGTGTGGCGTAGGCTTAAACTCAACTTTTTAAGAAGACTCTTGAACGAGGTTCTAAAATGCTGACACCTTTTCTTTTTACCTGCTTTTTACCTTTACTTGCTAGCTTCCTCTTGCCCTAGATATCATTTTTCTAAATTCTTTTTGTCCTATATTTGTTCTTTCCCTTTTCCCCATGTCCTTTAGTTACATTCATTTCAACACTTGCTGAAGTGTTTAGGGAAGATCGTCACTTGCCACTAGCTAACATAGTTAGATGATTTTAACTTGCACTAATGTGCAAGAGATGAAACCAATGGTTGTTTTATGAACATCAGATAATCTTTCTAATGTTTTGTATGCTGTAACTGAATTTCTTGTTTGCCTTATGCTAATACATTTAAATGTCTTTTGGCAATTTGGTTATCCATTTGCTACTATGTATCTGTACAGTATGTTTTTGAGACTTTTTTACATTAATGTTAATGTGTAATAAAACCCTTTATCTTTATTTCTGATTTGGGTTTTTATTGTGTAGCCAAATTGGTTAAACTGTATATAAATGATGTTTGATTGTTACCTGATTCCCTCTTTTGCAAACCCTTTGCCCAGACTCCAAGACTCATCGACCTCAAATTAGAGCATGCAGAAAATGCCCCATCACATGCAATAACTCAGATCTCTAGGATACTGATGGCACACTACCACACCTCACTGTCCAGGCTTAAGTCACAGTGGGAGGAGAACATGGGGGAATTAGACGATGCAGATAGGGAGGAGGCATGCAGATACCTGGTGCAATTAAAGATCTTACTTTGGACCTACTGTACAAAAGCTAGTCTTTTAAAAATGCTAAGAGCAGACAATGATCTAGGTGTAAGAGGGTGCAGGGGAAGGAAACACTGCTACATACCTTCTGGGACTGCCTGATGTCATGGCCCTTCAGGGAGAGCATGGGAGACAGGAGGAGGGTGGTCATGGAAGAGGACAAACAGTTAACTCTGGCTATAGCACTCCTCAGGATGTGGGGGGATCAGACTATACCTAAATATACATAGCTCTGGTGTAACGTTGCCCCCAGCAATAAGAACTTGGGAGGAAAATATGGCCTGGTGCATGCCTGTCAAAGAGGCAATCTATGCGGCATGGCATGCCCAAGAAAGTTCAGCACAGTTTGGGGCAATTGGAATGTGGTGGAGGGTGTGGACGTTTGATCTGGGTGGTGGTTTGGGAGGGAGAACTCACGCCTGTCCAGGACTATAAGCCATGGTCCAATTTGTGGAGGGTAAGTGGAGGAGATACTATCATCAAAATACTTGTGAACCTGCATTTTCTATGGTGGTCTGGTGTTGTGTTAATAAAATGTTTTTAAAAAAAGGATAGCTTCATGCCACTTTTTGAATTGTTAGCCCCACCTCCATTGGTTGACCTCTTAGCACCCTCCCCCCCCCCAAGAAATGTATTTAGGTTTAGTTGTGCCCCTGCTTTGCACTAATAGAGAGTGGCAGACTAGAGCAGTGCCGGTGTGTGCAGTCCAATGTCTGTCCAGTCCAAGTGTGCCTAGTCGACCTTCATAACTGTTAAAACAGTGTTTATAAGCACAGCATGCCTAGTGCAAAACTATCTGGTCTAGCCTTAATCCCACTTAATGAACAGCACATGAGGTGGGTTTGAGACCTGTCATTGATAAGTGGGAAAAACACACCAATTATCTTGGGAGATTAGTAGAGGCTAAAATGTTTTTGATTTTTTATTTATGTGCCTCCACAGCAGCACAGTAAAATAAAGATGTTAGAGTACGGTATTAGAAGCTTTGGCCTATTCACTAGTGCACAACTAAAAAAAAAGCAAAAAAGTATTATATGCGTAAATGCTAATACATTTCAAAGGGCTCTCATACTAGTATCTAGATCTCAGGTGCTCTCATGTAATCTCACAAAATGAAGCCATCATGGATTGAGCAGTTTTGAAAGGTAAATGTTTTATAGGTATGATTTTGCAAAAGGATTTTTTGTGTGACCAACATGATATTTTATGTTTTCAGTAAATGTGAAGAAAGGACATGAAAGTAATCCCATGAGATTTCAATTTAACAAGACTTAGTGGGCCATTTTGGATCATTGCTGCTACTGTTCCTCACTGCAGATAGGGGACACCATCAGCAGTTCTTGATATTGAATGGCACAATCAAGTTTTTAAGAGACATTTAATTAAAAAAAAAGGGGCTCATTTAAGTTTGACGGAGTACCCTCTCTGGCAAATTGAAGGTCCACACAAACCTTCACAGACTGGCAGACCTTAAGATTGTCAGCAGGAGAGACGACTCTATTTCCGTTGCTGACATACTCTTGGCCAGCCCGATGGACCAAGGGCCATCGGAGGTATGGCCATTCCGTTGCCCTATTTAAAGTGGGCAATTGAATTGCCAGTTTTCATTGTCCGTCACTGTTGGGTAACCCCTGGCAGTAAGAGGAAACTGCAGTGAAAATGAAAAATGACTCCCAAACCATGAGAGACAAGTCCCTTGGGGAGTGGCCATTAGTTTTTGTATTTTTCAAGGACATGTTTGTCTATTTTTAAAAACAAGATCCCCAAGTATTGGGACCTTCTTTTTAAAAATAGAGAAACATATTACAAGTTTGACAAACAATACTATTTTGTTGATGGCACTGTCTGTCAAACATTTAATACATTGACAGGACCTGCTGTATCAGCTGTTCCTGCCAGTGTTAAGTAATGTCCACTGGGCTAGAAGACATCACTAAATTATTTGTCAGGACAATGGAGTATTTTACTCCATCAACCTGATGGAATAATTCCCATAGTTTAAACTATAGAGCAGGTCCAAAAACATATCCTGTAGAATAGGTTGGCCATTGGCACTATTCAAGTAGAGATGAATGAGCAGCCATAATTGGAGGGCCCAGTACAGCATCCATTTTAAGACATCCTCATTCCTCACTCCTCATCCATCATCCCCACTTCTCATCCATCATACATTATCCCTACTTCTCATCCATCATCCCTGCTTCTCTTCCATCACACCTACTTCTCATCCATCATCCCTATTTCCCATCCATCATACATCATCCCTACTTCTCATACTTCACCCCTACTTCTCATCCATCATACATCATCCCAGCTTCTCATTCATCATCCCTACTTCTCATCTATTATCCCTGTTTCTCTTCCATCACCCCTACTTCTTATCTATAATCCCTACTTCTCATCCATCATCCCTACTTCTCATCCATCATACATCATCCCTACGTTTCATCCATCACCCCTACTTCTCATCCATCATACATTATCCCTATTTCTCATCCATCATACATCATCCCTGTTTCATCCATCAGCCCTACTTCTCATCTCTCATCCCTGCGTCTCATCCCTACTATTCATCCATCATCCCTACTTCTCATCCATCATCCTTGCTTCTCTTCCATTATCCCTACTTCTCCTCCCAGCTTCTCATTGGTACTTCTCTTCCATCATCCGTACTTCTCCTCCATTATCCCTGCTTCTCATACCCCATCTCTGCTTCTCATCCATACTTCTCATCCATCTTCCATCATTCCTACTTCTCATACCTCATCCATTATCCCTACTCCTCATCCATCACCCATTATCCCTACTCCTCATCCATCACCCTTACTCCTCATTCCTCATCCTTCAGTCATACCAATACATTTTCAGTTTTGTGAAAGACACATTCACACTGATTGGTTGGCAACAGCCAATCAGAGTTATGAGAGAGGCCTGCATTCTATTTCACTGAAAAGCAGCCTTCTTATTGCATGTGGTGGGTGAAGATGGAGGAGAGGAAATGCAACTGTGTGTTTGTTTCCAGTGAATTCAAGGCTGTACAACATTTCAACTGTTTTAACTAAGTGTTTTTCTGTTTACACAGGCCTTTGTATAAATCTCTGCTAGTTTGGGAAGTACAAGGAGCCCAGAGCTTGGGCCATAAATCAGCTTTTGGAGAAAGGCTTATACAGTTCATCTACACTTCAATGAAAACCTTTCTCAGGGAACAGGGTCATTCCTAAGTTGATAATGACTGTGACTGCAGACATTTGTTTGCATAAAGAGATTCATGCAGATGTGAAAAATGAAGGTAAAGAAATGTTGGTAAAGAGAAGGCATTATTATGATGGTATGTCCTTATTGAAGATTGAGCAGGCAGTATACCAGACAACTGTGCCATCGATGCACTGGTCTCCGCTTCCCAGGCAATGAACTGCCACAAAATTGTCTCTGTTGGTGTGGCAGATTCACTTTGCCATGCATGTCACCATGTTGGGGTTTGTTTGTGAAAAACAAAGAAACAATGACCCCAGCACACACAGGTGTTTCTCTCTATGTAGAGAGGCTATTGTTAGTTTTTCCTGCCAGGATCAGCTGCACAATGTATAGAGGACCAGGAAAATCAGTAGTGATAATCGTGTCCTAAATAGGGGTCCGCTATCAGAAACCTGGCAGTCGATTCACACCCCAAATGAAACAAGGGAACTGTGAATTGGACACTGAGCTCTAAACAATGCCCTTAATATATGATTAAGCAGGTTTATTTGTCTTTGAATAAAAAATATGAGTGGGTGAAGGCAATTCTGCTTCAGCTCAGCTTCATTTAGAAGATTCAGATGAGAAATCACTGAATTCAGCCAGAAAAAGAATAGCTAATGGACTCCTAGAGTGTAGACAAGATGTGTCCTTTGTCAGTTCCCCAACATAGAAGCACTGACTGGTGGCCAATGGAGTATATGCACCTCAGTATATAAATTAGTACAATAGGTGATAACTGCATAAGGAGCTAGAAATATCATACGGACTGAAGTTTCCAGTCTGCTTTAAAGGATAGGCATACATTATGCCAGACATGGATGCAGGCTTTATAACCTATTCATTGTGCTTAGCACAAATTTCCAAAAAAGAGCTTAGAAAGGTCCTAAAACAATTGTTGGCATAATCTGTTAGCCATAGCAGGCCCACTGACCTGCATCTTTGATATGGCAGAAGAGGTCAATTATGAGGAGGTTCCACTTCCAGATTCAGCAAGCATGTTGTCTTTTAGGAAATGGAAAGCCATTGTTTTTACTCAGAGCAGAAAAGCAGTGCTCATTATGATATATCTTAAATTAGTAGAAATGTCTATAAACAAATCAGTTCTTCAGTCTCAAGGTCAGATCTTGGAATAAAGATTTATTAAAGCCTATAGAAATTTGTGCCAATCTTCACTTTCACAATAAACTGTAGCCCTCCATGTGGCTAGTATTGGACTTAGGCATTCTGGATGGGCTGGAACAAGATGTTTTTCTGATAACGGATGGCAAAGAACAGGTTCTATGGAATGGGACAAACTCAGATCAGAGTTTCAAGGATTCTTTTAAGGTGAGGAAGACTGAGCTATTGAAAAGCAAGGAGGAGATGTCCGGAAGATCAGGTGAGATAATAGTTGATACAAATGTTTTCCCCCGACGGAAGGAGGAAGGTCAAAACCTTTTAAAAAAACATTGTTGTGTGATTAGAAAAAGCTCCATTGTGATGATAGTTTCATTCAGTACTATGCACAAAAAAGCTTTTTGAACAGTGAGCTTTTAAAGAGGAACAAAAGTGGTTAGAGCACTCAAGTGAAGTTGTTTCCCTGAAAAAATAGAATGGTTGAAAGTCTCTAATCAGTTTTAGAAAGCTAAACCAGCATGTGTAGCATAGACATTTTAAGATGGAGGGGATCCATGTGCTACAAGACATTTTAGAAGAAGGACATTGACTAGTGAAGCTGGATTTTAGTGCCGATTTTCTACTGATAAAGTTGACAGGCAAATGGCATACATTTAGTTATCTCCCATTTGGCCATTCTTTTGTCCCTTGGTAGTCTTAAGGGGTTTTAAGCCGAGTGGCTGTTGTCAGGTGGTTGCTTTTGAAAGTCCAAGTGGATTTGATCATATAATTTCTGCATTACTGAATGTAACAGGTTCTGACAAATTTGAAAGCTCATTGCAATTCCTTCTACTTGAGCAATTACAGCAATTGAGGTTAAAATACTCAAGCATTAATTGATATAGGGTCGACCATTAGGTGGAGACCAGAACTGGGAGCAAATATGGTCAATGCATTTCAACAGAAGTGGACTTCAGAAAAAATTTACACATATCTGACATTTGCCTTTCATCCCTTGGTTCTTCTGAACATAAGGAAGCACCAAGATGATCTTGTGGTAATAAACCCATGAGGGTGTCTCAAGCATGGTTGCGGTTCTTGTGTAGATAACAATAGAGGGCCTTATCTTATCCCTTGTCATCAGAGCTTACTTCAAGGGCACAGAGTGGAGGACCCTCCAGTTGTAATCGAGTGATCAACAGATCGAACATGATCAAAGGCTTTATGAATGAAGCTCAAGCATGATCAATGAATCGCGGCCACCAGGAACTCAAAGGAATTTTTTTATGTGACTAACCTGGTCACGTTGCTGCATGGAAAGAGATTTGGATCTATTAACAATAGATCCTTTGTGACTCTGTTTTTTGTCTGATTTATAGTCAAATAGAATAACTGTTACCATTCAGAAGTAGCGGGAGGCAAGAAGCTGATATGATGTTTTCTTTTGATAGAGGTCCTTCTGAACTTTAGCTTTAGAGGCTTCTAAAGCCATGTTGTATATCAATGTGGGATGTCAACAGTGTGCCTGGCATGCTTTTGAATTGGCCAGCAAGATCTATTATCTCGTATGAGGTGCTTTTCAGGAAATTGACAACTTAGTTTTTTTAAATTTTCTTTTAAAGATATTCTGATGTAAGAATATTGGCTATTACCTCTGTATTTCTAGTCCAAAATATGTGATCTGTGTAGTTACAAGAGGGACTCATAGAGGCTTAAGAACTATATTTATCAGATTTTTAGCACTGTCCATATTTATATGTTGTATTTTGTTTGAAGAAATGTGATTGTCTCCTAGAGAATGATCTCTGGTTGAGGAACAGCTGATATTTTAAGTTGCCTTAGAAAACTGTTTCACCTCCAGCATTAGCAAGATGAGTGAAGGTGATATTTGGAGGGTGGTATCAATTAATTCTTTTCTGAGGATCACTCAGCCATGATACCTCTTCTAGCAATCCAGAAATACCAGAAGTCTATTATTTCTTTAAAACGTTAGACGTAGTAGACTTACCGATACTAGCCATTAATATTGCAGTTGAGCCTTATATGGTAACTGAATGACCAATGCGCCATATTATATTTGTAAATAGAAAACAGTTTAACACAGATACGATTTGTTTTTATACAGTTCTTATATTAGAACAGCAGCTCTTAACATTTTGACTTCTGTGGACCCCCACTCAATCCTCACTGGATTCTGGCAGTCGCCGGTAGATACTTATAGTTAGGTCTGCTTTTCCTTTTCCATAGACCGAGCATTTTTTGATTTGCTCATAGCTTTAGCCCCATTTGACGAATCTTCACAAAACTTTCCAAACGAAAAGTACATCCACCTCTGCTTTTTCATGAAACGTTTGGGGAAGATCTGTCAAGCGGGCCCAAGGAAAAAATGGGGGTCCCAAAATGTAAAATATGCATGTATTTTCCATAGACTTCTTTGGACATGGCTACAGCAAAAAATGCTGAACTGAATTACGCAAAATTCTGCAGTAAGCAAGATTTTGATCCGCAGAGTGTGCTTTTGTGTAAATCTGTTCAGTAGTTTTTGAGAAATTAAGGGTAAAAAATAATTGTAAATTTGGGTGATTGGACTCATAAGAGTCCTGCGAGCCTCCCCCAAGAGCTCAAAGGCCTAGGATTAGTTGAGAGGCCTGTTTTTCCTGTGAGCCTTCATGTTCTTGCGTGAGCAAGAGGCACACCGAAATCTCACGAGTGATCTGATTGGCTGGCTGTTGGAATGTTAGAAATAAAATGGCCGCCATTACTATTTACATTGAAAAACTGGAGGTGTTTTGGAAATGAAAAAAACGCAACAATAGGTGACAACAAGAAGGCATGCTGTCCCCATAGGTTTAGAGAGAAGGTGTCTAAGGGATAACTACTGTGTTGAAAATAAATGTATATTGTTTTTAACTGATTTTCACGATCTTGCAGGACTCTTTTAGGATCACGAGTAAGAAAAAGGGGAAGATGAGCTCTGAATAAACTCCATTAGTAGGAATGCATATTGTGGTCATTGTTTTTGGAGGGAAGTGTGTAAGAGATAAGTATTGTGATAAGTAGATGGTTAATTCTTATTTTCAAAAAAGGTTATGATCTCGCAAATCTCTCGCAGGATTGTGAACAGTAGAAAGGAGTAGGTGATCTTTGAATAAAATGCAGTATGTACACTTGCTACTGTAGGAAGTAGAATTACTGGAGATGGTGTTTGTCAGAGTGTACTATGTACATACATCGGCTTTGTAAGAGTTGTGAGTAGAGTACAGTCCCTTCCCACACCCTACTATACACACCCATTATCAGACAGAGGGTGTTAGCAAGGAGAACAGTCCCTGGACAGAGCATACTATGCAGAACTGTAAGCCAAGAGAGACATTTCAGCTGAGAGGCCAGTCTCCCCCCACACATCCTACTACTCACACATGTCATCTGAGACCGAAGGGGCCAGTTCATGTACACAGCCTAATATGCACAACTGTCATTTGAGAGAGAGGTCTTACATGAGAGGCTACTCCATGTACATGCCTTACTATACACAATCATCATCTGAGAGAGAGGGCTGACAGAAGAGATCAATCATGTCCACACCCTACTACACACACCCATCAGCTTAGAGAGAGGTCTGACAGGAGATAATAGTCCACTGTAATTAACTTAATTCTAAATATACGATATTGCCAGTGGGTCGAGAGAGCCAACCAGGAAGTACAACCCCCTCAGAAACCTGAAGTCCATGCAGGGGGATTGTGTGTCCGGGTCCCACATCCATCTTGAGAGAGCCATCACTTGAAAAAATATGTATTTAGAAAAATCCAACTACCTTTTATTCACTACACTTTTAAACATCAGCATTAAAAAAGAACTGAAAACATGATTAAAAAATGTACAAGTTTACAATCTCCTAGGTCTCGCTCAAGCTTCTCACTATTCTCTCATGAGAGCATTAACACCTCAAAAAAAGATTGCTGATGACATCTCTTGTTATCAGAGTTACAATAACTGAGCAAATAAATATTTTCTAATAATTATCTGTTTAATACTCAAACACATTCTACAAACAATTTTGCGAACTGTTAACCATATGCTATTTTGATATAATAAAAAAAATATTTGGTTAAAACAATGTCTAGGAATTGGCTATAAACTCCTCTCCACCAGCAGATTTCACAGAGTTTTGGCCACTCCGCATTATGCATGTAACACAGGGTTTTGACCAAATTCTGAAGACCTCCGTGTGGTAAAGTTGTTTCCTGAATGTGGCTCGCCAATGCCAAGTTGGAATGTGTGAGCAAGAACTGGCGTCCCCTAGCACAATTTTGAGGTACTAGGAGTGCACCATGTGCGTTTTTTCCAACACCGTCATTTGTGAAACCTGCCGCTCATGTACAAAGTCTACTCGAGTCTTAGTTAGATCAACTGGAACAGCAGCACCCAGTCACAAAAATAATTAATTTACTTTAAAAAAAAAAACTGGTAATTCACTGAAATAACATTATAATTAGCTCTAACAAAAACATCTGTTTTCGTTAAAAAAAAAACTTAGAAATTCACTGAAAAAATAAATGTTATAGTTAGGTGAATTTCTCATTGATGGTTTGAAAAAAACAAAAAAAAAGAAATTCACCCGTTATATTTTGTAGCACTAACTTGCACCCCACCATGCACTGCTTATGACCTCACATATGACACCACTCATGACATGTTCTATGACATGATTTATGACATCACTGAGGACATCTCAAATTACATAATTGATGACATCACTGATGTCACCCAGGCCAGGGGATGGGGTCCTTGGTGTTAATTAGGCTCAGGGAGAGGGGGGACTGTGTCCCCCTCCTTTTATTAATTACTCAGCCTAGGGGGATGGAGTCCCTGGGGCTTAATAAGGATCAGAGATGGGGTTGCACCCCTCTCTTTTTTTAATTAAATTTGGCTCTAGGGGATGAGGTCACCGAGGCCCAAAAAGGCTCAACAGGGGGGCTGCATGCTCCCTCCTCCTTTTGTTAAACATAAACGGCCTGGGGATGGGATCCCTGGAGGCTATCAAGACTCAGGGAGGGAGGCCACACAGCCCCCCCACCTCTTTTACTGATTTTGCCCCGTGGATAGCATCCACATGGCATAATAAGGCTCAGGGAGGATGACTGCAAGCCCCTTCCCTTAGATTTTGGCACGGGGTGGGTCCCTGGGACCCAGGAAGACTTTTTATTTGAACTGGCCCTAGGAGATGGTGTTCCCGGGCCAATTAAGGGTCAGGAACATGGCTGCACACCCTATCTACATACTATATATGTTTTGGACCCCAGGGGATGTCTCCCTGGGGCCCAAAAGACAACCCTACTCTGTGCACCCTGAAGGAACATTGTGGGGTTGGTAGCCTGTTGGGGTTTGACCACAGGGATACAGGGCCTGGCAGCAGGCAAAGCCCTGTGGCCAATCCACCACTGCGCATTGGAAAGGTCTCTCTGCAGTGTGGATTTGGCTCCCTGCGGGTAGTTGGAAGCAGGGCCTGGCTACAGGACAATCCCTGTGGCTAACCCCACGCCACACACAACCAAAGGCCATGTGCGGTGTGGAGTTGGCTGCATGTGAAGTGCTGACTGTCTGCGGGAGTTTGGCTACATTCAGGTGGGTTGGCCTGCAGCCAGACTCTGTGGCCAATCCCAGCTGTGCACGGCCAGAGGCTATGCGTGGCAGAGTTCGCTTTAAATGTGGTAATAATATATTACTTTACATTGAAAAAATCCAAAAAAAATTCATTGAAAAAAAACAAAGGTTAAAATAATGTCATAGGTAGGTGTGATAAAAAGATCCGTTTTTGTTTAAAAAAAACTTAGAAATTAGCTGAAAAACCAAAGGTGCATAGATATCTTTAAATCTGCTTAAAACCGTCCAGTGAATCTACAATTAAAATGTTTAATTTATTACATCTTTAGCTATTTACACATTCACCGGTCACAAATGTGACAGAAGGAGGAAATTGTAGATTATATGCTTAAAATGTCCCCCAACGTTGAGACACCTGCTGCTCCTGTTAAGGGAAGGTAGGATCCCAAGGAAGTTTAACACTGCGCCGAATGTCAAAGTTGGGAAAATACTTTCCAAGTGACTTGGCAGATTTTTTATGAATCTGTCCTGAATTTTCTCATCCTCAAAAATGATTTTTAAAGCCAGTTGTATTATTGAGTTCAATAATAAAGCCTTTTAGTTCTTTCTGATGCTGGAAAATGATTCTCTAGCACTTGCTGTGGGGAGCTTTTTAACATTTGCAATTAATTGAATAATCTGTTTTTGATGCATTGTCATTTATGATTTTTCTGGCTTGGTTTTAGGATTAGATTACTTCAGCATTAATTTTGCATATAATTAGCATATATTTTGTGTAATGATTTTTAGTTACACAAAATTAAATAATGACAGTAATATCGACAATAAAAGGATTGAGAAAAGAGTTTATTAACAATAATAAAATAATCATTATATGCTCTTGTTTTACAGCCTAGTAGCTATCTGCCTTGACATTTCCTTTCATCACACAATTCTCTCTTATAAAGTTCTGTGTATCTTGAAGGGAACTTCCTCCTTGGGTTGCTCTGTGGTTGGCGCTCAAACCTTGACCTTGAAGACATTCAAGTTTCCTCTTCAGGCCCAATGAAAAAATTAAGCCGCAATATAGATAGTTTCCAAGTAGAGAGAGCGCTGTTACCTGGTTTGTCTCTTGGTCTCTAGTACTGCATCTCACCACATGCGGTGGCTGCTTCCTATTGACTTTATAAATGAAACTCATTGCTGATTTTTTCCAATGTGTTTTTATTATTTTCTTTCCCTTCCCTGGCATTGCAACCAAAAAACTAAATAAATATATGAGCCTTGCTGTTGAGACATTAATAAAATTATCATATTTAGTAAGACAATTAGTCGTTGTAGTTGTAATATACAAATTGAGCAAGCATTGGTGAAGCTAATAGGTCACAGCTTTCAGTGCATTACACAATATTTTGGCTTTGCCAGTGCTTTTTGCCAAAGCTGTTCTACATTGTCAAAATATTTTAAAAAAAATAACAGCATGGGAAAAAAAAGTGCTATTATGTATACACTCACATGCATCATCATACTTGTGTATTTATGATTCATGACGAGATGGGTGCCAAAGCATTATTATGCAACTCCCACCCTCCCTTCATTCATTGGTCCTTGCAAGGCCTGCCATAACAACAAAAAAGGGGCTATGGCATAGGCATCACGGGACGGGTCATAGCACTGTTGTCCACACCCATCCTCTGTGTTGGCTCCTGCCCCAGCCTTCCTTTCTCCATTGTTGCTTGCCACCCCCTCCCACCATCCCTCTCTCTGTTGCTGCTTGCAACACGCACTGTAACAGAAAAAGCTATATGAGGTAGACACCACTTTTCATGTCAGCATTCTTTTACCCATCCACCCTCTGTGTTTCCTCCTGACCTTCCTCATTACATTGCTGCTTGTACCTGCCAACCAAAAATAATTGCCATGGTGTGATCAATGCTGGTCACATCCTAGCACTTTTTCCCCACCCTCTGTGTTGCCGCCCTCTCCGCCCGCCGTTCCCGAAGCAAGCCATGTGCAGGCCATGTCGTACCACTTTTATTTTTACTTTTAGCCACACTGCCGTACACTATGGATTACAACAGAGCCAATGGCTCGCAAAGGCAAGACATATTGGCTTGGTCAGAGCTTGTTTATTTACAAAAGCAGTAGCCTGTGGCAAATTGCAGTTGCTGCGCTTTCTAAAAAGGAAAAAAATGAACAATACATAGAAGGGGAAGGAATGGTGGAAAGGGCAGGTGGATTAAGCAACAACAACTGGCAGGAGAAGCAGAGGGGAGCAGCTGAGTTGGGGGAACATGAAGCTATAAAAAAGGCAAAACTGTGACGGGGCACAGGAAGCAATGAAGATGCTGAGGGACAGTTCTAGACCTGACAGCCTTAGGGTTGTCATCCCCCAACTTTTGGCCTGCCTCTCTCCATTTTTCTGACTGTTTTTGCTGGTTTTAGGACTGTGTGCACTTTACCACTGCTGTGCAGTGCTAACGTGCATATGATCTCTCCCCTAAACATGTTAACATTGGTCCTACCCATTTGCCATATTTAATTTACATGTAGGTTCCTAGTAACGTGCACTACATGTGCCCAGGGCATGTAAATTACATGCTTCTAGTGGGCCTGCAGTGCTGATTGTGCCACCCACATAAGTAGCCCCTCACCAATGTCTCAGGCCTGCCCTTGCAAGGCCTCTCTGTGCACTTTCAATGCCACTTCGCCTTGGCATGTACAACTACTTGCCAAGTCTTAAACTCCCCTTTGTCTACATATACGTCACCCCTAGGTAACCCATAGGTGCTATATAGATAAAAGGCAGGGCATGTACTTATGTGTCTTACATGTCCTGGTAGTGAAAAAAATAATAAATTCCTTTTCCACTACTGTGAGGCCTGCTCCTCTCAGACTAGCATTAGAATTGCCCTCATATACTTTTGAGTGGTAGATTCTGATCTGGAAGGAGTCACCCTGACATATTTGGTATTGCCAGAATGGTAATAGAAAATCCAGCTTACTGGTGAAATTGGATTAATATTACTATTTTAGAAATGCACCTTTTAGAAAGTGGGCATTTCTCTGCCCTTACTGCCATCTGTGCCTTACAGCCCTGTCTCCAATCCATGTCTCGTCTGTGCTGGTTGACAGCTCCCCTTGTGCATTCCAACCAGCCAGCCATAAACAAATGACACTTAGGCCCTGATTATGTGTTTGGAGGGTGTAAAAGCCTCGACCGCCAAAATCTCACGGTCGGGTTACCGTCCATTTGGAAGCCCTCCCACAGCTCCTATTACGAGTTTCCCATTGTCACAGTGGGAAACAGCCCATAACATTGATGCATGCTCGTAATCGAGCTGGCGGCAATGCTGTGGTGCATCGGGTGCAACAGCACCCATTGCCTTTTCACTGTCTACTAAGCAGACAGTAAAAAGCACGATAGGGCTGTCCATGGGGCTCCCTTGGGGCCCCCGGCAGCCCATCCCCACCAGATTATACATGGCAGTGCAACCGCCATGTAAAAGCCGGAGGAGAGGGGACTCGTAAACTCCAGGGTAGTGCTGCTTGCAGCGCTGCCCTGGCAGATTAAGACCGCTGGCACCAGCAGGCTGTCGGCCAGCAAAAAAGTGGGGGTGCCGGTGTCCCACCGTGGCGCGTTCACCGCGGTCATAATGTGGAGGCCGTACCGACCGCCACCACGAGTCTCATCTGCATTCATTTGCATACTAATGGGTCTACCTGAGCAGGAAGGGTGGAGGGGCTCTCGCTTACACTTCAAAGGCCAGTGGCCTGCCCTCACACAAAGGACTGATAACCCCCCACAGGCATCCTGGCAGACAGGACTGGGCTGAAAGGGGAACTTGTGCACTTCAAAACCACTCTTTGAAGATTCCCCCCACTTCAAAGGCATTTTTGGGTGTATAAACTGGGTCCCTGAACCCACCAAATCAGACATTTCTGGATCTACAACTGAACTCCATCAGAGGAAGCTGCCCTTCTTCCTGTTGGCCTCTTACTTTGCTGGAAGGACTCTGCCTTCCCCAAAAGTGCTCTCCAAGCACTTGGAGTGAGCTTGCCTCCTGTTCTGAAGTCTCAGGGACAGCACAGACTTCATCTACTAGCATTTATCTAGTTTTTCGACTTCAGTGACGCCAGGAACGACTTAAGCAATGCCAGCACCGACACAGCAGCCTGCTCCCACTCCATGGATGTCGCTGCATGCAATGACCACGGCTTGCAACGCAAGTCCGACGTTGCCACAATGCCTCTGACATCAAGCAGAATGATTGCGACACTGCAAAGCCAACTCATCACGTCTTGATTGACTGGATTCATCGACCCCGCTGGGTTACAAGTAACCGACGCGTTGCCACCGATGCCGCACCACATCCTTCTGCTACTGGACGGTACCAACATCTCGCTTGCCTCCTAGTACGGAACAGATGCCTCACCTCCCGGGATGCCATAAGGGACTGACGCCGCACTGGCTCCAGTGACGCTTCAACGCCACAACTCTCTGCAACATCTTTGTTTCTTTGTTTCCAAAGGCACAGTGCCTGGGGTCTGTGTGACTCCATGACTGGCACCTTTGGCATCAGATTATTGGGAACAACTCTGTTAACAACACCGTGATAGCCCCAGTTGGAGCTATTGGGTTTCTAAGTGCTTTAATGGGATTTAATATTTAAACATTTATAATTTTGCTTGTGTACGTTGGATTTTCACCTTATTTTATTCCGCAAAATATTATTTTTCTAAACCTGTGTGGTGTATTTTGGTGGTGTTGTCATTGTGTTACTATATGAGTTATTGCACAAATACTTTACTCATTGCCTTCTAAGTTAATCTTGACTGCTCAGTGCCAAGGTACTAGAGGATGAGCGCATGATAATTTGTGTTGTGTTGTGACTTACCCTGACTAGGATCGTGGTCCCTACTTGATGAGAGTGTATATCTCTGCCAACTAGAGACCCAATTCCTAACATTGGTGATCAGCAGTGAGGATAGGACTCGTGTTTGTGCAGTCCCATACAATAGCTACATGTACATAGTAGCGGTTTGAGGGCCGCAGAAGAGGCGAGGCAGGGAGGCCTGGGAGGGAATAACCATTACATTTGTTTTTTTTAAACTACTTACCTCTTCCGCCGCTCCTCTGTCCCTTGATGCTCCTCTGCCTCTGCAGGCACAGGCTCCCACCCTGCCCAATGCCAGTCCTGACGCTGCTCAGAGCAGCATCAGGATTGGCTGGGAGCGCCCAGCCAGGGTGCTCTCGGGCAAACTGGGAGCCTGTGCAGGCTCTCTCCAGCCCAGCAACTCTATTGCTGGGCTGGAGAGGGTCTACAGCGCATGTGTGTTTGACCGTCCCGAAAAGGCAGGCCAAACACACATGCGCTGAGCACTCCCCCTCAGTGCACATCACCCCATGGCCCCACCCCTTTCAAAGAAAACAATAATAAACATGGTTTATTATTGTTTTCTTTCAAAGGTTTTGCAGCTGCCTCTGCTGGCGGGGGGACAACGCTCCTCCACCCAAACGGAGGAGCAGCCACTTCATTTACACAACCTACCCACAGTAAAAGGTCAATTTGATTTTTTTTCTTTTTGCCACAATTTCCCTGCTTAACATTTTCTAATCAATCCTATACATCATGTGTCTGACTGGGTCCACAAGTGGAGCTGGGGAGTTTGAACTGGCTAAGCTGGCGGGGTACACAGTTCTCCAGCTGAAGGGCTTTTGCAAGGATGTGGGGGGTACCTGCCCATGGAGCTTTCAAGGAAGGAGTGTTTCAAAAGCCGCTGAGGGCCTGGGCAGAGTCCCACCACCAAGAGCATGATGAGTCAGGGGAGCCTGAGAAGGGCTCTTCCGAGGAGCTGTCAGCAGCAGTAGGGGATGATACTCCTGGATTTGTTCCTCCTGCAAGACCAGGAAGCAGTGTCTCCAGTCATGGCCTGACCACAGAGGAAAGGAGGGAGGAGAGAGAATTCCAGCTGCAGTTGACAAGATTTAAAATAGAGGCAGAGGACAGGAAAACTGAAAGGCAGTCTGAGGCTGAAAGAGCCTTAGCTGAGAAGAAACGTATCTTGGCTCATGAACTGAGTCTGAAAGAGCTGGAGCTCATGGCTAGGCAGTTTGAATCCAGCAGTAATGGTGGCAGCATGCATGCAGGACCTGCTGGAGACAAAAAGGTTCATATACCCAAGGATTTTGTGCCCAGTTATGTGGTGGGAGATGACATTGACAAATGATTTTCTGCTTATGAAGTTGCACTGAGGGCACATGGAGTTCCTGAACAGCACTGGGGGGGAGGGAGGGGTCTCTGGAAACACATGCATACACTTGGGAGGGACACACTTCTGACATTAGAGGTTTGGGACCAAAACAAGTACACTTCTATGAAAACCATTTATATTGCCAAATAGGACTGACCCCAGAGAAGTATCACCAAAGATTCAGGGACAGTAACAAGCTCCCCAACCAGTCCTGGTAGACTTCATTGATTTTTCCAGTAAGGCACTGAGAGGCATATTTAAGAGCCCCTAGCACCATTCCAACACCATATTAGCATCATTTTTTTTACTCTAATGTGGCATTTAAAGGCAGAAAATTGCATGCCATATTTACAAAGTGGTGCAATGCTTGCATTGCACCACTTTGTAAGCCTTTCCGCTACATTATGCCTGCATCAGGCATAATGTATGCAAAGCGGGCGTTCCTCCATTAGGGGGCCAAAACAACGGCACAAGGTAATCTAAGAGATTTTTTTGCGCCATTGTTTGGGGCACTTTTAATGCCTGCTCAGAGCAGGCATTAAAAGGAGGCTTCTATTGTTAACAATGGGCCTCTGAATGCTTTGCAAGATTAGCGTCACAATTCTCGACGCTTATCCTCAAAGTGCCGGACTAGCATCAAAAATTTTGACGCTAGTCCCCTAGCTACTGCCATGGTTTGCCGTATTTTAAATACGGCTCACACATGCTGCCGTTAGGGGGGCGCTAAGGGGGGCAAAGAAAAGTGGTGCTGCACTGTGCACAGCACCAGTTTTCTTAAATATGCCCCCTAATGACTGGGTGTGGGGCAGCAATGTCAGTGATATGTTGGGTTGCACAATTTGACCCTGAGAAAGCACATGCTCAGTATTTGTTTCGTAGAGTTGCGCCAGCACGTAGTTGACAGTAAGCTGACTGATCCCAGGAAGCTTGCTGAGGAGGGGGACTTTCTGGGCTGGCACCAGTGTCCAAAAAGGTATCTGCTGGGGGACACCAACAAAGGTGGTCAGGGTTCCCAACCGAAGAAAGGGGGGGGGCACTTAAAAATAAGGAGTTCTGTGAAGGTCCCCAAAATAATTTCCAAGGGAATAGTGGAAACCAGTCCCAGTATGATCCTAAGAAGAAAGGGTTCCTTGATCAGAAGACTGGGAGGTTTGTACCCCAATGTTCAGAGTGGTCCAAGTATGGTCACTCTAAGGTCAAATCCAAATGTCCAAAGAAGGCACAGCCCCCCAGTGGTGGGCAGACACCTGGGTTGGCTAGTGTAGCGATCGGGGAGGAGTTAATCCCAGATAGCTTTGGTAACAGACAGAGGTAACTTTAGTGTCCCAGGGGGATGCAAATATGAGGCCACTGAGCCAACCGGGGAGGATATTGCTGCCCTTGGTGATCTACCTGGGCTTGCTGGGTGGCAAGTTGAGGGTGGACCCACCAGGAAAGAATTCTGCAAAGCGCAGAATGAGTGTCCCACTATTAAGGGCTTGAGGCAACAGGCCTCCGCTCATGCAGCAGGTGAAGCCTCTGGGGATCACCTAATTTACTGGGGGAATGATCTACTATATAGTGAGCCTAATGCTTTGGGTACTGGGGCACCATGTGTGCTGGTGGTCCCCCGATGTTACTGGGCCTTCCTACTGGGTCTGGCTCATGACATACCCCTGGCAGGACATTTAGGGTAAGACAAGATCTTTGCCAGGCTTGTCACTCACTTCTATTTGCCCCAAATGAAGACAGCCTCAGATACATTCTCCAGGTCCTGTCCCACCTGCCAGGCCAGTGGGAAGTCAGGAAAAAAGCTGAAGGCTCCCCTGACCCCACTTACTGTCATTGGCACCCCGACGTCATTGGTCCATTGGACCCCAAGAGAGTCCTAGGCAACAGGTTCATCCTGGTCTTGGAGGACTATGTCACATGCCACCCAGCGGCAATCCCTCTGAAGATGGTGACTGCACCTGTGGTGACCAGAACCTTGATGGGGATCTTTACCCGTGTAGGTTTCCCCAAAGAGGTAGTGTCTGACAGAGGCACTAACTTCATGTCCACGTACATGAAGTCCATGTGGGATGCATGCGGTGTAACCTACAGGTTCATCACACCCTATCACCCTCAATCCAATGGTCTAGTTGGGAGATTCAACAAGACCTTGAAGGGCATGATTGCAGGCCTTCCTGAGGCCATGAGGCATAAGTGGGATATCCTCTTGCCATGCCTTCTCTTTGCTTACAGAGATGTGCCCCAGAAGGGGGTAGGGTTTAGTCCCTTTGAGCTTCTCAATGGCTACCCAGTTAGGGGGCCTTTAAGCATTGTCAAGGAGGAGTGGGAGAAAACTCTGAGGAAACTCCCCTCTGGATGTGGTCAGCTTCATGTTGGCCCTCCGCAACTAGAAGCTTCATGTTTGGAAGAAGGCCAAAAGCAACCTAGAGGCCATCCAAGAGGTAATGAAACGCTGGTATGACCAGAAGGCCACTTTGTGGAGTTTCAATCTGACAACAAAGTATGGGACTGTCCCCTGTGAAATAAAGGAGCGTAAGGGGGAGGTCACTTACTTAGTGGACCGCTAGACCCCTAGAAACCCCCTACGGGTGCTCCATGTAAGCAGACTAAAGCCTCACTTTGAGAGGTCTGAAGTTAGCATGCTCCTTGTGACAGATGAGGGTTTGGAGGACCTCTTTCTGACCTCCTCTCTGCACAAGAAAGTGATGGATCAGTGGAGGGTGTTAACCTCTCTGTCTCCCTGACCCTAGACCTGCGAGGTGACTGTTACCAGTGAGTTTTCTCTCACCCCTGGACTCACACATCTGTGTGTCCATGATATTGACACGGGAGACAGACCCCCTGTAAAGAACAACATTTACAGGTTGTTAGACAGGGTGAAGGCCAGCATCAAGCAGGAAGTTGCCAAGATGCTAGCTTTAGGGGTGATTGAAACCTCTAACAGTCCGTGGTCCAGCCCAGTAGTGTTGGTACCTAAGGCTGCCCCACCGGGCACCAAACCAGAACATCGGTTCTGTGTGGGCTAACGAGGTATCAACTCTGTCACTAAGACTGATGCACACCCCATCCCCAGAGCTAAAGAGCACATTGGCAGCCTAGGCACTGCCAAATTCCTCTGTACCTTTGATTTGACATCAGGGTACTGGCATATCACCTTGATTGAGGAGGCAAAAGAGAGGTCAGCATTCTCAACCCCTGAGGGACATTACCAATTCCTGGTGATGCCCTTTGGCTTGACGAATGCCCCTGCTACCTTCTAACGGTTGGTTAACAGGGTCCTGGCTGGTAAAGAGGTGTTCTGTGCCACCTACATAAACGACATTGCTGTCTACAGTGCCAGCTGGGAGGGACAACTGCTTCACCTCCAGAAGGTGCTCCAGGCCCTGCAACATGCAGGACTGACAATCAAGGCCAGTACGTACCAGATTGTGAAGGGTTCCGTAGTATACTTGGGACACCTAGTAGGTGGTGGCAAGGTGCAGCCCCTCCTGGCCAAGATTGAAACAATCATGGCTTGGCAACCAACTAAAACCCAAACTGAAGTGAGAGCCTTACTAGGTGTCACTGGTTATTACCTCAGATTTGTTAAGGGATATGGCACCATTGTGCCCCTCTTAACTGAGCTAACTTCTAAAAAGGAGCCCAGGTTGGTGATCTGGACAGAAGCTAGCCAGAAAGCCTTTGATTTCCTCAAGGAAGCCATGTACATAGCATCTGTGCTCAGGGTCCCTGATTACTCCAAGGAATTCATAGTGCAGATGGACCCTTCGGAGCATGGCATAGCGCTAGTCTTAGCACAGCTGAATGAGGAGGGCCTAGACCAACAAGTAGCCTTCATTAGCAGGGGGTTACTTACACTGGAACAGAAGAGGAGTGCCCTTGAAAGAGAAGTATTTACTGTGGTCTGGGCACTGAAGAAGCTGAGGCCATACCTGTTTGGAACTCACTTCCTGGTTCAGTGCCAAGCTACCAGAAGGTGAGCACAGGATAATTTGGATTGTGTTGTGACTTACCCTGACTAGGACTATGCTCCCTACTTGGACAAGTGTAAATACCTCTGCCAACTAGAGACCCAATTCTAACAGACAGTAACAGAGAGAGAGTGGCGAGCAGTGAAATGTAAATGGCACAACAAGAGATAAGTGGATGGAGGGCTGGCTGAAAGTCCTTCAAAATATATAGATAATATAAACAATTTGATAAAATCAGTACGTCTTGGCTAATACCAGACCAGGGGTGGCTCTTCCATATGGGCGGAGGAGCACCCCCCCACCCCCTCCACCCCCACCAGCAGCAACCGCTGTGAATCCTTTCACAAGCAAGGGATAATAACCTTTGTTTATTATCCCTTCCTTGTGAAAGGGGCGGGGCACGGGTGACGAGCAGAGGGGAGGGCACTGTGCTCTCCCCTCACTGCGCACGTATGTTTGGCAGGCCGTCTCTGGCCTGGCCAAACAACATGCGCAGTAGGCTGTCTCCAGCCCGGCAATGCTGTTGCAGGGCATTCCCAGCCAATGCTGACGCTGCTCAGAGCAGCGTCAGGATTGGCCACAGGGCAGGCTGGGAGCCTGTGCCTGCAGCCTTCAGAGGAGCGAGGAGTAGCGCGGCACAGGAGCTGAGGTAAAAAAAAAATATTTTATTTTTAATTATTATGTGACCCCATACCCCTGCGCATCGCCCTGCCCCCAGGAAATCCCCGTGAGCCGCGACTGTACCAGACCAAAATAGAATGTAAGGAGTGGAAGGATACAAGTCATCCAATCAAAGCAATGAAACAAGAAGCTATGTTCATTGGAGAGACAAACCCAGATAAGAGGAAAATAAGCCACTGAATAAGAGGCAAACAATTGAAATTGACAAAAAATCCCACAAATGGTAAGCAATTGACAAAAAATCCCACAAATGGTAAGCAATGGGCTTAGTTAAAGCTCACTATAAATAGTGCACTGTTCACAGCAGGTCTTTGACAAGAGATAGCTAAAAACTGTCTGTAGGTGAGACCTGTAAAAGTGCCCAGGACACTCCATGTGGTAGGTCCAGCAACTGTGTTTTCCTATCTTGTTTTTCTGTTTAGATGCTTCTCCCCTGTAATTTGACTCAGTGTGGTGGAATACATTTTTCAGTTCTCTCGTGTGCCTGGTTGTCTCTTCGAGCAAGACCTTGCAAAGACTCTGAGGTGTAAATTCCAGACAGCATCCCCTTACTAAGTCTGGTAATTACAAAGCTTTGTCCCCTAGAAGGGCAACAACCACAAATATCTGGGAATATCAAGTGTTTTTCTGGTGGAATTCTAGGGACAATTCTGCTCGCATTACCCACTTGCTCATAGGTGGAAAATATCTGGAGGGGGATCAGTGGGGACTGAGGGTAGGGATCAAGGTAGAGGGATGGCTACAGCAGGATAGGATCAGTTATGGGAAAGCTTTTTCTGCTCCTCCCCATGGTGCGCTGTGAGTGGGTGAGAGCACACTTACACCCTGGCATCTGCCTATTGCCAAGGTTCTTCTGCTTCCTGGGGTAGGAGGTAGAGCAGGCATCACATCTGTGGGGGTGGGGGGCAGAGGTGGGCAATGCACCTACAGATAGATGAGGCTCTGGTCTGCTTGAGGTGAGTGTATAGTTTATTCCCCCATGTGGGTGTTGGGGTTGAAGGGCCTGTCTGCCCTGAGCAAATGCCTCTTATTCTGGGTTATGAATCTGGCAATGTGCACGTGCATACCCAGCAGTGATTGTTGCTGGGAGCAGGGTGACTGGGCAAAGCAAGGCTGGGGATCTGAGGATGGGTTAAGTTGCCTCATGCTGTTATCCCGCCCACAGTCCATGCCCCTGAATCAGTTTGCATGGATAAGCCACTCATAATGAGAACCTAATGTGCTACCAGAGTGTTTTATTCACTCCTCCAACGAAAGAGGGGGAATTTAGACATCAGACTGTCTCCTGTCAAGAAAGATGTATACTGAATAATTGTTCTATGATTATTAGCTCAGGCTTGACAGCGTAGCTTTCTTAGAGACCTATTATTACCAGTTCTTTAAAACATACACACTGTGGGCGTTGCACCACCAAGAGGGCTATTACAATCTTCCAGCATTCTATCAGTTGTTTGACGTATACATCTTTCAGGAAGTGCTCTCAGTGGCATAAATGATATTTTACATCTGAAAAGTGCACTCAGTTATCACGAAATTTGTCACATTTCATCCTTTATCGCTTGTGTGAGTTCCATAACAAAACCAATCCTCTTTTCTATGTTTTTTCAAGGGTTGTCAACGTCAATTGGACGAGCTTCAATCTTGCAAACAGCATTTGAGCATGAAACCCTTTTAAGCACCGTTAGGGAACGCCTGAGTTTACATGAGTTGGCACGTTGAAGCCAGAAGTATTGGCTTTGACAGTACTTGTTTGTAGTCCCAACTCCCAAATTGTGACGGAACTGCAGTGTTCTTGAGTGGGGCTCGTATGTCACAGTGCAAAAAAAAAAAAATGATTCAGCGAATAGGAGCGTCCATTTTTTCTACAGAAAAAAACGCGTTGATTCACCGTCACAAACACAAAGGTAGTGCGGGGGGTGGGGGCGTTGAGTGTGTGTGTGTGTGCGTGTGAGAGAGAGAGAGAAAGAGAGTGTTGCCCATTGCTTTCATCATGCTGCAGCACCTGCTCTCCCCTCTTCCTTTCGGAGACTGACAGCAAACTGAATGGAAGAGATGACGACGATCTTATGGACTTGAAAGGTATATGTTGCCAGTGAAAGGAAATCTCCCCTTGGCCAGGCACTTCCGTCTGTATTATTATGCCACAACCATCTTTTGCTTTAATTTCGTAACACGTCTGAAAATTTATGCATATCCGAGTTAGTCGAACCCGTCACAAGCGTTTAAACTGGACTTTTCGAAGTATTTTTCGACAATGAAATGGGAGGGAAGCGCTATGAGTATGTTTATAGAATAAAACCGAGAGGAAAATCCATACCTATGTTGATAAAAAAAAAACACATGATATATTGTTCTGAGAGGACGCCATAGAACGACTGCTTCGCCACCTGTTCCATTTTTAGCGTGTTCTCATCCTCTCCCAGAGCTGTTTTTTTTTCCACGGATGAGGTTATAGAGTGCTTTGATAGGAAGCTGCATGGCAACGCTCCTGCGAACCAGCGCAGGTCTGGCAGGATGTTTCAGACAGCATTTGCAAACTGTAATTTGAGCCGCGCGTGCCACTTACACACGCTGCGTCAGTGCTGGCGCTTATCTCTCTGATTAATGTCTCCGAGGAACAGCCCGCTGCAACAGCCCCATTTCCTGGCCTCTGCATGCGTGCGCCCGTGCGCCTTCTCCACAAGTCTCATAGTCCACCATAGTGTTCACAATGTATTTTTAGATTTATCTTTACCATCTGTCGATGCGTAATAACAACTGCATGGGGACTTTCCTTCGTGTAGACATATTTTATTTGTATAGGGCTTGCTTGCTGTTTTTCAGGCGCTGCGCTGGTAAGTTGTAAAGTGTGGCCAGATGGTTCAAGATTCCTATTGTGGGGAACTATTTTCATGTCAAACTTGATCCCAACTGCAGTGCCTACATTGCAACCCTGTGTGGGTTCCAAAGACAGGATCTGGTAAGAGGTGGCCCTCTCTCTTGAGACACACAATTGAATCTACAAACATTTCTGACTGCCATTGCAGCCAAAATAATTACTCGTTTCCCTTTCCCTTAAGGCCACTGGTCTGGTCACAACGCCAGAACATTGCAAATGTCTGTGCAGAAAAAAACAGAGGTCTGCTGTCCCATGCAAGTTTTTGACCTAACATTTATAACTGCTCGCAACAGGGCGCCCAGCAGATTCCCGTCCTGTTAATATTAATGAGTCTGAAAGTTTGCGCCTCTTTGTGACCAATCCCTTTTCGTAGTGGGTGATCTGAGAACCCCTAACAGCACAAAGTATGAGAGTGCTTGAAGTGCAATGCAAATCACTGCACTTGAAATACTAATTATGAGGCATCAGGCCCCAAAGGGATAATGGCATAATATACAAGTTTAAATGTATGTTAATAATTAACAAATGTATGAATTGACACATAGGAAATTAGACCGCTGTGGTATCATTTTATTTTAGAATAACTTTGCATCCTTCGGAACAGAAAGGGCGTTTAGGGGAGAAATATCAGGGAACGTTGGTGAACACCCACAAATGTTTGTGGGTATTCATAAATATGTTCTTGGCCCATTGTTAATCTCGATACGGTTGGGAAATATTTTCTCTGTGGAAAAAAGACAAATGCCTTTTTGTTAAATATTAACAAGTGAATACTTACGGTTTTAAAAAGCTGCAGCTCTTCACAAGAGCCACCGTGGAAATGTTGGTGAACTGAAGAAAAAAATCCCAAATTTTCTGAAAATATCATCTTTTAATTTTCTGTTAATACAGATGAGTGATACAAGTCTACTTTCGTATATTTAGCTTCAAATGTTTGGCGTTTCATTTTTAACCCTATTTTTCCATAGACACGGATCATCAATGCAGGTTAAGTTTTACATTAATTACCCTTTGGGGAAAAAGGCTTGTAAAATGTAGCGGCTGAAGAGTCCATAGCACCGTTTTTCCAACAGGGGTCACTGCAGTCCCAGCAGCCTCAAACTATCGCTGGATTCGTCGTTGTCAAAGAAGCGTTGTTTGCGGGCCTCACGGGGATAGTTGTATTATATAATTTCTAATAATCCAACAATATGCAACCTACCCTCACAGTGAGCAGTCTCTTTATCCCGGCTTTTCCCACGCAGTGGGTTCCCGCCCCCCTGCATGTCTCCCTGGTCCAAGGGATCCTGTTGAAGGACCTTCACTGATTAATCCAGTTATCCACAGGGCATGGTGGGGGTAATTTTCGTCCACTTAGGATCTGTTTTTTCGCTACCACTACCAGGTGGCTTCTTTGGAACCACAATCGTTTGTGTGTTGGAAAAGCTCCAAGATATTTTACATCCCCATGAGTAAATTCGGATTTGGCGTTCTCTTTACCTCTGATCGCCTGGACGGGATCGCAACGTATGGGACAATGTAGCATGGCAGCCTTAGCCCATGGTCTGACTACACTGTAGGCAGTACTTAATTTGTAAAATAATATGTGTCGCTGTCCAAAGCACTGCTGAGACACCTACGGCCGGCGATGTAAAATGTCTGCGGGCCGAGTGCCAAGGGTGATTAGTCTTGAATCCACCTCAGGCCTTTTTAATACTTTGCCAGACTCCCCGTGGCTTGTTATCTCACTCTTGCATGTTTCTGCTTTCTCCCATGTGACGGTTTTTCTTTCTCATCTTCTTTACCCTGTGTGTATTTTTTGTTCTTTTGCTCCAGGGAAGTGCCTGAAGAGGAAAAATAAGCCGGTACCCAAACATATGTGCCGGTGACCTCCACTAGCTATTACCGGCTTCAAGTACAGATTGTAGGGAATCTGACAGTGCCAGAAAGACTGGTCTGACAGACCATTGTGTGGGCCTATTTATTGTCTGGTGGCCCCGTGTTTACAGTTGAATTTTCTGATATTACCAAAAACATTGTCTGAAGTCAGCACAAATGCTTGCAGCCCCCCTAGGTGCTAAAACAATTATGCATCAATTCTTTAAAAGTTCAAAACTGCCCCCATTTACAAACGTTGTCCACTTTTTGGACCATCTCATTCACTAATGGAGGCTACTATTATTTATGCATCCAGGCCTATTTTCTGTCCCAGTCCAACCCTGCTTTGGCCTTCTCGGCACTAGACACTCCTTGCTAAATATCTGTGAATTAAAGAATTTGCCTGATCTGTTTGGTAAAGTGCGCCCATCTTTCAAGGAGAGGTACCCATATAATCTCCACACCCAGTTTTTTCATTACCAGAATAGTTCAATCACTTTTATCTGATCAGCACAAATTTACTTTGAAAATCTCCGTCACACCCTCTTTTCTCTTCTTTTGTGCCTTACGGGGAGTTTATAGACCCAACTATTTAGAATTGTAAGTAAAACATGGCAAAACTTTATGTCTCCATACTTAACTTTCTTCAAAGCCTGGATCCACAAAGAATCCTATGGAGCTTGCAAATAGTAGGCAAAGGTACACCCAAACAAAGACGATAGAAATTTACGTACATGAATTTCACTTGCAGAAGCCTAGGATAAGAATCACACATGTCGAAAATAAATTACATAGATTTCCAAAGTTGAAAATATACATATGGATATTTCGGTTGTCAGAAATTGCCACTAATCTCATTATTCTAACATGCATTGTGAAATGCTGAGGTCAGGAGTAAACTCTGAGAAAATGCTGCAAGCAGAAATTCTCCAATAGATGATCTGCAAACCAATTTCCACACATGGGAAGATGGCCACCACATATATAATCACTAAAGGTGTGGGGTAGTAGAGACTGAGGGTAGAATAGGGTCAGTGTTCCCTAAGTAGGCGGTGTCAGTTTGATCGCCTTAAGCTATAAAACGGGGAAGGCATGGGTGAAAAGATGGCCACCACCTCTTTGTTTGGCATACCAAATGGTGTGATGATTCTCCTGACATTTTGTCCAAAATCTGTCCCTTACAAGAGTTCTTGCTGCTCCTATACATTTTATCTCTGCTGGATTGAAGTGAGGCTCATTTGATATTGACTGAATTCAACTACTGCAGCTGCATGTGCGGTCACTCTCATTTCAAATTGTGAGAGAGGGCCTCTTTTTGACATGATCATCCCCCACCTTTTGCCTGATGTTGATGTGTCCTAGGAACGGTAGTTTCCAGGGCCCCTGCTAACCAGGTTCCCTGGGCCAGAGCTCTTTCCCTAAATCTTTTGTGTTGCATTGGCACAGCTAGACACACCCTTAACTACCACTATTAGTCCCTAGTAAGTGGGTGCCTACGTGCCCAGGGCATTGGGTACTAGGGGTAGGACCCTGAGGGCAGCAGCACTGACTCTGCCACCCTCTAGGGCCATGCATCCAGATGCAACCAGCCCTGCCTTTGTAGGCTGAGTGTCCTGTTGCAAACCCAAAATACAAACTTGAAATGGCACACTACCTGTGTGGCCTCTCCACCATACATTGCATTTACTATGGGTAAGACAAACCTCTGGCAGGCCTTACAGCTCCAAGGCAGGGTGCACCATATTATATGTGAGGCATAGCTGCATGAGCAATATGCCCCTACTGTGTCCTTGCCAAACCTGGGATATAGTGAGTGAACAGAGCAGCCATTTTAATACACGTGCTGGACACTGGTCAACACAAGTTTCCCAGCTACATGATGGCCCCTCTGAATCCTGGGTTGTTTGGTATCAAACAAATCAAAATGATAAATCCAGATTGGTGCCAGTCTTAGATTTATCCCTAAATGTACCCAAAGGCTACCTTAGAGGTGCACCCTAAAAAAGCTAACTATCCTGGCATGGTTGCTGACTGGTCCTATCCAGCTGCCACCTCCAGACAGCCAATATACAAACCTTGGGGGAGAACCCTGCCTCTCCAGTTTGTAAGACAATGCCCTTCCTGGGTGGGGGAGCTAACAACCCCTCGCTCAGGCAAGGGCTTACCACCCTTGAAAATCGACCCCCATAGCCTGCTGCTAGCGGCAGCTGGCCTCTCCCTTTGCAAACGCCCACTTTTGGTGGGAGCAAAGGCGGGACACCTAATAAAGGGTAGGAGGAGTGGCCTCACCTGGCATGCACCACCCCTAACGTTTTGTCTGCGAGGTGGACCCTCTATTTCATTTTCCTCCATCTTGGATGGAAGGAAAATAGCCAATTAGGTTTAGGGCAGTGACCCTTCCCATAGGAAGTTGTCACTATAGTGGGTGTAGCCACCCAAAGGTAAGTGTCCTATTGGACACTACCAGGTTCCCCCTAAAACACCCATTAAATTTAGTATTTGGCAGGCATCCCTGGACAAGAAATTAGATTCGAAAGGACAAAGAAGACCAGCCCAAAGAAGAACCAAGGCACGAGAACTGTGGACCTGCTGCACAAGAAAAAGGTGCCAAACCCTACCTGCTGCACCTAGGACCCGACAATCGCCGATGCGGAGGAGCTGGACACTGGACTGACCTCAAGAGACCCAGAGGACCTCCAGGATTCACAAATCAACCAAAGTATACCTTCTGAGTGGAGGTACCACTCTGCAACCAAAAAAGAACCAGCAACCCATTGAGGATCACTTCACTGACTGGCCGATATCTCCTGAACCGGAAGTCACAGCCAGACCTGGAAACACATCAAAGACTGCAAGGGCAAACCCTGTAAATGTGCCAAGTTTGGTGGCACTGCGACTCTGGTGGCCGAACTGTACCAATACCCTTAGTACTGGTCAGCAGACATCAGACAATTAGAAAACCAGCTCCCCTAGAGCTGAAAAAGGATCAGGAGGAATCCCCAGTCGAGGGACTTCAGGAATACCCTGGACCTCCCATCAGAGTGCCCCCGTTGTTCTGTAAGCAGACCTCAAAGAGACTTACCTCCAAAGGGCTCAGTTGCGCACAGCTCCTGAATCAACAACTCACTTTGCACCCGGCCGTCCAGCACCCTGCAACGAGGAACCAGCAGTGCCCCCAGGGTCCCACACCCCTTGCAACCTCGACACCACAAGAGGACCCGAAGGCACCACCTTTAAATCTGCAAGAACCACCCTTTTCCAAGTTGTCCCCCTGAGTGACCCTGCTCCTACTTCAAGAGACTTTTTAATGCAGCTCCCACCAGAACCGGGAGCCGCCTGAGCCTCTCCAGCTGGCAGTGTGCCCACCGACGACCTCGAGCAATCTGCAAAAGCGGAACCTGGTAAACCTACTGTGCGATTTTATATGCATTTTTAAAAGTGACTGCCAATTGATTCCTATGGTGCGTGATTACGCACAGAAAGACTGCATTTATTAAAACTTCAAAAATCCATATCGTAAAAATTTTGATAATCTTGGTCTTAAAATGTATTTAAAGATCTGAAGTATTTTTATAAACTGGTCTTGTGTTATTCCTTCGAATGTGTGAGATGTATGATTGATACTGTGAGTACAACAAATAGCTTGCACTTCTTTAAGGTTAGCCTAACTGCTCGACCAAGCTACCTTAAAAATTAGAGCATTAGGTGATCTAGTTTTTGCCTCTGGAAACCAACGTGTGGTTGCCTGGACCACCTGCACAGTGTGCTTAATTTTGCACACAACCTAGAGTAACAGCCTTTTACACAAATCTCACAGTTTAGTCAGATTTCTTTAATTTGATGAGTGTATTCCTTCTGAAACATTGTGTTGAAATGCATAATGGCTTTTGTATGGTAGACAGTAGCCTCCATTGAAGCAAAGCAAAGTTTACTGTATGTCTGTTTGTCCTGCTGCAAGGTGGCAGAAGATAGCAAGCATTGGCAAAGCCAATATGTTTCGTAGCAATGCTGTACAGCAGCACGGATGCTTTGTAGTGTGGCTTAAAACTATAAAAAAAAACATTATATTGCATCCAGGGCTAGTGTTCCTTTTTTTTTAAAGTGCATTCGTGCTGGATGCATCACAGTCCTTTCTTTAAAATTATTTTTTTAGACATACTGCACAGCAGCCACGCTGCTACAGAGCATGGCTACAGATCATTACCAAAGTTGGCAATGCCTGTGCTGTACAGCAAACAGAAAAGGGAAGGGCAGAACCATTAGTCTCAAAGACCAGACCTATTGGCTTTGCCAATGAATTTTAGGTCTCAGCACAATAGCTCTGTGAAAATGAGCAAATCAGTTACTCTCCCCAGGGGCGAAAACGGAAATAAAAGATATCATTTGTCAAGAAAAAGACTATCACATAAATCAATTGCACCCAGCAGACCCCTGCCCACACCACATCTTCAATAAAGCAAGCAACATCATCGCTCTCCACCTCTGCAACACCATCAACAGCTCCTTCGAGTCAGCCACCTTCCCAGAAAGCAGGAAACACGCAGAAGTCAACGCCCTGCTGAAGAAGCCCAAGGCGGACCCAGATGACCCCAAGAACTACCGGCCAATCTCCCTTCTCCCCTTCCCAGCCAAGGTCATCGAAAAAATCGTGAACAGACAATTATCCCGGTTCCTGGAAGACAGCAAGGCGCTCGACACCTTCCAATCCGGATTCTGCAAAAACCACAGCACCGAGACCGCACTCATTGCTGCCACAGACGACATCAGGACCATGCTCAACGAAGGAGAAACAGCGGCACTCATCCTCCTGGACCTCTCCGCAGCCTTCGACACAGTATGTCATCACTCTCTCCACACACACCTTCACAACGCCAGAATCCGCGACAAGGCTCTCGAATGGCTCTCGTCCTTTCTCGCCAGCAGAACCCAGAGTGTCCGCCTTCCACCGTTCCAGTCAGAAGCCTCCAAGATCATCTGTGGCATCCCCCAGTGATCATCTCTCAGCCCTACGCTTTTCAACGTTTACATGGCCCCACTCGCCAACATCGCACGAACCCACCACATCAACATAATATCCAACGTAGATGACACCCAGATGATCCTCTCCCTCAAGAAAGACCCTACAACTGCAAAGAACAACCTCCACAACGGACTTCACACCATCGCCAAATGGATGGAATCAAGCCACCTCAAGTTAAACACGGACAAGACAGAGATCTTCATCTTTGATGCCAACCCCTCAGCATGGAACGACTCCTGGTGGCCCACCTCCCTAGGAACTGCACCCTCGCCCACCACCCACGCACGCAACCTGGGATTCATCTTGGACTCCACACTCAGCATGACTCGGCAGGTCAACACAATCTCCTCTTCCTGCTACAATACTCTTCGTATGCTCCGCAAGATCTTCAAGTGGATTCCCGTCGAAACCAGGAAAACTGTCACCCACACCCTGGTCAGCAGCCGATTGGACTACGGAAATGCTCTATATGCAGGAACAGCGGCCAAACTCCAAACAAAGCTGCAACGAGTCCAGAACGCTTCCGCCCGCCTCATTCTTGACATCCCACGCCGCAACCACATCTCCCCCACCTCAGAGACCTACATTGGCGACCCGTATCAAAGAGGATCACCTTCAAACTCTTCACCCATGCACACAAAGCCCTCCACAACACAGGTCCAGCCTACCTCAACGACAGACTCACCTTCCACACGACCCGCAATCTCCACTCCGCCAGCTCCGCCCTTGCCTCCATCCCCCGCATCTGCCGCACCACCACCGGAGGAAGATCATTTTCCCACCTAGCCGCCAAGACCTGGAAATCCCTACCGCTCCACCTTCGCCAGACCCAGAACCTCCTGACATTCAGGAAACGCCTCAAGCCATGGCTCTTTGACCAGTAGCGTCCCCCTTGCCCAGTGCCTTGAGACCCTAACGGGTGAGTAGTGCGCTTTATAAATCTATTGATTGATTGATTGATGCCCATGTCTTAGTGAAAATATATATGGAAGCAGATAATACAATATGAGACAATAACACCTGTTGTCCCAATAAACATCCATTTCAAAGGAGAAAAGGCTTCTTTGAAGTTTGTGTGGCATAGTAAAACATAGCTACAAATGGCAAGAGGTGCAACAAAGATGTCAGGGAAAAAAAATAATAAAGTAGTACCTCAGTCACAGCATGATCAGCGCAAGGGCAGCATTCAAGCTCAAGCAATCAGCACTTGGTGCATGATCTAGTCAAAAGAAGAAGAACTGAAGCCAGCATATGCTGACCCATTAAAAGGCAGAAAATAAGAGTGACGATGAAGCCAGTCCCTTGTTGTATACAATATCTCTCACAAGCAGGAGTGCAAGCAGCATATGCACTGTTGTAAGTGAGACCTAAATAGGTGCCCTTTTAATATGGATGTCATGGGCTATTAACTGGACCAGATCTACTTTCCAAGGTGAAAAGTGTGTTATGTAATAAGTAATAACATAGTATACCATTCCATTAACACACAAATAGAAAGCAAAAGACAGGATAAACAAAACCTTAATAATAAGCAGTGTTAGCTCCTGAGGCAAGGGACAAAATATATTCTGAATGATGCCAGCCTGCTTATAGATCAAGCTATATGCTCAATCATCTCTCTCCATTACTGGGCAGGGCATTAAGGAGCTGAAGCCACATTTTTTGTAAGGGCTGAAAAGCCCTGATACTATATTACGTCACCCTAAGTGGGACAGGTATGTCCAGACGTGGGTCCTGGGCGTAATGTTTCAATGGAACCAAGCTATACCTGGCTAATGAGCACTAACTATGGTGAAACTGGTCCTGGGTTCCTTGTGTTCATGTTCAGGGAGGACCTGGTCTGGTAGTTTGAGCTGGACTGCTCCCATGGGAGCAAGGTCATGACTGATTTACATATGGTTAGTTCCAAACTGAGGTGACATGGTGTGCAAAATAACATAACAATGCACTTGGATGTGGCCTGAGTAATTACTGGTGGCTGAGATTATTTCAAGCATTCCATCCATCAGTTTGTGTACTTTACCGATGCTGATAGTGGCACTGATAGCATGGCATTTGTGCTGACAGGGCTCTGTGAACTGTGGATGGAGCACTTGTCATTCAGGAGTTCCTTGGGCTGGTTTATCTGTACAGGTGTGTTCTTAGGTTCACACCTCTCTTCGGACCACTCATTTGAATCTCACTTAACACTACCAATTGTCTTCAATGATTACTGATTTAGGTAACACATCCACTTCCTCAATCTCAGTGTTATTTCATTTTGTGGATACTCTACCACGGGCAGAGATGTACCCTTCCCTGGGCATAAGCGTTCTTTTGTCAGAGTGAGTAGTAGAGGTTGTAGCAGAAATGTACGGTGTGTTAGTTTACACTTTTGTGTAAATTTACTAGAGGTTTTGTGACTCTTTACCACAGGTAGAGTTACTACTTACGTATCATGCTGAGGGTCAGCGTGGATATTACCATCCTAGTTCGAGAAATAAGAAAGGGTAGGGAATACTAAATACTCAGATATTCCAAGGCTGGTGTTCAGCTGGTGGAAGAGAATTGACAAACTGCAATCATTCTGACCGGCAGATATTTATTTTAGGCTGTCTGCCCACCCCTTTCTTTAGGGGTTTCATTGTGTAAGGATTAGGCTTCTCCTTTGTATAAAAACTGAGTATCTTTACCGCGCAGGGAAATATTTATGTTGCCAGTCACGCCGTTTCGGATATGTGTTGGTTTTAATTGAAGTAGTTTATTGCATACGTGGCTTGTAACAGAGCCTCGAACAGGGCTTAGGCAATTTTTTGTAAGTGGTGGTTTTCGTAAAAGAGGCAGAATTGTTGTATCTTCATTCCTAAGCCAAGAGATATGGATCTTCACTAATCATCAGCAAAGCAATGTGGGATAAAGAAATAAGACTGGAGTTCATTGGTGTAACATTAGCCCCCGTGGTGCGGGGGGGGAGGGGCTCGAGATCCAAGGGTCCCAATCAGCACAGTACATGGTCAAAATATACCAGTTGTTTTGTCGGTGGGGCAAAGTGAAAGGTGGTGGGCCGGGGTAGGGCTCCATGTACTTTGCAGGGCAGCGCCCTAAAGTTTTGTTATGCCACTGCTGTAGTTGTTGCCAAATTGACCTAAGAACCATTGTGTGAATAGAAAGTATGGGTAAGATAGTACTTTCCTTGAATAATGGCAGATGCTTGACCTTTAGTCTGGGAAACAAGCTACAAAGGGAGGCTGTACACACTTCCAGGTATTTTTGAGTCAAATGAGCACATTATTAGAACTACAATGAAAATAACTTCTCCTGGGTCCTAGAAATAATTGTCTTGTTTTGCTTCCAAAATTCATGTCAGTGGTGGAGAACTTTGAATGTTTTACACATATCTGGCTTGTTGGCATAAATGCAGTTGCAAAAGGGCCCACCTGAAGTAGGATTTCTCAATTCTGATTCAATACTGCCCCACATCACAAATACCGTGTTCAATCCACTACTGTGAGAACAATCAACATTTTCATGCTGGCATTATGTTTGCCTGTTGCTTGTGCCACCATCTTCTAACAGCAAATAGGACCTACCAGAGGCTTGTCATTTTTAGTGTTATATTTATTAGATACTTCCGAAGTGAATCCAGACCACGACAACATCAAAGACCAGAACAGATAGTAAAAAACAAATATTTTACTACCAAATAGCAGTAGATGGGATAAAAGAAAGATCAGAATGGCAATGCAGGCAACTGTGTAGTGGCTGCAGGGCCTATGGCTAAGGCCCTGTCATAGGGTGTTTTGTTATCCTAGCCACTGTGCGTTCAGTCATCCTACCAATGTGTGCTTAGTATCAAGGAGCATTTAAGATACATTTTCTGCTCCAGCCTGCAACCTGGATACAAATAGTACACTTCACATACAATTTGGAAATTCTTTTGTTTGAACTGTGTCTTGGCTGAGGGCAGGTGGTAGTGGTAAAACAGAGCCCCTTGGACACTCTCTGCTGGCCCTCAGACTTATCCCCCTCATCAGGGCAAACAAGGTTACACACAGCACATCACTTCTCAAGATGACAAAAATAAACGGTGATTTCAAAGTATTTTCACTTTATATGCTCAGTATTTATGTAAGGTGCATACAGCTATGTGTGTGCAGAGTTAGGGGCCGCAGGTGTGACATTCGCTAAACTTTAAGTTGGCACCACCTGTCTTGCAGGGGCGATGTGGATTCACCGCTCTCAGCCTCACTTGTGATGGTGCCAAAGAGAATCCCTAGCCAAGTTACACATGTGAGAGGGGGAATGGGCAGTAGGGGAGACAGAGAGAGAGAAAACACACCTCTTGTGCTGCTTGCTGCACCCCCGTCATTTTGATTGGAGTTTACTGTCTGGGTCTGGCTACATGTTTTGCGCTTTATGCGATGAGAGAGTAAGTTAGCTAAGGAGGAAAAAGCAACAGGGTCTAGAACAATTATCACTTACTAAGGTTCAGTCTACATTTAGACAGTCAACCTTAAAATGTTATGTAAAAATAGGAAGCTAGCATTATGCCACATTCACTCTTTCTGAGCAGCACCATTAGAAACTTCCAACAGAGACCTTTGAAACATCACAATAAATTAGAACTTTCAGTTTAAGACAAGGTAGCCTTGTCGTGCACTCTCTGTAAAGCACAATGTACGGTTCTAGTTGACTATGGATGTTAAAATGTGCAGTGAACATAGTACAAGCAAGGCTAACACAGATCTATTAAAACTTCCAATAAAGTAATATTAATAAAAGTTTTCCCAGAAGTATTCACCTATAATAGTACACACTAATGGACAATGTATCTCGTAGAGTTAAATAATTGTAATATATATTGAAGTATAGAGCTTAAAACATGCATTAACCCACAGAAATGTGTGTGCAAATGCAATATACTAATATACAGCTAATAATGCAAAACAGCATATTCTAACAGCAAAGGGTTAGTATATTGTCCGGTGTGTTAGCAGAGTACAAAAAGTACAATCATCTTCTGAAGTCTTTGTTACGTGTTCAACTTGATCACAAATCAGTGACTCCTTGTCCTCATGTTCTCCTGTCACTGGGACTACCTGTCCCTGTGTGTCTATATTGAGTTTGATCTTCCCATTTTTTGTTTTCCTACCTACCAATGCGTCTGCCCTGTGACCCTCTGTCCCCAAGTCATTCTATGGCATCACTTCCTGTCCTTTTTTCTCCCTCTTTTTGAATCCTCAGTCTGCTTCCCTAGTGCCCTATTGTCTCCCTGCCCCATACCCATCTTTGCCCAATTCTCCAGGTCTCCTTGTCTACCTGTCCCATGCCCTCCATGTGTCTAGCCATATTCAGATTTCACTGTCTCTGAATGACTCTAGCCCTCCACCTCTCTGTCCTCATTCCTTCTTGATCCAGAGAATTTCTGTTCCTTCTTCATGTTTTCTTGTGCTCCATTTGACAAAGGACAGATAAAGGAATTTCCGGCCCTAAATCTCACTCTTGACTGTTCACACATGTTAGTGTGCATGAGAGCTGTCTCCTCTGTATCAATACCTAGCCCCTTTCTACATTTAACACACCTGCTGTCAGAGTACCCCCTTCCTTTTTTGGGGCCTGGAAACGGATGTGTCCAAACCACATAGACAGGACATAAAAAATAATGTTCAACTCTTTTCTTATGCCACCCTTAACTTCCATTCCAACTGGGTGTGATATCTCAGCTAGCCTATACCTTAAGCCAATTGTGTTTTGACTGTTTCTTGAAACTCTTGGGAAGTTTTTGGCTGTTCAGGACTAATAGACTGAAAAGGGAGATGAGCATGTACTTACCCCAAGTGTGAGACCACAGAATTGCAAATGTATGGGAAAAGGGTGCAGGAGAGCACCAGAGAGATGTTTTACTGGTGATGTGACAAAAATGCTGTCTCTTGACCTGTGATGGCACAGTGCATGCTTGCAGTGGAGCTTAACCTGGGTTAACAGCTCTGAGATAGGATAGTCCTAAACCGAACAGAGAGCCCTGATTGGAGGGGAAGGGGCAGAGGGTTAGATGGCCAGTAGATCATTGGAAGGCAACTCAGGGAATTCTATGGGAGAAGAAAGGTTATCTGGGAGAAAGTCAAAATGCCATTCACAAACAATAATGCCCAGAGAATGAACCAATGGGAGAAGATGCAACACTTGGTGTTAAGGCAGAAATAGTCAAACTTAAATCAAACCTTAATAACTGCTGGACAGACAAAGTACAGTTGATAAATAGCTGCAAACAGACATTAGAGGCAAATGTAGTAAAGATGTAAACACGCCAGGCCTGCCTGCCAAGAACGAAATGCTGAAAGCAGACATTAAAGGGATGTTATTATGAAGTGTGTCTTTGATTCATACATGAACATTCAAACAAACAGGAAAGTTTATAATATACTGGTGAGGGGGGTGCTTGTAGGATTCTAATAAAGTTGTTTTATGCAGAAGAATGTCACAAAAGGGAGTATGAGCAAAAGGCCCCAAGATCCTTACAGTAATTGTTCAAATTATGACAAAGAAAGGTGTGCTTGAAACAGGCTTTGACTACGCAATAGATTTTGGCTTTGGCATAGTGCATATACGCAATGACACACAACAGAAGTAACTGTCAATCTCCATTCTGAGAATCTGGACACTTAAACCATTGACTGTATCTTTGTCTATACCTTCTACAGTGCTCCACTGCCTTCAAGCTAGGTTCAAACTATACAGCTACCATAGATATATAGGCCAGTCCCTGCGACCATCCGCTGCGCATGGCCTTTGGCCAGGTGTGCAGCGGATGGTTGCAGGGACTGGCCTCCAGCCAGGCCCTGAGGCAACACCTTATAAGCACCCAACCTTGCTCCGTGCATGCCTTTGGCCATGCCTGGTGGGGGCTGCAGGCAAGGCCTGGCCTGTGGTTGGGCCTTGAGGCCAACCTCCCTAACCACCCAACCCCATGCTTCACACAGGCCTTTGGCCGTGCACGGCAGGAGTTGGCCTTGGCCTGTCTCTCTGGGTGTGAGAATAGGTGTGAGAGGGTGTATCTGGGGTGAGAATGGCTGTGAGTGTGGCTGGGTGTTAGAGTGGGTGCATCAGTGTCTTAGTGGGTGTGTCAGTGTCTGTGTGGGTCTGTGAGTGAGTGTGTGAGAGTTTCAG